>NC_080201.1:35922979-36665145 GCF_030028045.1 Hippopotamus amphibius kiboko
CAAGCTCATTCCTACCCAGTCCTTCCCAGAAGGGGCCTTTGTCCTTGCTGTCCCTTCTACCTGGGATACGTTTCCTGGTCTTCACAGGGCTGCTCAGCATTTAGTTCTCAATCCAAATGCAGCTCTTCAGAGATGCCCTCCCTGATGCCACCCCCCCTCACCCCATGCCACTGTGTCCCTCAGATCTGAAACGATCTTGCTGGCCTGTTTCCTTGGAGAATGGGGTCCTTGACCTGTTGACCACGTGTGCTCTCCCCAGCACTGAGGGCAGTGCCTGCCACTAAATAGGTGTTCAATTAAACCTTGTCCGCTGCTGTCCTAAACACCAAGGCATGGAGGATGCTGGGGTTGGCGAGGGGGGCGGGGAACGTGCGCCATACCTGACCCAGCGCAGGCTGCCCTGGAAGAGCTCTGGGGCTGCCAGAGAAGGGCACCTGTAGCAGGAGAAGGCTGCCTTCGGGCTTCCTCTGCCTCCCCTGATACTGTGGCACAAAGTCTGGGTCATGGTGACCTGCTGGAGGGGGATGAGGAACGCCTCTGGCAGAAACTCCCTTCAGATGCAAGTCGCTCTGAGTCACTGCTCTTCACAGACAGCCCTGCAGGGTGCCCGGAACTCAGGGCCTGGAGCCCTCTGAGGATCAGGACCCTACCTGAGCCCCCATCCTCCTCTCTGGTCTGAGCAGGCCCAGCAGGGAGGCCTTTGGGCCCCGTTTGATGCTCCAACCTAAGTACCGTCTCCAAGCCCAGGAAACTTTATCCTGCGAGGCCCTTCTGTCGGAATTATGCGCTGGCCGTGTTGGAAGCAGAAGAGGAGCGAGGGCTCTTTGGAGATGCTAAAGAGTCCTCCAGCCAAAAGACACAACTTGGGAGAGTGGGTGCCTCCTTTGGCACCTCAGTATCCCCACCCTTGCAGCAGGACTCTGCCATGGGTTTTGGCAGCCATCTTATCATCGTATCCTGAGTCTCCAAACACCCCCAGCTTAGATGCAGCTGGGGGGAACCACATGTGATTCCAAGTCATTATACTTTGCTTTTCTCATGGTTTTCTGCCTCCTTGAACTCTCCTCCCTCTGTGCTTCTCCTCTGTTCCAGAATAACCCTAGTATAAAACATAGTTTCTAACTGGTAGCTGTGTGATCTTGAGCAAGTTACTTAACCTCTCTGTACTTCAATTTCTTCACTAAGTGGAAATATTAATAAAAATATCTACTTCATAGAATTGCAGTGATTTAATGTGAAAATATATGTAAAGCACTTAGATCAATGCCTAACACAGAGTAAGCACTTAATAAATTATTCTTGTGGTTATTGTTGTTACTGTTAGTTAAGGAAATGTTAATAAGTAAATCCCCAAATCTCAGTGGCTTAACAAAGTAAAGGCTTGTTTCTTGTTCATATCACAGTCTAGTGCAGGTATCCTCCCTGCACAATGATCCAGGGATGTAGGCTCTTCCCATGATATGGCTATAGCTTCAGAATCTCATTATTCAGCTGTTGAAAGGGGAGAGAAGATGAAAGCTGTCACTTACGCGAGGTGGGAGAGTCAGGTTCAGAAGAGCTATCACTCCCACCCACAGTGGCTGGAATTCAGTCACATGGTCTTGCCTAACTGCAGAGAATACTGGGAAGCGCAGTCTCGCTGAATGCCCAGGAGGAAGAGGAGTGGCTTAGTGGGCAACTGGTCTCTGCCACCATCATTCTTTTTTATCATCATGCCATACTCCCACTCAGAAACTACTCCATAAACATTTCCACGTCCACAGATGACAGTCCTACTTACATCAGCCTACCTCAACTTGACACTGCCCTGCCTCTTAATCCCATCCTCACTTCTCTCAATATATACCTGCTCCAGTCAAATCAGCAACCTGCATACGTAATGAGGGTACAAAAAAAAAGTGGATTGAGACAGGAATATAGGAACCATTTCACTATGGTCACATCTCATCGTAGGCAAAAGCCATGCCAAATTTATCTTTGTACTGTCAGCTCCCAACACTGTCCTAGGAAAAGTCAGTAACAAAGAAATGTTAATTGATTGAATCAATGTCTTTATCTCAAAGACATTCTTAAGTCTTTGATAACTGATCTGGGCAGCGCAGCATGATGGCAAATGGTGCTGGTCCTGAGCTTCAGCAACAGGGAGACACTTGGGAATGGTGGGGACTCTGGGGAATCTATGACGTGCACGAACTGAAAGTCCAGCTGCTACTTAATGCCAGCTGATTGTGGCCATTTAGAAGCCAAGCATCTCTAAATCTTGTCATTTTGTTTTTAAAGCCAGAAAGGTGGAATTTTTATGTGACATCCCTTGGTTTTTAAGATGTAAGTTCAAAAATGCTTAAAACATAATATGCTAAAGAGCATTGCAAAGATACAGTGTGCGGAAAAGCCCCACAGTGTGGGCCAAACAGAACATACCTTCAGGGTGATGCCAGCCTAAAGCTATTGCTCTACAACTTCGGCTGTAGACCATGTGTGTAGTTGAAGAAATGGTGTAGCAATTTCAATGGGCCAAAAATTGCTGTATATTAAAACAGACAAATAAAACAGGGAGTCCATGGAGAAAACAGATCTTGGCCCTTTGGTAATGATCCACTTGTGTATTCAGGTAAGGATGCTAAACATTTCTTTTAGCTCTTATGGATGTCAAGCTTTTGCGTAAATCATCACTTTCTTCTCTTCAACTCATGGGCACTGTATTAGTCAGTGCTCTTCAGAGAAACAGAAACAAATATATATATAGTTTCCCTGGAGAGCCTGACATGCATTTATTTATTTATTTATTTATTTATTTAATTTATTTAAAGGGATTAATTATAAGGGATTGGCTCACATAATTATGGGGGCTGAGAAGTTCCCAAATCTGCAGTTAGCAAGCTAGAGACCCAGAAGACATAGTGATGTAGTTCCAGTCCAAATCTGAAGGCCTGAGAACTAGGAGAGAGGATGGTGTAAGCCCTAGTTCAAATTTCAGCAATCTGGAGACCCAAGATGAGCCAGTATTTCAGTTCAAGTCCAAAAGCAGGAAAAGACCCGTGTCCCAGCTCAGCAGTCAGGCAGGAGTTCCCTCTTCTCAGCCTTATTGTTCCAGCCAGGTCTTCAAATGATTGGATGAATCCCCTCCCACATTAAGGAGGGCATCTGCTTACCCAGTCTACTGATTCAAATGTCAGTCTCACCCAGAAACACCTGACAGATGCATTCAGAATAATGTTTGGCCAAACATCTGGGCACCCCGTGGCCCAGGCAAGCTGACACGTGAAGTGAACCATCACAAGCTGGTTCTTACCTGCCTTCAGATTTGGAGACGGCGTGGTGCCGTCCAGTGCTCTGAGTTCTAATTTTGCTCTGTGACTCCAGGTATGTCTCCCAGTGGCCCTGCCTCCTGTTATTCATACCCACAAAGTAAGAGTTGAATTCCGTGGCCCACGAGGTCTCTTCCACCTTAGCACTTCCTGCGGCAGGCTGCCGTGTGGACTTAAAATCAAAGCAGGCCACATTTACCAGACACATTGCTTGTGACTTTATTGAATAATTTGTACAAAACCTCCAAGAATAATTTATTCACCCAGTGGTGTGAGACCAGGGAAAGAAAATCAATAAAGCAGTGTCTCAGTCATTTTTTATTTTCTTAACCTCGAAGAGACTTTTATTCCATTTCAGAGTTCTTGCAGGCACCTTACCCTACAATGTGTCTTTGTGGCCAACTTTCAAGATGCCTAAAGAGACTCATTTCAGGGACTGAAGCCCTGCCTCTCCTGGAAACCGCAGGAGAGAGCCCTCCTGGGAACAGGCTTTCCAGGGCTTATTGTGACACTTGAGTAATTACTGGAGAAGAAGAGGGGAGAGGGTTCAGAGGAAAAGCAACATTCCCTGTCTCTCTGCCTCACCTCAAAGTCATTCTGGGAAGAAATTTAAAGGCCACTTGTTTCCATTCAATCGCCACCTCTCCGCAACTTAAAGTTGTTACACTCAATTCTCTTCCATCAGTGTAATGGGCAAACTGACACTTTGCTTAAACAGACTCGCCACTCTGGCTGACTGTAAAGACTATCCATAGATCTTTCGTTTTCTTTTCTGCAGGAAGTGGAGAGCATCACCAGCCCGGGAGGTTCAGAGCTTCTTTTATTTTCTGGCCTTTGCAGGTTGGGTGAGAAGCAAAATGAGAGGGAAAGGCTTTGGATTAAGGAGACCTGATTTCTGGTCCTAGCACTGCCACCGATCAGGTTTGAGCAGGAGACTTAATTTCATCAAACCTCAATTTTTTCATCTGTAAAATGGGTATCACACTTTATACCAACTTTCTTCATGGAGTTATATGAAGAACACATAAACTAACAGCTGTACTTGCTAGGTTTCTTGGTTGCAAGCAACAGAAAACACCTCTGACTGCCTAAACAAAACTAGATCCACTGGAAGCATTAAAGAGGTTCACAGGGTCCATAAGACAGTGTAAAATCAGGACTGGATACAGACAGAGCCATGATTCTTGTACCATGCATCACACCTGCTGAGTCCCAGCTCCAAATCCATGCTTCTGTACTCTGTGCCATGATGCTGGGGCCCCGATGTTCCTAACTCCACCCATCCTGTTGAGTTCTGCCAGTAGAGCTTGCTAGAGGGAGAGTCTCCACTCTCCTTATTTGGGAAGGATATGTCCCAAATATCCTTCTGCTTTTCTCTTATAAGGCTACCTGTCATTGGATTTAGGGCCCATCCTAAATCTAGAATAATATTATCTCAAGATCCTTTACTTAATTACTTCTTTTTTTCCAAAGAAGATCACATTCACAGGTCCCAGGTGAACATATCAACACCCTATAGCGGGGGGACCATTCAACCCACTACAAAGAGGGACACTTCTTTCCCTTTTCTGATTAGCTGCTCAACCCTTCACCTTTATGATTAGGATCTCCCTCTTTAAGGCCTCTTCCAATCACGGCTTTTCCTAGGAATCCTAGGGGTAGTAGATGGTCCATCCAGTTCTCCACACGGCGAAAGCTCTAGAGGCGGATGGGTCCACTGCTGAGGGCAATTTATGCCCAGGACACTGGTTGGCTGCTGCAACTCCCCCCTAGTCTAGATCCCTGGAGAGGCCCTCTTGTTCTCAGGGCAGGGGCACCAATATCATGCCTTTGGTGCCAAGCTTGGCTCAGGGCTCCCTAGAGTTGGGCATGCAAGTGGGCAGCTCGTTTTCCTCCCCAGCCCACCACCTCTGGAGACTTCGGCAGCTCCTGGGACCCTGGGTCAGCCCTGGGTCCATTTCTCAGCACCTCTTAGGACCAAAGCCACCAATCTCTACCTCCTAGGGGTCCTCCCCTGTGGGACAGACTGTTTCCCTCTTTACCCTCAAAGCACCAAGTGTCTGACTACATAACCCTCCTGCCACAGACCCTGGGCCACAGCCGTTCCTCCTGAAGAAGGTTCCCAACTGAATCCAAGCTGCCTACATCTACTCTTTGGAGGATGGAGGATATGACCTTCAGCATTTCCGAGGTAGTTTGCTGGCTCTGAAGAGTAGGAGGAAATCCCACAAGTTTAATCTCTGGCAAAACATACCTCCGAGGATTCATGTTACTATGTGAAAAATCAAATTGCAAAACAGCGCAGAGTGTTGTCCCATTTCAAGTAGATAGATGTAGATCTTAGGATGATAGCTGTTAAATTATTTACAGGAGTTCTCTCTAGGTGATGTGATTATGGACTATTTTTATTTTCATCATTTTCTTATCTACATTTTCAAAGTTTCCCCCAATGAACAGATATCATTTTTGTAATAAGATTTTTAAGGTTATATAAAAAATGATACTGGCACCTTGCAGTCACATCATGCTTTACCGTGCCTCACAACTCTAATCTAATTTTCTATCTGTGAGGTCAGGTGGGCAGGTATTTTTATCCTGGTTTTATAGATGGGGACTCTGAAGAACAGAGAGTGTGAGATGTGATCTGCCTCAGGTCTGAGAGCAGCGCTAGGACCAGGACCCAGGTACAGCTGCTGGCTCTCAGCTCAGGTGACTTCACTTGTGTCTGTGGCAGGACAGAGAAGGGCTCCAGAGACTGTGAATTTGTGAAGTCAAGACACCGCAGTGCCAAAGGCAACAATGCTCCTGGCTTTGGCCAGTTGGGAAGCTGGTGGGATGGTGTGAGAAGGAAGCCTGCTGATTCTGGGTCCCTAGAAAGGGAAGGAGGCCCTGAGGCTCAACAGAAAGGAACAGTGGGAGGCGGCTCCCCAGCTGGGATGCTTGTCTCATGTCAAGGTGAGCCCGAGGTGTGAGCCATGAAGTGGCCAGGTGCCGTGATGTTTCAGGGGAAAACTGCCAAGTTCTCAAGTAAGTAGGAGACTGCTACGAATCCACTTCCTTCTTGGCCCATGGGGGATCCCAGGAAAGGGCAGGTGGGAAATGGCCTCCTTCCCCAGACACACCTCCTGGTTCTTTCTCAAGGGAGCCAGGATGAAGATGGATGAGGGTGAATGTAATTCTCAAAGTGCTCTGCGTGAACGCACGGTGCCGGACTCAGGGCAGTAACTAGACAAAGGGCTGTTGAATTCATGAATTCTTCCAGTCAAACACACAGCCCCCATGAGACAGGCCTGACGTGTGTTATCATTTCCACTTTACCAGTGAGGAAACTGAGACCCGGGCCATGACTCGCCAAGTTTACATCCATGAACAGCCAGGCAGGGGTTTGAACCTGGGTCCCCTGGCTCCCAATTCTGCACGCTCTCTGCTCCACATGTTGGGCTACCTCTCAGAAGACCACTTCAGAGACACCTGCATTTGCTCTTTTGCTACTAAATTGTCCTGAGGCAACATTACGTAAACATTGCAGGAAAGGACTCCAACTGCACTAATTAAGATCCAGGGATTCAGCATTCCACCCAACCCCAAAAGCACTCCAGGTTCTGAGTTACCCCACAGCAGATGTGCAAATAGAGGGTAGGGACAAAGTTTAAGGCAAAGTTCTGATGGCATGCAGATGGGCAGGAGAAAGAGAAGGTGTTGGATTGATCGCTGTTTTTTGTTTGTTTTTCAAAATCTATCTTTTTAATTATTTATTGGCTGTGTTGGGTCTTTGTTGCTGCACTCAGGCTTTCTCTAGTTGTGGCGAGAGGGGGTTACTCTTCGTTGTGGTGTGTGGGCTTCTCATTGCAGTGGCTTCTCTTGTTTCGGAGCATGGGCTCTAGGCGCTCAGGCTTCAGTAGTTGCAGCACGTGGGCTCAGTAGTTGTGGCACATGGGCTTAGTTGCTCTGCAGCATGTGGGATCTTCCTGGCCCAGGGACCGAACCTGTGTCCCGTGCATTGGCAGGCAGATTTCCAACCACTGCGCCACCATGGAAGTCCCAGATAGCTGTTTCGATTAGAGCTTGTTTTGTTGCAAGTGAGAGAAACCCAGCCCAGACTGGCTCTGGCAGGAAGGAGAATGTTCGAGAAGGATGGGGACGTAGCATCATGTAACCCTGGGAGCACTAGGGCTTCAGCTGGGTCTCAGAGCCAGTTGGATCAGAGCGTGAACATCTCCAGGGCTGGCTTGTTTGCTCTCTCTCTCTCTTTCCCCACTTTTTATGTCCGTTTCTCTTTGCATGTGTTGGTTTGATTCTTTCCTGCTGTAGACCAGCTCCTTCGTCTGGGGGAGGGGGAATCTTGGTGCAGATAGTTTTGGACCTCACTTCTCTCAGTTCCCACCACCAGAGAAGGGCTGACCTGCTCCCTTTGGTCTTGTACTTCTTAAATCTCTTGAAAGAAACATGATTGGATTATCTGGAATCAGGTGCTCACAGGTTGGCCAATCAACAAGGCCAGGACGGCAGTGTCACACTGCCATCTGTCAGGCTGGGAATGTCCAGAGAATAAGCATCCTCATGGGTTGACCATATTTGGCTTCTGATTGGATTTCTCATCTTTGAAGACCATTTGTGTCATGGGTTTGTTTCCTGCACAATCTCACCCGTCTTCACAACTACCCAAGTAGAAATCATCACCCCAATTAACAGAAGCGAAAGCTGAGACCCAGAAAGGTTAAGTAACTTGCTCCCATTCTGCAGCTAGTGAGTGATGGAGCCAAGATTTGAAATCATTTCCACTTGGCTCCAGAGCTTGCTCCCTTCCCTACATCACGCTGTCTCACCTAATGTGCGCAAAATCGTGCCAGGCACACATAACGTAATCTGAACTGGTGCCTGCCTTTCTAGAGTCTATTTGGATGACCTCACTCATCCCCAGGAAGGTGCAGCAGCAGCAGAGGAGTTATGCACAAGGTACCAGGGGCCACACAGTGGGGGGAAGGAAAGGAAATGTGCACTTATTGAGTACTGACTGGATGCCAGGCCCTGTGCTAAACATTTTCACATTTATGCCCTAGACCTGCACTAATAGGTTAGCCACTAGTCATGTATGGCTCTTTTAACTTAAATCAATTAAAATTAAATACAATTTAATTTAATTCTACTTCCTGTCACCAGCCACATATCAAGCGCTCAATAGCCACGTGTGGCTAGTGGCTACCACATTGGGCAGCACAGATGTGGAACCTTTTATCACCACAGAAAGTTCTATCTGACAGCACTGGTCTGGACTGGAAACTCCATGACAGCATGTGCTGCGTCTGCTTTTAACTCTCCATTTTATGTCCAGCACCTTGCAGAGTACCTGACCCACGGTAGGCACTCAACAGTTACATGAATGCATGAATACATATATTTTATACTCAAGGAGAATTTCCATTAAAAGACTTACCATATATTTCATTATAACTTTCTGTAAAAAACTCAAAGGAAAAGAGGCGGTGGGATACCCCTGGATTCCCCGCAGGCAGCACATTTTGGGGGCAGGCTTGGGGTCGGGGAGGGACAGAGGTATCACAATTACCGTCCGGTATTGAGCCCCTATCATTTTCACACCCAATTTATTATACTTGTAATTTCACTGACTCCTCTCAACAGCCCTATAAGATTATATGCCCATTTTATAGATTAGGAAGCTGAGATTCAAAAGGCTAAGTTGCTCACTTAAAGTCACACACAAAGTAAGTCTCAGAGCCTTCAAAGCCCATACTATCACCCATCACAATGCTCCCACTGCATTTTTCCCTGTACAGCTGGGGCCTGTCTTGCTCTTGGCAGAGAATTTTCAGACTTGGGATGAACCAGCCTCCCCCATGGGCATGCAGATGTTCAGTTCCCTTTCAGTGCCTTTGAGTCCAGGAGACCAAGTCACGGGCCACACCTGGCCCAGAGGTGGGAGGCCTCCCAGGTTTGCCACTCCATGCAGAGGAAAGTGACTCTTCTACGCCCCCCCGTGGCCAGGTGAGGCATAAGCTCAGAGAAATCAGCCCCTCGCGCTTTAATTGCAGAAAACCTTGGCAGCTGTCTATGGGTGCAGAATCAGCCAGACTCTCAGGATGCCTGGGTTGGGGGGCGGTAAATGATCTTGTCCAAGCGGCCCCGTTTTCTTTCTAAGTGTGCACTTTCACCCAAAGGAAAAAGCAAATCACCTTTCCATCAAGGGCTCTCATCTGGAAGTGTTCAGGGTGTTTCTTTATCTAATAGCTCTTTTCTTGCTTATTTATTTATTGCCCATATTTGATTAAAATGTATGCTATTCGCAGGAGTCCCTATCCTCCCAAAGGTCACTTTCCACAGGCTCGATTTAATTAACGAGTGCCGACTTGAGGATGAAAGGTAGGAAACAAAAGGTCTTCCTTATCCAATCTGAGTCCAAATAAAATCATATTAACATTTCACCTTTTGTTCCTCTGCAAGGAAAAGCTTGTGGTGCATTGTATCAAAAGTTATTGAAATCATTAGGAAAGAAAGAAAAGTCGTAAATGGCTATGGCAGTAAACTTGGATATCCCCAAGTCCTAACAGGAAAGAAAAAGGAAAAGGAAGAGAGTGAGAAGGAGGGGGAGGGAAGAAGGGAGAGAAAGAGAGACAGAGACAGACACAGAGTGAGAACACTGTACCCTAAGCCTTGTTTTAAAAATCAAATCAAGAAATGAAAATCATTTTGCACCTAGTATGTGAATATCTTAAATCTGCCTCTATTTTCAGAAGGATCCCAAGAATGTAAACTCCAGAGAGCACAAACCCAATCTACTTTCCATTAGCCTCTTACCAGCCCCTGGAAAGATGCCTGGAACATGGTAGCAACTCACTAAATATTTGTCAAACACACCAAAAAATAAAATCCAGGCCAGCTGGATTCTCACTAAGTCTGTCTGTAACTCACTTTGGACCCTGAGGCAAGTTCGTGCTCCTCTCTGAGCCTGAACAGCTCCATCTGCAAATAGAAAGACAATCCTGCTCGTCGGGCTTTCCTGGCGGGGCAGCTGTGAGGATAAAACATGCACGTGGAGGCCCACTGGAAAGGTCAGAGGATCACACAACATAAGCCACCTCGTTATTACCACTTCCTCACATGCCGCCCAAGTCAATACCACAAGCCCACACGGCTCCGCCACCATCACAGATGAAACATCAAAAGAAAGAAGGGAGAATATAATCACTGCTGCAGAGGGACAGGAGAGGAACAGAGCAAACACCAAACATAAGCCACATCTTCCTATTGTCCAAAGGGAGAAGGTGGCTGGGTCGTGTGCTTTTACATCTCCAGTGCGTATCAGATTGCAGCAAATCTCTGCCCTCTTGCCTGAATTCTCAAGGCAATAAAGAAGTAGCTGCGACACAGGGAGGCCCCCACAGAGGGTAAAGGTCCCCAGTGGTGAGCGGCTGCAGTGAAGAGTTTATCAGAGGCCTGGCAGATAGAACTTCCCGCAGGCGAAGGGCTGGTCAGCAGAGTCACCATCCCCCAGAACGACCCAGGTGGCTCCAGCCAGGCCAGGCTTTCAGCCACTTAGAAGAGGCTCACGGGGGTTTCTTCTCCCCGACAGTGGAGGCTAATTACAGACGTGTCTAATGTCTTCTGCCTGCAAGAGGGAAGTGAAGTGTGCTCCTAAGGTTGAGGGGTGACAGTCTCTGCAGGATGGGAAAGCTGAACTCACTGCAGCCAGGAAGTGAGGAGGAAACCTCTACAAGCCTTCCAGGCGGGTCTCCCCGCTTCGGGGCCATCGAGTCAAGCCCAGTGGCTGTATGTATCGGACTCCTTTCCAGCCTCTACTTCATTTCTCTGATCAGGATCCACGGATCAGGACAATTTGTTCTTGCTCAAGACAGCCTCTGCCGTCACCATTCAGGGAACATGAGAGAGAGCTGGTCCTTCTCTCCCGCTCATGGGTGTTCAGGGAGTGAAAATGCAGCTCCCAGCCCCTGGCTGCCACCTGCGGTCTCCCGCTTCCTCTGGCTTGCCTTGCTCTTCTTGGTGGCCCCCCTGAAACAATGCCCTTCCTCTCTCTGAGCCTCAACTAGTTGTTTTAATTTATCATTAACATTCTGATAGGCAGAGAAGCTGACCAAGAGATGCCACATTTGGGGGGGAGTTTAGTTCCCGAGAATGCACGTGATAATCCAGAGACGGGGTTTCCACTCTCTGGGTGGGCCACAGACACTGGGAGAACTCAGGCATCACTGGGCAGCCCCTCTGGACATTTGGCAAATATTTATTGAGTACCTGGTGTGTGCCAGGCACCATTCTGGACATTTGGAAGACACCATGAACAAAACAGAGCAAGACCACTGCCCTTGCGGGGTCCAGATTCTAAGAGGTGGGGTCAAGGGGGCAGGAAATAATCAATCAGCGTGAGAAACAGACTATGCGGTGTGTCGTAAGGTTGTAAATGCTAAGGGGGCAAATAAGGAGAAGCAGGATGCTGGCGCAGGAGGCATGCTCTTGGGACAAAAAGGTACAGCCTTGCATATCCTTGAGGTGAGGTGTGGCCACGTGACCTGCTTTGGCCCCTGGAATAAAACTGGAAGTGTCACATGTCCCTTCCGGGGGAGAGGAGGGGAAGCACTTAAGAGCTGGGGTGTGGGCTCCACAATGACCCTGCGGCTATGGGCAAGGCTCCCTCAGCCTGAATTGTGAACTCACAGCACATAGGACGATGGCCCTGGACTGAATCGGCTTTATGTGAATTAGAAATAACTTTTGCGGTGCTAAGTCAGGGACTTTGGGGTTGTATCTGCTGCAGCGTAACTCACCTGCTCACGAGGATTATTTCAAAGAGCCCGTTCCTCACCAGACCTCTGTCTGATTCCTGGAAGTTGGACAGAACCTTCCCAATCTCAGTGCAACTCAAGGCTCCTTGCTCTTGCCCGGCCATGTCCTGTGTCCCACTAGTGACTGATGCCAGTACCCCGCTATTCTCCAGAATGCCTTGAAACTGCGTGAGCCTCCTGTTTTATTGCTTTTACCCAACCATACTGTGAGGCAAGCAGAGAGTGACCACAATGACGACATTTTGCAGATCGGAAACAGAGACACAAGTGAGCTGAATGACACTGCCAAGGTCACAAATCTGAGGAGATATAGGCTTGGGCCTTGGGGCTGGGCCTCCTGCGCCCTCGTTATCTTCCGAGATGGAGACCACGCATTTCTAATCGCTCTCTGACCATCAGAGTGACCCTCCATCCTCCACACCTGGCTGCGGCTGAACTGGAGGCAGGGAGGCTAGGGTGCGTCGACGGAGTCTTTGCCAACCCCATCCCCCGTCTGCCACCTACCCTCCATCTGCCCAGACACAGTGGCCACCTGACAGCTTTGCCCACAGCTCAAGCTGCTGCCTGTCTCACAATGTCACACAGGCTGTTTCTCTGCCTCGAAAACTCTGCCCTTCCCCTGGTCACCGATTCCAAATCAACTCTTACTCATGCTTCTGATCTGGGCTCATATGTCGCTTCCTCCAGGTAGGCTTCCCTAATTGCCCAGACAGATACCATGTTACTGATGCAACTGCACTCACACCCTCGTCCTTCCCCTTGTGACGTCCTTCACCAATGTGCTCACTTTGGTTAATGTCCTCCTTCCCTTCTAGGCTGTAAAGACCATGAGGGTAGGGTCCTTTGCTCCTTTTTTGGATCCCAGGTTTTGAACTTAATAAGCCACACTAAATATTTGTAGGTGGAATGAAAAACTGTCAAAAGCTATACAAACGGAAGGGATTTTTGTCTGTCTACACTAAATGGAAATTCCACCTTCCCCAGCTTAGGCAGGATTTCACAGATCCTCTCACCGTAGGTGCTTGATTGCGTTTTAAATAAAAAGACCTGGTCCCCAGACACCATGGGCAGCCGCACCAGAGCATTTCCCAAGTAATGAACTTCCCCGGCATTATTGCCACATTAAATTGTGTTAATCAAACGGGAAGTGGTAAGCGTTTTTCTCCCTCCTTAATCCTTCCTGAGCCGTACATTCTCAGTGGGAAAATAAAAAGGCCGGCGCAGATCAGAGTCCAGAATGGATCAAAGAAGCACAGTTTTGATTTGTGTTAATTTTGCATGTACAAAACCCCTCCTTGTGTTTCTTTACTAAAAAGAGGCAGAAGCATGACAATAACATGCTGTTTGAAGAACGACAATCAAAAGCAGAACATTTTGCTCAGACATTCAGAGGCAGAGAGAAGAGGAAAGCCACTCAAACATGATGCCACTTGCTCTGCACCGAAGAACAAAGCTCCTTAGCCAAACCTCCCTTGGAAGGAGGTGTATCTTCAGGTGTGTGTGGGTGGGTAGGAACATCTCTTTCCTTGGCACAAAGCAGCTATCAGTTCAGGATTCAAATGACCTCATCCTTCACTGTTGCTTCCAGTGGCTAATTACTGAACCCTGAGTTGGGAGGAGATTGGTGGTCCGACCTCTCAAGATGCTCCTGGTCGAGTGGGAGGGTGGAAAAAAAACAGACATGTGTCCTACAAAGGAGAGGGTGCCGTTGTTATGGACTAAGGCCCCAGACACTGGCCGAGGCGGTGGGAACATCAGGGCACAAGTGGGTTTCAGGCAGGGGAATTGGGTCCCCAAGGTCCGTACTGTCCTTCCCCACTGAGCCTATGGTGGGCGAGGACAATCAGCTTTGGAAAGTCCCCTTCAGGATCAAGGGGTCTCCCGATTTCCGGGCTCCAGAGAACCTTCACCAAACATAAGTGTCCTCCCATGACGTCCAGTGTCAACTCACATGGTCGATTCCAAGTTGGCAAAGGTCCTACAGAACAAACCTGGAGAAGGTAAAAAGTCCCACTTATATCACCTTACACTCTTATCCCAAAAGGAGGCCAGAGAAGCTGCAAGATCTCCCCCATCAGCAGAGACCGTTGAGATGTGCAAGATATCGGAGAAGGAAGAACCAGCGAAAGGGAAACAAGCCGAACAAGTGAGGCAGGTGTGAGGCAGGCAGACCTCACCTTGATTCCAATGGCGTGCTCTTGCCTTGAAAGTGGGATGTTTAGAAGGCAATTCTGAGCACCACTGTCAGCCAGGGTGGATGCACCACAAATCCTCTGTACTGCGCCCTCACTATTGGCCAGACACAAGGTGCCCAGCCTTTCATCTGTGATACCACCTTCAATGCCCACTTATCACTAGTCACAGGCAGGGCAGGTGAAGGTCAGAGGTTCAGTCACATGGCTGAGTTCACACAGTGACAGAACCAGATCCCTGATCTGTTCACCGCCAAACCCATTTTATTTTCCCTGAAGCCTGCTGAGGGGCTTTGGGTGTCTCCTACAGTATTTTGTGTTATTTTATAAAAGCTAGAGAATGGCAAAACACAAGTGGCCCGGTTGCCCAATATTTTTTAAAAAGCAATTACATTTCTCAGACTGTTAGTTGCTATAGCAGACTGTGGCCTTTTGGTATTTGGGAAATGTAAGAACCAGCGAGAATGCAAGACCACTGTGGCATTTCGTGTGATGCTGAAAACCCAGACATTTCTGATGAGGGGCTCACAGCCTCAGGTGGGATCAGGGGCCCAGATGCCCTAGAGTCATCACCTCTGAAAGGACAGAGCTGCTGGGACAGGGCATTGGAAGGGCAGGTCGCTGGGATGGGAGCAACACACCCTTTGCCATTAGGTCACCTTGGGCCTTGAGGAGAAAGTCACATTTGTCCACACTTGTCCTTCAGGAAAATGAGGTGACTTGTACCTACTCATTGTGATCATCAAAATTAGTGATCAAAAATGATGACTGTAAACTCCCCCAGGGAGTTTACACAAGCGTGGAGAAGCAGCCGTGTGAAATGGATCTGGAGTGAGTCCCAGGGCAAAGGGGGAAAATGCCCATAACTTAATGGCAGAGTAGGAGCAAGAATGCAACTCACATGAAAAGAGAGGGGCCAGACTTCATAGATGTGTACATACATACATATATTATACACAAGCCCATATGTATAATATATAATAGTTATATAATATATACGTATATAATATATATCATAAAATACTGATGTAAGAATGGTAAAATATACTTTTTCCTATTTGTTTATTTATTTATTTAAATATTTCTGAGTGTTTACTATGTGCCAGTACTGTAAAAATAGCAATAAACAAGAGAAGCAACATTTGTTGTCTCATCGAGGTTACATCCCCATGGAGAGATGACAGACAACAGAGGACTTAATATAGATCATTAGCTCCTCCCCACGGCACTCCACATTCTTCCTCAGAAGAAAGTTTTAATGGCTGCACAGCCACAACATTTCATCATTTGGACAACCATACTTCAGCTCACCAGTCCCTTATTCCCATTGTCTGGGTTTTAGTTTTTTCCAAATTTGGAGGATTGCACAAACATACGTGTGCATCCATGAATATTCCCTTAGGATACAAGCAAAGGACTGGAAGTGTGGGGTCCAAGTATATGAACATGTCTAAAACTTTTGCTATAATTATCCAGATATCCTCCCAAAGTAGCCTCAGTTTCTACCTCCAGCTGTTAGGGTATGAGACTCAAATCCTAAACATCTTGGAATTAAACTAGAAATCAATAACAAAGGTATCTGGAAAAAGTCCTCAAATACTTGGAAGTTAAACAACACACTTCTAAGCAATTTGTGGGTCAAAAGGAAATCTCAAGGAAATTTAGAAAGTAGTTTGAACAAATAATTGAACAAAAATAAAATGCAATATATCAAATTTATGGGATGCAGACAAAGCAGTGTTTAGAAATTACAGCATTAAGTGCTTTTATCTTTAAAAAGAAAGATCTCATATTAATAACCTAGTTTTTTACCCTAGGAACAGAGAAAGATAAACCCAAAGCAAGTAGAAGGAAAGGGAAAATAATGGTAAGCGTAGAAATTGATGAAGTTAAACACAGAAAAATAGAAAAATCAATGAAAACAGAAGGTTTTCTTTTGTTTTTGTTTTAGTTTTTCTGCAGGTGTCAATAAGATTGACAAACCAATGGCCAGACTCTCAAAGACATAGAAAAGACACAAATACTATTATTAGCAATGAAAGAAAGGCTGTCAGTATAGACTATACAAACAGTAAAAGTTTAATGAGGGGATACCATGAACAGCTCTATACACATAAATTTGATCACTTAGATGAAATTGCTTAATTCCTAGAAAGCCACAAATTACTAAACTCTCCCAAGAAAAAGTAGGTAATCTCAACAGTCCTACCTATAAGAAGCTGAAAGTATAGTTTAAAACCTTCTGAAAAAGAAAATTCCAGGCCCAGATAGTTTCTCTGTGAATTCTACCAAACATTTAAAGAAGATTCTACACAAATTCCTCCAGTGAATAGGAGGAAACATTTCTCAACTTATTTTATGGGGCCAACATTACTTCGATACCAAAATACAGGAAAACTACAGACTAATATCCCTCCTGAATATAGACTCAAAATCCTCATCAAAATATTAGCAAATGGAATTCAGCAATATACAAAAAAGGATTAATATTGATACATCACAACCAAATGCAGTTTATCCCAGGAATGCAAAGCTGGTTCAACATTTGAAAATCAGTCGTTGCAATTTTCATGTTACCACGTTAAAGAAGAAAAATCACATAGTTATATCAATTGACACCAAAAACATTTAAAAAATTCAATGTCCATTCATGCTGAAAACTCTCAGCAAGCCAGGAATAGAAGGGAACCTGATAAAAGGCATTCACCGAAACCCTACAGCTAACATCACATTTAATGGTGAAAAAAAGTGCGCACTTTTACCCTAAGACTGAAAACAAGGAAAGGATGTTCACTCACATGACTCCTATTTGATGTCATACTAGGTATCCAGGCAATGAGAACAAAACCCAAAAAGGCATAGAGATTGGAAAGGAAGAAACAGAATTGTCTCTATTTACAGATAATATGATTGTCTACTTAGAAAATCCCAAGGGACTCTACAAAAAACAAAAACTAGCACTAATAAGTGAGTTTAGCAAGGTTATGAGATGGACTCAAGGGCAACATATAAAACATCCACTGTATTTCCATAATCCAGAAATGAGCAATTGGAGACTGAAATATTAAAAATAACAGATACAATAGCTCCAAAAATAGAAAGTAGCTAAGTAGACAGAAATCTAGCAAATGTGTGCAGGATGTGTGTGCTGAAAACAACAAAATAGTAATGAAAGAATTCAAAGAAGATCTAAATGATGGGAAAGAAATACTGTGCTTACGGAATGCAAGACTCAACGTAGTTAAGAAACCAATAATTCTCTCCCAGACTGATCTAGATATTTGATGCAATTATAATCAAAATCCCAGTAGGACTGTAGATACAGACATTAATTCTAAAATTTATAAAGAAAAGCAAAGGAGCTAGATTAGTCAATTTTTTTAGAAAAAGAGCAAATTGGAGAATTCATACTATACAATTTTAAGACATTATAAAACTACAGTAAATACAGTGTGGTATTTATTGACCAAAGGATAGACACATAGGTCAATGGAACAGAATGGAGAGTTAGTGATAGACCCACACCAGTATAGTCCATCAATTTTTGACAAAGATGAAAAGGCAATTCAATGGAGAAAGAACTCTTTTCAACAAATGATGCAGAACAATTGAACATCCTTATGCCAAAAGAAAGAATGAACAAATGAATAAAAAAAAGAAGGAAGGAAGAAAGGAAGGAAGAGCGGGACAGAGGGAAGCAGAGGGGGAAGGACATTGGTGTATACCTTATACAAAAACTAACTCAAAATGGACCACAGATCTAAATATAAAATATAAAACTATACAACTTTTAAAGGACTATATAGGAGAAAATTTTTGTGACCTTGGGTTATGCAAAGAGATCTTACACTGGACACCAAAGCACAAAAGAAAAAAAAAAAAGGATAAATTGGACCTCATTAAAATTAAAAGCTTTTGCTCTACAAAAGACACCGTTCAGAAAATGAAAAGACAAGATCAGACTGAGAGAAAATATTTACAAATTACGTAAGTGCTTGTCCTCAGAATGTATAAAGAACTCTCAAGCTCAACAATAAGAAAATGAAAACTCAATTAAAAAGAGGGCAAAATATTTGAACAGACACTTCACAGAGAAAAGATGTGGATGGCCAATAAACACATGAAAACATAACCAACATCATGAGTTATTGGGAAAAGGAAATTAAAACCACAGTGCAATACCACCTCACCCTTATTAGGACAGCTTAAAAAAGAAAAAAAGCCCAAACCCTAATAATACCAGGTGCTGCCAAGGACGCATAGTAACTGGAACCCTTATACATTCGAATATATTGCTGGTGGGAATGCAAAATGGTACAGCACTCTAGAAAACAGTTTGGCAGTTAAACACAAACATATCGTATGACACAGCAATCCCACTCCTAGGTATTTACTCAGAAAAGTAAAATCTTGTCTTGACAAAATCCTATATATGGATGTTTATAGAAGATTTGTTTTTAATTACTCCAACACTGGAAACAACCTAAATATTCTTGAATGGATGAATGGATAAAGAAACATTGGTACAGCCATACCATGGAATACTACTCAACAATAAAAGGAACAAGCTATTGATGCCTGCAACAACGTGCCTCCCAGAGACGTTATCCTGAGTGAAAGGAATTGCACAGTGTGATTCCATTTACATGACATTTGCAAAAGCAAAATTATAAGGATGGAGAGCAGATCAGCAGTGGCCAGGGATTAGGACAGGGTGAGGGTTTCACCATGTAGGGACAGCATGACGGAATTTCTGGGGAGAGAGGACGGTTCCGTATCGTGATTGCAGTGGTATCTGTGTGTTCAAACTCATAGAATTGTGCACCCCAAAGGGGGGCGGTGGTTTTACTGTAGGTAATTTTTTTTTAAGTTAAGCCTCTTACTCAGTCTTCTTCTCAACACACAACACTGTGTCTCCAAAGAGGGCAGGAGTCACTCAGAGCAACTCAGAGCACAGGGCAGGTCCTTCACAACTTCCCTTTATAGAGTATAATGCACAGCTATTCGATTTGGTCTCCCAGAACCAATTTTCTGCCTTAATTACAAATGTATTTCTAAAGGAGAAAATCTTGCTTTCCCATGTCGATGTTCTGGGTGGACAGGTAATTCATTCTGACCATGAAAAGGCTGTTTTTCTGTGTCCTGCCCCTCAATCTGCCTGAACTTTTAGGCTCCTGCTTGTTTCTAAGCCTTGTCCCACCACTTCTTTTCAGTTAGCCTATTCATGGTTGCAAATAAGAGCCTTCAAATAATATGGAGGTTTTATTACCTCACATGACCAGCAGTTGAAAGGTTTAGCAGTTATTAAGGTGGGTTAATTTTGTGAACACAACGTTCATAAGCAGGGCTCTGCCACCCAGGAGAAAGCCGACGGGGGAGATGGTTCTGGCATTAGGCAACCAGCAGTGCCTCCCTTCTCTCCCCCCTCTCACTAATAGCCTTCCAATAAATTGCCCTTTGCTGGAGGTAACCTGCCTCTGTTCCTGTGGCTTATAAACAACGAATCTTAACTGGTGTGCAGACCTGATGGGACCCTGCGCTACCATTGGAATATTAACCCCAGGAAGACAGGAGCACCACTGTATCCCCAGCACAGCCTGGCATAAAGCAGTGATCAGAAACTTGATTGTCAATGACCAGTCAACAAAATGACTAGAACATAGGCTGCATGAGGGCTCACATTTTTGTTTGTTGTGTTCATTGCTGTATCCCTGATACCCAGAAAAGTGCCTGGCCCCTGGTTGGCCCTCAATAAATATTTGTTGAATAAATGAACACATTTTTGGAGCATCTGCAAGTGGGCCTGGTCCTGCCACTAAAGTCTGGAATTACAGCTGTAAACAAGTCAAACAAATAAGCTCCAACTCCCTAGAGACATTTGGGACACACAGATAATTAGTCTTAGAAGCTTACCTCTAACAACTACTCTCAAGAACAGAGAATGGGAGTCTGAGAATCCAAGGGCAAACCAGGCCACTTTCCTTAGCATCGATCTGCCCTTTCTTATTGCCATCTGCTCCCTTCAGGATGTTCCTCGGGAAAAAAAGAAGAAACCAAATAAAATTAAAGATGTCGCCAGATGCTCCCAGCAGAAGTAACATCTTGGGTGAAAATTCCCCAGGCCCACTGATACGTTAATTGGTGCTGGGAGGTTGGGGAACATCAGGATGAGGCAGATATAAAACATGGGTTTGTCTAAAGACAGTCACAGGGAGAAAGGACTGAGGACCCCAATTAGAGGTCACAGCATCACAGCTCAGAATATTGGCACAGAGCATTGCCCATCTGAAACAGCTTACAGGGCACCATCTGCCCTTCCCTGTTCTGCCCCTTGGGCTCCTGGAGGGCAGAACCAGTGGTTCTCTTTTCTACACAAAAGATCTCATTCTGTGGCTGGTGATCACCCTGCCCTGTCTCTGTCCCATCCCATCAACAGTTATCCCTGGAATATCCCCATCAGGAGGTCCAGAGGGCTCTTCTAAGTCAATGGGTCTGAAATGCAGCTCTTTACTTCCTCCCATCCATTACCACCCATCACGGCTGCCTTTACTACCTCCAAATGGGTGGAGGACCCAGTGTTCCCAATCCTGGTTTCTGCCATCACTAGTCACTCCATCCCCCAAGCCCCAATTTGCAGTCATCCCAAACCCGTCCCTCTTCCCCATCCCCTACAGCCAGCGGATCTCCCACTGTCGCTTCTGAATGCCTCTACAGCCTGCCCTGCCTTTTCATCCTACAGCCACAGCCCTAGCCCAGCCATCCCCAACTCTCACATGAACTACCTCAATGATCCCCCATGTGATCACCATGTCCCGTGACTCTGCGCTCCCCAGTAATTCCTCACAATTCCCCAGAATCCACCCTGATCTTACCACTCCTCTGCTCAGAACCCTTTGATGACTGCTCTGCTTTGTTTTCAGGGCACTGAGCACCCATCCCAATCTGCGGCCACCCTCCCCTTCCTGCTCTGTTGCCCTCCCCCTCTTCCTCTGCCCCACACACTCCAGAGCTCCTTCCACGCTTAGTCCTACTAGAGCACAGATCACATCATCTGACAATGCTTCACATGCCCATTTCCTTCCCCATCTGTGACTCTTGGTGATCCAGAACCGTGACTAGTTCACGCATGTGTCTCCCTCTTTAATACCTTGCTACTTCCCCAGGCAAACCACTCCCAGCCAACTCAGCTGGTCTCACGGTCTCACCCTCACACACGATATTTATTCCCACCTCCATTCTAGCGCTCCTACTATCACTCCACTTCATAGTCCTCTTATCCTTTGTTCCTAATACCCAAACCTTACTCATTTTATAAGCCCACTTCCTCCACGCAGTCTTCCCTGACGGCACCTGCACTTTCTGGTTTGCTCTGTTTTCCTGGAATATGAGTTCTATGTGAGCACATATGTTGTCTGTCTGGTTTACTGCTCCATTCCCACTGCTTAGAACAAAGCACATTTTGTGGAAGAAAAAGAAAGGGAGAGAGGGAGGAAGGAAGGAAGGGTGGGGAGGAGGAGGAAAGGAAGACAGGCTTCCCAGACTGATACCTTGCAATGTCCTATGCTTGGTTCTTCCTTACTCTTTACACATTGGTCTGGTCTACATTATATAAGAGGTCAGAGAAGGGAGAAGAATCACTCTTACTCAAAGTGATTAGAGGTAGAGTTGTGGTATAGGCAGGACTTACCACGCATATACAAATACAACTAAAATTTATGGGGCACCTACAGTGCCAGACACTATGTCCAGTGGTAACCAAGATGAACACATGGTCCCTGACATGCATGAAGTTACAACCCAGCAGTCAAGAGTGTTTGGGGTAAGGGGAGAAGTGGGACAGACACCCAGTCCATGCACACTGGTGGAGCCATATCGGTTGTTAAGACATTAAAATCATTCCATTCTCACCTTTAAATAACTATGACCTTGTACTTCCCCAGTGGCCCCTCTTCAACCCCAGCTGCTTTGGGCCATCTTCCGAGAGCCCCACACCTCCCCACAGCCCAACAACTGAAGGGTTAACGATTGGCAGAGCAGGGCCCTGGTGCTGTAACTGACTGGCATACTTTCTGATTACCTGGTGCCCCTGCCGCACAGGTTAAGTATTGTGAATATCACCTCTGGGTGGAAGGACAACTGGGGCAGCAGGGTGGGTTAGTTAAGTGTGGGCTTAGCTCTGTGTGCTGAATGGATGGTCTGCAAGAACCACAAAAGGGGCTGATTCAGAATCTGCACCTCCCCAGGAGCTGCACTATGGAAGTGATAGCTCAGTCATTGGCAAGAAAGTGAGGAGAAAGTTTAAGAAACTCAGAGCTTCCCACCTTGAGGAAGGGGTCCGTGCCCTGGTGTTGAGGTTTGCTGGAAATTCCTTAATGTGGCCTCAAATCCTTGATAAGCTAGTTGCATCATAGACTTCCCACACCAGGATTCAGCTTGTTTTAAACCTTGGGCGAGGTCTCTCTGAAGACCTTATATGCTGGTTATCACAGGGAAGTCTCCTCACCTTTGAGTTCTTGCTTACAGATGGAAAGGGGGTTAAAAAAACAAAAAACAAAAACAAAAAAACAACAATGCAAAACAAAACTTTTGGGAAAAGTCAAACTGGGAGCTTTTATTTCATTTTGGTGTCAACGTCACCATCTCAGTTGCGATATTAGTACAAGATGTTACCATTGGGGGAACCAGGCAAAGCGCACAAGTGACCCCTGAATGATTGCTTACAACTGCATGTGAATCTACAATGATCTCAAGAACAATTAACATATTTTTTTAAAACTTAGACTCAATAGCCTCCTCTTACACTGAGGACCTGGCAGGGCCTTTGTACATTGAGTGGTAGGTGGGAGAAGGTATGAGGATAGGACAGGCTGGAGGTCCTTCTGCTGAAGAGGTAAAAGGTCTTTGGCAGCTCTCAGAGCATGTTGCTCCTGAAGGCTCAGACCTCAGACCTCGTCTACTAGGACCACCAGCTCTGTGGCACCTCCAGAGTCCACAAGGAATATCAGTTGTTTTGTCTGCCAGCAACCCTTCCACCCTGCAAGAGCCAAATGCTTCTACTGGTGAGCTCCCCCTTTCCCACTCCACGTGCTCTGGAGGGGCTGCCAGTCACACTGCCCTACCCTGTGGACCAAAGACTGGGCACATGACACAAGCCTGGCTTATCACAGTCTCACCCCCCATGAACAACAATCACTGCCCAGAGGTAAGTCAGTTAGAGACCATCATGGATTTCTTTTTCCTCCAGTACTAGCTGGAGAAGCACTTTTTCTTTGGACATTGTGGAATTAGATGATGTTTTACAAAGAGCTGGATAAGGCAATGCCCACTCTGCCTGAACTGCAAGGAGAGAGTCCTTCAGTGGTGGGAGAAATTGAGGCCAACACATAAAAAGAATCTAAGAAATGAGAGAGCCAGGGAGAGAGAGGGAGAGACAGAGAGAAAGCAACATCACTCAAGCCTCTGGAGACCACCCTGTGACCCCCAACTATATGAGACAGTTCATCCTTTGTGCCTGAGTCATCTTGAGTTGGGTTTCTGTCACTAACCCACTCCTTAACCCTTCATAAACTGGGCTGTGGATTTACCCCTGGGTGGTTGGCCCCAGTGAAAGTCTACCAACTCCCCCCTCAAGATGCTGATACTGAAAGCAGGGATGTGTTTCTAACAGTGACAAACCATTAGTTCCATGGATGATAAATGACATGAGGTGCAGAAGGGCCATGCTGGGCCAGGATGCTGCGGTCAACTCTCCTGTACAGGGAGAACCTGAGCTGAGAGCCTTGCAGTCCCTCTGCCGAGGCAGCTGGCTATTCCAGAAGATTAATATTGTTTACATGAGCTATTAGTCTAGATGCAGAAAAAGAGGAGCTTGGGAGAGGAGAAGCTTTGATGTAAACAACTGCATTTCTATCTCAGGGTATAGGTTGCAGCTCCAGACACTTAATTCAGGGATGGTTTTCTTGGTACCCACTAGGTGCTGAACAGCATCCTGGGCACTGTGGGAATGAAAAGATGAGCAAGACCTGGGTCTTTCCTTCAAGAGCTTGGGCTTTTGGGGAAGAGGAGGACCATCTCGTCTAGGAGGAGTGCAGCGAGGGTATAAACAGGGCTCTGGAATCAGAATGTCTGGGTTCAATATCTCAGCTTGGCTCAACCTATGAGCAGCCAGGAGGCAGATGTAGACGTCTGCTGCATTCCTTTAGCAAGCGACCTAGCCTCTATGGTTCAGGTGCTGCTTTCTTTTTCTTTCCTTCCTTTCTTCATCTCTCTCTCTCTTTTCTTTCTCTCCTTTCTTTCTTTCTTTCTTTCTTTCTTTCTTTTTCTTTCTTTCTTTCTTTCTTTCTTTCTTTCTTTCTTTCTTTCTTTCTTTCATCTTTCTTTCTTTTTCTTTCTTTCTTCTTTCTTTTTTCTTTTTTCTTTCTTTCTTTCTTTCATCTTTCTTTCTTTTTCTTTCTTTCTTCTTTCTTTTTTCTTTTTTCTTCTTTCTTTCTTTCTTTCTTTCTTTCTTTCTTTCTTTCTTTCTTTCTTTCTTTCTTTCTTTCTTTCTTTCCTTCTTTCTTTCTTTTTCTTTCTTTCCTTCCTTCCTTCCTTCCTTCCTTCCTTCCTTCCTTCCTTCCTTCTAGATATTAGGGTTGGTTGGCTGTTTGTATTGGCCTCACTGCGCAGTTTGTAGGATCTCAGTTCCCCGACCAGGGACTGAAGCTGGGCCACAGCAGTGAAAGCACCGAACTCTAACCACTGGACCACCAGGGAGTCCCTATTGCTGCTGTTTTCTTCTCAGCAGAATGAGGTAACAACAATGCTTACCTCAGGGATGTAGTGAGGACATGATCAGATGATGCATGTAAGATCCTCAGCAGGTAGCACCTGCTCGGTAAATGGTATCTGTGTCCCCATTGTCATCATCCTCAGTCACTTTACTACCATTATCACCGATGCTACAGTGAGGCCTTTGGAATAAGCCATGAAAGAGGGAAAAGCTCTATGGGAAATAGGAGGAAAGAGCTTAATTGGGACTCCAGAGAGGCTTTCTGGAAGAGATGGACCTTGAGGAGTACGTGGAGGTGGTGGGGTGGATGTGCTCAGAGCTACAAGGCCACCAGGAATCGAGAACTAGAGCCAGGGTCATTCCTGCTGCTCCGATCTCCCAGGCTTTAGTGCAGACCATCCCATAGAAGCAAGGGAGGTGCCCAAGCATCTGAGAACCCAAGATCTGAGTCACATCATTGCACATGATCTTGTCCTTGCTGCTAGAGCTACAATGTGGTCCTGGAGGCTAGGAGATTCTAACAAGCACTCCTGTCTTTTCCCAGACTCCTGGGGTAGGCAGCCTGCCATCTCCTCTCTGGATCAGAACTTCACGCCTCACAGAGCTGTGCTTCCTGAGCCTGTTGGCCAGTGGGCCTTGATGCTTAGCCTGGGCAGGCCCAGCCAAGCATAGCCCTAAGTGTGGTGCCTGGCACGTGGTAGGTTCTCAGCACACAGATTACGGATAAATGAGTTGCCTGAGAATGTTCTTGTCTCATTTAACCCTAAGCTATCACCTCCATGAGTGGATGAGATAATGAAGTCTTGGCTAACCTATAAAATATCTGATTTAATCCTATGTGTGGGCAGATAGGAGCTCAGAAATGGACATCAGTTCCTCCACGAATATGCTTTCTCCTCTGGGTAGTTTCCCTTCCTTGGGCCCCAGGAGTCTTTACAAAGAGGCCTCACTTGGTTATATGGTTCCAGAAGCACCTAGAAAGTATTTCTTATCAGAGAAAGTCTTAGGTAATGGCCACCCACCATCTCACACACACACACACACACACACACACACACACACACACACACAATCTGAGAGCAATCAATGGATAGCTGTTGTTTCTGCCTGCCCAAACTCATTCTCCCCTTGTTCTGGCAATAGTTACCTAACTGTCCTCTAGAGAAGAGTTAGCAATCAAAGAGTTTTTGTCCCTAGGGAACTTGTCTTTTCTGCTCATTCAACAAATATTTATTGAGCTCCTAAAAAGAGTGCTGAGAAATTTGATCTCTAAATTCAAAAATGTGATTGATGCACTGGTTATCAGCAGTAATCAGGACTGAGTCTCTGGGGAGGTGGGTGATGAATGAGACCTAAAGTAGTGGACAGATGCAGCGTTCAGTAGGACATAAGCATGGGGCGGGGGGGGGCTTGAGTTCTGGGTACCAGCTCTGCCATTCACCTGCTACATGGGCTTCTCTGACAGGCACCTTGAACTTGCTGGCCCTCAGTTCTTCTACCTTTAAAATGGGTATGTAATAGCTGTCCTACTGAAGATGCCCGGTTGTCAAAGCAAACAAATATAAAAGGTACTTCAGATTGTGAAAAGCAATATATATTTGGATGAGAGAAATTCATTTTATGAATTGATAAGAGGCACTTTAGCTTCTGGCCAAGATAAAGCAACAGAGGCTGGATTTATCCTCCCAGCTTCAACAGCTAAAAGTCCAGACAAAATATAGGAAACAATGGTTTTCAGACATTGTACTACAGGTGGTGCAGGATTCCTGAGAAAGGTGAAACAAACAAGGTGAACACACTGACTGAATTGAGTTTCCATGATGTAGTGCAGGGAGGGGCATCCAAAGCAGAGCCTGGTGGTTTCTCTGAGTTGAAGAGATACAACTGGAAGTTTGGAGAAGCCAAAGGAGCTAGGGTTTTCAGAGCAGAGTATTAGGAGAGATCTGCACAGAGGGGACTCTGGAGATTTTCCCTCTAGTATTCAGCAGAGTATAGAACTGCGTATACGTGTAGGGAGATTATCCAAGGCTGGGGAAAGAATCACTGCAAATGAACATGGAGAATAATTTCTAGAGCCCAAACAGCACTGAGAATAATTCACATCCCTAAAAGGCAGAATAGAGAAATCCCATAATACACAGGGCATCAGGTGGAGTACTCAGAAGGACATTGCCTCATTAGTAAGGTCAGATTAGCTCTATACTAAAGACTTGTGGAAGCCTAACAAAGCTTAAAGTAAGTCTTAACAGGATCAAACTGTTTCCACGTGACTTAAATGAATCTCAGAACAGAGCTCCAAAACGTTAAGGAAATAAAAGTAATTCGGCACACAACAAGGTAAAATTCACGATGTCTGACATTCGGTTAAAAATTACCAGACATGCAAAGAATCTGAAAAATACAACAAATAACAAAAAGAAAAATTGACCAACAGAAATAGATCCCAAAATTATATAGATGATATAAATTGTAGACAAGGACAATAAAATATCTAACATAAATATTTTCCATATATTCAAGAAGGAAGAAACAAGCATGAGTATATTCAGGACATATATAGATAATAAAAAAGACCCAAACTGAGCTTCCAAGGGTGAAAAATACAATATTTGAGGTGAGAAAAAAAAGAAGAAAAAACTACTAGTGGGAATTAAATTGACATGAAGGAGATGAGACGCATCCTAGTTCGGATACCTTTGCAAAGGTGGAATGAAAGCAAACTGTTTGGGTATGAAAGGTGGAATTGTAAATTCAGAGCAGCTGCCAGAACATATTGGGCCTTTGTGAAAATTATATAAAGACACCTCAGCTGGGAGGACTATTATAAAAAGAATTATTTTAAAAGTGCTCCTTCGTTGGGGCTGACATGGCTCTGAGCTAGGGCTACATCGAGTGGTGTTGAGGAGAACATCAGCTACATTTTCGTTCCATGTGCCCATCAGCCAGACATCTTGTTCAGATCATGATCTGCACTGTCACCCCACACACAGGGGCTCAGTCTAAACAAAGGAGAAAGAATATCACAGCATCATGGACCAGGGCTTTCTTAAAGACCCATGGACTGAACCACAGTTCCAGCTCTGCCTGAGACCTCTTTTACTTGCTTTATAAAAACCAGCAGACAATCCACCAGCTAACTGCTCCTTCCTCCCTTGCTCCCTCTTTTCCTCCATCACAATCTGTTTTCCCCTCTGCCCCTCACTTTTTTCTTTGCTAGATGTAATTATTTTTTAATTTTATATTGGAGTATAGTTGATTTACGATGTTGTGTTAGTTTCAGTATACAGCACAGCGATTTGGTTATACATATACATATATCTATTCTTTTTCAGATTCTTTTCCCATATAGGTTATTACAGAGTATTAAGTAGAGTTCCCTGTGCTATACAGTAGGTCCTTGTTTGTTATCTATTTTAAATATAGTAATGTGTATGTGTTAATCCCAAACTCCTAATTTATCCCTGCCCCCGCAACTTTCCCTTTTGGTAACTGTAAGTTTGTTTTCTAGTCTGTAAATCTGTTTCCGTTTTGTAAATAAGTTCTTTTGTATCATTTTTAGGTTCCACATATAAGTGATATCATATGATATTTGCCTTTGTCTGAGTTCACTTAGTATGTCAATCTCTGGGTCCATTCATGTTGCTGCAAATGGCATTATTTCATTCTTTTTTATGGCTGTGTAATATTCCATTTTATGTATACCCCATCTTCTTTATCCATTCATCTGTCGATGGGCATTTAGGTTGCTTACATGTCTTGGCTATTGTGAATAGTGCTGCTATAAAAATTGGGATACGTGTATCTTTTCAAATTATTGTCTTCTCTGAATATATGCCCAGGACTGGGATTGCTGGATCATATGATAGCTCTATTTTCAGTTGTTTAAGGAACTTCCATACTATTCTCCATAGTGGCTGCACCAATTTACATTCCAACCAACAGTGTAGGAAGGTTCCCTTTCCTCTACACCCTCTCCAGCATTTATTGTTTGTAGACTTTTTGATGGTGGCCATTCTGGCCAGTGTGAGGCGCTACCTCATTGTAGTTTTGATGCTCCTCACGCTTCCATCATCTAGGATTTGGTTTCGCATTGGACAAAGGCAGTTGCATGCACCTGCCCACTGATACACAGAGAAATGACTGAAGGGGCTTCTCAGAGCCATGACTAACCAGGGAACAGGACCCCACACAGAGGCCACTACCAAGATTTAAATGCTGAAATAACATATCCAAGAAATCCCTCCCTCACAAGAGTCGATGGTTAAAAAATATGTAAGTAGAGAAACCTTTGACCTGCTACTGGGCCTCTCAACGTCTGTACCAAGGGGTTGCACAGAATCTACCCAGAGAATCTACTCACTTCACATTTGCCAAGAAGACCTCCTTGTTCTGATTCTATTCACCCTGGTAACTGCAGGGAATATTCAGAACCCCAGAGACAAAAACAATATAAAGATGGTTATTTCTCTCTGAAATAACAATTTGTATTTTCATATCTTTGATACACAGTCTAATACTCAAATCAATAGGCCAATGGAGATTCACCCAGAGCAAGTTTAATAAGAAAAATAGTTAAAAAAAAAAAAAAGATTTGGAAAGCTAGAGCTATATTACCTGCAGGTGTGTTAGATTATGGGGGTGGGGTTAAGTTGGCTCTTTCTTTTTTCCCTAGTGTAATGAAACAGAGAAGCTGAACCTCTGAGTTGATTATAATCACACAGAAATGGGAGCTTCTGGCTGTTTTCTGCTCCCCCCACCCTTCTCTCCTATCCTTGCCCCAATCAATACAACAAGTTTTATCTTAACTAATGAAAACTTAACTTTCCAGCTGTTTTTGTAATTTAGGCTTCCTCTTAACTGATCTAGGTTTACAGGCAGGCAGGCAGGCAAATCAGCTTCCAAATTCAAGGCATGAGTTTTGGAAACCCAAAGCAAAGACCTGTGAAGAAGGGTAGGAAAATGTGATAAAAACAAGATCCATAAACAGAATCTTGACAGGGTCAAGAAGGCCCAGAAAGTTTGGGCAGCAGGTGGAGTCTTGCTCTTATGACCCCTTTCCTTATCCCATGGCTGTGTCTTTTCCTTGATGGTACTACATGTCTCCTGATGCCAAGGCGAAACTCAGTCCACAAAGGCAACAGCTCCTGGCTCCTTTAGAAGTAAGAAATGTGGCCACAAAACCTCCATATCAGTGCTTTGATCAGAGAAACTACTTTCTAGGCTATATCTATTCAATACATATTCATTGAGTAGGTACTGTGTACCAAGCACTGTTCTAGGCCCTGGGGATACAGCACTCAATGATGTAGACTAGCTCGTAGAGCTTATATTCTAGTATAAGAAAGCAGAAAATAAACATATAAGCAAACAAGTAAATAAGATAGTATCAGTGAATACGCTATAAATAAAATTTTAGAACGGCTACTATAGATTGGAATAGCATTTCTGAAAACAAACAAACAAACAAAGTAAGGGGAGGTATCATTTGAGCTAACACTTTGAATGAAAAGAAGAAGCCAGCCATACCACATGAAGAACTGGGAGAAAGCCATTCAGGCAGAGGAAACTGCAAGTGCAAAGGCCCTGAGATGGAAACAAGCTCAGATGAAAGAATAAAGAAGAATTTCTGTATTGCCAGAGTGTAGTGAGTCAAGAGAGAGTTGGAAAAGAAAGATTAGTCAAGATAAAGATCATATAAGAACTTGTAGACTTTTATAATAAGATGTTGAAGTTGTCATAATTCAAAAAGTGGCATGAACCCCAATGTTCATTGCAGCACTATTTACAATAGCCAGGTCATGGAAGCAACCTAAATGTCCATCAACAGATGAATGGATAAAGAAGATGTGGTACATATATACAATGGAATATTACTCAGCCACAAAAAGGAATGAAATTGGGACATTTGTAGAGACATGGGTGGACCTAGAGACTGTATACAGAGTGAAGTAAGTCAGAAAGAGAAAAACAAATATCGCATATTAATGCATATATGCGGAATCTAGAAAAATGGTACAGATCAACTGGTTTGCAAGGCAGAAATAGAGACACAGATGTAGAGAACAAATATGGATATCAAGTGGGGAAAGCGGGATGGGGGAGTTGGGGTGGGATGAATTGGGAGATTGGGATTGCTGTATATACATTACTAATAAGGAAAGAAATATCAAATTGTAAGCTTTAAATATATGCAGTTTATTGTATGTCAATTGTATCTCAATAAAAGTTCTTAAAAAAAAGAGAGAGACACAGATGTAGAGAACAAACATATGGACACCAAGTGGGGAAAGCAGGGGCGGGGGTGGGGAATAAAAGAGAAGAAAAAAAAAGTTGAAGTTGTAACGGAAAAAATTGCTCTGATTTATGTTTTAGAAAGATCTTTCTGGCTGTTGCATGGAATGGACTATTGGGGTGGGGCGACATGGAAGAGTGGAAGCAGAGAAAACAGTTAAAGGCTACTGCTGTAGTCTAGGCAGCGGATGATGGACACTTGAGCAAGGATGGGAGCAGAGGAAGAATGAGAAGAGGATGGAGTTGGAGTACATTTTGGAGGTAGAGTTAATAGGACTGGCAGATGCATTACGCAAAAGAGAAATAGAAAGGGGGGGTTCAAAGATGACTCTTTTTTACCTTGAGCTGTCTACTCACTGCTGAGATGAGGAAGACGAAGAGAAATCAAGAGTCCTGTCTTGGATGTCTGATGTTTGAGATCCTTATTTGACATCCAAATGGAGCTGTCAGGGAGGCATTTGGATATAGGAAGCAAGAACTCAGTTGCAGAGGTCTAAATTCTCTTGATCAGACTTCTACTGATCTACCTCTGAATTTTGCTCTTCTAGTTGGCCCATTGTTCACTTAGCCATCAGTCACTGAGCATCTCCTGTGCTGAGGGACCTGAACTCAGTGTGACTGAGTTACAACAGAGTGAATACGACTTGAGGCAGGACCCTGTCATCAAGGACAGGACCTTCAGCTCTGGATCCTTTGTATATCATGGGACCATCTAGAGTTTGTTTCCTGCTGAAAGGCCACCTCTGTGAACATCAATGTTCTACTTATTTATTCCAGGAATTTCCCAGTCGGGTATCCCAGAAGCTCTTTTAGGAAGGAAACTTAAAGAGTTATTACTGAAATCTCCTCCAAGTGTTTGCTTAGACTGCACTTGAGTACCCGCAGTGATGTGGCATTTACTATCTGTACTCTTTAAAGAGTTTCTGGTAGGTCTTTGGCATTGGGCTTCTTGAGGGCAACAGAAGGCATGGGGTCCAACTGCCAAATTTTGCAGCTAAAAGTGGTAAATCTTGGGACTGTAAGTAGCCACAGGGCTGCTGTGGAGGGTCTGCAGGTAGGTTCCAGACTTCCCCCAGGGACTTAAGTGTAGTATCCCTTTTTATCTCTGGAGAGACCACACTTAGAAACTGTTGGGTTATGGCTTCAGCGGCACTGTTTCTGGAAGAAGACAGCAAGGACAGAATGCATAACTGTGTATTGGAGATAATTTTGCTCACGTTCCTAGGTGTCTGCAGAGATGGGTCTTGGTTAAGATTTATTAGCCTCCTGAGACTGACAGAGCCACACACAACACCCACATACTTTATTTATGGACTTTCTTCCCTGGCCATAAAGAAAACAATAAAACCCTCACTCCTCCCATGTGGAGAGCAGGAAAGTCAATCCTTGGGACCTCCATCTTTGGCACCTAGGAGGTCTGCCCAGGCCTTTCTCCATCTGCCCAGAGATGTTAGCTGATCTCCCACTCCCTCACCCTCCACCCCCACCTGCTGTCACGTCTCAGCTCTCCTGAGTCACTGAGCTTTAATTTGGGCTAATCTCTCTACTCCTGACTCAGGTAGGTGTGGTGGTGATAAATCAAAATGAGGACACAAGCTGTCAGTAATAAAACAGGAGAGACTTGTTAGTCTCATCAACTTTATTAGCAGCGAGTCACAGGAAAGTCTCCAGCAGCTTTTCCTCCCCTTTTCCTGATGCCTCCCTTTAGTCTCCATGAAGTTGCCAGCAAAGCAGATACAACCAAGTTGGAGCTGAATCGGTGATGAGGAGGTGAGGGTAGGGGCTCCGTGTGGCACCCGTGTGGAGGGCCACAAGAACTGCTGTCATCAGGGCAGACGAGGATGGAGGCAGCAGCCTGGCTTTTATAGGTGGGATTCTGAGGGTCTTCTCCCCCTGTGGATGGTGAACCTGTACAGTTTAGAGACCCAGTTTATGCTCCCTAGAATCCTGCAGCTGGAAAGGATGAAAAGACCCCATCTTTTTTGCATTGGGGCAGGGAAAGGCCTTTAACAAGCTCTCCCCAGACCAGAGGGAGAGTGCATGTGAGAGAGGAAAGTGGCCTTCATACCTGGTGGCTTTGCAGCTCTTGTTCTAGACTTTGCTGAGGCTGTGCTTTTTGTACTAGGGTCTCAGACCTGTGTCCTCAGAATGTAGCTTTTTGTTTTCGCTTTAGTAGCTTGAGTAGGTTTCTGTTTCTTGCAATCACAGCAGCCTTGATTATGAAAGCACAGTGTTTTGCAACATGCACATATTGAACAAGTCTCCAATCTGGGTTTTCTCTGGGCCTCAGAACTGTACATCCAGCTGCTTGATGGGCTTAAGACACGGGGTCCTACCAGTCCCTCTATCCTGTTGTAAGCATTCAAACTTTGAAGGTAGAGCAAAAGCTCCCTGAACCACATTTTCATTCCCAATCCTTTCTTTGGAGGTCAACACCATTGTCAATTGACTTATATGGTGCCAGCCATTTTTAAATGCATTTACACACAGACACAGATATATAGATGCAGATATATAAATATACATGTTTGGTTTTTTTCTACAAATACAAATAAATTCTACATATCATTAGACAACTCACTTTTTTCCTGCTTGAATGTCTTGGCCATCTTTCCACATCAGAATATTTACATCAGTCTTTTAAACTGCTGTGTAGTATTCCACAGACTGGCTATACCGTGATTACTTTAGCTATTCATTACTACAGAACATTTAGGCTGCACCTCCTTTTAATGTTTTCCGTTACAAACAGGACTTCAGGGAAATTCCTTGTAAAATCTCTTTGGGACACATGCAAGTGCTCCTCCAGGACAGGTGCTGAGGGCTGGACCAGCTCCTGGGGAATGGAGCCCCCTCTATCTCCCTGCTCTTCACGCCACGCAGCCCAAGGAACCCAGGAGTCTTCCTTCTCTCTTCTGGCCAATCACGGGCACTGGCCCAGGTCTGCGACTTGCCTTCTAAACTCACCTCCTGCTGTCAGCCTCACTGGCCCCTCTCTCTTTCGGATCCACTCTCTCCTGCCTTGACCACCACCACCACCCCCTCATTGCCTGCTCCCCAAGCTCAGGCTTGGCCGTTTCCGATCCACCTCCACCGTCTGCTGGAGAGACCCACTGAGAACGGAAAGCGTGGTGATGGGGTGGTCTGCTGCCTGCCCACAGGCTTCCTGGTGCCCCAAGGGAAAGTCCAAACTCCCCACAGTAGCATTCAAAGCCTTCTGTGGCCCAGGATCCCTGATCCGGGTCATTTCTCTGTCACTTCTACCTTAACTCTCTAGAAACAGGGAACTGGCTGTAGCTCTCCACTCACCTCCGCTCCACGATTTCTCTGCTCCTCGCTTTTGCTCATGCTGTGCCTTCTGCTTGGAATGCCCTGTCCTTTCACCTTCCTCAGATTAACCCCTAGTCTTCCTTGAAGACCCAGTTTAGGTGCCCCACCCCCCATGTTCTCTGGGAGCACACTCTGCCCCTCCAGCGCTGCACTGCTTACCTGTTCTCTATTTGTGTACCTACGTATTTATTCTCCCACCAGACTGAGCTCTGTGTGGGCAAACACCTGGTTTCAGCCACCCCATGCCTACCAAGCACAGGGACAGCTCTCTCCCACTTTTAAATCATGTCTCTTTGAGGTGTCTGGCCCCACTTTCCATCTCCAAGAGGTTGCCATGGGACCCAGACCTCAGTCAGTCAGTATGAAGGGCCATCAGGCCCAGGACTTTTTGTTCAACTTATTGGAGAAGAGAGGATCTCTTGTCAGCTGGATTTGGCATTGAAAAGATATAAAGCTGGTGAGGCTGCAGCCACCTTGCCACCTTTAGGAGTTTACCCATGTGAGAATGGAAGCCAAGAGAAGGAAAGAATAAACATTGAGACCTGACAGCATCATTTGAACTCCTAGATCCAGTCATCATAAGCTGTTAAGGGAGACACCTTGGAAGCAGGTCCCCCAACATCAGTCAAGTCTTTAGAAAACTGCAACTTCAGGAGAGACACCAAGTCAGCACCCCCAACTAAGCCCCTTCCAAATACCTGACCCACAGAAACTGTGGGAGATCACAAATAATTATTGTTGTTGGAAGTCACTAAGTTTGGGGGTAATTTGTTTCACAGCAATAGATAACTAATTCACCTCCCAAATCTGCTGCCCCAACATGGAAACCCCAAACCCTCAAAGCTCCTCAACCTTTAAACAGTACCAGCATTCATCCAGATTTTCAGGCTAAAAAAGATGTGAGAGTCATCCTGAGTCCTCTGTTTTCCTCACAACCTGCATCCAAGTATTAATCCTGTTGACTTTGCTCCAAACTATATCCTGAAGCCCACCATTTCTCTCCATTTCCACCTCTATAACCTCAACCCAGTCACCATAATCTCTCAGCTTGACTGCCACCATGGTCTCCTGATTGATCTCTTGGCTTTACCCTTAAGCCCACATAAAAGATTCTTCTTGGGCAGAAAGCCTAATTAGACTTTTCTCCAAGGAAGACATACAGACACATGAAAAGATGCTAATTACTGATTGTAATTTTGAATGCAAATCAATGAGGCATCACCTCACACCAGTCAGAATGGCCATCATCAAAAGTCTACAAATAATAAGTGCTAGAAAGGATGTGGAGAAAAAGGAATCTTTCTACACTCTTGGTGGGAATGTAAATTGGTACAGACACTATGGGTAATAATATAGAGTTTCCTTAAAAATCTAAAAATACAGTTACCATACGATCCAGCAATTCTACTCCTGGGCGTGTATTCGAAGAAAACTCTAATTTAGAAAAATACATGCATCCAATGTTCACTATTTACAAGAGCCAAGACATGGAAGCAAACTAAGTGTTCATTAATAGATGCATGGATGAAGATGCAGTGTATATACATACATGCAATGAAATGGATATATGTGCAATGGAATATTACTGAGCCATAAAAAAGAATGAAATATTGACATGTGCAACAATAAGTATGGACCTAGATGTTGAGTAAAGTAAGCCAGACAAAGACAAATATTTTATGATATCACTTATATAGGAATTTTTAAAACAATGCAAATGAATGTATTCACAAAAGAGAAACAGACTTGCAGATATAGAAAACAAACTTATGATTACCAAAGGGGCAAGGTGGGAGGAGGGATGAATTCGGAGTCTGGGTTTAACAGATACACGCCACTATACATAAAATAGATGAGAAACAAGGACCCGGTATGTAACCCAGGGAACTATTTTCAATATCTTGTAGTAATCGATAATGGAAAAGAATCTGAAAATATAAATATACGTATATAAATGAGTCATATTACTGTATACCTGAAACTAACACAATTTTGTAAATCAACTATACTTCAATTAAAAAAAAATCCTCTTGCAGACAGAATTATCTTATTAAAATTCACAGCAGATTCTATCATGCCCCAATTTGTTCCAGGGCTTCTCAGCCTAACTTGAATAAAACCCCAACTTTCTACTTCAGTTTAAGGCCCAGCATGCTCTGGACCCAACTTCCTTACCAAACTCATCTTCTGTCTGTCCCCCAAACACGCCAGGACTGCTGCAGATCAGGACCCTCTCCCTGGACAGCTCCTCCGCCCGATACTCACATGGCTGTCCCTCCTCCTGGTTCAGGTCTCCAGAAAGTCACCTGAGTCATGCTGACCTGCTTCAGCAACCTCAGCCTCCACTATCAGTAGTTTTCATTTAATGTCTTTTCCATTTATACTTACCTGAAACCGTATTATTTTTTTCAAATGTCTCTCCTCCTTGAACTGAAATAAACTCCATGAGGACAGCGACTTGTCTCATTACTCACTGCTATCGTCCTATTGCCTAGATGAGTGTCTGGCTTATAGTAGCTGTTTAATAAATTCTGTTGTCCTAGCAGTTGAGCAATATTCCACAGGACCGACTTAGGGAAATACTAAGACTTCATCTCAAAGGTCTACAGCGGCTCCCAAAACAATCTTTTCCTTGTTCAGTGTGCTTTTACTGATTCTGCTCTTCCTTCTGCCAAATACGCACCCCATGAAAGGGAGAAACTTGCTTTCTCTTTGTGATTGGAATTTGCCCATTATCCAGGCAAGGTGGTTGTGGCTTAGACAGGGCTGGTGGCTTCCTGAAAGTGACCCAGCCCGTCTGTGTCAGGCAAGGAATTTGAGCTCCACTCTGCCAGACCTGAGAAGCTGTGAGGTGGAGGAGAGGCAAGAAAAAAAGGGTTGGCAGAGTCCGATTGTTAAGGGCAGTGGGGTCACTGTGAAGCTGCTGAAGCTCCTGGGTCCTGGCATGCACCAGCCTCTTCCAAGGCCCTGAGAGAAGCACTATCAATGATTTCCTTGCTCGGATGTTTCTGTAAGACTTGAAACAGTAGATATTTGAACCATACCAGTTACTATTGCTGCAACATGCTCTTATCAAGCAGGGTTGGCGAGCTGCTGGCGTTTGGGCATCTGGCTAAGGAGAGAGTGGAGCTACATATAGCATGAGTATACTGGGTAGATGTATATTATTTCCAGTTAATTTCATATAACGTTAAGCTATGGTCAATTGTTCTGGTGTGGGAACAGCGTCCAGGGATGTTCCTCCTCTGACTCTTACTGGCTCACATCACATCACAACATGAAAATGCGAGCCCAGGGGTCAGGTCACGAGAAGAATGTGTCCAATGTGCTTGATGCCAGAAGAAAGTGAGGCAGTGGACAGAACCAGGACCAGAAAGGCATTGGTCCTCACCAAATGGGCCTTCCCATTCTTCTGATCCTCTCTCTAAAAAAACCATGCTACCTCATCATTGTCACACAAAGAGGCAATCAGAGTATGATGAAGTCACAACATGTAGAGCGGGGTCCCCAGCCCCGGGGCTACAGACCAGTACCCATCTGCCGACTGCTAGGAAACGGGTTGCACAGCAGGAGGTGCGTGGTGGGCCAGCAAGGGAAGCTTCATCCGCCGCTCCCCATCACTCCCCGTCGCTCACATCACCACCTGAACCAACCCCCCCCTCCCGGGGAAAATGTGTTTTCCACAAAACCGGTCCCTGGTGCCAGAAAGGTTGGGGACCACGGCTGCAGATAATAAAAAAGTATTTTAGAGCTGTGCTGGCAGTTAATTCAAAAACTGTTATGTTTGTCATCTTTCTGTTATTCGTGGGGCTTGTCGGTGTTCCAAGTTTTCTTTTTCATTATAATTTATTTTTTTCATTCTAAGTCAATATGCACTTTCAAAAGTAGATTTGTGTTCCCTTTTTCTTCAAGAGGATCCTGAAGTGTACCAGCTTCCCCGTGGAGTTCATCCCCACTCCTGACTACCAGCGTTGACTGGGACTTGGATGAAGAGGCAGTAGGGGGCAGCTGAAGCGTGTGAGGGATTTGGGGTGGGGTCCTGGGCCCAGAGGTCTGTTCTAGCCAAAACCAGTCCTGGTTTGCACAGACTAGAACAGCTGTCATCCCTCCTGCAACACAGAAATCCTCATCCCTCCAGCCCTCACTTTGAGCTGAAGCCAAATGATTTCCTGTGTTTTCTCTGTTTATCAGCTCTCTATTATCATGATGGCCCGAGCCACCCACTCAATAAAACAAAGCAAACAAACTCCCACAAACCCACAAACAGCTCTGAGCTTACAGGCCCGATTTTATTTCCTAATTAACAAGTCATCCTCAGCCAATCAGCTGATTTTCTTGTCATCCCTTTTGGATTTGTGGGCAAACAAATCATCCCTGGGCCCCAGGCAGTAGCTCCTGGGTGGGGAGGAGGGAGGGTTTGGAAGGGGCCTCATCTTCTGCTCTTTGCTGTGCCTTCCTCCCTCTTCCTGGCCCCTCGTCTGTGTGTCTGCAGAGTTAACAGGCTTGCGGGGCTGCCTGTTTTCAGGCTGCCAAGGCCGAGGCAGCTGGACCAGCCCCTGGGAAGCCCCTCGCCCCTTCAGCTTCACAGCTCTGTTCTTTTCTCTTGCTCCACTTCTCAGTACCAAGTCTCTAAAGGGGGATGTGGCCCCACCACAAGCTCTATTAATGCAGAGAACATGCAGGCAATCTCTTCATGATAATTAGGTCATGGACAGTGGCTGCCCTTTCCAGAGCCTCCTTCAACTGGCTGGATAAAGAAGCTCTGGGACACCAGGGCGAGGAGAGGCGTCTCGCCTTCCCAGAGGGCGCATGGATGCTCCCAAGAGCTTTGCTTGCCTCCCTCCCCAACACAACTCCCTGCTTGTCACCAGCTCTGCACCCTTGGGCAAGTTGCTCCCCATCCCTGGGCCTTTGTCTTCTTACCTGTGAAAGGAAAAGGTAGAGGTACTTTAAGGTCTCATAGGGCTGCTTTTCACACCAAACCTGGCCAGCAGATGTATTTTGAGGACTCCACACAATGCTTTGTCTTCTTTTTGTATTTGGATTAGTTGCCAACACTTTAAAAATATAGAATCATCGTTTTTTTAATGTAGATTTTAGGCTGCTTTCAAAATACTCAGATCTGGCTTCATAGAGCCCACGTTCCCGCATGGCAACAATGAAGAAGAGGAGAAGTTGCCCCTGAGAGATGAGGCACGTCCCCTCCAGTTCACACAGCCCGCACCGCTCCCTAGCAGCTACCTAACTCACTGCACTCATCAAAGTTAGTTGTGCGGCCCTGCGGGCATGTAAGTTTGTGATGATGGTCCCTTGTTTATTTATTTTTGGGGGGGTCCACTATTCTGTACTTTTAATTTTGCATTCCTCATGAATATTCACAGCTCATTCTGCAGGTGTTTACTGCCCCTCTCCTGTGTTCCTGGTCCTGGGCTAGGAACTGAGGAAGGCATACAGACTAAAAGGTGGCCTCCACCCTGGAGCGCCTAGAGTTTAGTGCCAGGGGCATGGGGACTGGCTAGATAAGAATCCATGCTGATGGAAGAAGCCTTTCTCCCCAGTGTGGGGAAACACAGACCAGTTTAGACTCTCTCTCTGCTTGCCTTTGTATAACCATACGACTAACATGTATGCAGCCCACGAGAATTTTCAGGACACTTTCCTATCTATTTGACCTTGGAGTCAGTACTATAACCTAGAGAGGTAGATATTATTTCTAGATGCTGAGAGCTGCTGCTATGGTCTAATGTTTGTGTGTCTCCCAAATTTATATGTTGAAAATTTAAGGCCTGGCATGATGGTATTATGAGGAAGAGCCTGTAGGAGTTGACTAAGTCATGAGGACAAGCCCTCTTGAATAAAATTAACGCTGTTATAAAAGAGGCCCCAGGGCTTCCCTGGTAGCACAGTGGTTAAGAATCTGCCTGCCAAGGCAGGAGACATGGGTTTGATCTCTGGTCCGAGAAGATCCCACATGCCATGGAGCAACGAAGCCCGTGTGCCACAACTACTGAGCATGTGCTCTAGAGCCCGCAAACCACAACTACTGAGCCCGTGTGCCACAACTACTGAAGCTCACACGCCTAGAGCCCATGCTCCGCAACAAGAGAAGCCACTGCAGAGAGAAACCTGCAACTGCAACAAAGATTAGCCCCCACTCTCCGCAGCTAGAGAAAGCCCTCACGCAGCAACGAAGACCCAACACTGCCAATAAAAATAAGTTAACTAAAAAAAAAAGAGGCCCCAGAGAGCTAGCTCATCTTTTCCACCATGTGGGGATATGATAATCCAGAAGAGAGCCCTCACCACATCTTCATCATGCCAGCACTCTGATCTCAGACTCCCAGCCTCCAGAAGTCTGAGAAGTAAATGTCCTTCGCCAGGGACATTTACTTCTCAGAGTTCTGGAGGCTGGGAGTCTGTAAGCCACCCTGTCTCTGGTATTTTGTTATAGCAAACAGACTAAGACAGAAGTCAAGTGACTTGCTGCAGTTCTCCATGGGTTGTGTGCTTAATACTCAGCACAAACACTGCAGACATAATTTCAAAACTTGGCACCTGCCATTCTGAACGCTTGTAGTGCTGTGCCCATCACACCCTTTGCCCTGTTAACTGGTCTCTGTGCTCCAGGAAACAGCCCGGTCCGCAGCCGCGGGAGACGCTGGAGAAGTGTTTCAATCAAAGGCAGAAAAGGGAGCTAGTTCTCTGCACAGCACCTGCCTCTTAACTTCCTATGTTCTCCCAGGTCTGCTTGATTCACTGACCAGCATTGCAAAGGGCAGCAGCCAAGTCCTTGCTTCCAGCTTCCGGTGGTCCAGCGAGCATCCCACTTAGCCGGTCCTCCCTGATCACGTGCATGAGGAGAGACAGTTGTATCGCAGTCCCACTATGGACTGACCAGAGAATAAGGGTCCAGGGTCATTGTGAATGACAGTCTTCCATATCTAGAGAAATGCTCAAACTGACCCTAACGAACTATAGGAGATGTGGGGTCGGATCCATAAATGTCCCTCTCCCTCAGGGGACACAATTCTGAATTCACTTTCTAGGCTCCATGCGAAGGGTCAGAAGCCTGCTTGGCCCTCAGTGACTGCCACAAAGTGGGTAGGGGGGTGGCAGATGACCCCCTGCCAAGGCTGCCAAGGACACTGTGTGCTGGACCACATCGTCACAGGCATGGACAACTCTCCTCTTGTTACAAGCTTCTCCCTGGTTGAAAGTCATACATCTCCCCTGATTTAAGTGACAGGCTGCTGGGATCATTTCCTTTGGCTTTGGCATAGAGAGGAAACATGAATCCGACATGATCTGGGGTGGAAGGAATCCATTAGATCTGAAGCCTAGGGTTTTTCTAGCAAGACAGGACATGGGAGATAGACCCTGTCTGGAACCTGAGGTTGCTCAACTAGTGGATAGAATGGTTATGATACAGAGCTGGGCCCCCGGACTCCAAATCAGGTGTCATTTTTCTCCATCACTCTGTTCCATTCTTCATTTCTATCTCCATGTCCCCCTACCTCCACTTAGATGCCTGAAATCCCATGACTTAGCATGATCCCATCATCCAACTGAGCTACCTCCATCAGGGCCCCAGACACCAGGCATTTTCCCTCCCATCCTCTTATCCAAACACATCATCCCCATTGAAGGGACACAAGCTGACCCACCCCCCAGGGCTAATGGCTAAAGGTTGCCAGGAACCCTCCACTCATACAGAGAGTCACATGGTCCCAAATCCTTTGCCATCCTTCCCACACCATATCAGCCAAGAACTGGCCAGACTTGGACATCAGTCAAAGAGATAGACTGAAATAAGGTGAGGAAGGGAGATTTCACCGAGCCTAGGACTGGAGGGGACCATGGAGGATGCTCGGGTCAAAGGGAGCACAGACCCTGAGCTCCTACCCAGTGCATGACATTCTTGTTGAATGAGTGAACTAATGAATGAATCGAGATGTAAGGTGAAAACTCAGGAGGAATGCACGAGAGTGCCAGATCCAACAATCGGAAGAGTGGAGCAGGGAGGGTAGAAAAAAGACAGGTATAGAACTTCAGGATCCTTGGTGTGAAGATGCTGTGACTGCCCAGTGCCCGTGTCCCCTTCTGCTGGTGACACATCTTGATTTTCCCTCTGCCTCGCTCCATGCCATCTAAGGGATCCTGCAACGCCAGGCACATCACCGCCACCCGGCCAATTAGTCCCTCTACCTCTTGAGCACCTGAGCCTTGAGCAACAGTGACACCCAGGCAGAAAATGCTGGTCGCTGATTCATCCCACCAGAGATGTGCCTTAAACAGATACCTTGTCCACCAGAATTGGCCTAATTCTGTCTCCTCTAAGCTCTGTGGTCAAGCTCTTCCTATGAGTAACCCCATATCCTTGTAATACATTACATGTTTTTAATTTAGATCAACCAGAATGATTTCTGTCACTGGCAACCAGAAAATCCTAAATAATAAAAGATCAGAGGTCAAGAAGATTGGAGGTGGCAGGGTCTTGGGTAGTTTTCTAGATTACCCCCACACCTGGAAATTTTGGTTGATGTGTAGTCATTGATGACCTAATGTGTAGGAGAATCTGCCTGGTTTTTGAGACCCAGAGAAATGACAGTCATATGTCCCTCCCCAAGAGTTACTCCTAAACGCTGAGTCAGCAGGGCGGGGCAGTCATTGAGGGCTCTGTGCCAGACATGTGTGTGTCCGGTCTCAAAGCATCAAGCCCACCTCGGACCCTCTGGGCTCTGACTCTCTTAAAAGGGGGCCTGGGATACTCAGAGGGCAGCACTGATGGGACAAAAGGCCTTCAGCACATTGAGCACAATTAGAGATTTCCCCTCTGCTTCTACCAAGAACTGACAGTCCAGCCAACAGGACAAACAGGTTGGTATAAGAATCTCCTTGACAGGTTTCTCCAGGAAACTCTCTCTGACTCTATCAAGTAAAATCCTCCCACACCTTTGTCAGACAGAGTTTTTAAAGAGCATCGGTGCTTCACTGTCCCACTCTGAGTAGCTCTGAAGTCTCATTTGAGAAAATGAGAAAGACCAAGACAGGCAGATGGAGAAAGAGGGAGGGAGGCAGGAGGGAGAGAGAGAGCACAGGGAAGGGCAGGGGATGGGGGAGAGAGTGAGATTCTGAGAGGCACCTCAGTGCTTCTCTGATGAGGGACTGTACAGGAAGGGCTCTGGAGAAGTGATTCAGTTAGACAGGGGAGAGTGGCCAGTTCCCTAATGAGCTGAAGTCGTTAGCAGAGTTAGTATCATGAGGTGTGTTCATTCGGTTTTTTGGCTTCCGGGGACAGAGTCGCGTTCCAGCCCCTCACAGAGGTTACATCGCGTTTACGTTAGGAGGCGAGGCAGAGTAGATAATGGCAGACAGTCCCACTCCAGGACCCAAGAAGACAGGAGCTGGTAGGGGGCAACTCCGGCACCTGGACCTCGTGTTCCCCCTTCACCTGGCCCATCTTTTATTCCCTCTTCCCAAGTGTCTCTATCCATTGTGCTGATTCATCCACTGTCATCTTGGCTGCCATCGTTTCCCCCACTACCACCTCCTGTCTTCCCTTTGTCTTCTGTTCCCCTGTGATTTCCACTCCTTTCTCTGTGGCTCTTTCTCAGGCCCCACCTTCTTCTGCCAAATTCTCAGTCTCTGGAGTCAAGTTCCAAGTCCTCAAAAGGGAGGACATGAGAGATCTAGTCAATTGCCATGCCGTGTAGGAAGCCCTGGCAGGCAGAGCTTGTGCACCAAGCTTTTCTCTGATTTCCTGGACTGCCTGGGGATTGGCTGCCCTTGCTGATCCAACCTGCTAAGGCCAGGGTGGCAGGGTCACATAGAATCAAGCCGGTCAGTTCACTGGAGATAACTCTCAGAAGGAGGTGAGGTGGGGCTGCTGGGGGCTGTGTACCTGGAGGACAGTGGGTCCCGCTTGTCTGTTGCTGCAGCACAGACTTCTGAAGGTTTCATCCAGTGGGCATTTCTCACTCACACCAGGGATGAGAGGACCACGGTTTTGGAGCAGCAACCAGTGACCATTTAACAAAGAAGTCTGAACACAGAGCTGGTCTTCTGAGATCTCAGAACTTTTAAAGCCCAAGAGGACCAGTCAGGCAAAACCCCACCCATTCACCAGTGGGCCATTTGGACCCTGCACACATCAGATGAGAGGGAGAACCCAGGCTTGAGCTTCTGTCTAAGCAGGCAGATGATGAGAAGAAGCCCTGGATCTTTGGACTCGAGGTTTTCATCTCTACCACGGGGTGATTACCGTACCAGCCACGTGGTGCTGCAGGAAGCATAGGTAAGATCACACACGGATGGTTCCGCTCAAGAGTGTGGCCCACAACAAAGGCTGCACATGGTTAGCCTTTTAAAAGAGATTTTTATCTACAGTGAAATGATTTTTATTTAAGATTTAAGATATTTGTTAAGATGGTGATTGCAGTCACAATGGAAAATAGTATGAAGATTCCTCAAAAAATTAAGAAGAAAACTACCATATGATCCAACTATTCCACTCTGAATGGAACATAAAAACTCTAATTCCAAAAGATATACGCGCCCCTATGTTCATCACAACACTATGTTCAACAGCCAAGACATGCAAACCACCTGTGGGGCCCATTGACAGATGAATGGATAACACTGTGGTGTATATACACAATAGAATGCTCTTCAGCCATAAAAATGAATGAAATCCTGCCATTTGTGACAACATGGTTGGACCTTGAAGGTGTATACTAGGTGAAACAGATCAGACGGTTGAAGATAAATGCAACAGGGTTTCACACATATGTGAAATCTAAATAAACAAAGCAAATGAACAAAGAAAATAAAACAAGACAAACAGATACAGATAACAGATTACTTTGATACCAGATGGGAAGGGGATTGGAGGATGGGTGACATGGGTGAAGGGGGTCAACTGTATGGTGATGAATGGTAACCAGACTTGTGGTGGTGGTCACACTGTAGTGTATACAGATGTCGAATTATAATGTCATACATCTGAAATTTACATAACAAAATAATAATAATATGGTGATTATTGCTATTAGCCAGACCCATCCCCAAAGGACAGATCTGAGCAGAGTGGGAGGAGGCTCAGGAAGTGATTCTGCCAAGAAAATAGTCTGTCGTTCCTTCCTTCCCTTTCTTTGCACCCACAAATCCTCTGGTTAGGGGCACCTGACAAAGGTTATAACGAGTCACGTGGAGAATTATAAATCCTCCATTTTTAACTGCTGCAATGTAACACCTCTGTGCCCAAGATGCCTGAAGCCAAGTTGGCTGACCTCTGGGGTAGGACCTTACCACTGCAGTGAAAACAGCACTCTCCTAGAAGAGGAGCAGCCTCATGCTATGGGAAAGGCAGGATGTGGGGGCCGGGGTCCCTCCCACCAGGCTAAGTCGTGTTCTCTCCTGGCTTGCCCCCTGAGCAGAAGACGACTGTCACAGGTGGGCGCTGCACAGGCGAATGGTGGGTGGGCCGTGGGAACACTGGCAGCAAAACCAGTAGCTGCTTCTGATGCAAGAGCTTTCCAGAAGGCTTGCAACCTCACGGACACGGAGGGTAGATCAGAAGCCCTCCTTTAGGGAGGATCATCTTTGATTCTTCACTCCTCATGCTAACTGTCTCCAAAGAGGAGCATTTTCTAGAGACTGTCACACAGAGTAAAGTAAGTCAGAAAGAGAAAAACAAATATTGTATATTAACACATATATGTGGAATCTAGAAAAATGGTACAGGTGAACTGGTGTGCAAGGCAGAAATAGAGACCCAGATGCAGAGAACAAATGCATGGATACCAAGTGGGGAAGCGGGGGCGGGGGCGTGGGATGAATTGGAAGGTTGGGATTGACATATGTACACTAATATGTATAAAATAGATAACTAATAAAAACGTGCTGTAAAGCACAGGGACCTCCACTTCACTGTGCCACACAGTAGAAACTAACACAGCTCTGTAAAACTACTATATCCCAATAACAAAGCAAACAACAAAACAAAACAAAACAAAAAAGAGAAGCATCTCCCTCAAGATGGTCTCTTCATGAAGCCTAGTCCTTTTCTCTTCTCTTTCCTCTTTTCTTAAATCAATCTCTCCCCCTCTTTCTCTCTTTCCTTATCTCTTCACATCCCTTGATTCTTAACTGAGTCGACTGGTCTGCAGGCCTGAGTCCTAGAATCCAAGAAGAAGGCCTTTTTGTGCACGAGGGAAGTCCGAGGTCCAGAGAGGGGAAGGAACTTGTCAAGGCCACGCAGTAAGCAGTGACAGAGAGGGGGAAACCGAGGTGTCCAGGTAGGGCCCCAGTCCCAGGCTCTTTCCTCTGCGGGAGAGTGTGCCCTGGCTGGATTCCACCTAACACTCCTTCTGCCCAGTGCTAATAAGAGATGAAATCCAAGCACATAGGTCTGCGGTCAATTATCTCGGGTAGGACTGAGTCGAACAAGGAACAAGGAACATACTTGCGGAATGCAGGACTTCCCAAAACCTTTAACAAATTATGGTACACAGGAAATCTGCTGATTTGGGGGTGGGGGAGGGTACTAGGATACACAGTATTTTCCAAACTTATTTGATGTTTCTTTTTTCCAAGGACTGTCTTGCAGACTGACATCCAGGAGAGCACATTGGAAAACTCTTTGCCACACGATGCAGCCCCATGACCCAGCCCCAGAACGGACACTGCTTCCAAACCGCCCAGGAGAGAAACAGCTGCTTCCACACCAAGAGATCAGGCTGAGTTTCTGAAAATATGAACCTTTAAGAGGGTAGCTGCAACATATAACAAATCCAAACTAACAAATGCTCTTTCTCTCACCTTAGCTTAGTTCCAGAACTCCACATTTAATGAAATATTTCAGGATGGAAGAGGCAAGGAGAGGAATGTCTGCCCTGCTCCCGGGACTCTCTCGGCCACACTTCAGCCCAGAGCAAATTAAACCAGGGGCTTCTTAGATGGAAGTCCTGTGATGAGAGCAGAGAGCAAGCTGGAGGGTTCGGGGCTGAGCTCTGGCCAACTGCAGTAATAAAACACAGTGCGTGGACATGGACGCTTTGGAACAAAAATACCTTGTAGCTATTATTTTCATAAGTCTCTGCCCAAGCACACACCCCCTCACCCATTCTTTTAATCTGGAGCCATGGAGAATCGGTATTTTTCTCACCTTTGCAATATGAGAAACAAGTTAATTAAAAATCGCTCCCAACTCCAGTCTCAGAGCGTCCCTGCTTTGGCTGCAGATCTATCAACAGTGTGTTTTGATAGCAGTGCACGAAGCTGGTTATTCGGAGACACTGATAATTGCATTAATTTAGGAGGCATTAGCTAAGTCCTACGATTAATTACACATGCAGCAGACAGAGCTGTAACCCATCAGATAGCTGGATGAAAAACGTAGAAATGCCAGCTAGCTTTTATTCAGATCTAAACACCCAGAAAACTCAAATAACCAGAACTGCTTGCACTGCACACAGATGTTTATAACAGTGACCCTTAAAAACACTGAGACCTCAGAGGTCTTTCTGAATCCTGAAAGAGAGGTTAGAGGCCTGTTTGCATCATGTTCATTTTAAGGGAATTTTATTGGACTCTAACTCTTTGAAAGCTGGTCATTTATGAGGGGTATTTGTGACGTAGCTCATAGAATTAAAATTTCTAGTTGATTAGTTTTGATCCCATTTCTCCATTTATTAACCAGTCTGAGATAAATAGAAATTAGAAATTCTTTCTTGCTCTCACTCTCTCCCTGCCCCCCCCCCATTTTTCACATCTCTCGCACACCCACACCCACACCCACACACCCACATGCACACACCTATCTTTCCTATGAATATAAAGACTACGTGCAACTATATACATAGGGGGTGGGAAGGGGGGAAATAGATGAAGACTTAGCCTGAGGGAAAAAAAAATAATATAGAAAAGGTAATGGAATATATGGGGACGTGGGAGGGAATGTTTCTGTTTCTCCTGTCGTTGTGCCACAGCTCCCCTCTCTCCACCCATTTCTTTTTTTTTTTTTTTCCCCACCCATTTCTTAAGGCCCAACTCGAGAGCCTTCTTTTTTCTTGAAGAGTTTCACAAATGCCTGATTGGGATGACAGAGTTCTGGGCCAGTGCTTGAAAAGTGCTTCAGGCAGATTCTAGACCTAATAGCTGGCTCATGAATGGAATTTGCGCTGATACTAATGTAGGTTTCCGGCAAGGGTGGGGTTTCAGGATGGGCCCCCTGAGATGGATGTCACCCCAATCCTGCAGGTGAGGGACCCAGGCTCGGAGACGTGGAAAGATGTGTGTAGAGCTCATGACTGCCTGACTCCAAAGCCCAGGCTCTTGGCCATTGTGATGCCCCCCGACCCCCCAGCAAGGACTCTTGGTAGCCAGGGAACAAGAGCATCCTGCCCAGGCTCTAAGGCCCACTTTCTCCATGGAGCCATGGAGACCTTCTGGGGATCATCTGGTTTAAGAACCACATTCTTTGGGTCCAACTTGGCCACCGGCTGTGGAAAGGAAACAATTTTTATTTGTATTCCTTAAGTGAAATGTGAGTGCATTCTCATTAGAAAAGATGCAGATGATCAGAAGTAAGCTGAAAAATCCCCCAAACGGCCCTCCAACTATCCTCTACTCCCTCTCTTCTCACTAGTGCTTACGCCATCAATCGTTTGGTTCATGCATTCTTCTGATCATCTCTAGGCACATTTACATAAATCAGAGCTTTGTTCTGTTTTGTGATCACACCACCTTTTATGAGATGCTGTTTTATTTAATATGCCCTAGAAATCATTTCATTATGGTACATATAGATCTACCTCCTTCTTCTTAAATGCACAGCATTCTAATTTTGCTTTTGCCAAACATCTTCTAAAATACCTCTTTGTGAATGCATACAAGTAGATTGCTAGGCTAGATTCCTAGAAGTGAAAGTTCCAGGTGTTATGGATTGAACAGTGTTCCCTTTCCCAAACTACTATGTTGAAGTCCTAACGCCCAGTATCTCAGGATGTGAACTTATGTGGAAATGAGATCATTGCAGACATAATTAGACAAGTTAAGTAAAGGTCATTAATGGGGGCTTGACCCAATATGACTGCTGTCCTTATAAAAAATGGACATTTGGTCACAGAGACAAGCCAACAGGGAGAATGTCCTATGAAGATCAAGTCAGAGATTGGGATAGTGCTTCAGCCATCCAGGAATGCCAGAGATTGTCAGCAAACCAGCCAAAGCGAGGGGAGCAGCATGCAACAGATTCTTTCTCACCGTTCTCAGAAGACATCAACCCTGTCGTCACCTTGATCTTGGACTTCCAGCCTCCAGAGCTGTGAATACACTTCTATTGTTTGAACCACCCAGCTGTTGGTTCTTTCTTATGGTGGCCCCAGCAAACTAATATGCCATGTATGCCCATTTAAGCTTGATGTATGGTGTCATCACTCCCCACCTCCCACCCCCACACACACAAAAAAAAGTTTTGTCATTTTGTAGCTCCGGGTATAGTGTGTAAGAATAGTAAGGAGGTCAGGCTCAGCAGGTACCATATGCATACACATCACCAGCAGTAAAGAAGAGGTCTAGGTTTTCACCTTTGTGATCCCACTTGGTACTGGAACTGGGTCTGTTCTGATGATTTCACATCTACCAACTTGGGTTTTCTCAGCAATATTATCACAACATTTTTAGGGTGAGAATGGGAGGTGGGGAAATGCCTCACTACAAGACAGTGTAGGCTAAGAGCCAAAGAAGAAATCCAGACAGAAAAGACTCAGGGTTCAGAGGATGGAACTTACTTCTAGCTGGCACGACCTATGGAGAAGTGGGCCTTGGAGCTTGTCAGGATGGAATCGCTGTTTGCCCACTAGGTGCCAAAGTCTCTGCCCAGAGGGGTGGGGCAGCACAATGGCCAAGAGTCTGGGCTTTGGAGTCAGGAAGTCGTGAAGCTTTTCAATGTAACACAAGCTTTTTCAAGTCTCTGAGCCTGGGTTTCTCATCTGCAAGATTGGGTTGACACCCATCTCAGGGGACCCCTCTGAAACCACACCTTGGCCAGAAGCCTACATTAGTATCAGTGTACATGCAACTGTGAACTCTTCCCTCTGCCGCATCCTTGGGTTTATGTTTGCCATTTATCTGACATGACTTTGTTTTAAAAAGAAAGAAAAACAAAAAAAAAAATCTAGTGATGACCATTATGATGACTGGGGCTGGACTGAAACTGCTCTTTCTCCCCTGGCCTATGTAGGGGTTAGTGCAGGAGGTCATAGGGAGTAGGGCAGGCATCTTTCTGATGTGTTTGAGAGAATAACAGAAACGGTGATTAGCTTCAGAAGTATGTAAAATGTGCTGAAGGTAAAAACTGACACGAGTATTAAGTTCTGTGATTAAATATTACACTACACTGTACCAAGTCCATTCAACAGATGGGCTCAAACGTGCCCTTGTAGGACACCAAAGGCCATAGAAATATTGGTGGAAGTTGATGTGTCTGTAAATATGGCCACTGTCGAGGGCAGGGTGTGACAAGGTGTCTCATTAGCAAGTTGAGATCAGCTTTATTTTCTGCCAAACTATTCGAGAGAGAAGCATCTCGTAATCAAGGCTCTCTGGTTGCAGGCAGCAAAGCTCAGTTCACATCTGCTTGAGCCATGGAGAGGATGCATAACCACTGGTCCCTGTCTCTTTCCATCTTTCAGCTCTGCTTTCTTCTGTGTCAGTTCTATCAGGCAGGCTCTTCCGTGGTAAAAAGAAACTCACCAGTGAGTCTTGGTTTATATTCTTCTCTGAGAAATTCCAGTGGAAATAATAACTTCATTTCCAAAAATAATCAATAACCATCCAGGGATAGCAACTTATTGAGTCCGCTTGGATCATGTGCCCATCCTGAACCAATCAGTGTGGCCAAAGAATGGGGATGTGCTGATGGACCACCTGGACCACATGACACCCAGACTTGGGGAGGGAACTGAGAGCTGGGGAGGGTGTTGGGGTCTGAGGGGCTAATAGATAACATTCCTCCTTTTCTCTGCCTGAGTTCAGAACAATTGAGAGATGGACACAGGGTCAGGCAGATGGAGCTCAAAACCCCACAGTTATTACTGGTAAAACTAAGTTTGGAGAATATAACTTCATTGTTCAGCAACAGTGAGCTTCTAAATACTGACATCCCAGAAGCAGCCAGCCTATGACAGGCAGAACTGGTAACTACAGGTCTCCCTCCCCATTGCGGCCCTGATCTGTAAAATCATGGCTTAGAAAAGCAGGGGCTGTGTAGGCCCTGAGGGAGACGTGAGAAGGAGCGGCTGAGCAGAGCATGGCCAGTTCCTTCCCTCAAATGCACCAAACGGACAAGTCACTCCCTCTCCCTGGGGAGGGATAGAGGACAAGGGAGAGGCCAGGAGTGTTACTCTGGTGGAAACAAGCAGAGCAGAAACTGAGAGCCCTGCCCCTTAACCCATAACTGATGCGGGATGCTCAACGGGAAGTCAGGCCTCATACAGGAAGTGGAATGGTCTCAGAACTGGTGAAAATGGCAGAATTCCACTACAGACACAAAAAATGAAAGGCCTTCACCTCTTTCCCAAAGATGACATTGTCAATAGTGACAGCAAGGTGTATACTCAACACATTTACATACGTAAATAGAGTTATACACACCAATTTGACTTTGAGATGATCAAGATCTCAAGATCTTAGACCAGGCACTGGTCCAGGAGCTTCACATTGTTAACCCCTCCAATCTCTAAAATAACCCCGCAAAGTAGGTATACAGTATAGGTTCCACTTAAAGATGAGGATACTGAGGCACAGAGTGGTAGGGAAGCTTGTCCAAGGCCTTGCACACTGTAAAGGATGCTGCAGCTGCTGTCACAGACAAGGTTGTTGCTGTTGATGGAAAGGCTCAAGGGAGCAACCTGAAAGGAAGGAAGGATGGTCAGTCAGACAGTGAGAGTGGTGACCTTGCTGGCCCTATGCCTCCTCACAGAGGAGGGGTTCTGAGCAAGAGAGTCACGAGACTTGGGAACAGGACAGGGTATTCAGATCTGGGTGGGGGCTTTATCCATGTCTGGTCTACACATGGGACTGGCAAAAGGAATCAGTTCCAGAAGCTGACACGAGGGCCCAGCACACAGCCTGGCACAGGCAAGACCCTCGGGAAATGTGGTATCAGCATTAGCACCTCACCATGGACACCACTAAGCCCTCTGCTCCCGAGTTAACCCTAACCTGCATACCCCCTCCTCATAAAGTAGGGAGACTAGGGGGCCCTAAGACAAGGGGACCCTATCCAGGCCTTTCAAGAAGTGAGCAAACTGACTGTAAATGGGCCCTAGGCCTGTGATACCAGCCCTACCACAGAGGCCTCACATATCATTTCATAGAAAGCCTAGCTCTTCTAACCAAACACATCCCTGAGTTTTCTCAGCAAATTTACTATTAGGGCTGGAACAATTTTTCTATTGTAGCCTGTGCTTTCTAGAGAGAAGAAAAAACATTCTTTACAAAGGCCTCCTAGCTCCCCAAAGACAGAAGGATATAGATGTTCCCTCTGGCTAAGAAAGAGAGTGAGAAGAAATCATTTTTTAGCACCTGTCCAAATTGTGGTATACTATATTAGACGATTTAACTTTGTATTTCAGCTTACATTTGATTTTTGCTCAAAGATTTATAGTAAAGCTATAAAAAGATGAGTCATGGTGTTTCCTTTATCCAAATAAGGATGGCAAATGGTTACCACACACAGCCCTACCTCTTCTCTCATATCAGTGGCAGACATTGCTAATCAATCATGATGCTCTGTTGCACAGAACCCAGACACGGCCTTAGAAGCCTGGACGTAGCTCTCCGGGCTATCTGAGCTGGCACATGAGATGAAAACCATTGGCTATTCGCCAGTGAAGGAGGGTAAACTGGGAAGAACAGAAAACTACAGAAGACACAGACATAACATCAGGTGACTGGGAGAAAAAAACACAGAGAGAGGGAGAGCCAAGAGCTTTGCCAAGTGGATGGTTCTGAGAGACAAGTGATTGAAAACAGGCATGGAGAATTGAAGAGAGCTGTTGATAAGCTGTAGCTCTGGCAACCAAAAAGAAAGTGTTGATGTGACACTTAACACATGGACTGTAACTCTTTAAGGGTTGAAAATAAGCTGGGCAAAGAGTCAAAGCTGTACAGGGAGCCAGAGACAGTCAGCATTATTTGTAGGATAAACACAACAATTGCTTAACCCTGAACTTTATGAGGTCATATGGTTATAGAACTGGATACAGATACAGATCCACCTACACACAAACCATCCCTTGCTAATAATACCAATCACAGCTGACGTTTGAGTGGTCACCATGTGTCAGGCATGGGGCCAACTGTCTTCCACGCAGTCTGACATAGGGATGATTATGCTCCCATTTTTCATATACGGAAACTGAGCCTTGGGAAGGCTAAGTCACTTATAAGATCAAACAGTTGGAATATAGTGAAATCAGGATTGACTATAAGCCGTATTGTACCAGCACCTTTCTAAATAAACAATTAAAAATCTATATTTGAACCCTGCAATATAGAGTTTTCCTGGGAGGGAAGCTAGCCCAGGTCTTCCCATGTCTGGGGAGTTTCTGTTCCTATGCATGTATGACCTGCTATTCATTCATTCCCTCATTCACTCATCCACAACATATACTGTGTACCACTGTGGACCAGGCACTGTGTAGGCACTAAAGATGTTGGAGGAACAAGAGAATTGCAGGCCCTGGACTCACATAGCTTTACTCCCCCTTTCCCTGAAAGTAGTCTTGCAGCAGCTAGGATACCTTAGACCAAGCCCTTCATACTATAGCTGGGGAAGAGGGATTGGGATTGGGGGATGGGAAGGAGCAGAGGGAGCCCAGACTCATCCTGGGCAGCTCTGAGTAGAAACAGCTCAGCACACCCAGCTCTTGCCATGGCCTGGTCTGTGGGAGCTATGGCTTCTTCTGAGTTGAACTAGGAATCAAATAACCTCTCTGGTCGGAAGGGTTCTTTTGCTCCTGGATGATTCTGGTGTGTAGCTGAGACTGAGAACCACTGGGAAGGCGGAAGGTTCAACAAATGCATCCATTTGAAAACAGAATGTTCCCACCCCCCTGGACCTCCTCCCTCACCTCTAACATGAGGGGGTGGGGTACACAGGTGTCCGGGGCTCTTTGACCTGTGACATTCCCTGGTGGGGACCAGCTTAGAACTGGGGCTATGGTGATTCAGAGTCTCACCACTCCTTGGAAGGCCTTGCAAAGAGGTATGTGGGGGCTGCACAGGATCCACCCCTGGGCAGCAGGCAAAGGGCACAGGATGATCAGGGCTCCCAGTAAACCAGCCTGATGACCCAGGGCCAAGAGTTGTTCTGGTTGACTTCAGAGACTATTTTGAGGATCTGGTACAAAAGCTATTGACAATTTTTTTAAGCTCTTTATTGGAATATAATTGCTTTATACTTTTGTACCAGCTTTTGAGGTACACCAAAGTGAATCAGCTGTACTTATACATGTATCCCCATATCCCCTCCCTCCCACGACTCCCTCCCACCCTCCCTGTCCTGGCCCTCTAAGGCATCACCCATCATCGAGTTGATCTCCCTTTGCTATACAGAAACTTCCCACTAGCTATCTATTTTACAGTTGGTAGTGTATATATGCCTATGCTACTCTCTCACTTCATCCCAGCTTCCTTTCACCCCCCGCCCTCCCAACCTTGTGTCCTCCAGTCCATTCTCTGCATCTGCATCCTTATTCTTGCCCTGTCACTGGGTTCATCAGTACCATTTTCTTTTTTTTTTTTTTTTTTAGATTATGTATATATGAGTTAGCAGACAGTATTTGTTTTTCTCTTTCTGGCTTACTTCACTCTGTATGACAGACTCTAGGTCTATCCACCTCATTACATATAGTTCCATTTCATTCCTTTTTATGGCTGAGTAATATTCCATTGTATATATATGCCACATCTTCTTTATCCATTCATCTGTTGATGGGCATTTAGGTTGCTTCCATGTCCTGGCTATTGTAAATAGTGCTGCAATGAACATTATGGTACATGTTTCTTTTTGGATTATGGTTTTCTCTGGGTATATGCCCAGTAGTGGGATTACTGGATCATATGGTAGTTCTATTTGTAGTTTTTTAAAGAACCGCCAAACTGCTTTCCAAAGTGGCTGTACCAACTTATATTCCCACCAACAGTGCAGGAGGGTACTCTTTTCTCTACATCCTCTCCAACATCTACTGTCTCTAGATTTTTTGATGGTGGTCATTCTGACCGGTGTGAGATGATATCTCATTGTGATTTTGACTTGCGTTTCTCTAATGATTAGTGATGTTGAGCATCTTTTCATGTGTTTGTTGACCATCTGTATATCTTCCTTGGAGAAATGTCTATTTAGGTCTTCTGCCCATTTGTGGATTGGGTTATTTGCATTTTTGGTATTAAGCTACATGATCTGCTTCTATATTTTGGAGATTAATCCTTTGTCCGTTGCTTTGTTAGCAAGTATTTTCTCCCATTCTGAGGGTTGTCTTCTTGTCTTGTTTATGGTTTCCTTCGCTGTGAAAGGCTTTTAAGTTTCATTAGGTCCCATTTGTTTATTCTTGATTTTATTTCCATGATTCTAGGAGGTGGGTCAAAAAGGATGTTGCTTTGATGGATGTCATAGAGTGTTCTGCCTATGTCTTCCTCCAGGAGTTTTACAGTGTCTGGCCTTACATTTAGGTCTTTAATCCATTTGGAGTTTATTTTTGTGTATGGTATTAGGAAGTGTTCTAATTTCCTTCTTTTACATGTTGCTGTCCAATTTTCCCAGCACCACTTATTGAAGAGGCTGTCTTTTTTCCATTGCATATTCATGCCTCTTTTGTCAAAGATAAGGTGCCCATATGTGTTTGGGCTTACCTCTGGTTTCTCTATTCTGTTCCATTGAGTTTCCTTTTTATTTTTGTGCCAGTACCATACTGTCTTGATCACTGTGGCCTTGTAGTATAGTTTGAAGTCAGGAAGCCAAATTCCACCAACTCCATCTTTCCTTCTCAAGATTGCTGTGACTATTCGGGGTCTTTTGCGTTTCCATACAAATTGTAAAATTTCTTGTTTTAGTTCTGTGAAAAATGCCATAAGTAATTTGATAGGGATTCCGTTGAATCTGTAAATTGCTTTGGGTAGTATAGTCATTTTCACAATGTTGATTCTTCCAATCCAAGAACATGGTATGTCCTTCCATCTGTTTGTATTGTCTTTGATTTCTTTCATCAGTGTCATAGTTTTCTGCATACAGACCTTTTGCCTCCTTAGGCAGGTTTATTCCTAGGTATGTTACTCTTTTTGTTGCAGTGGTAAGTGGGATAGTTTCCTTAATTGCTCTTTCTACTTTTTCATCGTTAGTGTATAGGAATGCGAGAGATTTCTGTGCATTAATATTGTATCCTGCTACTTTACTAAATTCATCAATTAGTGCTAGCAGTTTTCTGGTAGAATCTTGAGGGTTTCCTATGTATAATATCATGTCATCTGTAAAGAGTGACAATTTTACTTCTTCTTTTCCAATTTGGATTCCTTTTATTTCATTTTCTTCTCTTATTGCTGTAGCTAAAACTTCCAAAACTATGTTGAATAATAATAGTGAGATTGGGCACCCTTGTCTTGTTCCTGTTCTTAGAGGGAATTCTTTCAGTTTTTCCCCATTTAGAACGATGTTGGCTTTTGGTTTCTCATATATGACTTTTATTATGAAAGTCTTCTGACAATTTTTAAGTTCATTATAAGGTCAAACTTGCTCAGTGGATATTAGGCTCTTCTGCTGATGTTTGAAAAATAAAATTACCTTGGCTCAGTTCATAAATCTATAAAGAGAAAAAGAAATCTGACTTGGTTTGGATACAGTTCAGGCTTTCAAAGGTGAATGGATGTTTTTAGTTCATAGTTTCACAGGTTCAAGCCCCAGAGTACAGCCTTAATGGTCAACTTAAGTCCAATTGTCCCAACCAGGGTGGGAGGCATGGGAGGAGGGGGCTGCAGTAGCCATTAACCCAGACTCCCAGAGCGAGAAATATTGTTGTGGAAGGTGAGGAAGATTCTGTAAAGGAAAAACTCACTTCTCCTGTGTGTCTCTCCTTTGCTACTCACACAGAACACTTCACTTCTGACACTTCTGGTAACTGAATGTGTATTAGATTTCCCCCCCACCAAGCAATTCCCTGAGACACCAGCCAAGTGTCCTACAATTCAATTCAATTCTGACACTAACCAAAAGTTAACAGAGACCCCACAGGTTAAGGGCCCAGTCCCAAAGATGGCACACATTTCAGATACAAATTGCAAGCAGTGGGTTCTCAGGTTACCCACAACTTCTGTCTGGCTACAAATCAGAAATTCCCATGACACGCCCCTGGATTTGATTGTTTGCTAGAATAGCTCACAGAATTCAACGAAACACTTATTCATGATTACCAATTTATTAGGATATGATCAAGGATACGGAGGAAAAGGCAGATGAAGAGAGGTCTGGAAGGGTCCTGAGCGGAAGAGCCCCTAACCCTGTGGAGCTGGGTGTGCCATCCTCCAGGCGTGTAGATGAGTTCACCAGCCCAGAAGCTCTCAAAGCCCCATACTACTGGGATTTGTACGCAGACTTCATCATGTAGGCATGATTGATCATTAACTCAATCTCCAGACCCTTTCTCCTCTCTGGAAAATAGGGGGTAGGGATGAAAGTTCCAAGCTTCTAATCATGGCTTGGTCTTTATGGTGACCAGCCCTCATCCAGGAGTCATCCAAAACTCACCTTAGGACAAAACGCCACTATCATCTAGGATATTCCAAGGGATTTAGGAGGTCTGTGTCAGGAACTGGGGGCAGAGGGCAGGGTAAGAAAGAATCTTGTTATCTCACAGATTCCCAGAGAAAAGAGAAGCAACTCCCACCCCAGAGAACATCACCCTATGATAGCCACCCCAAATCCCTCTGGATCTCAGGAACCCCAGAAGATAAATGAAATGTGATTATAAATACATGCTAGTGGAAAGTTCAGCTCCACAGGGTTAGGAGCTGTTCCGCTCAGCACCCTTTCAGACCTCACCCCATGTCTCTCTTCATCTGGCTTTTCCTCCATATCCTTGATCATATCCTAATAAACTGACAGTTACAAAACGGAGCCTAGAAACACGAAAGTGAAAACCAGGAAGGGGAGGCCTGAAGCTGACTAGGAGAGGTGTTAAGAGTTGGAGTTGACAGGTGACCTGTCAGCTCCAACGACAAGTGAATTTGCAGGCAGACAACTCACCACAGCTCCTGGAGGGGAGGGAATGGTCCCCTAGGAATGAAAGGATGAGCCAGCACTTCCTCCTGGAGAGAAGAGATGGACTTAAATTCAGAATCGTCCCTCTCTCAACAGATTTTGTGAAGTCCGGCTGCTAATTCACTCCCTTTGTAAGGATTTCTGGCTGACTTAAGGGAGAAAGAAGTGTCTTTCTAGGGAGGAAGCCCCTAGAAAGCTCATGCCCTGTTCAGGCCCCATCAGTGGGACAATAGGAGTGCACTGGGCCCTGGACCCTGAGTCATCCCACAGAAAGATGCTGCCAATCACCCCACCAGAGGTCATGCTTCCCCAGCTCCTCCCCATCTCATCACACTGGGTCTGACCTTCAAGATACTTGTCATGGTCTTGTTTATTTATCTTCTCCATTTATTTGTATACTCGTTTGTGGTCTGTTGCCCCAATTTTTTTAAAATTATTTTTTTTGGGGTACACCAGGTTCAGTCATCTGTTTTTATACACATATCCCCGTATTCCCTCCCTTCCTTGACTCCCCCACCCTCAAGTCCCCCCCACCCTCCCCACCACAGTCCTCTAAGTATTGCCCAAATTTAAACTTAAGAAGACATGGATTTTTCTGGCTTATTTGCTGTTGAATCCCCACCATAGAGAACAGGGCTTGATCTATAAGAGGCCCTCAAAATTTGCTCAATGAAATGAATGAATGAGGGAGAAAATGGATGAGTCCAGAATCCAGAGCTCTGTCTGGAGGCGCCACAGGGTGGATAAGGAGAGGAAACTGTAATCGATGACTCAGGGATGAGAGGAGGGGCAGGGCAAAGCTGAATTTGAGGGTCTGAGCTGTTGTGCTCTAGCCTCTTTCCTGGGGGACCCAGTGACAAAGGGAGTGTGGGGGGGGGCGTTTAGGGCACATGCAATGGGGTGTAGAAAGGATTGTTAGGGGCACAGGCAGGAGGAGAGAAGGGGAAGGAAGAGCCACAGAGGAAGGGAATCAGTGAACCTGGAAAGGAAAGCAAGACCTTCTCCAGAATGAAGATGGGGACAGGCAGAGCTATGGGAGGGCTCCTTCTCTCTGGCCACAGGCTCACCCCAAGTCCCAGCTCTACCCCAGGGTAATAAACCAGACTACTGAGCCTCAGTTTCCTCATCTGTCAGGTGGGATAACAACAGCCCTCTCTGTTAGGGCTGTGCTGAGTCAGATTTAGAGAGTTGACATGAGTAAGAGCTTGGCACTGAGCCTGGTGGGTTTTCCTCATGTCGGAAGCCACAGTACAAAGCCAGCTTCACCAAGGGCCTTCCTGAACCCCTGGCACAAATGTGTCATCTCGAACCTGCACAAGCATTCTCCCTTGAGAAACTCACCTAGGCAGGAGCTGGGACAAGAAATCACTCAGTGCTAGCACCCTAGCACTTGGGTAGGCTTGAGGAGGCAGAGCCCGTTCTGGTCCACTCGAATACCTCACAGGATGGTCCTTGCACAAAGGTGACCATTGGATACCAGGGGCCTCTGTCTTCTTTATTGGTTTGCAACACCAATGGGCATTTTTCGATAGAACTGGCCATAAACCCAGGTAAGTAGCCCTGGCTGCAGGCAAGCTCTAACCCCTCACAGGGCAAGATTCTGCCCTTGGAGCCCTCCTTCAGAGGAGATGGCTATGAGGAATCCTTCCCCCCCTGCCTTTCTGCATCATGGATTCTCCCTCCCTCCCAGGGCCAGAAAGACCCTATGCAACAGGTCAGAGGATGAAGTTGTGAGAGTGACACAGAAGCTTGTTCTTCTGTTGAACAGTGTTTCAGGAAGAGTTGACCGGCCAGGCCCTCTAACTGCCTTAGGATGGACAAGCAGCCTGAGCAAGCCCACAGCACATCAGATGAGGACTGGGTTTCATCCCCCACAGGCGGTCTGGGAGCTTGCTCTGTCTGGAGGCAGGTGGAGGTCTGCAGACCAGGCTTTTGCTACCAAGAATGTGGGCAGAAGCAAGGTCTTGATTTTTCAAGAATAAGTTAAGTATCCATAAATTTTCATCAAACAAAAGTGCCATTACCAGGCAGGATCTTTTGAGAGCTGTTTCACAGTCAAAGATGCTTAAGACATTCTATGATCCTCTTTTGAGTTTCCAGGATTCTTAGGGTGCTTCATCTCCCATCCTCTGGTTGGGTTGCCCCAGCCTTGGGTGGAGGGAAGATGCTATTGACTGCCTCTGGGTGGAGGTGTGCATCGTGGAACAGTCATGAGCAGGAAAAACAGAGGTGAGAGACAGGCTCATTCAAATTAGCTCAGGTAACAAGAACCTTGAAAGGATGTGAGTGGCCAAGGACAGGAACCCAAGAACAGCTGGACCACATAGGGTCTGGGACTGGATAGCTAGTGTCCGATGCTGTGTGTCTCTCTCATGGTGATGCTCATCCCTCCTCTCTACATCTCCCTAAACATCTGCTTCATCCCCTAGATGTTTGCTGCAGACTGCCGTTTTCTGCTAGCTTGTGACCTCTCTGCTCTTCCCAAGCATCAGTTGCAAGGTGGCTTGGCTTACCTTTAGTTGAAGTCCCATGTCACCATAATCCAGATAATACAGACTTGGAACCAGGAGGCTTGGATTCAGATTCTGCTCTGCCTGTGTAACCTTGGACGCATGTGTCTCAGCTTCCTCCTCTGTACAAGTAGAATAACTAGTGTTTCTGTCTTGTAAAGCTTGTGTGAGTATAAAATGAGTTGATTGATGAAAAACACTCAGTACAGTGCCTGGAAAGTAAAGTAAGTGCTTAAAAACATTAGCTTCTGTCAACCCCATGAGGGATTAAAAACCCAAATACCCACCCAGCCAAGGAGATTCCTTAAGTCATTTTCAGAGAGAAACTGGCCCCAGATCACCAGGGAAGCATAGGGCTGGGGAACAAAAATAGCATTTATCCATTCCACAAAGATTATTATTTCTAAAGAACTGCTAGACAGCTCTGTCTGTGTGTATATATATATATATATATATATAGAGAGAGAGAGAGAGAGAGAGAGAGAAAGAGAGAGAGATGGATATGCTTGGTTTTTCTGCCCATTCTCTCCACTGCTCTTAAGTCTGTTCTTGAAGAGTCAAGAAGAAAAATTCTGCTGTCCGCATGGGTTTCAGAGTCAAATAACCCTGGGTTTGAACCAGATTTGCCCTTTTGCAAGTGACTTTGTGCAAACTATGCAATCTTTCTGATTCTCAGTTCCCGAGTCAATAAAATGGGGATAATAACTCTACTCACCTGTCATCATTGTAAAGAATGAGAAAAAAATGCAAAGAACAGCTCTTTAAGAATTTAAAGCTGGACCCCAATACCAGGTCTTTTTGTTTCCAGGCCTTCTTTCATTCTTTGGGTGGCGTGGTGTCCAGATCCCTCCTAGTCATAGTGGATTTGGGTTGCTCTTCGTCTGCCTGCATGAAACCTGCTCCCCCTCTCTGGACAATGTCATCTTGTTTTGAATTCTCTGGGTCTGGTGAGATGGAAAGCATGAGAAGTGAACACTGGTATGAGAGCATCTGGAAGAAAGACCTCATTGAAGAGGGAGGACCTCATGCCTGTGTGTGGTCTGAGGAAGCACTTGGAGCTGGTGGGGTTTTCAGAAAAATCTGTCCAGGCAAATTACTGGGGAGACATCACCAGAGCACCACCTGCCCTTTCTGTCTGCTGCCAACATACCAGCATACCTAGAACTGAGGGGACACGGGAAGGTTTTACTAATTGGCACAACTCCCAGGCTTTGAGGGAGAAAGAGAGAAGAAGTGCTAAAATTTGTTTCCTCCAAATGTTCTGGAATGCAGCCAGGCTCACCCATAAAAGAAAGTTGGCACCCACCTCAGAAGAGAGGCAATATATTTCTCTAAACTGCAGTCATAATTCCTAATTGAATGTCTCCCTCAAAAATCCATGACACGAAAGACTAAATTATTAAGTAAATAAAATCATAAATGAGGATCATAATGGAGCTAATAGCTGCACTGAAACAGCTTTCTATCGTGTGGGAGCTCTCAAACAGCTCCCGATGGTCCAGGGTAGCTGTATCCCTGCAACCTTCCAGAACTCTCTCTTCACCCAACGATAAAATGATACACTCTTCTTTTCAAATCTTGCTGTTGGTGGGTTGGGTTTTTCTATCAATGAAGACAACTCAATAGCACAACTTTCTTTTCCCCAAGACGCTCTGTACTTGGAGGCAGCCTCAGCTCTCCTGTCTCTCACTGAGCTGTCTCTCACATTCTCCCGGCATCAGCCGCTGCAGCCCTGATAGTCTTTGACAGCCACATGTCCATTACCACTTAGACACTCCCCCGATGTGATTTTGATTTCTAGCTAGTTTGATCACTTTTTTAGAAAGTTCAGCAGTTTTCTTCCATAACCCTTATATTTGTCTGAACGTCAGAAACTGGTAGTTGAGATGGAGTCTTTTAAATGACTCATGTTCTGCCCATTCTGCCCATGCATCAATTATTCAACAGATATGTAGTGAGCCTGGCTCTGTGCCCAACACTGTGCTGGGGGCAGGGCATCCTAAATAGCCACTGTCCTGCACTCTATGACCTCATGGTTCAGCAGAGGTGAGGAGTTCAGCAAACCGGCCCAGAGAAAATATTAGATTCACAAACTGAGATACGGGCTATAAAGGAAACAAAATGATGTGTTATGAAAAGGCATGATAGAAGAGATCTTGTTTGAAGAGGGGAGGTTAGAAAAGGTTTATCTGAGCAAATATACCTAAGCTGAGGCCTGAGGATGAGTAAGGACCTGGACAGAAAAGGGGGGAAGACACAGGATGGAGAGCATTCTGGGGAGGGAGCTGCATGTGTAAAGCCTCTGAGGGAGCCCAGAACTTGGTCTGTTCAAGGCACTCAGAGCCGCCCAGTGTGGCTAGCGTGGAGATGCCATGCTGAGACCACACGTAAGGGTGGGCAGCTTCCTCTGGTGGACACAGGATGTTGGCTCAGCTGAGGATCCGCTGAGAGGGGACCAGCCTCATGCCCTCGAGCAGTGGTTGTTGGCGAGACGCTGAGGTACAGGGTGAACCATGCTGATCTGGAAATCAGAGGTTGTGTGGAAACTTCTAGTGCTTGTGACAGCAGGTAATGCCCCTTCCAGTGCTTGTGGCTGATGTACTGGATGGTGGCTGGGCCTCACCTTGATCTTGGGGTTTTCAACCATCAGTGTGTTCTTAGCGAGAGGACCCTGCTGGATCTGCCCTAGGGCCCAGTCCCTGGTGTCCGCAAAAGCATCCTTAAATTAAGAACAAGTAACATGTACTTGACTTCTCCCCAACACACCCTGACCTAGCCCTTCATTCTCCACCACTGGAGTGTCCCCAAATTCCTAACCCCAAACAAGTAAGTCTAGGTAGGCTGAGAGCTACTTAGTAGTGGGGTCAGAGTGACTTGGGTTCGAATCCCATGTGTGATCTGGGGAAAGGTCTCTCTCTGAGCTGATTTCCTCATCTGGAAAATAGGGATTTCAATTACCCATGGTGTTTCTTTGAGAATTAAATGAGATGTGGCACATAGACTGCATAGCACAATGCCCAACTCACAGTATGTTTTCAATACAGGCTAGTTGCTGTTATTGAATTATTATTTTAAAAACTATTATTGTCATCAGTAACAGAGTAAATTCCTAATAAGAACAGTGAAACTGAGAGCAAAGTAGGGATTGAAGCCAGACACCCAGCTCATCATAGGTCCTGAAGATTAGATCATCAAAGACAGAAAGATTTCCTGAGTCTCTGGGGGCTCTGGAGGGAGTAGAAAGCCATCTCCGTTGAATCTGGGAAACTTCACAGGTGCCTCCCACAGTTTTGGGGAGTTAGACCCCCACTGCCTCCTCCTTGGCCTCAGGCACGGCTGGGGGAGTTTGAGGGCACATTCCGGAAGCCCTGTCTGCTGTGTGACTTGACCACATGGCAGTGAGGCTTCCGTTTATAGTCTCCCATCTTTCCAAGTTCTGGGCCTCTCCAAACAAGACGGCCCTTCCACAATCAAGCTGGAGGTTTCCGCTAAGCATAAGGAAGACATTTCAGGCTCCAAGAATTAGAAAGCCAAGGAAATCACACATTTCCAGAGGATGAATACTGTTGACTAAGGTTCATGCACAAGACTTTGTTCTGAGTACTTGACATGAATGAACTAGTTTAATTTTCCCAGAGCCCTACACGTCAGGTGTTCTGTCATTGTCCCTATTCTATAGATGAGGAGACTGAGTTGGAGACACTGCCCCCAGTACGCAGCTGGCGCCTGCAAGGCAGTTCTGCTTGACCCCAAGCTCATACCCTGAACCACCACACCAGAGAAACCTACCAGCCCCATGCTTCCTGTGGGCCAGCACCATTTGGGTTCTGTGCTACCAAGCTCAGACCCAGGCATGCGCGCCTAGCAGGGCCAGAACTTCCACACCACGAGCGCCTTGTCTCCAGACCCCACACTTGGCGCCATGCTGCCTCTCAAAGGAGCGCTCATGACCATAAAAAAACTCTTCCTCCAGTTTCCTTCTAATTCACAGAATAAGGGACTTCCAGCCAGGGCTGACTTCTCCTGTGGGGTAGACTGAAGAGCATGGACTTTGGTTTTATATGCGTGTGTGTGTTTTATTGAAGTGCAGTTGATTTACAGTGTTATGTTAATTAGTTTCAGGTGTACAGCACATTTATATGTATGTGTATATATATGTTTATATATATTCTTTATATTATATATATATATATTTTCAGATTCTTTTTCCTTATAGGTTATTACAGAATACTGAGTATAGTTCCCTGTATTATATGGTAGGTCCTTGTTGGTGTTCTATCTTATATATAATAGTGTGTATATGTTAATTCCTACCTCCTAACTTATCTCTTTGCCACCCCTTTCCCCTTTGGTAACCATGGACTTTGAATACACACAGATCCGAGTTCCAATTCTACATCTCCAGTTGTCCAACTCTTGAGACAAATGACTCAGCCTTCCTGGCAGTAATAGTACCTATTTCATTCTACTTGACCAGTGCCTGACACACAGTAGGCGCTCAGAGCTCTGCTCATTGCCAGTGAAGCCAAGAGCAGCAACACCTCTTCACCCAAGCCTGGGCCACAGGAAACTTTACAAAAGTGATCTCCACTGGTTTCCTGGGCAACACAGCCACACGATTCCAATTCATCGGCCATCCATCAGCTTTTGACTTGTCATCATTCCACTCAGATCCAGATCCTGAAGATATTCACTGTTTTCATTTTGATGGATTGAAATGCCTGTCTGAGCCATATCCTGCTCCCTCCATGCAGGCCCGGAGTCTCTTCTGACAAGTGAAGGAAACAGAAAGGGAAGATTCACCCAGGAGGCCATAGCCAGGACCTCAGAGCAAGCATCTAGACCTCCAAGCAAGGCGCGTGGCCTCTCCTGCCCTTCTGCCTGTAGCAGGTGACTAACGGGACCAGTAACTGAAAGAAGGCTGGTCCCTGGCTCAGGTAAAAGTAAGGCCTAAGCAAACCCCTCAGATTATCCAAGTGTCATGGGTGCTCTGCTAGCTCAAGCCATGTGTCCCTTTTATTCTGGGCTCCATGCTGTCTGTGGGTGGAGAACAGGGCAGGCCTGTCCCTCTAAACTTAACTTACAGTTGGCATTATCTTAGCTGCCAAAGAGTCTTCCAGAGTTTCAGGATTGTGAACTCCTGACACTCCAGGGAGTAGGGGGAGCCTCCCCTATATGAAAAAAAGATTGGAGATTCTCTTCATAGAAGGGTTCACATGGAACAGTGTGAGAAGCAAATGGGAACAATGATAATGAATTCTCTCAAACACGAGAGAGGGAGATTGCCTCTATTGAGGCCACTTTAAAAAACAGCGTTATTGAGATATAATTGATATACAAGAACCGCACATTTAACATGTACCATTTAATGAGTTCAGACATATGCAAATATTCATGATGCCATTACCACAATCAACTTAATAGACATAGCCATTATCTGCCACGTCCATGCACAGTATCTCCACCACACAAGAGGGCTACAGTTGCTACTGCTGTTCACAGGAAAGCAAGCAGGGTGGGAGTGTCTAAGTGGCTGGTGCACGGACACAGAACTGAAATGTTAGGTTGGGGCTGGAATGCAGGTGTATCTGAGCCTAGGATGTCAATCTGCTTCCCATAGTGAAGTGAAAGGAAGCCTGCAGTCGTCATCGATGTCCATTTTGCAGATGGGTAAAGAGAGGCCCAGAGAGATGCAAATTAACAGCTAATAAGGAACATGGTCAGGCCATGGCACTCAGGGATAAGGATGCCTGCCCAGGCCTGGGAGCATGGTGCTCTACAGGTCTCCCCTTCCTGCCTGAGGCTTGCACCAGCTGCTCCCTCTGCTGGGACCTCACTTGCTCTCACATGTGCCCACAACCTTCACCTGGCCCTCACTACACCCTAATGGCCTGCTATGAGCTGAATGTTTGTGACTTCCCAAAATTCATATGTTGAAACTCTAAGCTCCAATGTGGTGAATTTTGGAGATGGGGGCCTTTGGGAGGGAATTGGGTCAGGAAGGTGAAACCATTGTGATGAGATTAATGGCATTACAAGAAGACACATGAGATCTCTCTCCCTCCCTCTCTCTCTCTGTCATGTGAGGACACAAGAAGAAGACAGCCATCTGCAAACCCGGCAGAGGGTCTTCACCATGAGCCCGACCATGTTGGGACCCTGCTCTCACACTTCTAGCATCCTGACGGTGAGAGAGATGTTTGTGGTTTAAGCCACCCAGTCGATGTGTTCTGTTATAGCAGCCTGCACTAAGACATGACCAAGTGCCACCGGAAGCCCCACTTCCTGACCCCCTGGTGGGTCCCTGAGCTCACCTCAATCACATATCTGGATGATTTAAGCCCTGCCCTAGCCTGCCCTGCAATTCTTGGAGCACTGTTGGCCTCCCACCTGCCATGAGCTCCTAGAGGGCAGGGCCTGTGCCAGGCATGTTTTCAGAGTCCCGTAGGTGACTGGCCTGGGATTGTAGATGACCAACCCAGAGCCGGTGGCCCCCTCCCCCCCACGCAGGTCTGCCTCCTCACTTCCTACCCGACCCTTGGCCGACGTGAATCAGCCTATTCAGTTGAATCACAGGGTGATCCTCTCTACAGCTCCGCCCAGCCTTAGGGGGACTTGGCAGCCCATACACTGATGATGGGATTGAGCACCAACCCAGACGTTCTGAGCGAGAATTCGGTGATTTAGCTACACAGTCAAAAGCCTGAGAAATGTGCGTGCCTTTAACTGTGATTCCTCTGCTAGAAATGCATCTGCAGTGATAATTCATGCTGTCCTCCAGGGTTTGTGTTTGAAACCTTCAAGGCAGCATTGTGTGCAATAGAAAAGAATTAGACGCTTCATAATTGTCCAAGAAGAGGGCGGTTGGGTCGAGCAATTTCGGTCCATCCAAAGAAGAAATACTCTACATTCCTCTGTGTGACAGAGGGATACCTGCGGACATGGGAAAATTCTCACGTAATGGCGTAAACTGTTCTTAAGAGTAGGTAACAGTGCATAATAGGGATGGTTATTTAAAAAGCAAACATATATGTGCATATTAAAGTTTAAAGTAAAACATGCCACACTTTTAGCACTGCCTGTCTCTGGGCTGTGGCACTATGCATGATTACTTTTTCTTTTTCTTTCCTCTTTTCTGTATGTTCCAAATTTTCAACAAGGAAATAGTTTGGGATGAATGGCCAATGACCTTTGTTCTACTTTGTTACTTAATGAGAGGTTTTCTCTTGAGAAATTTTGGATAATCGATCTTTATAAAAATATGTAATTGATCCGTATAACATAATACAAAAAAAATACAGACAGAAACAAAAGCAGCCATGACCCTCTTGTCCAGGTAAGCCCTGTTGACTATAATAAACTTTTATGCTCAGAAGTCAAAAAGGTTACTTTAAAAAAAAATCAGTTAACATTGAGGTTGACTGAAAGCTTGAATTTGTACCCAATAACCCCAGGTGGACGTCCCAGAAGTTGGAGCCCTGGGGAAAGCAATCTTAGGGAAACACGCCCCCAGTTCTAATTCCCAAGGGGAGGAGCGTGCCTGAGCCCTGTGTCTGCTCACGGTTTCCTGCCTGGCTTCTGCATAACTTGAGCATTCCGCAATCTGCTCCAACTAAATGTCTCCTTCTTTGGGTGGTCGTCAGAGCGGGGCCAGGCCCGCATCTTCTCTCCTTTCCCAGAGCCATCCAGAATGAAGGCCCTTTCTCCCTCCTCAAGCAGCTCCTCCAACCCCACCTCAAAGAATCCCTAAGCTGGGGCAGCTGAGGGAATGCACAACAAAGGGGAGGGAGGTGGTGCGGGGCTGGGGGCCGTCTGCACGCTGCCCCATCTTGGTCCACAGAGATGCTCCTCATCATTAACTCCCTCGCCATGTTCTCCCGCGGGGGCCTGCACACTTTGTGTGGCCATTCTTTCTAGGTCATCACAGTTACAGGCAGGGCTGCATCCTGCAGGGTCCAGTGCATGGGACCCATGTGCACTCACAGGTCACTGTGGTGAAGCTCCTGCTTGCACCTCATGCCCCCGTGTGCTCAGCCCTGGGCAGGGCTGCTTCCTCAGGGCAGGTCCAGCCATTCCCCCCACCTCCAGGTGGTTAGATGATCTGGGCGGGGCCAGCCTGGGTTGTGGCAGAGATGGCTGTTTGCCCAAGAGATATCTATCCTCCCTTCTTCCTTAGTAACAGACTCCAATTTTATTCTGGATTCTTTGTGCCCGGCCATGAGGCCACATTTCCTAGACCTCTTTGCTGTACAGTATGGCCAGGGGGCTGTACACAGACGTGTCAGGTAGGAGGTAGAGGCACGCCCCTGAGATGTGCCCTTCGGCGGCCCCTTCCCTTCTGCTTATGGGCTGGTATGCAGCTGTGACAAAGGGGGTCCAGAGGCCATTCAGAACCAAGGACAGTGTTGAGGAAGGAAGCCACAGGGCACAGGATGGTGGAGTGGGGGAAAAAGGAGCCCAGGACTCTGATGATGGTGTAGCTGCCACACCAGCCCTAGACTGCCCACATCCAGGCTTCCTGCACAGGAGGGAGAAACTCCCACCTTGCTTAAGAACTATAATTCTGGCATCTGTGACTGTTAGAAGTTCTCGGCGGTTACACACGAGACTCAGAAAGCTGCGCACAGACCCTAGCCCAGCCAGTAATGGAGCAAATCCCACCGGCATGTCTATGATTGTCCCTGATGTGCACTGCTCCCTCTTGTAGGAACCCCAAAGAGAAGAAGAGTGGCTGGGGGATGAGGGCACCTCCAGCTCTCCACCTGCCTCTGAAGAGCACAGTTATGGACGAGAGAACCTTGTTCACCAGGGGAAACGGAATGAGAAGACAGCCTCACAGGGGAGTCAGATACACGTACACAGCCTCACATTCTTTTGTGATGCTGGTTGCTGTTTTAATAATGTTTTCAAATGCTAATTTGGTGTAAGTCTTGCTGACACATGCAGTAAAAATAGGCTTGACCAACTCACAGCTACAGACCAATTAATCTAGAAAGACAGGAGGTTGAGTATTTAAGAGGGGACTGTCAGGCCCTATGAAAGAAACACCACGGCAACCAGGAAGCGCCAAGGCACCCCCTTCCTGATCTGCAAAGCTCATCACAGCTGACAGAGCTGCAATTAGCCAGTGGCCTTTGTAAAGCTCTGGAGCTCTGAACACAACTGAGAGGTGGTTTCCGGGAGATCACAGGGCTCTGAAAACTTGCCACCAAACTCCCCCTCTGATATCACAATAAATAATAATTTCCAGGATCTTCATAAAATTTCTGTTCTTTATTCCCAAATATCCCTGTCCCTTTGCTCACTCTGTTCTCTGCCTAAAAATAATTTCTGCTTCTCAAAGTCTTTTTTTTTAAGACCCACCTCACGCCACCACTGAAAGCCTTTCTTGACCTTCCCAACCAGAAAGGTTGACTCATTTGGGCCCCCCTAAGAACACTGACATCAAGCATTTTACATCAATTATTTCATCTCACCTCACTTGAACTTTACAGCAACTTAGAAAATAGATAAATACTATTATCCCCATTTACATCAGAGAGATCAAGACACAAGCTCAAGACCACATAACTAGTAAGTAGAAGTCCTAGAATTTTAACTAAGTCTTCAGAGTTCAAGTTCTATACCTTTAAGTCCTAGCTCTTCAAAGTCTGTGTTCTCTGTTCCTGTTAGAGTATTTCACATATCTGTACTTTTATTCATTCATTCATTCAGAAATACTTCCTGAGGTCATCCTAGGTGCTGGCACTGTCCTGAGGACTGGAACTACACCTATAACAGGAGTGAGCAGACATAGCAAGCTGGAGTCCCCTCCTGCACTCTGCACACCAGACCTGTGGCTGGAGACTGTGTCTGATTTGTTTCCATGTTCCCTGTACCTAGCAGAGATCCCAGCACATCATAGGTCTCCAGCAAATGTGGAATTGAATTGAAATGAATGGGCTGTAAGGCTGAGCATATGAGGAACAGAGACAAAAGGGAGACTGAGTCCTTGAGCCTAAAACAGGTCAACGGTTGAGTTGTTCGATCCAGCAGGGACTCCGCCTGGTCTAACCTGCGGTCGTAAGTAACTCCAGGTGTTGCTGAAGTGGTGTTGAGCACCTGCCAGTGCAGGAGGTGGTGAGGGAAGCTACTGCAGAAGTGGAAGGGAGGCTCAGCCTCTCAGAGTGTGGAGTAACTGCTCAGCCCAGGCTGTGGGAAGCATCAATTCTGTCTCAGAATCCCAGGAAGAAAGGTATCCAGGGTGGGGAGGCAGGGCTTGGAGAGAGTGCAGATGGGCTGGGTTAACCCCTGAAAGACCACCTTTGGAAGCTGAAGTTGGAGGTGTGGGAAGTGCTAAATCAAAAGAGAAAGGAGGGATCCAGTCTGGGGGAGACCTCAGCGTGCCCACAGTGGTCCCTGCAAAGGCAAGGGAGGCCTGGGTCCAGTGCGAGCTGGGTGGTAAGTATCCTTCCATCAGCTCCCTTTCCATACCGGAGGATGTAGGGAGGGGAAGGGGAGGGCTGGTTTTCCTTAGCAGTCCTTCTTTACTAGGGAGCAGTGCTCCACATGGACCCTCTTCCACAATCCCAGGATTCAGCTCCCACCAGACTCTGCAGCATCTAGCTGAGGGTCTCCCACCTGCCCACCAGCTCATCACAGGCTCTCCATGGTAGAAAGACAGTCCCCGTTGTTATGTGTTTTCTATAAAGACTTGGGGGAGGGGATGGGAAGCAGAGCCCTGCTGCTTTTTAATTCAGCATCGATCGGTGCTCAAGTACACACCAATCAATGTACTGGACCCTCAAGAGACCAACATGAATAGGAGATGGACTCCGACTTCAAGGAGATTAAAACCTGGGGGCCCAGAGAGGGTTGGGACCAGTGTTGAGGCTGGAAAGACCCAAGGTTGCCTTTGGAAGGGTGCCCTGCACAGAACACTGGCTGGTTCCTCATCCTCCCCTCTTTGCTCTGTTTAGCCAAACCCTGGTCATCCTTTAGACCCAGCTCAGGTCACTCCTCTTCCATGAAGATTCTCTGACTGCTTCAACCCATGGAGTGTTGGACTTGGAAATCATTTCAGACCAATAATTTTGTCTTATCTTGGAGAAGCTACGGTCCCCAAAAGGAACCCAGCTGGTTCATGACCACACAACAGGCCCCTTATCAGTCAAGAAGAAAATTCCAAGTCCGTGAGCTCCAGAGTTCTACCTGATGTGACACACCATAGGGCACTCTGGATGCCCTGCCCAGATCCCATTTCCTCCAGGCTGCTGGGAACCCCCCTTAGCTGCGGAGACCTGCCTCACCCAGGGTTTGGCCCTCTCCCATGGCCAAAGACTGGGTGATGCAGGGACACAAAGGCCACGTCCTTGTCTCTGTGTGGACACACTCTGATGAACCACCCCAGCTCCGGAGCCCCCTATAGGACCGGCTTCACTCCCTGCGCACTCCTGCTGCCCTTGCCTCCTTGCAGGTGTATTTCCTAAGAGCGCGCCCCGCCAAACTTTCCACACACAGTCCCCAACTCAGTCGGCTTGCAGGAGCCCAAGCTAAGACACACAGTTACTACCACTCATACATAAGTATGGCAATGTGGGTAACAGTTATTGAGCAATACTTTCAACAGACCTAACATTTGTTGAGTGCCTGCTATTTGCCAGGACCTGTGCTTCTTCCTCACATCAACCTGAAAGAAAGATTTTTTTTATTAGGCTTGTTTTTCTGATGGAGAGGTGGAGCTTCTTGGTGTGGTTTCCACAACCCACAGGTAAGTGGGGGGTGGAAGTGGGATTCTGGTTTGGGGCTTTCTGGTCTGGAGTCAAGCTGTCAACCACATCACTGGCACTTGGTGGTTACTGGATGTTCGCATCGTCTTTCCTAGTTGGCTGTAAACTCTTTGAAGATACACACCACGCCTGTGTCACCAGGCAGACAGTAGGTGCTCAGTAAGTGCTGGTTGGTAAGTGTCCATTGACAAATGAATGGATAAAAAAGATGTGATATATATACATATGACTATTACTTAGTCTTGAGAAAAAAATCTTGCCATTTGCAAAAACATGGAGAAATTATGAGGGCATCATGCTAAGTGAAATAAGTCAGACAAAGACAAATATTGCATGATTGCACTTATATGTGGAATCTAAAAAGCAAACAAATAAAATTTTGAAGACCAAGAAAACAAACCCATAGAAAAATAGATCATATTCAGAGGCAGGGGGTAGGGGGAATGGGAATTGGATGAAGGAGGTCAAAACATACGAACTTTCAGTCACAAGATAAGTACTAGGGATGTAATGTATCACACGAAGACTATGGTTTCCATTGCTATGGGATATAGAGGAAAGCTGTTAAGAGAGTAAATACTAAAAGTTCTCATCACAAAGAAAAAAATTTTTTTCTTTTTTTGCTTTTTCTCTTTATTGTATCTATAAGAGATGATGGATGCTAACTAAGCTTATTATGGTAATTATTTCAGAATATATATGTCAAATCAGTATCTTATACAGTTATGTATGTCAATTATACCTCAGGAAAACTGGAAAAAAATTAAAATTAAAAAAAATATATATATACATAATTTTTTAAATTGCTGGTTGGGTAACTGGCTGGTTGGTTGATTCAGAGAAAGGTATTTCTGAACATGCCAAAATCAGGTCAGTAGCACAAACTGCAGGGCCAGACCTCAGAACTCGGAAATCCCAGCTGAAGGTTCCCACTCCCACACCCGGCTCACTGCTATTTACCTGAAGACATTTAAAGGTCAGGGTGGTAATGTTCAGCTGTGAACTTTTCACTTCTACCAGGATCACAGGTATTAAAGAGGGATGTGTGTGTGTGTGCGCGCACACGCGTGTGTAGGGGATGGCCCAGCTCCCAGTGAGGGAGCTGCTATCACAGTCTCTCCTGGGTTTACCCCAGAGTGTCTGTTTTCCCCCAGCAGGTTTGGCAGGACTACAGTTTATATGGGAATCTTCTTTGAGGGGTGCTGGCTGCTGCCATGATCTGAGGGAACTCTGAAATCTGTCAGCTCCGTTGCCGGCTCTCTGAACTCCTATAGCTCTCAGCTGCCTATAAGCCATCCAATCTAACAGTGAATTTTGATCATGCCTTAAACCGCTTACTAATTATTTCAAGCAAGTCAACTCCGTAACTAGAACAAGCTCCCTCTAGGAGGTGGACAGGGAGCTCAGCATTCACTCCTGGTACCTGCAGCCTCCAGCTCAGTGCAGGACACAAGAGAGATGCTCTAAAAGTAACTGATAACCTAGGAGCAAGTAGGATTCCTGCATTCTCAGGGCAGCTCATGAGACACAGTTCTGTGGCCTCTGGGCAGTGGCATAGGGTGGGGAAGAAAGGAGAGGGCTCAGGAAAGAGGCTGCTCCCAGGAGCGTTCTCCATTAGTGGTGATTTTTTTTTGAAAAAATTTTTTTAATTTTATTGGTGTATAATTGCTTTACAGTGTTGTGTTAGTTTCAGGTATACAGCAAAGTGATTCAGTTATACATATACATATTTTCATTCCTTTTCAGATTCTCTTCTCATATAGGTTATCACAGAATACTGAGTACCTTTTGGAAATTTTTGACTTTTTTCACAAAGTCATGTTTTCTGCCATAGGCACAAGTTGAATGTCTGTGTGGTCACAGTTTATAAACCATACTGGTAAGTACACCACTTGTGAGTAAAGAATAACAATTAGGTTCAACAACAACAAAAAAATCCCCATGGTTTGATTACTTATTCCATCCAACATGAATATGGACATGTGAGGTTATAGCCAGTCTCATAGAAGTGTACAGCAAAAAGTGGTGCATTTGAAACAAATTTAAGGTACTGGGTTGCCATGACCAATTGTTAAGAATGTGACAAAAAGACATTAGAGGAAGCAGCGAGAACATCACAGTCAGTCTGGTCTATTAGATGCATCACTTCCCTGCCTAATGTCCATCCAGAGTATTTCTGTGACAGCACTAAAGAGTTTGAACTCCTCACTCTGGCCTGCAGTGGATGGAGTTTCTGGTCTCTCCCTCATTCACTGCACTCTAGCCTCACAGGTTTCTTCCTGCTCCCCCATCACATCAAGATCACCCCAGGACCTTTGCACATGCTGGTGCAAGGCTCTTCCTCCAGAACTTTGTGTGGCTTGTTTTTCTTGTCTTTCATATTTTTGCTCAAGCAGCTCTTCCCCAGAGACGGCTGTGCTGTCCACCCAACAGAAACCTAAAGAACATTCCATCCCCAGTCACCACCCATTACAGCATTTATCATATCTGGTCTTTTCCTGCATTTCTGTTTCCTTCTTTGTTTTACTGTTTCCCCTCACTGGAGTGTAAGCACCATCCTAGGAGACATCTATTTGTTTTCCTCATGCTGGATCCCCAGAACCTAGAAGTGATCCTGGCTTAGCCCAGGCCTGCTGTACATGTTCACTGAAGGATAATTAGAGCAGACAGGCTTTACTGAGGCCTTCAAGAGCTTTATGTGGATGGACTCATTTAATCCCCATGGCAAGCCAAGAGGTATGCACTACGGTTGTTTCCCTTTTATGGATGAGGAAACTGAGGCACAAAGAGAAGGTAACTGCGGCTCACAGTCCCGTGACCAGTAAGAAGTGGACAGGGCCTTGAATGCACAGTCTGACTCCAGAGCCTATGCTCTTAACCTTGACATTGACCGTGATGGAACGTGCTGGGAGCACGAGCAGTCAGACAAGTGGAGCTGGAAGGCCTTCCACAGTCTGCTCCCCCCACAGTCAGGTCTGGGTGCAGACGGGGGCTACTGTTAATGGCACATCTCAGGCACCCTTCCCTTTCTTCAGACATCCATCCTGAGAATGGTCAGGATGGGGTTTCTCCCCTCAGGCCTTTCCCATGTGGGCACACATGAGTCTGCTCCCTCCTGCCCAGCCCCCTCTCCAGCTTCGCAAGGAGATCCCCACTCCCCAGCTTAGGTCCAGCTTCTGTGACACGTGTTCTCCAGTAAAGGCCAGAGCTGGGCCTGCAGCCTGCACTGCCCAGTCCAGAGCCCAAGCCTGCAGCAACCACCCTCCATTCAACAATTATATCATGTGCAGCCTCTCCTGGTCCTCCAAGGTAGCTCTTATCACATTGGTTTTCTGTTTATTTGTTTACTTTTATTATAATTATTTGCATAATATTTGATTTTTTTTCCCACATGTTTAAAAATAATCCTATGATCAATGGTTGGCAGGGGTTCGAGGTGGGGGGAGACTGATGAATTAGTGGAGCACAGAGGATTTTTAAGGTGTGAAACTATTTTGTATGATACAACAACGGTGGAGACATGTCACCATACATCTGTCTAAACACACAGAATGTACAATGCCATGAATGAACCTTAATGTAAACTGATGGGTGATACTGATGTGTCAACGTAGGTCCTATCAATTGTAACAAATGTTCCACCCCCCGAAAATGTGGGGGGTGTTAATTGTGAGGAAGTTTATGAAGTGTGGGGGCAGGGGGTATATGCAAACTCTGTACTTTCTGCCCAATTTTGCTATGAACCTAAAACTGCTCTTTTTTAAAAGTCTACTTTTTACAAAATGGTTAAAATGGAAATTTTAAAGTTACATATATTTTTCCATAGTTAAAAAAATAATTCTATGAAAGCAAGGCTCTTAATTCTTGAGAATCCCTCTCAACCTCCAACCCTCTCCTCCTAGAGTGTATCAGTGCTTGACCGTTGTGATATTTTCAGAATAACCACAGAATCTGTGGTTATTGAACTGAATAAAGGCAAAGGGGTAGATTTTCTCATAAGCAAGACAGAGGTGACCCTACAGCTGAGTCTCTGAATGTTCATAATTTTCTCTTTGTGGTGAGCTTAGGTTGAACCATCCTCATCCTCACTCAATCCCTTCTGTATTTCATTGGTGGCTGGTGGGATTGAAATTTGATTCAACATCTATAGAGGTCATGTTATCAGTATGTTATCAAATGATGCACACTCCTTAACACAGAAATTCCAATTTTAGAAATCTAACCTAGGGGACTTCCCTGGTGGTGCAGTGGTCAAGAATCCTCCTGACAGTGCAGGGGACACAGGTTCGATCCCTGGTTCGGGAAGATCCCACATGCCGTGGAGCAACTAAGTCCATGCACCACAACTACTGAACCCATGTGCCACAGCTACTGAAGCCTGAGCACTTAGAAGCCCGTGCTCCACTACAAGAGAGGCCACCGCAATGAGAAGCCCTCGCACCTCAATGAAGAGTAGCCCCAGCTTGCCACAACTAGAGAAAGCCCACACACAGCAACAAAGACCCAATGCAGCCAATAAATAAATTTATTTTAAAAAAAAAAGAAAAGAAATTTAACCTAAAGAAATAATTGAATATATATTCTAAGATGTATGTGCACATATATGCACGATGGTATTTTTTAAATAATGAAAAATCAGAAACAGCCTAAATATCCAGGAGTAGAAAATTTATTAAATAAGTGACTCAATAAGTCCATATAATTAAGCACTTAGGAGCCTCTTTTTTAGCAAAGTAATTTGTTGAGGTTTCATTTACATGCAATAAAACATTCCCATTGATTCTCTGAGTTGGCAAATGAATATACCCATGAGACCTTCAGCCCAATCAAGACACATAACATTGCCATCATTTCAAGAAGTTCCTTCATGATCTTGACAGTCAGTCTCCCTCAACTTCTCAGTTCCAGGCAACCAGTAATCCGTTCTCTGTCACTGTAGATTAATGTTGTCCGTTTTAGGATTTCTTCTTTAAGGTATGATTGACCTACCAGAAAACTATATGTATTTAATATCTACTACTTGATGAGTCTGGAGATAATTACACATCTGTGAAAGCATCACCACGATCTATGCCAGAAACCTACCCCTCACCTCCAAAAGTTTCATCCCAACTTCTTTATTATTACTTTTTGTAATAAGAACATATAATTTAAGAGCCACCCTCTTAATTGTATTTAGGTGTACAATACAGCATTATTAACTATAGGCTCTACACTGTACAGTAAGTCTTTAGGATTTATCCGTCTTCCATAACTAAAACTCTGTGCCCTTTGACATACTTTCCCACATTCTGTCCCTATCCTCTAGCCCCTAGTAACCACCATTCTATTCTCCCCTTCTAAGAGTTTGACTATTTTAGATTGCTTATATAAATGGTATCATGTAGTGTTTGTCCTTCTGCGTCTGGCTTATTTCACTTAGCATAATGTCCTCCAGATTCATCCGTGTTGCTGCAAATGACAGGATTTCCCTCTTTTTTAAGGCTGAGTTATGTTCCATTGTAATGTATATTCCACATTTGCTTTAGCCACTCATCAGTCAGTAGACATTTAAGTTGCTTCCTTGTCTTGGCTCCTATGAATAATTCTGCAATGAATGTGGGAGTGCAGAATTTTATCTAAATTGAATCATATGCTATGTAGTCTTCTGTGCTTGGTTGCTTTAGCTCAGCATAATGTTTTAGAGATTCATCCATGTTGTTGTCTGTATCAGCAGTTCATTGTTTATTATTGAGCAGCATTCCATTGTGTGAATACTCTATAACCATTGGTGCACGTTTGTGTTGTTTCAAGTTGGGGCTATTCTGAGTAAAGCTTCTATGGATATTTCTTTTTAGGTTTTTTTTTTTTTTGGTGAATATATGCTTTAAATTATCTTAGGTAAATACTTAGCAGTGAATTGGCTGGGTCATGTGGTAAGTATATATTAAACTATTTTAAAAACTGTTTAACTGTTTTCCAAAGTCATTGTACCATTTTAGATCCCCACTAACAATGCACGGGAGTTCCAGATGCCTCACAACTTTGCCAACACTTGGTATTGTCATTCTTTTTCATTTTGGCCACTCTAATGGATGTGTAGTTGTATCTCATTGTGGTTTTAATATATATGTATATATATTTCTTTTTCAGATTCTTTCCATTTATAGGTTATTATAAGACATTGAATATAGTTACCTTGTTATACAGTAAATCCTTGTTATTTATCTATTTTCTATATATTGGTATGTATCTGTTAATCCCATACTCCTAATTTATCCCTCCCCCCTCTTTCCCCTTTGGAAACCATAAATTTGTTTTCTTTGTCTGTGAGTCTGTTTCTGTTTTTTAAATAAGTTCACTTGTATAATTTTTTAGATTCCACAAATAAGTGATATCATATATTATTTGCCTTTCTCTGTCTGACTCACTTCATTTAGTATGATAATCTCTAGGTCCATCAACATTGCTGCAGATGGCATTATTTCATTGATTTTATGGCTGAGTAATATTGCATTGTGTGTGTGTGTATATATATATATCACATCTTTATCCATTCATCAGTTGATGGACATTTAGGTTGCTCCCATGTCTTGGCTATTGTAAGTAGTACTGCTATGAACATCCGGGTGCATGTATCTTTTCAAATTAGAGTTTTCTCTGGATATATGCCCAGGAATGGGATTGCTGGATCATATAGTAACTCTATTTTTAGTTTTTTAAGGAACCTCCATACTGTTTCCCATAGTGGCTGTACCAACATATCAACAATGTAGGAGAGTTCCCTTTTCTCTGCACCCTCTCCAGCATTGACTATTTGTAGACTTTTTGATAATGGCCATTCTGACCAGTGTGAGGTGATACCTCATTGTAGTTTTGATTTACATTTCTCTAATAATTAGCAATGTTGAACATATTTTCATGTGCTTGTTGGTCATCTGTATGTCTTCTTTGGAGAAATGTCTATGTTTTGTCTATTTTAAAATCAGAATATCTGTCTTCTTAATATCATATTGTGAGAGTGCTTTAAAGGTTTCACATACAAGTCCCTTGCTAGATGGATGCATTGTGAATTAGTTCCCAGTTTTGGCTTACCTTTCATTTTTTAAAGAGTGTTTTTCAAAAGAGTACCTTTTGGGTTTTTATGAATTCTGACTTATCCAATTTTTGTGTTTTTTATATCCATCTAATACAGTATTGCCTAACAAAATTACAAAGATTTTTCTCCTATATTTTCTTCTAGAAACGTCATAGTTTTCACTTCTATGTTTGTCTACGATAATTTCTAGTTTTATGTTTTATATTTTATCTGTAATGGTTGAGGTTTACTTTTTCAACACTCATATCCAATTTTTCTGCATCATTTGTCACATCAGGCCTACATTTTTGTTGAAAAGACTAGCATTTCCTCACTGAATTACTTTGGCACTTTTGTCAAGAATCAGTTGGCCTTATATGTGCAAGTTTATTTCTGTCATCTCCCTTCTGTTCCTCTGATGTATATATCGATGTTTTATGCAACGCCATACTGCCTTGATAAGTGTAGCTTTATAGTAAGTCTTGAAATCAGGTAGTATATGTCTTCCAATATTCTTCTTATTTTTCAAAATTATTTTGGCTATTCTAAATTCTTTGCATTTTCTTATATATTTTAGAATCAGCTGGTCAAATTAAAAAAAAAAAAAGCCTGCTAAAATTTTGATTGGGTTTGCAATGAATCTATAGATTGCTTTGGGGAGAACTGACATCTTAACAATAACAAGCCTCTGGTCTATAAATGTTGTTATCCCCATTTATTCAGGTATTCTTTAGATTCTCTCAGAAATATTTTCAGTGTACAGATTATGCACATATTTTATTAGATTTATACCCAAGTACTTTCTGTTTTTATATTATTGTAAGTGGTATTTATTTTTATTTCAATTTCCCATTGTGCATTGTTAATATATAGAAAAACAATTGGTTTTTGGGTTTTGACTTTCTATCCTGTACCATTACTAAGATTCACTTATTATTTTTCCAATAATATTTTTTTAGGATTTTCTCAGGATTTCTTGGGATATTTCTATGTAGATGGTTGTGTCATCTGTAAGTAAAGAAGTTTTACTCCTTCCTTTCCAATCTGCATGCCTTTTCTTTTTGTTGTTTAGTTCATTGATTTGTTGAACAGAACATTCTTGCCAAGAATTCAGTCTTTCACCATTATGTATGATGTTAACTCTAGGTTTTTTGGTTTATGAAGTTGAAGATGTTCCCTTCTATTTCTGATTTGCTAAAAAAACTATGGCAAATGAATGTTGAATTTTTTTTTGGATCCATTGAGATGATCATATGGTTTTCTCTTTTATTCTGTTAATATGGTAAATTGCATTGATTGATTTTTCAAATGTTAAATCAATCATGCATGCCTGGAATAAACCCCATTTCATCTGTGCCATGAAAGTGTGGTTCTTAGATATTCCTTTAAGAAACAAGTTGTGGGCTTCCGTGGTGGCTCAGTGGATAAGAATCTGTCTGCCAATGCAGGGGACAGAGTTTCAAGCCCTGGTCCAGGAAGATCCCACAAGTGGTGGAGCAACTAAGCCCATGCACCACGACTACTGAGCCTGAGTGCCACAACTAGTGAAACCTGTGCACCTAGAGCCCATGCTCCACAACCAGAGAAGCCACCACAATGAGAAGCCCACACATCATAACAAAAAGCAGCTTTTGCTCTCCGCAACTAGAGAAAGCCTGCACACAGCAACGAAGACTCAACTCAACCAATAAAAAATTAAAAAAATAAATTTATATATAAAAAAAGGAGTTGCGATTCAGATATGAGGAATACATTTAGCTGACAGCCTTTAGCTGCAGCACCTTTGGAATCAGCCATAGCATTTGAACCAAGGCCTTACTCTTCCCAGACAACTCCTGGACAATGAAAGAGCACAGTATTGGTCCTGGGACCTGACCAATTCTGACAAATACAGAAGTTCTCTAATGAGCAATCTTTTCTACAAAGCTCCCAATGGGTAGTCAAGGCTGTGTTAGAGCTGCACCACAGTCTGAGGTTCTTCCTGCCCAATCCTACTTCCTCCCTTTCACAGGTGTCAGAGCTGCATCATAGCTTGAGAGCTTTTCTTGAAGAATTGTGCTCTCACTCCTTATCTTTCACAGGTGTTACCCCAAAATAAACTTCTTGCCTAATTCTACCTCAGCACCCGCTTCTTGGAGGACTCAAGCTGACATAACATATTATGCTTTTTACATATTGTTAGATTCAATTTGTTAGTATTTCTTGAGGATGCTTTTGTCTACGTGCATCAGGAATATTTTTCTATAGTTTTATTTTGTAACATTTTGATCTTGTTTTAGTATCAAGGTAATGCCAGCTTCATTAACTGAATTGGATGGTGTTCTTGATTCTTTTGTACTAAAAGACACGAAGAGGGCCATTACATAGATAAAAGGATCAACTCGTCAAGAATGCAAACCCATCCTAAATGTGAATACACTTAATAACAAAACTTCAAAATACATGAGCAAAAATTGACAGAAATGAAAGCAGGAAAAGAAAAATTCACAGTTATTGTTGGAAATTTTAGCATGCCTTTTTCAGCAATTGATAGAATAAGTAGACAGAAAATCTGCAAAGATGCAAAACACTTGAAGAACACTCTCAACCAGCTCGACTGGCTGGTATTTATAGAATGCAACAGTCAATATCAGTAGAATATATATTACATTTTTTTAAACAATTACCAAGATAGACCATATGCTGGGTCATAAAAAATGAACAAAATAGCTTCGGTAAATTTAAATGGATTGAAATCACGCTGTGTCTATAGTCTGATCAAACTGATCAAGTGAAATCAAATTTTAAAACATTAACAACAAATAAACAATTGGAAAATGAAAAAATATTTGGAAACTAAACATCACATTTCTAAAGAGCCTACAAGTCAAATAAAAAAATCACAAGGGAAAACATAAAATATACTTAAAATAACTTATGATGAAAACACAAACTGAAATTTGTATAATACAGCTCAGGTAGTGCTTAGAAGGAATTTATGTCTTTAAAAACTTACATTAGAAAAAAAGATTAAAATCAATGAAACCAACAGCCAGTTATTTGAAAAGGTAAATAAAAGTGAGAAATCTCTAGCCATACTGATAGAAAGAAAGGGTAGGGGAAAGAAACAAGAAGAAGACATTAGCCATATCAGAAATGACAGAAGAGACATCACAATAGAGCCTATAGAAATTAAAAGGATAATAAGAGAATATTATGAACAACTTTATGCCAATAAATTGAAAAGCACAGATAAAATGGTCAAATTCCTTGAAAGACAAAAATTATCAAATAGAAAATCTGAGTAGCCATATATCTATTAAGAAAATTTGAATGTTTGGTTTAAAACTTTCCCCCAGAGAAAACTGCAGGCCCAGAAATCTTTACTTGTGAATTTTATCAAACTTTTAAGGAAGAAATTATACCAGTTCTACAAAAACTTTCAGAAGAAAGAAGAAGCGATACTACTTCCCAATTCATTTTGTGAGGCTGGTTTACCTCTAAAACTAAAACTTGACAAATATATTACAAGAAAAGAAAACTACACAACAATATTCCTGATAAACTAAGGGAGACACTTAAAGGATGACATAATGTTATATTTATTTATGATAGGTCATTCAGATTTCAGAACGTTTTATAATTGAGTCCGTTTTGTATGTATGTATATGTAAATACACACACACATATGTAAGCACACACATATGTGTGCATATGTGCAGAGAGAGAGAAGGGGAGCAAGGAAAGAGAAGAAAGAAACATAAGGTTATACATCAAAATGTTCCCACGTGGAAAGTGAGATTTAGAGTGATTTTTTGTTTTGCTTTTTGCTTATCTGATTTTTCTTAATTTATTTCTGAAGTAAACATTATATACTGTATATACCCTTTGAATTTTTAATAAAAGGAAGAAATAAAATTATAAAATAAATTCTTTGAAAAAACAAGCCAAGCATCAACCCAGTCAGAGTTGCCACCAGTCGCAGTCCCTGCTGAAGTGCTGAAGTAGCCATCATCAGATGTAGTGTCAGCCAGCACTTGCCTCTCTGGGGAAGAAGGCAACCCACTCCACTGAGAATGATTTCCCCTGGGGTAGCTCAACAGTTGTTGACTTGACTTGTAGTTATTTAGGAACCCTCTCCAACCCTAAACGGTTTGCAGATGTAAAGAATAGTCCAGATACGCTGCCCTCTCCTGTTTGTACCTCTAATGCGCCTACACCTTTTCAGAAACAGGGAAAGAACATCTCTGTCTGAATAACATTTCCCCAGAAAGGCCCTTCCTAACTCCAAATGCTCCTCTGTGTAGCGGGCATTGTCTTTGTCTGCATAAATCTTTCTCCACACCCTTAACCTCTATATCTTTGGGGAACTGTTCTTTCCCCATTCCCTGGGGTTCAGATGGGACTTTCAATCTCAAGTCTCTCTACAGTCTATTTACAGAATTGAGCAAACGACTGTTGAGCTGCCAATCAAAGTCCTCTCTCAGGAGTTTTACAAAGGACACTGAGAGCTGAGTTCAGTTTCTCCTTGGATTACAAACTATGAAAACATACCCACAGGGCTGCTGGCAACCAGGACCCTTGGCAGGGGTGAGGAAAGCCCAAGAGAAGAAGGCTAACAGAGGAAAGGCAGTGAGATAAAGGCCCAGCTACCTGAACCAACTCATCTTTCTGCTTGGACCATTTTGAGCTGGGTTTCTACTGTTGCAAATGAAAGAATCATAATAAGACCCTCATAGTATCTTTTCCATTATAGCACTTAAGCAATCAGTATTATGTGTTCATTTGGTTCTGTCTTTAATACCTTTCTCCACCAATCTGTGAGCTCCATCCAGCTAAGCTCCACGTCTATTTAGTTCACTACTGTTTACCCAGCACCTGACACAATACTTCCCTGGAACATAATAAGTTATCAATAAATATTGATAAAGTAAATGAACAAATGCATATATGAACCCAGTAGCTATGTCCCTATAAACTTAGACTCAACTACTAATAGAGATCTTGAAAGAGAGGTCTCCTGTTCTTCACTTGGCCCTGCCAGGCAAAGTAACTTTTGAGCTTCAAGAAAAAGTCCAGGCCCCAAGCTGAATCATTTCTCATGCTTCCTCATCCCACCCTCATCCTCCCATGAGGCTCTTCCAAGCTCCATGCTCAGTGGGGCTCTGTGGCTTAACCTTCCAGAGTTTATCAAGTGGAGAACAAGCTTGTGAATGTTCCACTGCTATTGGCCTTGACCTTCAGAACCAAGTGTTGATGGAACTGGTGAGCTCTGACCCACACTGTAGGTCAGGTGTATCATTAAGCAGGAAGATGAAAGAGATCGTGCAAGGGTAGCTGAACATCATGTTTCCTACCCTTCCCTGAATCCCCAGGTTGAACAGACCTCCCTATCAACATTCAGACTGCAAGGAGGGGCTTTGGAATCATGGCTGTATGTCACCAAAATGAGAATCACATGGGCCTGTTAAAATGCAGATTCCTAGGCTCCACCCCAGACCTTCTGAATCTCTTGTGTGTAAAGCACCTTTTTAACAAATGTTTCAGGTGATGATGATGCACTTAAGAGTTCAGAATCAGGCACGCTTTGTGCTAAGCTCCATTCACCCTGTTGCTGAGGGAGGGATTCCCACTCTATACTTACGGGGATGGATGAACATGTGACACCTGACTCAGGATGCATGAGATCAACACGGCAGCTTATTAGTCCTCATACTCATAGGCCAGGGGAGAAGGAGACTGCACACCATGCAGGGCCACACAGGAAAAGATTGAACCACCAGGGACTATGGGAGGCAGGCTTTATCAAGGAACACCAGTATCAACAGGTGTTCCTTGGTTCTCATGGGAGGATGTGGTTATCATTTGTACAATTCCATGGACTGGGAGGGAACTGAAACCCACTACCCAGGGATGGGAACTGTGCCTGCTTCCTTGATAAGAAGGGTTATTGAGCTGGGGACCTTATCCTTGGGAGCAACTTTAGGAGAAGAACTTGCCGTTGACCCACTGGAGGCCCTCCCAATTCTACCAGATGTCAAGGCAACACGTCTTAATTTTGAGTCTTAATTTTAATTCTTATACCACACCCTTCTGTCACCTCTTTCAGCAAGCACAGCCTCCTTCCAGCTGCCTGGATACCTGTCTGCTTCAAAGTGGGGACAAAATAATGGCAGGTGTGGGTGAAGGACTAAACTCAGGACAATAGGCTCTCAGGAGGAAATTACAGTGCACACAGCTTCCCCTAAACTATTAGCTTTAGCACAGAGAGAAAGTGGGGGAAGGATCCCCCATTTCCAGGAGTCTCCATCCTCCTGGAAAACCTAAAGGTACCCTTGAGTGTGAGGCCAGCTGGCATGTCCCACAGCATCATGCAGACAGCCTATAAGTGACCATGGCAGCTCTGAGCTGTAAACCCGGCTGCGCAGGGCTAGCAGTCAGCCATGGATGATAGCCAGAGACAGCTTTCACATTGTCCCTACCCACAAAGAAATCAGACAAAAACAGAGGGAATGATTCCAGACCCATAGTCAAAAATACCAGCCCAAGAATGGACAGGATTCGCAGCACACCAGCCGAGCGACCACCTGTACATCGAAAAAGTAAAAGTCCCAGCAAGTTGGGCTCTTACGTCTAGTTCCATTGGGGACACCTTTTGCCTCTTTTTCCTTTCCTCTTCCCCCAGCAGATTCACTGGCACTAGCCCACCCCCTACCCCCACCAAATGCAGATGCCTTACTTTGGGGATAAAAATGCTTCCATGTAGTTGAACTTTTCATATTCCTGAGGCTCTAATTAAGATCTCTTAGCATAGAAAGTTTTCATTCATTCATTTATTTGACAAATGCACATTGACCATCTACTATGGGCTGGGTCTGTACCAGGAGCCTTTGGAAATCCAAGATGAGTGAGAAAAGAGGCAGACATACAGTGGAATGTTACATTGCAATTTTTTAAAGTTCTATACATACTTATATAAAAAGATCTTCAAGATAGATTGCTGATTTTAAAAAATTAAATCGTTTGCGTTAAAGAGGAGGGAGGAAGATAAAGGATGAAGGAGTGAGGGAGACAGACAAACACAGTCATTTCTGCATCCACTCTCTAGAAGAACACGCAAGAAGTGGAAACGATGGCTGCTCAGAGGGAGTGGGGCACGAATGGGACCTCCACACAGAGGCTTTTTATCTTGGACCCTTTTGTACTGATCTAATTGTTTAACAACCTTTACGTGTTACCTACCTCTCCCTCCCAAAATCAAACAGCTTTTTAAGAAGAAATAAAAGATGAGAAAACTCAAAACCAGGCAGAGGAGAAAGACTAATAATCATACAATTAGACAGCAATGTAGTAAATGCAATGATACGATTTTCAATGATAAAATGCAGTTCCTGGGGTTCTTGAAGAAGGGCACCTAACCTGGATGGAGAAGTCAGACAAACGTATTGGACGGAGAGATATCTTGACTGACTCTCAAAAGGTAAGTGGAAATTGAGGGCTGCTGTCCTCCACATCATTTAGCTGTCAAAAAAAATCTAGAGGCTCTCTGGAGAGACTTCATAAGGTCTCTGTGGCCTCTTGGGACCATTAAAGGCTAATGCCAGACACTCACAGAAGTGGCATATCCCCTATTCCCCAAGGGTGCTTAGTTATCCGGGGCAAATAGCACGCCAGTTACTGAGCTAGCCCAAGCTGGGGGTAGCTAAAGTGAGCATTTGCAGAAATCATTTCTTAATTAGCATCACAGCCTTCTTCCAATTCCAGATCTCCAGCAATGTGCAAAGCTGGGTAAGGCCTTCCTGGCTTTGATTCCTCAAGGTTATCTTTTAAGTGCTTCCTTTCTTTCGGGTGAAATGAAATTTCTAAATTCCAACTTCACGAGAACCACCCATTTCTTCCCCACCCCCATTCTTGAGCAACCTCTCAGAACGAGTATTCTTTTAAAAGAGACAAGGTCTGTGCTGACATCTCTCTTTAGAGAGCGCCATCAAAATCCTGCACTTGCCCAGTGTCCTTTCCTTGGCCACCGGTAACCAAGGAAACGAGATACTATGGTAACATGGAGAGGAGAGGAAAGGAGGCATCCACATCCCGAGCCCTTCCTCTCTTACTTTCTCCTTTCTCTTGGAATCGAGGCAGCTACTAGAGCAGAGAGAACATCTGTTCTCAGCTTCCAAGGGGAGAGGACCAGGACACCCACAGGCAGCTTAATGGCTGACACCCAGAACTTTGGATACCATAACCTGAAGACTGGTGCTCCAAGGCCCACCAAAAGCATGCCCTTTCCCAGCCCAAGTGTGCAGCCCACTCTAGAACCTATAATATAATGCCCAGAATTCCAGATGTAAAGCATGTTTATTCAAATGAATGAAATAATACAGATTGGGATCATGTCTAAGTAAAGCCCTGAACATAACTGAAATTACTATGTAAGAGAAGTTACCAAGTATTTGCACAAGCTTTAGCAAGCATTGAATTTTTCTCGTGCTTTCCCCCCTCCTTTCTGCCTCCAGCCTCATCCCTCAGCCCTCTGACCATCTCTATCTCGGCTTCTCAGATGCCCTCCTCCTGTATTTTCAGGTGCCCCCCTCGTGTATTTTTCTCTGTTTACCTACCTCCCCCTCTGAGGCCTGCCTTCCTGCTTCTCCTGTCTCACTCTCCTCTCTCCCCTCCTCCTGACCCACAGGTCATCTGTCACTCTCAGGATGGAATGGCTTAAAGAGAAAGATTCCCTGTGAGCTGGTGACAGCTCAGGCCCTGTCATCTCCTCTCCATGTAGAGCATCATTAATCATCCCTGTGACCTCACTGTGGACATGCATGATGTCGGGCTCAGAAGACCTCGGGGTGACACAAATGACACCTCGGCTTGCAGGAGGTCAAAATATTACATACTGTGAGACATATACGATGACATCATAAATAACCCAAGTGTGGTGCTGCAGGGCAGTGGGGAAACCTACTACTTGTCTCCAATCTTTTGTTTGTTGAATCTTCTTTCACAACCTTAAGAATTCTCTTTAGAGCTCTAAAATCTTTCCTTCTGACTCTTACATGAAATCCTCCTGAACAGGAGCCCTCTGGTCTAATTTTTCGGCTCTGGCTCCCTGCCTTGGAACAGTGGTCTCCAAGCTGTGTGATCGCACAGCTCTATCAGTCAAAACATTTTGAATCCCCACCTTGACATAAATGCACATGTTTATTTATAAAGCACATACATGTACTACTATACTAATATTTGGTACATAAATTATACACAAAAGTGGGATTTAAGATGAAATGACAATATGTTATATCCTCTTCAGTCACCCTAATAGACTGTCTCATGCATCTCATGCATGTTAGTCTACTTAGACACTTTAACTGACTGAGAACCTGGCTTGGTCCCACAGGTCCATGGGTTAGGGTCTCCTAAGAACCCACGGAGGACTGGCAGGAGGATCAGCGTGTTCATTCATTTCCTAGGGCTGCTGTAACAAAGCACCACACACTGGGGGGCTTAAACAACAGATATGTGTTGTCTCCACTTCTGGGGGCCAGAAGTCTGAGATCAAGGTGTCGGCAGGGTTGGTACTCTCTGCGGGCTGTGAAGGAGACCCTGTCCCATTCTTTTCCCTGTCTTCTGATGGTTTGCTGGCAATCTTTGGCCTTCCTGGCTTGTAGGTGCAGCCCCCAGAGCTCTGCCTTCATCCTCACATGGTGTTCTCTCTGTGTACATGTCTATCTCTTGGTCCAAATTTCCTCATTTTGTAAAGATGCAGTTATACTGGACGAGGACCCAGCCTAATATGAATCCTCATCTTAACTTAATGATCTTAACTTGATCATCCTATTTCCAAATCTGGTCACTGTAATGGACACCACTGTGTTCCCCCAAAATTTCATATGTTGAAATCCTAATCCCCAATGTACTTGGAGGTTAGGTCTTTAAAGAGGAATTAAGGTTAAACGAGGTCACAAGGGTGGGGCCCTGATCCAATAGTACTGGTGTCTTATAAAGAGGAAGAGGTGACCCCAGCAATGTGTGTGCACAGAGAAAAGGCCAGGTGAGGACACAGGGAGAAGGCGGCATCTGCAAGCTAAGGGGAGAGGCCTCAGGAGAGACTAATCCTGCTAACACCTTGATCTCAGACTTCCAGCCTCCAGAACTGTGAGGATCAGTTTCTGTTGTTTAAACATCCAGGCTGTGGTACTTTGTTATGTTGGCTCTAGCAAACTAATACAGTCACATTCACAGGTACTGGGGGTTAGAACTTCGGCATCTTCCAAGTAGTTGTACCAAGGGGCTTATGGTAAATGGGACAAGCCAGGGCCCTTAGCCCGAGATGCGGGCCTGATGTTCCTCCAGGGTGGGCAGCTTGGGGCAGCCAAGTGAAGTGGTAAAGGGACACTTGCCAGGCTGCCTGCTACCAGTGGGTGGGATGGCCTCTCTCTGAGGGCTGCCATCCCCAGGGAAAGGTCTACTCCCAGGCATGGGGCTCTGGCCAGCCACTAGCTCTAGAAAAGTCTACATTCACCAAAGCAGTTTCACATTGTCTTTTATTCTGAGGTTTCCCAAACACATTGTAGCTGTTATTTCTAGAAGAAACTTCTGATGCTCTGAAAAAAGTGTCTGTGTTTGAAGCAGCGACATGGCCAGGCTACTCCTGGAAAAACAAAGACACGCCCTCCCAATTCCTGATAGAAAGGAAGCCAGATCGGGGCATTTGTTTCCTAAACAAGAACAGAACATTTATTACTTGTACTCTTTAATTATGACCCAAGAGGTTTGCTAACCTTGCACATTCTGTCTTCAGTGTCTGTTTAATTTTGATATTAAAGAGACCCGGTCGCTATATAGTTACCAAGTAACAAGTGTTTAAACCTCAATAAATAACATTTTTAATAATAAGGTTCTGAAATGCATAGATCACATCTCCCTGTTCATTCTCTAAGAAAAACATTTTAATTATCTATTGACACATATTGCACACGGAGCAATCGTCTTTTTAAAAGATAAATGGGTTTATAGGCGAGTCGGGTTAATTAAAAGCCAGTGGAGTATTACAAGTGTATTTACTGGGCAATATTCACTGTAGGAGAGGAACGTTTCTTACCCAGTTGTCAGAATTCTGTAAATGTATTGTTTAATAATCACTTGGCACTTAATTATAGTGAGATGGTGAGAGCTTAAATCTAAACAGAGTGCACTCCAGTTATCTCTTCTACATACGTGGCTTCTCCTCAGCCACACAGGATTTTCCAGACCAGACCACACCAAGGCAATTGCTGACCATAAGCTTCCCAGGTCCCTGAGCCTGTCAAGAGCAAATGCCTGTTCTGATCCTGGAAACCAAGAAGGAAAGTTCAGATTCAGCTCCAGAGGTGAGGCCAGTTCTGAGGAAGGGCTATGAGATGAAGTAAAAACTTATCATGGTGCTCAAGGGCCCACTGCCCATTTTTCCAGATGTTTCACTCCCCACCCCATTCACCTCTAACTCTAAAACCCAGTGCGTGTCTCACCAGCACCACATCCCCTGCCACAAGGAAAGCTGTGGTCCAGAGAACAGCTGCTCCATCAGTTTGATTCCATAGGAAGGATGGACAATAAACCCCCAGCCAACCTACAATGACAACCCAGCATGAGCAAGAAATAAACCTTTGTTGTTTAAGTCACAGAGATGTGGGGAGTGTTTGTTACACCAGCGAACTCGTCCTATCCTGACTCATGCGCTTCGCCAGTCCCAGAGCCTGACGTGGAGAATATGCACTGTGAATGCTTGACAATGAATAAATGCTAGAGTCCACCAATGGCTCTTCCCTTACTTCTCCTCTGGAATATTATCTGATCCCGGCAATCACCTCCAGGCTTCTGAGGAACTTTAAGGACCTCTCCCTGTGTGTGTGAGCAAGAAGGTCCACCACTGAACTGAGAAGCCTCAGTTCTGGGTTCTACTCAGAACTTACTAAGGCACACTGATCCGTGGTTATTATCGTAAGCAGCTAGATTTTTGTGAAGGGTTTGGGAAAATAATCAGAGGAGGAATGAGCCATTGAAATAAGTCAGAGAGTGTGTGTGTGTGTGTGTGTGTGTGTGTGTGTGCGCGCGCACGCACACGCACGCATGCACATGTATTTGGGTTGTCTTTCCCATCATCCATTCTCTGGCTCCCCATAATGGTGCCCCAATATTTTTCTTTGGGGACCAACTCCCATCTCTATCTCAGGTCTTATGGTTTGGGTGGCATTGACCATACCCCAAGTTCTAGGAATGGATGTAACTTGTCAAGGTCACAAAACAAGGTAATGATAGAGCCAGAACAAGAACCAGAGTCTCCCAGTCTTGAGACTGATCCATCATTTTACATCGATTTGGTGAGCTCCTGCCCTGAGCCACTCCCAGGATCTAGAATTATAGTGGTGAGAAAACCAGATGGAGAGTCTGCTGTCAGAGTCCTCAGACTTGATTCAATGTGCTCTCCACCCAGAAACCAGCCCCAATCCTCCCACCTCCCATCAAGATGCCCCCTCTTCCCGTAATCCTCCACTGACTGCCTCAACCATCATCAGGCCTCCTCTCTTTTCTGAATTCTTTCTGCCACAAGCCCTAGCACATGAACAGACAAAAGTTGGACAAGTCACCAAAAGGAATGGCCAACCAGGGGCGAGGATTCCATGGCCTAGAAGAGGAGGGACCAGGGGGTGATTGCGGTGATGCTCTTTCACAACACCCCATAAATCCCTCCGCCACTGAAGCTGGAGCTCCTTGGCCTTGTGGAAGGCCCAGGACACTCGACAAGCTGTCTCCTCATCCCAGGTCGGGGAGTTCCTGGCTGGCCCCTCCAGGCACCCCACCTCTGACCAGATCCTAACACTAGTTCTCCATCTCCAGGGAAGGAAAACAGAAAGTCCTGGGAGTGACAGGGCCCTAAACCACCCGGTTGGAAACAGAGTCATTGGAAGCCACAGGGAGAAGGAATGGGCCAGGAAGCTGATTGCATTGCCCTTGGCAACCACACGTCTCAGCAGGTCGAGTCGATACTGCAGCACTCACTGGGATGTGGTTTCCTGAAGCTCACAAAAGAAATCTATATTGTTCTCAGGAGCAACCAACCTTTCTGCAGGCAGCACGTGTCCCCTCCAGTCTGTGGGCAGCTTAAAGGGACAAAGAAACCCAGCGCAGAAGATGGCTAAGCCCCAGCCCCCAGACTGACGGCCTAAGGGGAATATGGCATTTCACCCACATGCTGTCCCTCTCCCTCACCCTGTGACCACACTTGTCAGCCCTACAGTTGCAGTGGCCTCCAAACAGAGACGCGATCTTTGTTTTAGTCTCTCTCCTTTCCAATCCAGCCTGACAATAGTAGCTAACATGTATTGAGCATTTATCATATATTAACTGTCCAGGAGATAACTTTACAAATATTAACTCATTTGATTCTCAGAAAACCCACACATGTGGGGTAGATATTCTTAGCATCCCCATTTTTTGGCTGAGGAATCTGAAGCACAGAACAGTTAAGTAACTCATTCAAAGTCACACAGCTCCTCAGCGATGGCAGCAGACAGTCTAGACCATGCTCTTCACCATCATGCTATAGCACCCCCGCAGAAAACCCTTCCCATAGCTCCCATGGTTAAAGGCAAGGGCTTTGAAAATTGATCAATCAAGATCAACTTTTCAGTTGTAGCCCCTACTAGCTCTGTGACTTGGACAAGCTACCCAGCTTCTCTGATCTCGTTTTCCTCATCTGTAATACGGATGTGATGACAACAGTACCTGTCTTATATGGTAATTCTGGGGGTTCATGTAGACAACCTGTTGCCCTTTCGATCCTCGCTGCCCATCCTACTGTGAGCTGGAGCGATACCAGACTATTTTCAGTTGCCTACGTGTGCTCTGTATATCCTGCTGCCTCTGCCTGGATCATTCTCTACCCCCCCTTATCTGGCCAGCTCCTTCTCACCTCTCAGGTCTCAGCTGGATATACCTCCTCTGAGAAGCCTTCCCAACTTTCCATTATGCACTGCCTGTCTCTTCGGTGTTCCCCACATCCCTGCATCTCCTATCATGGTCCCCATCACACTCGACTGTAACTGTCCACAGATGTGTCCTCCACTGGGCTGTGAGCTCAGCAAGGGCATCACAGTGACCTGGTCCCATCCTGAATCCACAGTGTCTAGCAATGTGCACAGAAGAAGTCAGTAAATATTTGCTACACAAATGACTATACGAAAATTTCTTTTTATTGATGTTTATATTCTTGCTTTGTCCCTCTTAATAGATAGCAACAGGTACGCCTTATTATTTGTCTCTGAATTCTCCACTAGGCCTGGCACCTAAACGCAGAGCTGGGACTGGGGGAAGACAAGTGAAGGGCCAAGGGCACAAATATAAGGAGAACTCAGCCTCATGCAAGTGCAGGGTGGGCTCAGAAGTCCTCCATTAATGACATCTAATTTAAATGAATGGATGGCCCAACAGTTCAGTTATACATCTCCATCTCTGTCCTCAAGGAGTTCTCAGACATGTGATGCTTTATATTCATCATAGAAGACTGGCAGAGCCACACCTACCAGCTTCCTCTGGGCCCCTCTCTGGCGCCACCCCCATCATCTGGCACTCTGTTGGGGACCCACACATGGACCAGGCAGTAGGAGAAAAGGATGTTCACAAAGACCAAGGAAATGTGATGGGTTGGTTGAAGTCAGACAGGCAGTGAAGCGACAGCAACATTCCAGGCAGAGAACTGGATGAAGAAAGCCAAAGCAATGTCAAGTTCATTGGGGCCCCAAGGGAACTCCTCTAACTGACACTCAGCCTATAAGCCAATGAGCACAGCTAAAAAGGTAGAAGCAACCCCCTTCTTTGCATAAAGCCTGCAAAGGATTTTTTCATCCATTGTTTCACTTGATCCATAGCTTACTAGTTATGTGCTCAAAGCATATAACTAGTAAGCTACTGGTTTAGCTACTTTATCATTCCCATCCTCAAGGCTTAGTGGTGATACCCACCGCCCAGGTGCCCTACACCTAGTATGACATTACACCTCCCATAGAGCATTCATGCAACTAAAGTTTCTTGTGACCAGAATTTAAAGACTCCGCTGAGAGTGGCTGCAAAGCGTTTTTGATCACAATCTTTCTCTTACACAACTGGACAAAGCTCTGGGAGGACCAGGAGGAAAGTGGTTTGTTCTGTTACCCTGGTTTCTTGCTCAGCCCAGCAAATGGAATAACTAAGGCCTCCAATGCAGTGCCTGGGCTTAAGTGAAAACAGCGATTCAAAGACTTTGTGGCAAACCCTGCTGACAGCATGTCACTGCTCTCTGATGTGTCATCCAGATCTCTGTCCATTGTGCCTGCCGCCTTTGTGGGTATGCACGGAAGAACAAAACAGAATGGATTAGCTAATCCCCTGCTGGCGCGAGATGGGAGCCTGAAATTCAGCTCCGAGGATTCCTTGACTCCTAGGGTCAAGAAGTTAGCAGTGTCCAGAGCCAGCCCTGCATGGCTCCCATCACTGACAGCTAGCTGAAGCGCCCACATGGGCTGCTGGGAGGTCACAGGGGGGCGTTTCCATTTTAACCCCATTGTTTAGCCAAATGAAGCCAAGATGTTCCTGCTCCCCACTGGAGAAGTCGGCCTGTCTTCAATAATTTCTGAGTGCTGACAGATAATTCAGAGATATTGGATATTTCACCACCTGGGGACTGCCCTTCCCTACCACAGCAATCAGTTACTGCCCGCCAACCAGGGGCCATACGGAGGCCCTGGGCCCCCTCATGCCTTTATGATCAGGCTCCAGCATCTTGGAAAATATTGCTTGAATTTATTTATATAATCACGTTAGGAAGGCAGTGAGTTATTGTGAAGTCAGCATTCTTCCATCTTCCTTCCCACTAATCCTTTGTTTGAGATTCTGCTTGAAGGACTCCGATTACTAATATGCAATTACACGCTACCTGGTAAAGGGTAATCCAAAAAAAATTAAACCCTTCCACATATTGTATTTTTCACTCAGAGCCACCTTTCTCCTAAAACTGAGTGTTCACATAAATCAATTAACTACTGATTTTATGACTACCTGCGTTTAAGAACACGTAGGCTTTTGACACCACCCTCATCTTAAAGACAAATGCTGCCTCTCCTTTGGAGCACCAGCCCTTCAGAGATCTCTGAGTAAAGGTAAACACTGTGAATGGAGGTGATTTTAATAACAACAGAACACAGGACCACCACCAAGCAGGACAACACGTGTGTTTTACCCTGGTATCACTAAAACCGAACACTTCCGGCTGCCTTCTTGACATTCATGGGCCTTAATATCATGCCCTCTTTCTTCCACTGACCATAGGATTAATGTGAAAATAAGTAAAATGGGGCTGCAGACTCCAGGAATATTCTTCCAGGAGTGGTTCAGGAGGCATGACATTGAACCTATGGATTGTAACTCTAGGATACTGCTTGGTTCCACAATAAACAGTATTATAAAAATCACCTAAACACTATTTATTGGGTTTCAAATTTTACATCAACCTACAGACAAACCACACAGGCTAAACTATAGTTACAGAGCAAAATATAAATGTTATCCAATTTAAGAATATAGAAGAAAAAATATAGTGTACCTGAATGGGTGGAGGAGGTCGGAAGGGAATTAAAAAGCAAATGATATTGTCTGTGATGAATGAAATAAGAAATGGAAGTCCTAGAACATGGCTGAAGTTGCCTAGATGATCAGTAAGAAAAAATAGTAATTATTTTCTTTGGAGGAGGGAGAGGCGATACAAAGTGAAGGCTGGCATAAGGAAGCTAAATCTCCTGTCACAGGAGGAAGTCAAAAGACAGTGTCCAGAGTTGATCAATCAAAAAACAATTGTAGGGAGGACTTCCTAGGTGGCACAGCGGTTCAGAATCCGCCTGCCGATGCAGGGGACCCAGGTTCAAGCCCTGCTCCAGGAAGATCCCACATACCATGGAGAAACTAAGCCCGTGCACCACAACTACTGAGCCTCTGCTCTAGAGCCCATGAGCCACAACTATTGAGCCCGTGTGCTGCAACTACTGAAGCCCACGTGCCTAGAGCCCATGCTCTGCAACAAGAGAAGCCACCGCAATGAGAAGCTCACACACCACAATGAAGAGCAGCCCCCGCTCACCTCAACTAGAGAAAGCCCATGTGCAGCAACGAAGACCCAATGTAGCCAACAGATAAATAAATTTATAAGAAAAAACTGTATAATTATATTATTTAGACATATGGAATAAACTATCAGAACTAAAATCAGAAACCATTAAAGTGGTTGCTTCAATTTAATCCTATGGTCAATAGAGTGAGTGACCTTGAGTCGGGGGCGTATAGTGGCATCTGGGTGCTGGTCACCCTCCATTTCTGGATCCAGGTGCTGATTGCAAGAGTATCTTTGTAAAAATAATCAGCCACATACTTCTGATGTATACAGTTTTTCTGTTTGTAGGATATATTTCAACTAGACTTTCCTTATTAAAGCAGCTGCTTCTGAGGAGCAGGACTACGAGAAATGAGGGGAGAGACAGGGTATTATTGTTTTCTTATGATCAGCCCAGTTGATTATTCAGCCCAGTTGGGTTATTTTTAGCCATGCAAAGTGTTACTTGCATGAAAATTAATTATTTTTGTGCTGCTTCATCTTGGACCCTCAGGTGACTTCTCAGGTGTGAGAAGTTCCATGTCTTCTAAAGGCAAAAGTCCATGATGTATATGAGGTGCTGGGGGATGGATGTCAGCAGACTTGGGGAAGTGCTTTCAGAGCCCCCAGCAATTTGGGTAGTGAGTTCACTGTCATTGGAGATGCTCAAGTCAAAGAGATAAGGAAGGGGCTCAGCCCAGGGGACGGTGGAGGCAGTTTGGTTATTGCTGAAACTCGGCAACTCTGGGGGCCACACATACTTTGGTGTGGGGTAACTGCAGTTCTTCTTTTTCTTTCTTCTTCTTTTTTTTTTTTTGGAAACTTTTTGGTCCAGAGAGAAAACTCAAAAATGTCAGCAGTTCCAATGAAAAAAATACTCCTTACAAATTGAGACAAGATCAGAACCAGAAAGAGGAGAGTCAAAGGAAACCCTTTTCTCCATATTGATGTTTAAGGTGAGCAACCCAGGGGTGGTGGGGTAGGGGTGGGGTTTGGCATTGACACTGGGGAAGAGACCACACCAGCTGGGCTGGGCCAAGGATCGATGCTTCACCACCTGGGGCTGCCATTTGCCACTGCCAGCCAAGCAGGGGCCAGGCAGACGGCCAGCCGATGGCATCAGGTGTCCAAGGGCTAGGAATTTAGGATACCTGCTGCTCTGAGATCTTTACACCAGGGGTCAGCAAACCGTCTCCCAGAGGCCAAATCTGGCCCACTGCTTGTTTTTGAACAGCCTATAAACTAAAAATGGCTTGACATTTTTAAATGATTGAAAAATATCGAAACAAAAATAAAACATGCCATGACACACGAAATTTAAATTGCAGTGTCTATAAATAAAGTTTTATTGGAACATGGTGGCGTTCATCATCTACATATTGTCTCTGGCTGCTTCTGCTACAACAGCAGGGTTGAGTAGTTTCAACACAAAGCCGAAAACATTTATTATCGGGTCCTTTACAGAAAAAGTTTACGAAGCCCTGCCCCGCACCATGGCTAGTAAACCAGCATCTGTTCATCCAGTGCTTTTAACCCCCAAAGTACTTGTCTCGCTTTGTCATTTTCTTGTTTAACATGCTGTAGGAGGAATTTGGAATCATAAAATTGGAATCAAAGAATTTGCAATCATGGAATATAAACAGGCCCTCGTTTGTAGACTCCCCCAACCCAACTCCCCAGTTTTATATCTGGGAGAACTGGAGTCCCTCCTGAGAAAGTGCTCGCCTTTGCACTCAGGTCATTGTCTTGGGGCTCTTGCTCTGTGAGATCAAATCCCCCTCCAGCTGCCTCACAGGACAGGGTTCAGAAGAGAAACTCAGGAGCTCAGGGCCGGAACTCAAGCATGAGAGATTTGGTCCACCCTGCAGATAAGGCAACTCATCAAATTGCCAATTTACTGCCCTCGTGGACGTTTTGTTGATGGGAAATTATAATTTGCCCCCAGTCCTCCTGGTGTTTCTGAAAGCAAATGGGCTTTTCCTTAAGCACACCCAGTCTTCCCAGCCTTTGCAGAAGAATGCCCCATTCTAATTTTTGGTAGAAAAATAACTAAGGAGAACTGCCCTGGCTCAGTTGCTGTAGGGTTTTACAGTCTGTAGGGACGAGGCAGGACAGAACAAAACTTTGACAAATTCTTCAGTTATCAGATGAAGTGGTAATTGGTGTGTTGCTTGTTTGATAGATTGATTTTTGGTGAGCTGACTCTTGCTGGCTTCCAAACAAAGCTCAAATCTGAGGCTGGATTTTGGAGCCCACTCATTTGGGGGATTCTCTGTGCCAAATTAAAGCTGGGGAGGGAGGTCAGGCCCCTGTGAAGGCCCCAGTCCTTCAGCTGGGTCCAGCCAGCCTGCCTGTGCTTAGCTCCCCGGTGTATGCCTGGACGCGGCCTCCCAGCGGGCAGGGCTCTTCTCCACTCAGCCTGACGGTTGTCTTGGAGACGGAGAGCTCCAGGGAGAAGAGAGACACTTGCAGCCTCCCTGGGCTTCCCTAGGGACAAAGGAAAATTCCCTAAGTAGTGGGCCTTTTTACCCTTTTTTCCTTGCACAAAGAACAGTATCTGTCAGATAAATTCATCTCGGCGAAGTTGGAGGACAACTGGACCCCGGCTGATCACCCTGGCGGGCCCCATCTCTGCCCACTCCCAGCACAGTGTGCAGTAAGTGGACAGCTCTGCCCTGGTGGCACCCACACACCTCCACCTGCTCATCTCACCTGTTAATAGCGGAGTTCTGAAATCAACCCACCCGGATTCGAATCCTGGCTCCTCATGTGCAAGCAGTGTTTCTTCCCTGTGAATCTCTGAAATTGAGTTTTTTTTTCAATGTATCTAATTCAGAGAATAGTGAGGGTTCACTGAGATAGTGCATGTAAAATACTTGAACGGTACCTGACCCACAGAAGCAAACACCATGCTATTATTATTTCCTTTGAGGGGAAAAGCCTAGTCAAATGTGAATGGGCGCTCCTAGCTAAAGGAAGAGCTGGAGTCCTCCGGCCTGTCCATCACCGGAGCCCTGGGGGGTGGCAGTGATGAGCCCCAGGGGTGTCAGGCTGGTTATTTGTTTGGCAGGTCCAAATGACTTATTATACCAGCCCCTGGCAAGGGAGTAGAAAGTAAGAAGATAAAAAATCATAGCATCGATTTTTCCAGCACATGAAACCAGCAATGTTATTTCCAGATCCATCCTTTCTGAAATTAAATTAAATAAAGTTTAGCTCAGTTTGTCAATTTGCTGTAAACCATCTCCATCCGACTTTCTGCTTTATAGTGAAGGGGTTCATGGAGGATGTTTTTTCCAGGCAAGTGTTATTGCTTTAGGAGAAGTGAGGGCTTTTGATGAAGGTCCAGAATTTTAAGAGCTTTTCAACCCAATGAGGTAGCAATTTGCAGGTGCATTTTCCATAACCATTAGGTGGACATTTTAACAAATGAGGGCTCTGGCGAGAGTCCTTTAGGAGTGAGTTATAGTTGCAGGACTCCACACTCTTACTCAGAACACAGTCCCCAAGGTGGGTGAACAGTCTGCCTGCCCTGAGATACACTTTTGAAAATCCAGAAGCATGGTCTTCTTTTACTTCAATTATGAGATTTTTTTCTTTCCTTCAAAAACAATAAACATGCCACTTATTTCAGGTGAGAAAACATAATCTTGAGATTGCCTTAAGGAGAGGTGTTTTCTGAGCCCAAACCCACCCAGGTAAAGAGCTAATAACAGCCTCCAGTGGGGCCAGGCAGGGGCAGGCAGGAGTAATAAGTGGCCTGTCAGTCATGTAAACAGGCAGAGCCAATGAGATGGGCTTGGGGGAGATGGCACACGGTGAGCAGGCTGGAAGTGTGGAGGGGTCAGTAAAAACCGGTTCTATATCACTGGGATGGTTCAGTAATTACCTCCACACTGCCCAGGGCTTCAATCTGTCCCTAAGGACCTTGACCACTGAAAGGTCAGGACCATGGTTCCCAGGAAGAGTAAATAAAGATGGCCAACGGAATCAATCTTTTCTCAAAAGCCATGGCCCAAGGACTTGAGCTGTTTCAGGTGATCTGACTTGTTCAAGAGTTTGGTGGGATGTTCAGAGTAGCTTCAACAGGGCCAACAGCTGAATTCACTCTTTCCAAACTGATTCCCACTTATTCTTCAGACTCTGAGTTGAGCGTTCCCCCACCCCCGTCTGTGTGAAACCATCCTCAACTTTCTTGAGACAGAATTAGCCAGTGGTCCCTCCCTACTCACATACCCCAGTGAATCCCGTCCAGCACCCAGTACTGTAATGATCGGCCTGTGTGTCCATCTCCAGCCTCTGAGACCATGCCTGGCACAGAGGAGAGGGGCTCAGGAAAGGCTGGCCGATTGCATGAGAAGGGATCCCAGGGAAACCCCTCCAGGACATAATGAAAATGGTTTGCCAGCAATTATGGCTTGAGTTCATTATAATATGGTTCGTAGTTGGGGACGTTTTGGAAAAAACCAGTGGCCTGTTTAAGTAAATCAGGGCACATCCACTCAACAGGTTATCATGCAGCCATTAACAATGACATAGCAGACGTATATTTGTTGCTTTGAAAAGATCCTTGTGATGTGTAATTAAAGGGAAAAAAAGCAGGCTACAAAACAGTTCGTATAACATGACTCTATCTTTACTGAGGGAAAAAGTTTGCATCTGACACATACATACAATCTTGGGTTACATCAACAGAGGGGACCACAGGAGCTACACTGAAGTATCAGATTTCAAAGAACATTGACAAGGTGATCTTCACCCAGAAGATGGTGATTAAAACAGAGTAGAATCCAAAACCATGTCATCTGAATAAGGATCGAAAGAACTGAGTGCTTTCCTAATCGGGATAAAAAGACTCAGGCTGAAGGATACGGGGCCAATGAAAATACAGTGTGAAGCTGAAAGCTCTTAAGAGACATGGGAGAGGTGGTAACACTGGAGGGAACAAGATCAAGTAAGGCCCCATGAACAAGGTGTCCTTTGAACTTGGCTCTAAACTCTAAAGCTGAAGGCGGCATTTTCCAACCGTTAACTACTGGCATCTCCATCTCACAATTTTGGCATTTCCTCGTACCACCTGTATGATTGTTTACTTATGTTCTTCTTTTAAATTGTCTTATTTGGAAATAAATTAGTTCCAAAAGGTAACTTCGTCTCACTAATGATATGGAAAAACTAATATTGCCACCACAAAGAAAGCAATCACAAAAATGCATTTTTAAACACTCCAGAGTTGTTAAATCCCAGTTAAGTGTTGGTGGCTGAAAGCTCTGCACCTAAGACTTGTTTCTTCTTAGTTACAAAGGAGAGAGTAACAAGCATCGTATAGGTGTTAGAGACATCCTCATTGCCACCACCACCCACCCCCCACCCTGCCCCCAGGAACTCTGTCCTGGCCAGAGAAGCATGAGAGGGGAACAGCTTCCTTTCCCACCAGGAATCCAGTGTGATGCAACACAGCATCCCACTAGAGAGAGAAGAGCAGGGAGGCCTCCAACACAGGGGAAGACCATAGCAAAGTTGGGGGCGTGCCACAGGATCCCCAGAGTAACAGAGATCTCTCATGGTAATCTTGTTATACTGCTTTGATTGTACCATGTGAGTATATTAACCATTCAAGACAAAACAAAATTTATATATGATTTTTTGAAATTATTACGCACACTCATACACATACATACATAATCCCTTGTACAGCAATATTCTAAATAGACAAGGGGTCCAGATGTGGTACAGAGCAAAGGCCTTGGAGTCGAGCTGCCTGGGGTGGATCACAGCCCTTTCACTTCCCAACAGTGTGGTCTTGAGTAGATCTCTTAACCTTCCCAAACCTCATTGTCCTAATCTGTATAAAGGGGACTTGCTCTCTGCCCCTGGGTTAGGGAACACTAGTAAGGTGATCAGTGTGAAGGCCCTTGCCCTTTAAAAGCGTTCAATGAATCATTGCTTCTTCACCTATCTGTGGTCCTTGGCTTATTTCAAGTGCATCTCTAGGTGTAACTTTTCCCATCTGTCTCTGTCACCGTCATTCCCTTCAGTTCTAACATAAAACTGAAGCATATTTTGTGTCATTTATTATGTGTAGTTAATGGACTGTTCTTTTCCCTGCTCTTAATTTTAATAAGCTAACAAGGAGAATGTTCTCATTTCTAGATGCAAACAAGCTGGCTATGTTAAAGTGCTTTTTACTTCCCTGGGCTTCCACTTGATTTCAGGAGTGCAGGTCAGTGACTTTTAATAGCAAAACTGATCACCAGCTCTGGTGCAGAGACCAAGGCCATGGACACACATGCACACACACACGTGTGTATACACACACACACACACACACACACAGAATGTGTACCGGCAAGCATGGCCCTTTCCCATCAAGCATCTTGGTGGGTGAAGAGCCCCAGAGAGACTGAAAAGTTTCTGTTGAGTTTCATTTCTTTGAATATTTCTGCTGCGACTCTTAATAGAAGTCAGTAAATCTCGGCTTAACTGCCGCTATTGAAAGGGGAGGGCACAAACAAAGGTGCAAAAGGGTTTTGGCGGTTCCTGAAGTGTCCATTACCGACAGCCTTAAAGACATGACGCATTTGTCTCCTAGTCTGCAGACTCGCCGCACACCTTCATCACCCTCCATCCCTCCATCATCCAGGGCTGCTTTCTAAAGATAGACAGAAGGTTCCTGCAGGACTCTCCTTTTTCACTCATTAACGGTGATCAGTAAACCCTGTGGTGTTCATTAAAATGTTCCTCTGCTGCTCAGAAACATTTTTTTTCTTTGAAAGCCAACTTTAGCTGCTGTGAGGTCAAAGAAATACATAACAATTATGAAGAAGGTAATCGCCACTGTACTTTTTTATTTTGAGTACGTCCTGGGGGCGGGCAAGCAGTTGTGATTTATTTCCACTCAGACCCAGGAGCCTAATTTGAATATCTACTGGGGCTGTGCTCAGCTCCAATGGGGCCATGCAAATGTGCGCAAGAGCCAAAAAGAGACAGCCCTCCGCACAGAGGAGCCCGCGACTTCTGACCTTACCTGGGTTTACTTTTATGACTTTCATATCCTCGAAGTTATTTAAAAGAAGATGAAATATGACAGGTGCTGGGGTTGGCAAAAGCCGCAAGTTGATTGCATTCCGGGCTGCCAGTGGGAACCTCCTCCCGGAACACCGTCAGCACATTTAAAAGTGTGCGGCTCGTTGCTGTCCTCTGCACTTCTCCCCTGACCTGCAGAGCAAACCTGGCTCAGTGCGTAGACAGGTGGAGCTGGACATTTGTTTTCTGCTGGCCAGCCTCTCTTTTAGGTAGGTCTCTGTTCCCCAATCTCAGTGCGTGGGGTTCACAGGAGCCTGACTACGGAGCTGACTACTCCCCATTCCTCAGCAGCCAGGGATAGGCATGTGACCAAGGCTAGCCAATCAGAGCACACCTCCTGGTCAGAATGATTGCTTCAGGGGTAGTCATGTGACTTACACTGGGCCAATGAGAGCCTTCCCTAGGGCTTTTTGAGGACTTTGAAGTTTTGAAGAACTTCTCTCCTTCCTCTGCGGTTATAATGTTGCTTGAGGTAAGCCTGGAGCCACTATGCAGGGAAAACCTGCATGGTGGGAGGATCCAACATTATTAACAACAGCTGAGATCAGAGATGCAACTCACTCTGAGGACATTCAGCCTTGCCTGAAGCTACTCTTGGAATTTTTAGTTAAACTGAGGCAATAATTCCTTTAGATTAAGCCGTATTGACTTGGGTCTCTGACAAAGATGGAAAGATACCTGACTAAAGGAGATACCTTTTTGCTATAACCAGAAGAGCACAGAGAATATTCCCTGCTGGTAATACTTTCCCCCGGTTTCCTAAAACCAAAGCATACCCCAGAGATTGCCCCTCCCTTACTGCTTCTCCCAAGAGCAGTTCCTTAAAATATCACTGCACATGAATCCTCATCTTAGGGACTGCTCCTTGGGACCCCAAACTAAGAATGTGAAGATTAAATGAAACAATGTGTAGAAAGTATTTAACACAATGCTTAACTCCTCATATATGCTCCATAAATGTTGAACATTATTCTTATTCTTGCTACTGTTGTTGTTATGTCAATAGAAGAGTTTGAACCAGGATCCAATTTCATGACAACTAATCCTGTACTCTTCCAACTATGCTAGTGTTTCCTAAACTGTCAAACATATACTGCAGTTGATCCACAAAATGATTTTAATTGTTAGACATTTTAATAATTTTTAAAGTTATGTAGTTATCACAAGTAAGTGCTATTTTCTATTGATGGTAGTGGTCATAAAGTCTTTTTATAAAATAAATATCTTTAGGTAATAAATATGAGTCAATTTTTTAAGTAAGTAAAGGACAGCCCAGACTTTATAAACATATGGTAAAAATTGTGGAATTGGCCTACTAACGGAAAACCCTGAGCCACCCATACCACCCATCAGCCAAAATCTTCCCTGAAAATGGCTCTATGGTCACAACTAAGGTCTTGCAGGACCTGGCAGAAATGAGCTGTGAGCCAGAGCTCCTATCGTAGCTGTTACTGTGCACCTTACATGCTGATGCTGGGCTCTGTAGTTGCTGGAGGGAGAGAGGAGGATGAGAAATGGGCTGAGAAGAGAAATGTGGCATCTCTGGGAGCTGGAAAGAAATGTAATTTGGGTTCCTCAGCCTGAGAGAAAGATAAATAAGAACAAAGAAAGTGAGAAACCGCAGCCTGGAGTGCTTTCCAGGTGGGATGGAAATGCCCCAAGATGAGGCTGGCCCCAGAGAACCCCACCAAATGAGATTATCCTTCCTACCTACCTTTCTCAGCGCCACTCCTGTGGATGCTGTCATGGTCCAGGTCTAGAGCCAGTCAAATCCCACCAACTAACAGTAACTTGAGGACAGTTACATAAACTCTCTGATCCTCAATGACCCCATCTGTAAAATGGGGAGAGTGAGCCTCACGCCATGGCAGTCTGGCCAGCAGCACAGATGAAGTCATTTACAGAGTCTTTAGCACAGGTTATGGTCTAGGAAGGGCATTTTCAGATGTGCACTCTCTTTATTCCAGTCCTAACCAGGGCAGAAAGTTCGATATCACCCATAGCTCACCAACAGGTAGAGTTTGGGGATTAACTGGCCTCTGCAGCCAGGGTCTGGAGCATCTCCTCCATATCTACCTGCGTCTTTGATCCAGCCTCAAGCTTCTCTCCAAGGAAATACACCACGCCCTTTATGTAAGGTGCTGTTGGTGCCCTACCCAAATCCCCATCACCGGACCAATTACAAACCATGTACACCACATTTTTGGGCTGCTAAGGGCTCACAGCTGCACCTTCCTCCAGAGAATTGCCCTTGATTGATGGGAACCACCTCACCCAGAGAAGCCTGGGGGCCTGGTGGCAGCGACTGGCATGGGGATATAAAACCTGGTCACCTTGCCTCAAGACACTACAACTCGGTAGATTTATTCATGCTCCAGGGCCTTCAGAGGGATCAGGCTGAAGCTAGATGTCAGCTGAAACCACATCTTTGCTTCTTCCCCTACCTTATCCTGCCCTCCTCCCTCCATTACAAGTTTCTTCTGAACATGCTCCCTCAATAGATCACTTGCACAAAATTCCCATCCCGACTCTGAATGGAAGCTGATCAAAGACACATTTAGACAAGATCTTTAGACAAGGTGCTTTCAGCAGAAGGAAATATAAGCTAGCTCCTGCAGAAGCTAGCTCTAGCTGACATTTTCCCTAAATGAGGATAGTGTGACAGAGGATGTTGAGAGGCAGGGGGCCTGGTTCACTCTGTTAGGCAGTGCGGAGGAGCCAAAGCTCTGGGAGGGTAGGACCCTGGACAGCTCCAGGGATCTACGCTGTCGTGACAGCCCTTCTCCCTAGGGCTCTGGCCTTAACAGGACCCAGATCCAGCTGTCTAGAGCATGCAAGATAAAAGCTGAGCCCTTTTCTATGTCCATCAAGGCCTCGCATGATCCAGCCCCTGTGGACCTCTCCAGACTCACCTATTATCACTCACCCCTTGCTCACCAGCCACACTGGCTTTCCTTCTGACCCTCTGTAATGGCAAGTTTTTCCACCTTAGGGTACTTTCTATCCCTCCTGTTAGGAATCCGCTTTCCCACCTCTTCCCATGAATAAGCTCTTATCTGGGACTTAGCTTCAATGACCCTTCTCAGAGAAGCCTTCCCTGATTACCTGGTCACTCTTTGTCGCATCCCCTTTTATAGCAGTTATCATCTGAAAATATCTTTATATTTATTTGTGTCCTTATAAATCTATCTTTTAAAATCTACGTTGACATAGAAAAAATGATCTGAATCCCCAGTACCTAGGACAACATTAGGCATTTAGCAGATGCTCAATAAAGTTTTACAAATAAAAGAATGATCATGCCAAAACTTCTGAGTCCCTGCCTCAAGTGTTGTATTCCCAGGGGAGAGAAGCTGATGGACTCAGCTTGGTCACATATTCCCCTCCCCAGACGAATTAGGGTCCTGTCATACAGACAGGCCCACTGGGGCTCCCCTTTGGGAAAGGAACACCAGTCCTAGAGAAGGAAGGTCTTAACCTGAGGAGACCCCCAGCTGGTGCTTGCCGTACCCAGGAGCCGTGGTTCAAATTCACAGCTGCTGCCATTGCCCATACCGTGCCTTCTGCCATGACCTTGCTCCATGGGTGCTGGTTCCTGCCTCTCTGGCTGCAGTGTAATAGCCCCTTTGGGTTCTGTGTGCTGGAACCTCAGCTCTGATCCCTGCGGCAGGGCCTACCTCCTGGGCCATTCATTCTTCCTCTCTCTAATGACAGGGGAAGCACTTAAACTCTTATCAGCTAACACTGACCAGCTAAACACCAATGTTTATGCTTCTTTTCCTTCACAATCACTTTCATACACATCATCTCATCAAATCCCTAAAAGCTCCCTGTGAGCTGGGCAGAACAAAAATGCATCCCTTCTGGGGCACTTGCTCCCCTAAAGCGGGAGGCTGCCTAAGATTGAAGCCAACACAGATGAAAGCAGAGTAAAGTGGTGGGGATACAGTGTCCTGAAGAATTGTCTGAAGCCCTGGTTCTTAAGCCAATTCTAGCCCTAGACTATTTAGACATATGCACATAAAACACCAGTTTAACTTGAGTTTCTGTCACTTTCAACTTGAAAAGCCCAAATGATGAGGTCCCCGTCAACCTGACATTCTGGAGCCCTAGTCCCAAAGATACTCAGAATTTTAGAAAGAGCTTTTGATTCTGCTCTTTAAGTTCCAGCTTGGAGTCATTAAGCAGGTATGCCAAATGCCAGAGCGGGAAAGGCACGCAGCCAGAGTATCTGGGTTCAAATCTAGTTCTTCCACTTATTAGCTGTGTGACCTTGAGAAACAATCTCTCTGATTTCAGTTCCTGTGTCAGTTAGGATAGGAGAGATGACCCTATTATAACAAACAATCCCAGAACCGCAGTGATTAAACATAATAAAATTTATTTTGTACTCACCCTCCTCATCTGTCATGGGTTGTCTGGGGGTTCTGCTACACACCGTCCTCACTTTGAGACCTGACTGACAGAGTACCTGACATACAGAGCATTTCCAGTCTCTGTGACAGAGGAAAAGAAACCAACCACTCACTGGTTTTTAAAGTTTCCACCTGGAAGAGATACACAACACTTACACTCACATTTTTTTTAGTCAAAGCAACTCCCCTGGCTATCCCTAACTTCCAAGTGGGCAGGAATAGGCAAACTCACCATGTGCTTAGAAGGAAAACCGGAAAACAATCTGTTGAACAGCAACAACGCGCACCACAGTTCCCTCTTATGTAAACATGGATAATAATTGTACCTACACTACAGCTTTGTCCCAAGAATTAAATGTGTTAATTCACATAAAGCACTTAAAACAGTGTCCGGCACGTAATAAATATGGGATAAATGTTACCTATAGCTATTCATGTGTGCCACGCGCCATGCCCCTGGGTCTCACCCTACATGAGAAGAGACTTGCATTGCGGAGTGACCTGCCGACCAGAGAACTAGAAAAAGCGTGTCCAGGTCACATCTTACTGCCAGAGAGCAGCGAGAGGCACAGAGGCCAATTAGTGACTTGTTTACGAACCATGGGCTAGCTTTGTCATTAGCCATCACTAGCTCTTAAATCCCTCCAAGTTTACAGAAGCAGAGATCGACTGGCTACCCAAAAATGAATCATTCTTTGGGTTGTCCACACCGTGCCTGCTTCTGAGCCCCCACTGCTGTATGGGGATAGGACTCAGCAAGCATTTCCTCACAACGCACATACAATCAAAACTCTTGGTGCAGTGCTCGCTTCGGCAGCACATATACTAAAATTGGAACGATACAGAGAAGATTAGCATGGCCCCTGCGCAAGGATGACACGCAAATTCGTGAAGCGTTCCATATTTTAAAAAAAAAAAAAAAAAAAAAAAACTCTTGGTGCACCTTCCCCCCACTCCCCATCCCATCCCCGCACTCCCCACCCCCACCAACAGTGACATTATCATTGTCTCCAACAAAGCACGTCCTCATCTTGAGGGTAAACACAGAAGCATGTGATAAGGGAATTTTATTTTTTTTAAATACCCATGCATAACTTCAAAACATCCGTAGGATTTATCCTAAGGATGTACTCTCCAAAACACACGCTCAAAATGCTCATTCTTTGTGCCCCCCAAAACTGGGGCAGTCATCAAGTGCCAAGTGGTTAAATAAGGCATGGTGAGTCCATTAAAAAAAAGAGGAGAATTAAATGAAAAATGTAAGAGAATTGGAAATAAGCGGTAGCCTTTAAAAATGTTAGAATTGATAGTATGTCCGTTGCAATAGATCCAATAGCTTTATATGTACTAGTATGCAGACTCTATGAAATATTATTAAGTGAAAGGGCAAGATGCAGAGCTGTGCCTATATTATAACCCCATTTGTATACATTTTAAGAATGTATACATTTGTGGGCTAGTAAAGACCATAAGAAATGATTGATTTCCACAGGGAACAAAATTCTGAAGGAGTGGGGCTGTGTGGTTAGGGAAGGTGAGAGAAGAGAGGTGTGTAGTATTCATGATTTACTTTCTTGTGTCATCTACATTTTTACCATATGTCTGAGTTGCACTTATATTTAGAATTTATTTAAAAATTTTAAGAAGTAAAAATTTTTTGACCACACAGGAGCAGCAGTTAACATCTCTGGAGAGTGTAGGTGATATTTATTGGAGTCAGGGAATTGGAACTGTTTTCTTTTTAAATTGAAGTATAGTTTATTTATAATGCTAGTTTGTGTTGTACAGCAAAGTGATTCAGTTATATATATATATATATTCTTCCTCATTTTCTTTTCCATTACTGTTTACAAGATACTGAATATAGTTCCCTGAGCTATACAGTAGAAACTTGTTGTTTATCTATTTTATATATAGTAGTTTGTATCTGCTAATCCCATACTCCTAGTTTACCCTCCCTCGACCTTTCCCTTTTGGTAATCATAAGTTTGTTTTCCATGTCTGTGAGTCTGTTTCTGTTTTGTAAATAAGTTCATTTGTATTATTTTTTAGATTCCACAAATAAGTGATATCATGTGATATTTATCTTTGTCTGACTTACTTCACTTAGTATGATGGTCTCTAGGTCCATCTATGTTGCTGCAAATGACATTATTTTATTCTTTTTTATGGCTGAGTAGTAGTCCATTGTATATGTGTACCACATCTTCTTTATCCATTCATCTGTTGATGGACATTTAGGTTGCTTCCATGTCTTGGCTATTGTGAATAATGCTGCAATGAATATTGGGGTGTATGTATCTTTTCAAATTAGAGTTTTCCTTGGATATATGTGGATTCACTGGATCACAAGATAGTTCTATTTCTAGTTTTTTAAGGAACCTCAATACTGTTTTCCATAGTGGTCGCGCCAATTTACATTCCCACCGACAGTGTAGGAGGAGGGAAATGGAACTAGTAAGCGTCTTCCCAGGATGGGGAGGGGGTATGCCTGTGTGCAGGGAGAATCCCTGGGTTCTGCTGAGGCTGACCTTATCCTGGGGTGCCAGGAAGGCTCCTAGTGATGAGGGGCGGCCAGAGCTCATGTGTGAGTATGTAAGGGGGTCTTTACCCAAGCCGCTGAGCTGCTGTGATGTGGCAATGCACGAGCAGCTCTGCTCGGGGATGAAAGAGGCACTGGCTGGTGGAACATGTGGGCACCAGAGGGTGGAGGAGCAGCTGCCCCTGGGGTTGGCGTGGATTCATCATAGGCCTCGTCATCACAGGTATCTCCAGTGGGGGTGCATTTCTGAGTGCCCACCTTGCATGGATGTTTTAAGGACTGAATGAGGTGATGTATTGATACCTGAATGTGGATTGGAAAGGATGTAGAAGATACTGCTGCCATCATCTCATTTTCACAGATAAGGAAAATGAGGCAGGGTGGGGGAAAGGCACCTAGTTCTCACAGCTTGTGAATGGAGGAGCCAGGATTCAAACCTAGGCTGTCTGGCCCCCAAGCCTGGACTCTGAAACCATACAATTCACTGCCTCTCCAGGATGCCCTGCAGAAATCTAGCCCCTATGCAAGGAGGGACCTCCTCATCTGCCACGTTCACTGCTGTATCCTCAGTGCTGCAGTAAACATTGGTCAGTAAATCAAGGATCAAGTTGCTCAATGACCTCCCCTGCTCTGGCCCCAGCTTCTTGAGGAAGCCCCTGCAGGGATGGCAGGCAGCCTGCTCTCCATGCCCAGGTCTGGGAGGACCAGACTTGTGCTTCCTGGGTCCTGTGAAATGATGGGTTCCATCCCCTGGTCCCTTCCAGCTGGCCCACCAGAGGCCAGCAGATACCTCTATCCCACCCAGAGGAAGCCCAGCTCTTTGGCTCAGACCCCCCAAGGCATAGCCCAGCATCCCCAGGTCCTCCTTGGCCCTAAACCCTGACCTTTTGGCCAGTTCTCAGGGCTATGCCTCAGGCAGTCTGGGAGCCAGGGTGCCTGACTTCTTATTCTGGCCTTGTTCCCATGCTTCTTAAATAAGTTCATTCTCTGGCTTTGTGAGCTGGAAAAATCACATAGGTGTTCTATGCCTCAGTTTCCCCATCTATAAAATGAGTCCTATTCAACTTGCCCTAATTCACAGCTTTGCTGCCAAGCATGTGTGTGTTACAATAGGTTTACTGGATGCTGTGATGCACGTCCCAGATCCCTCTTTCAGGACCAAGAACATCTCTCAGCTGCGGAGCATTGGCTACTGATGGCTCAGAGCTGTCCCTCCCCATGAGCTGCCTTCAGCTGAGGGAAGCTGCCCTTCCCAAGGTTATACCCTCTCCCTGGGGGCAGCTCACATCCAATTCCTGTCCTTGTGAGGGCACAGAGGCTGGTCACCTTATCTCAATCCAGGGCATCCTGAAGCCCATCCCAGCTACGGACATCCCGCCAGGATCAGCTGAGAACTTTGCCATGACGGCCTGCAGCCCAACCTCTCCCTCCGCGCACTTCTGTGGCTCTCACCCCTCACAGATCTTGGTCCTGAGGAACCTTCCCAGCAAATTTCTGCATGCAAATTTCTCTCTCAAGGTCTGTTTTACGGAGAAACTGACCTAAGACAACAGGTGAAACCGCTTTTCCAAAATTAAAATGTATTGATTAAAAACCAATATTAGCACATTACAAAATATTTCGGGAGAGCAGGATCAGAAAAGAGAAATACAGCTCACCATCACACTATAACAACTTATAGCATATTAGATCGCTTATTATTAAGTATGTGGGAAAACAGTGGCAAGCCCTTACATGGCAATTTTCTCTGTTTCTTCCAATCTTTTTTCCTATATGTGTTTTTTATAAAATTATAATCAAACCACTTTATAAATGCCATTTTCACCCTGCTATTTTTCTGTTCAGTATATTATGAGTATTATCCATGTTATTCGAGTCTTTTGAAACACATTTTATAGCATAGCAACCCACTGAGTAGAGGGTTGGTTGCAGACTATTTCCCTAATGGTACACATTTAGCCTGATTCAGGATTTAAAATTATGAACTACATTGTGATGAACATACTAGGAATATAGCTTTTTCCATACTTAGAATGACTTCCTTGGACTAGATATCCAGAAGTAGAATGATTGTGTGCAAACCTATAAAAGCATGTTTAAAACTGTTTTCACAATAAAATCAGGAGAGTTGAATTAGTCCGATCTCTTGCCTTTTAGCTCTGTGACCTTGGACAACTTACCCAACTTCTCTGGGCCCCAGTTACCCCATGTGGAAAGTGTGGGAGGATAGAGAAGGGGTGAGAGCTCTGACACCACCTCCTTTCAGTCAGCTCTGTGCCAGGATTCTGCTCTGAGAAGACCTTCAGAGAGACAATGGGCCGATGGCCCCCAGAGCCTCACCTGCTGGCCTGTGAGAGGAAGGATTCGGTGCTTAGGGACTGGCTGTAATGAATTCTCCTCTCTCCTTTCAAGTCATCGGAAGGTTTATGGTTGGATTAATAGTGTTATGAATTGAGTTAAACAAGGCTTTCCTTCCCCCAGGACTTCAAATAGCGGAAATCAGATGCATCAGTAATCCTCTTCCACATGCAGCAACTTTATTAAAATCTGTCTTAGTATAAAGAGAGGAGCAGAGCTGGGGGGTGGAGGGCTGAGGCGAGGGTGGCAGTGGGCTTGGAGGAGCGTCCGGGGTGCTGAGCAGGACACTTGAAGCACGTTGAGGCATCAGGTGTTAACAATTGCGTAATTAACATTTTTAAAGTTAGAGCATTCAAGTAAAATTAGTCCTCTTTGTCATCCTCCCAGATCCAGCTGCCACTCTCCATGGATGTGATCCAGGATTTGGGATTGGAGAGGACAATAGCCAAAGGGGCTTTCTCATGATATTCTGATGATTTTAAACTATTAATTTGATGTGTTGTTATGGACCTGCTTTATATTTCACCAGAATACAAATGTAATAGAAGATTGATCAATTGATTGATTGATTGATTGATTGATTGATAGAGACACTTCACAGAAAATGTGTAACATTTTATATCAATTTCTTGGCATAAATGAGACACTACTGTATATATTATATAGCGATTTGCCACTATCCATGTTGACATACAGAGATCTAGGTCAGTCCTTGTAACTGATTGGTAGTGTTCCATCATTTGAATACAGCACATTTTATTTAGCTGTTCTCCTATTCTTGGACACTGGAGTTGTCTGCTGTGCTTTGCTAGAACAAAGAGAACCCTGGAGCCTGGATCTCTCTACATACAGACAGTGCATCTCTGCAGTGAGCATTGAGAAGTGGAGTTGTGGGTTCTAAGGGCTGGCATTTCCCCATCCTTCTAGGGGTGCTAGGAGCAAACCAAGCATCCAGGGATTCCAAATCCATGGTCTAAAATTTCCATCCTCCATCCAGCCTCCTGCATGTGAGCTGGGAGAGTAGATGATTCCATTTTAAGGATGGGGTCCAGAGAAGTAAGGTGATTTGCCCAAATTTGTAGAGCCCATAAGAGGGGAAAGGCAAACAAATCAGAAAGTGGCACAGTCCGAGGAGGTCAGGGGAGGAGACAAGACGGGAATGACGTGCTCTCTGGGCAGGGGCAGAGGAAATGCAGGAACTCCTCCCCAGAAGTGTCCTGGCCTCCGCAGCACCTGTGTTGTCTAAACACACTCAGAACGCCCGGCAGAAAGAACTGCAACAAGCCCTCGCTAATTGCTATCATCTAAATGAAGTGATTCATATTCCTTTGCCCGTGCATAATTAGCTAATAAATTACGAACGAGTAGTCGTCTCTCAGGAGGCAGCAGGAAGGAGAGGAGCCGTCACACACAGACCCTAATTTTCCTTCGGGACCATCACTAAATCATGACTCCCTTTGGAATCGCAAGCAATTTTTTCCCTTTATTATTACAAGGCTATTCTTGGCTTTGACAAATCGGGGCTTCTAAAATCACCAAGCCAAGCACTTGTTCCCCCAAACTACCTCTTTTATCAGGGAAGAACTCTCTGTTGTTAACGACACATGTCCAGTTTGCCAGGTGACCTTCAACAGCCCTTCTAGAAGGAAAAGATGAGAAAATGCAATGGGAATAGTGCATCAGATACTCTCAAAAGCAGCTATTCTGCTGGCCTGGGAAGTCCACGAGGGTTGCTGGCAGTTCCTGTCCCCAAAGCAACAGTTGCTTCAACCTCCAAATTTAGGAATTATCCAGACCTGAGGCATGTCCTCCTGAAGAATCTCCCATTCTGAGGGAAGAGATAAGGCCCTTGCATTGATATTTTGAGCAAGTGCCCCAGGGGATGCTAAATTTGGAGCCCCTGGACTAAGAGGATGAATATTTGTTTTCATTAGGCAAAAACAATTCTCCCGGACAGCAGGGGAGCAGAGGTCCAGTATGTGACCCCACACATCGAAGCACCCTGAGTTGTCAGCCTCCTCCTCCTAAAAATCAATGCCTCCAACATCTCAGGAGGGTTAGCACATCCTCTCAGAAATCCTAAGCACTGCTTTCTCCTGTAATCCGCAAATCCACCCACTGCTAAACTAAGAATGTGCTGACATGATGCACTAGGGAACTGGGGTGCATTTTACTGGAGGTGTATAAATTAGGGCTCTTTCAATGCATGTCATAGTAACCAATCCAAATAGTTTAAGCTGCTTGCAAGATGAAAGAGTTCTGGAGATGGGGTGTTTAACCACGTGAATAAACTTAACTCTACTGAAACGTACACTTACAAATGGTTAAGATGGGGCAAGGATGTGGAGAAACTGGAATCCTTATTCTCTGTTGGTGGGCATGTAAAATGGCATAGTCCCTGTGGAAAGCAGTATGGAGGCTCTTCCAAAAAATTAAAAGTGGAACTATTATATCATCCCGCCATGCCACTTCTGGGTATGTATCCAGAAGAACTGAAAACAGGATCTCAAAGAGATATTTGCACCCTAGTGTGCACTGAAGCATTATTTACAAAAGCCAAGAAGTAACAGCAACTTAAATGTTCATTGGTGGATGAATGAAGAAAGAAAATGTGGTATATCTACAATGGAATATTATTCAGCCTTCAGAAAAAGAAGGAAATTCTGTCATATGCTACAACATGAATGAAACTTAAGGAACTAATGCTAAGTGAAATGTCAGTCATCAAAAGATAAACACTGTGTGATTCCATTTAGGTGAGGTATCTAAAACAGTCAAATTCGTAGCACAGAGGGTAGATCGATGATTGCTGGGGGAGAGAAAGATGGAAGGTGCTCTTCAGTGGGTGTAGAGTTTCAGGCACACAGAATGGGAGAATGTTCTGGGGACCTGTTATACAACAATGCCAGTGGTTGACAATATTATACTGTATACCTGGAAATTGTTGAGTGGGTAAATTTTATGTCATGTGTTTTATTGCCACAATTTTTAAAAAGAATATGTTGTGCAAATGTTCCCTTGTGAATAAAAACTACATCATTCCCCCAAATGATGAAGCTTAGTAAATGTTATGTTAAGCTTATTTTACCACAATTAAACATTTTTTTGATTTAAGCCAACAGGGGAATTTAAAGGCTTATATGGTAAAAAGAATCATCTTGGGTAATAGGTGTGGAGAACTGATTATGCCAGGAAATTATTTGATGGTTAGAAGAATCCAGAAATGCAAAACCACAGATCACTACACTGTCCTGTTAGGAAATCCCAAGATGACCCGAAGGAGACTCAGGAATCAAAGGTCATGCTTCTCCAGGGGGCTGTGCGGGAACCCCTGTCTTCCCCTTCTGCCTTTGGACTTGGGCGTGACCCCCTCGACTCCCCATCAGTTTCTCGGTCTGGGCCATGTGGAGGCTGGAGCAGTTTGTTGATTTTTATGACTCTTTTAATCATTAACCTTATATGATCCTATCTTTAAGTTTTCTTTTCCTTCCTCCTCTTTCCTTTTTTACTTCTTTTGTTTTGGTAGTCTCAAAAAAAAAAAAAAAAAACCCACACACTTTCCATATGGTGCTCTTCTTGGAGACCGGCCAGCTCCCCAGCTCCCCAGGGCAGGTCCATGCATATGCATGGGCCGAGAAGGCTGTCCAGCCACCCGCAGCGTGATCGCAGTCACCAAATGTGCCCATGCCAGCCGGTCCCAGCACCACCTTCCCTGCCTGTCAGTCCCCACATCTCCACTGCACTGTCAAGCCTCTGAATTAGCAGCAGTAAAGGCAATTCCACAGGCCCAGGGAGCACACCGCTGATCACGGTCGGTGTAGACAGGAGAAATGGGGGGTGGCTGCAGAGTCACAGAAGACTTCAAACTCAGACTCCATGTTTTCACCAAAGGACATTATACCTAAAGCCACAGTGATGCACAAGAGGACTGAAATAAGACCCTTATCCTCCAACTTCAAACATGGGTCCCCTCACCCGACCCCACCACCTGGCATGCGCTGTGAATTAAGTTCTTAAAAATAAATCCCGTAATTATCTTGTGAATAGCAAATTACATTGTAGGACATTGCCACCTGTGGTAGAACACTGAAAGCAGAATTAAGTTGGGGGATTATGAGTGACGCATAGCTATCATTTAGACCATAATTGCTATAACATTGTCTGTTGTATCAAAAGTTCTGGTGTCATTATTTTGCCATAAATATTCTGACATTTTGCATTAATCAAAATTATTCAGATGTATTTTATGGGAGCAGAGTAGTAAATTATTGTGTTATATTTGCTTTAGTGTTAAAGCACTAATTTGTTCAAAGAAAACATTTAAAATATACAATTTGTGTTGCCCTGTTTTGGCATTTCTTCATTTTTTAATATAGAGGAAGCATTAAATATAGATGTTACCCAGGTCTAACTCCTTGGGTAACTTAGAGGTCTTATGAGCACCTACTGTGTGCAAGATGCTGTCAGGGAATCAGGGATGAATCACACATGATCCCACCCTGGAGGAGCTCATGGGATAAGAAGGAGACAAAATGTATAACATAATAGCCAAGACTCAAGGCAAATTCAGAGCTGTGCAAATGGAGGACATACCGGAGGCCTGCTTGGAGGAGGCAGCACTTCAGTTGAGCCCTGAAAAGTTTAATATTTAGGAGCTAGAAGAAGCCATGGAGTCTATTCTAACCCTCTCTTTTTGCATAAACTGAGACATAGAAAGAGTAAAGACCTCTCCAAGTAACATATTGACATCAAATTGACAACTAACTCGACATGAGGAGGTGGGAGGTGAAGTGTAGGGAAGCAAAGCAGGGAGCAGGAAGAACAGCTCCATTTAGAAGAAACAGCATCAGCAAAGGTAGAACAGCTGGAAAATTCAAATGTCTGCAGTGGCCCTTTAATGGGTGTTAGCTTTGCTCCCCTGCCTGGACCCCACTCTAAATCCATGTTGTTTTCATGGCATTAACCCAACTCCAGGTTGGGCACATGCCCCACTTTTGACCCTTTCGTGATTGGCTCAGAGATGGGCATGTAGCCTAGGTAGGTCCAGGGAGACTCAGTCTCCAGAAGTCCACCAGACCAACCAAGAAAAGGATGTAAACCAGGGGCTGCTGGTGGCACCACTTGGGACCAGCTTGCTTGAGAAGAGTAACCCAGAGGAAAAGAACACTGAGGACGAAAAGAAACCAAGTTCCCAAATAAACCTTTGAGCCTTGAATTCCGCTGCCTGCACCCACAGTTGCTTTCCAATTGTAGGGGCCAATCCGTTTCTTTTGGATCAAATCAACCTGGCTTGGGTTTCTGTCATTTGTTCCAAAAGAATGCTGACTGCCTCACTCCAATTAAAGGGTAGCCCAATTCTTCAAGGAGAAAGAGACTGCCTCAACCTCCCACACTGGAACTTCCCCATGGGCTAGTTCAACAGGTAAGCTGACTGAACCCTGGGAAATCCCACTGAAAGATGCACAAGACAGTGAAACCTCCATGAAGCAGGCTGATTTGCCCTCCAAACGGCCTGATGGCCAGAGCGCTCCGGACCTTCCTCCTAGCACCAGCCTGGAGTTCACCTGGGGCAGAGGAGACCAGGTGCTCTGAGTCTGCAGCCAACGTGGGGGCCGCTGGTGTTGTAAGAATCCCTTCAAGGGGAACTGTCTATAGATCCCTCTGTGTCTGTCCTTCCTGAGTTCCTCTCTGTTCCTCCCAATCCTTGGTGTCTCCAGTTTCTAAAACCCCACAGCACTGAAAACCTCGGCTTAAGTTTGATCAAAAGCAGGTGAAAAATACAAAGCATGACAGACTGTTGAAGACCAACCTTTAAGACCAACTTCCAAACAGCCCACAGTCCCACAGATTCAATGTCATAAGAGCTCAACTCTGCAAAAGACTGAGTCAGCCTGAAGTACTAGTAGGCAGGAAAGAACAAAGAGCTTTGAGAATTACAGGGCTTGAAGCTGCCAGCTAGGAAGCAGGGCCGGAAGTTCGTGTGTTACAAGACTGGCTGAACAAAGGTGAGCAGAGTCCTATGTGCTGAGAGGTGACATGGTCTCCAGTGACACCGTCTCCAGCAACACTTCCCAGGACTATTTCCTCTCAAGGTATGAGGGCCCCAGGGCTTCGCTGGTGCAGGAAGAGAAAAGGTGAGCCTGAGCAGGCAGGAGAATTAATGAGAACTGCAGGGCCAGGAGCTGTGCAGGGGTGTGGAGGACATCAGAGAGCACCCAGCCTGCCCAGAGCAAGTAAGCGTGCACAGTGCACAGTGCACAGGAAGAAAGAGGAGATGGAGGAGGCCTGCGCGACCCTGGCAGGGGGTGGAGAGTTCTGAGAGGCCCCCAACCTCAGCAGCCTGGGGAGCAGGCCCCGCTGCCATCTGCCCCGAAGACCAGCAGCGCCTACTGACATGGCCCCTCCTTGGGTGGAGGGCCAGTGCTCAGAAAGGAAGGATCGGAGGTCTGCTCTCCCTCACTCCTCCTGCCTGCCTCCTGGAGGACTGTGCTGGCCTAAGAGTACTAGCTTTCAGCCTAGACCCAGCACCTGACTCTCTTAGGCCCTGTCTTAGAGGCAACGTGACCACTGCCTCAACTGGCTCTGCCTCAGGGAACCGCTCTCTCTGCCTACTGAGCCTAAGAGAAGTGAAGAGACCCAGGGATACACAGGGCCATGCCGGGAGGAAGACCTGGCCTTGGGTTACAAACCTGAGGGGTCAGCTGGCTGCATGTTCTGTACCCCACTTTTCCACCTGGGGTGGTCCTCCACCACCCAGGACAGTCCTCCATCACCCAGCAGGCATGTTACAGGTTGTGGGTCTGTCTAACTCAAACCTGCACCTCCAGCCCCAAGGTGAGGGCCTTCTAGGTGAGAAGAGCTCACACAGGATGTGCTGAGTCAGTGGCCAGCACTGAGCATCAGGGAGAAGTACCCCCTCTCCTTCTTAGCATGAAGGGGCCACCTCGAAACATGCATGGCAGGCATCTGGAGTTTGGAGTGAGTTGGTGATAACCGTAGGCTTTGGAATCAGACTCAAGTTCTGCCAGACCTGGTCCATGCCCTGTGCAGCCACTTGTGAGCTATGCAACTTTGGTTAAGCACTATAACCTCTGTAGACTCCATGTCTTCACGTGTCAAGTGGGGATCCTGAGATGATAGTGGACATACCTCAGAGCAGTGAACATCAAGAGCTCAGCATGTTCTGATGGCAAGTAGATGTTTGAAGTTTCATCATCCTTCACTTCCAGGGCATCCCTCTAAGGCAGATCTTAATGTTTGTCTCCACCTTACAGATGAGAACACTGAGGCTCAGAGAGGTGAAATCACTTGCCCAAGCTGAAAAGTGGCAGAGTCATAACTTGAACCCAGGTCTGTCTGGCTACCTAATCTCTGCCCTTCCTGATATCCTCCACGGCTGTGCCTGGCACATGGAAGGGGTTCAGAGAAGCTTACTAAACTGTCTTGAGATACTGAGAGACCAAGGGTTGAAAAGATCTGTGGCGATGAGTTATAACACCTGCAGAGGGAGCTGAACTAGGAAGATGGAGGAACACTACACCGTGGTCCAGAGCCGTCAGTGTCCTCGATGCCCACAGCTCCTCAGAAGAGTCAGCGTGCTGGCTGGCCACCTGGGATGGTGGCATTAATAGGCTGGGGTGCAGCTGGAGTTGATGGATAGCTTCATTTATTCACTGATCCATTCAACACATATTTATCTACAACGTGCTCGGCACAGGGCAGCCGTGAGAGGCTAATGGAAGTGATGTAACAGTGGATGTGGGACCCCCAAGGATGCCAGACTTTCCCCTCACTGCAAGAGGTGGGTAGAGAGAGAGGGAGAGACCACCCCCACAAAGAGCTCCCAGGGCCCATCCCTGAGGCCTGTTGTGGCCCTCTCTCCCCCAGCCTCCTCGTTGGGGTCTAGCCCTAGAGCACCAGAGAGCATTTCAGGACCTTCAAAACCACCCACCTGTAGGGAGGTTCCAGGTCAAACCTGAAATAAGCTCCCCTCCGGGCCCCCCATTTTGGCAGATGCCCACAGCTCTCTGGAAGAATTGCCATGCTGGCTGGTCACCTTTGCTAGCACTAATGGCGTGGAAGGGAGAATGGGAGCTGATGGGTGGCCTTTGTCTACTCATTGAACCAGTATTTGTTAAGCACCTACTCTGTGCTTGACAGGGGGGCCATGGAGGGATAGTAGTGAGGCTGTGATACAAAGGCAGGGCCGTGGGGGCTCGGGGCACGCCGGCCTCCTCCTCACTGCAGGAGGGGCAGGGGGAACAGAGACCCCCTCTGGAGAGGACTACTGAGGTCACTCCCCAGGGGCCTCCATGCCTCTGACACCCCGGGCTCCTCACTGAAAGCCTGGAGGGGGTGAGCAGCAGAGGGTACTTCACACCTTGGGAAGCATCCTCCTGTCGGGACGTTCCTTGGTCCTAGGTGAATAGGTGCCCTCCCACGTGTCTGCAAATGCCCACAGCACCCCCCCCCCCTCGCTGCATGGTGTGTGTACTGGCTACTGCCTAGGCTACCAACATGCTGCGACAATCCACGCCTCATTCCTGGATGCTGCAGCCTGCCCCGCCCACTGGGCCTCAGGCCCTGCCCCCCTCATGAGCACTCTTCTCTCTGGGGTGCTCCCCTGGCCATGAAGTGATGAGGGGCTGGACTTGAAGGTCCTGTCCTGTTGAGTGGGCTCATCTCACTGCTCCAAGGAACATTAGAACCAGAGGTGACCCTTGGGCAGTATAGGGGCAGGAGGAGGCGGGGGTCTTGTTCAACCCTGCCATTTGACATGTGAGGAAACTGAGACCCAGGGTCCTGACCCACTCCACAGTCCCCAGTCCCTACATCCAGCATCCAAACAGGGCTCCTACAAACCAACCTTCACCCTGCCTACATCCTCTGGGGCCGCAGCCTTCCTGAAAGGAAGCAGGAACACCTCTTCCAGAAGCTGATGCTGTTGCCGTTAACAAGGAAATACAGCCCAGCTGAGAGGTGTCCCAGGACCACCTTACAGACAGCATCTCCAACCCACTGGCTCTGCACCCGCCCACTCCCCATTCTCCAGGCCCTAAACCCAGGAGAGAAATTGAGACTTAATCCCGGCAGACCAAATAAACCCCTTAAATTAGCCATGGGTTCCTCCCTCCTGGCTCCTCCTGGATGGAGGGACCCGGCCAGGAGGCAGCAGGAGGCTGGGCCAGACAGTGGCTGGGGGCAGACGAGCGCCTACAGGGCTTGCTCATATTTAAAACTTCCTTTCATATATTTTTAATAAAACAACTGATACAAATTCAAAACCAACTTCATAAATCAAACATTATTCAATGCTGGCGGCTTCAAGGTTTCCCGGCGCTTGGCTGGGAGCGCACCACTCTCCCAGACGGGCTTCATACTCTGGTGCTGGAGGTTTTGTGAAAGGTTTATTGGATTTCATAGTCCCTTAAGGGGAAACCCTTTAAATGTCTTTGCAATTATAAGTCTAATAACACTTTCAGCCCTTGGACACAGCCTTGACTTGACAGAGATAAGGAACTAGAAGTTGCTCAGTCAATACCAAGCTATTAATCTCTGTCACCTCGCTGTCACCGCAGCTCAGGAAAACAATGTCGTTTCTTGACCTAGGTGAAGGCATGGAGTGATTTTATTCAGAATGTCAGCATTCATCAACCCAGATTTTGTCACCCCCTCCCAAACTAGAGTCCTTCAGTTCTTCATCCTGCCTGTGTTGACACCCTTTCAGCGGAAAGAGTTTCTTTCAGTCTTGGCCTATTATTATTATTTAGCATTTATTCAAGTGTAAAAAGCCTCTAAGAATAAAGTTTTTCCTGCCGTGAGGAGACCTGGCAGATGAATCACTTTGGGCTGCTCCTCTGTGACCCAAGCCAAGGACGGCTGGAAGTTACCAAGCACAGTGTTTGTTTACATATTCAAATGAAGGTTAATTTGTTATCCTGTCTCTGCTCAGATTTGATTAGGTTGGGGCCCTCCTCCCTCCTTCAGTGGCCTCCTCCTCCTCGACCTTGAAGCAAACCTGAGAAATTGTTTAAAAGAAAAGCCACAAAAAAATCTGATGAGAAGCTAACAAGGGTGAATCAGGCTCCTAGCTGAAGAGTCAGCCGTCCCCCAGCCGCAGGGAATGCCCACTTTTGCCCAGCTGGGACCTGGACTCTGGAATACAGGGTGCGATGAAGCAAGGCTGGTGGGCACCCACCCTAAAGCTCAGGGTGCCCTCAAGGCCAGGAACGTGCCAGTCAGGCTTCCAAAGGCCTGCCTGTCCTCAGGCAGGACCCAGGGTAGAGAATTCACTCCAGAGTCTTTGTGACTCCCCGGAAAGCCTTGGGCTGCGGTGGCAGCTGAGAGGAGCAGGCAGGCCTCCAGGCCCTTAAACCATCAGTTGTAACTGTTCTATAAAGCGCACTTCTGTATCCGAATTCATTGGGATTATATTTGAACCCTCAGAGGTCTTAAACCCAGACCACCTTAGCTCAGCCACTTTCTGGGTGACTTTCCTGACTTGTGCTTTAACCAGATGCCCTGGCTTTTAGAAAGGGATGGTATGGGCAGCCATGGAAATATGCTTCTGCCTTCGCAGGAAACTAGCACAAGCACCTTCTCCTAGTAAATAGTTCCTATCTAAGAATCTTGAATAGAATATAATTCAGCTATAAACAATAACAACCCTCTGTCTCCTCAGAGAAAACTCTGAAGGTGTTCCTTTTTCACTGTGGATGCCAGGAAGCTCAAGGCCAAATTATTTACTAAAGGCAGTGTATTTGCATTACACTTTGGGTCTTGATTTTCTTTTGCTGTGTGCATTTTGGCAACTTGTTCTCATGTCCTTTCCTATAGGATATGAATCCCTTTTGAATCCTTTTCCATAGATACGGGGTTTAAATGAATAAAGAAATTCCAGGAACCTATGAACTGATCCCAGGTCTGGGACTTGGTAGATCAAGGTGTGGTCCCAGTTCTGCTGCTAACTTCCCTGAGGTCTGGGTGAGTATTAGCCAGACCTCAGCTTTCTCATCTATAGAATAGGACCATAGGACAAAGCTGTATGTATGGGACACACATAAGACAAAGATCCATATCTATGTCTATATCAGACAAAGCTAACTCTGCTTCACTGATCTTCTGCCAGGTACCCTCAGGGCCCACACTGAGAAGATAAAGCATGAAGATTAAAGGCAGGAATTCTGGAGCCAAACTTCTCCAGGATGTAGGATGACTAACTCATCCTGGTGTACCTGGAAGTGTCCTGGTTTTAGCACTGAAAGTCCCATGTCCCAGGCAACCTCTCAGTCCCAGGCAAATTGGGACAGTTGGTCACCCTACAGGTTCACCTGCCAGCTTGCCACTCACTGTCTGTGTCACCTTGGGCAAGTTAATTAAATTCCTAGTGCCTCGGCTACTTCAGTCTTCAGAACAGGATTATAAACAGAGCTGCCTCCTGGCATCGTTATAAATCAGAGGCACGTTCATATTTGTAAAGCACATAGAACTGTCTTGGCACATGGAAAACACTATGTGTCCATTAAAAAAATGCTATAGTCATTTGCTTCCTGCACAAGTTGGAGAAATTTTTCACAATAATTGTTTACAAAAAAAAAAAAAAATCTACTCTGACATTCATGGAGCAAGAGTTGTTGTCCTGAGAGCAGAAACTGTCTATCTGGGCAAAAGCGGAAGGAGGCCCAGCTCCCAGGGAGAGTTAGGGCTGAGTGTGACTCGGGGAAATCACTCATTCCAGATAGAGGGATAGAACCCCTGCCTCGCGCAGAAAGGCCAGTGAGCCAGCCAGCCTCAATGCTTTTTCAGTGACGACAGCCATCAGGGAAGGAAGCTGGAATGTACCCCTGGTGTCTGCCAGAGAGTTCAGCCAGATCACCCTTCCAGAAAGGGTCACGGAAAGGAACAAAGTTAGGATGTCATTGGTCATTCCTTATGACAACTGGGGACTGGTGCTGCTGGGCGGGCGGAGGGGTGGAGCCTGGGGGTTTTCTGGGGATTAGACAGAATCTCCGGAGGACTCTGTCTCCTCTACTGAGACAGGACCAGGGCTTGGCTCCAAGGAGGTCCTACCTTCCATCACCCCCAGCCACGCCAAGCTGCCCAGATGGCTGAGTGGGCCCCTGGCTAAAGACTGTGTCCCTCTTAGCACATCTGTCCTAATTAGGCAACCACTGTGCACTCAGCCTGGGCTGAGCTGACCCTTGCCCTCTGGGAACTTACTCTCTGTTTTGCAGACAAGACTAACAGCATCCGCAGATTCTTCACCCAGCACTTGCTTTCGCCTTCAATTGTTCCCTTTCTACCTCTCCTCCCAGGTGAGAAGTGAAACTTTTCCAAAGCAAGGAGGAGGCACTAAGCCCTCTCTTCTCGTGTGCCCCCTGCAGAGCCTGGCATGGGGGCTGGCACCTTGGAGGCCCTCATGCAATTCCTCTTGGCCAAATAGTGACTCCATAAAATAAAGGAGAGACTGTTGAAACCTGTGTTGTTCAATACAGTAGCCCTAACCACAGTGTGGCTATTTTTTTTTTATTTTACTGAAGTATAGTTGATTTATAATGTTGTGTTAATTTCTGCTGCACAGAAAAATATATATATATATTCTCTGTCATATTCTTTTCCATTATGGTTGATCAGAGGGTATTGAATATAGTTCCCTGTGCTATACAGGAGGACCTTGTTGTTTATCCATCCTATATATAAGTTTGCATCTGCTAATCCCAAACTCCCAATCCATCCCTCTGCCACCCTCCCTTCCCCCTGACAACCACAAGTCTGTTCTCTATGTCTGTGCATCTGTTTCTGTTTCATAGATATGTTCGTTTGCGTCATATTTTAGATTCCACATATAAGTGATATCATATGGTCAATGTGACTGTTTAAATGAATTAAATTAAAAATTCAGTCCCTCAGTCACATGAGCCATGTGTGCTCAATAACCACTTATGACTAGTGGCTACCATATTGCAGCACAGATGAAGAGTATTTCCACTGTTGCAGAAAGTTTTATTGGGCTCTGATGATCTAGAGCATATGAGGAAAAAGGGGGTTATGAGACAGGATGCATTCTCTTAAGGCTGTAACCACAGGGACCTTAGGTTTCTAAGACTGAGACATAGGGCACAATTGGCCTGGAAGAATCTTTGGAGATTATATTGATCAAGTCTTCCATGTGTTAGGAGTCACCTTACATCATAAGCCAAGACTGATTCAGGGAGAGGAGCTTTCACACGGATGTTAAAAGCTGACATTCCCAATCTAGCTCCCTCTCAGAGTGACACGTTTTGATGGGACGATGGCAGGAGGAAGAGACACAGCAAGGGAACACCATCAGGGGGACCAATATGTGCAAGCTTCCTGCCACGCTCCTCCCCAACTGCAGCATCTGCCTCCCGTCCTGGGAGCCTGGGGCACAGTACTGTCCTCGTGTCCTCCAAAACACTGAGGGTTCAGAAGTTCCCAGTCTTCTGTCTCTTTAGGTCTTGCCCTGGGCCCAGCATCATTCAGTCAGCAAGCAAATAACAAAATAGAGTCTAGATGTCAGCTGGGAGAAAAGCCAGGAGACCATATAAGGGAAATAAAATAGGAAGCTAACCACTTCCTAACCTTGTAGCAGCCAAGACTCCAGACTCTGATCGCTAAGTGTGGGGTTTTCCTATGAGCCCCCAAAGGCTGAAGTCATCTGAACAAAGGACAACCCCAGACTTACCTCCCGCAGAATCCGTTTAGGGAAGCATCCAGGCAGGGGAGGAGGCTCACTCTGTCCCTGTCACCCAAAGCTGTCAGGCACCAGAGGAGAGGCCACAAGACCCTGTGTGCAGTTAGGCAGAGGGCTGCAGGAGGTCCGTGCGTGTCTCTGTTCGGCAATAGATCTGTCTTGAAAATAAATGCAGACCTTATATATAAAACGATGGCAGTACCCAGCCTTTATTCAGGGATTTGAATTTTATAAGCAACTTCAACATATAGTATTTCTTTTCTTTCCAGAGCCCTGGGAGGAGGTTTCTATCCCAATTTCATAGTTACAAAATATGAGAGTCAGTTTGAGTAAAATAGCCATCCTAGGTCATGTGGGTAAAAACTCAGCTGGCCTGCAGATTCAAAATTAACAGAGGAAATTTAGCCCTGAGAGGAAAGACAATCATCATATTTTTAAACAATACTGTTAATAGGTAACATTTCTTAAACATTCATCATACACCCAATGTAGAGCTAAGTGGTCCACAAGCATTACCTCACTGAATCCTCTCCATGGTCCTATGAGACAGACACCAAGAGCCACCCCATTTTATGGATGTGAGAACTAAGGCTTGGAGAAGTCCAACAGTTTGCCCAGTCACACACCAAATAAGCAGGAAAGATAAAGATTTAGTCCACTTGGTAGTTATAACGTGGGTTTAAAGGCCACATTACAGGATCATAATCTTTTCAAGTTTGAATGAGGAAACTGAAAATTCAATAGAAAATGTCAAAGAAGAAATTAGCTCCTATAATAACTTCTAAATAGCCCAAGTGAGCAGCTCTCTGAAAGCTCAGATGATTAAAGATGTGGTCAGGTGTTTCCTTTGGCAGGAGGAAATTGCCTTTGTCTTGAGAAACATTTTCTCTCCCTCCTGCTCACTGAGGTGAGACCAGGGTTAGAGGCCTGGAGGGAAGGACCTCAACACAAGCACAGGACGGGAGCGGATTAGGGGTCTCTGACCAGGAAAGGTGTCGGCACCTATGACACCTCCCCAAATGGCAGCCCACAGGGAGTCAGGCCAGACAGTGTACATTCTGCCAGCTGCAGGTACGGGAAGGGCCTGGCTCCTGGGGCACACAGCCCATAAATCAGCCCCCGAGCCTGCTGCACAATTGCAATGCGTCTCTTTCAAGCAGCTCTGAGAAAAAATGGCTCCATCTGCTCACTGCTAGGTAATAAATAAAACGGAATTGGAGCAAAATGGATGGAAAGCAATTTTTGGAAGATGAATTTCTGAAGGAATTGGCCACCATTTGTGCACCTTTTCTGGTGCCGGAAATGGCCGCCTGAGACCCTGCCAGGCCCAAGGGCTGGAGGAGGCACTAATGGGCAAAAAAAAGAGAATAGTACTTCCTGGTGATAGGCTGGTCAGGAAAGAGTTCTTGCAAAGGAATTCCCATTACTGACTCCTCCCCCTTCTCTTTGTCCTTCTCCTTCATCTTCTCCATCACCATCTCCATCACCATCTCCATCATCTCCATCACCACCTCCATCATCACCATCTCCATCGTCACCATCACCACCTCCATCATCACCATCACCATCATCTTCTCCATCACCATCTCCATCATCACCATCACCATCATCATCATCATCATCATGGTTAACTGGCTAATTGGCTTCTTGAGGCCCTACTGTGTTGTGCTCTCTGCTGAAATCACTATATCTTTATGGAACTTTCCCCTTTCAAGTCTCACTGAGGCCTGCCCTGACCACACTACATAAGAGGGCAAAACCCCTTCCCATGGCATTCTCTATGCCCCCTCCTTTGTTTTATTTTTCTCCACAGCATTTATCATTTTCTAACACACTCAATAATTTACTTATTCTGCTTATTATTTTACCACATGTCTTCCCCATCTAGAATAGATGCTCTTTTTTTCCAGTTGTACTGAGACATCATGAGCATATATTACTGTATGAGTTTCAGGTGTACGGCCTAAAGATTTGACTTACGTATATTGTGAAATGATTACCACAATAAGTTTAGTAAATATCCATCATCTCATATAGATACAATAAAAACAAATGGAAAACAAAGAGGGAAAAAAATCTCGCCATATAATAAGAACTCAGGATTTACTCTCTTAACAACTTTCACATATATCATACACGGTGGTAACTCGAGTCATCACGTTGTACAATACATCTCTCGTAGCATAGATGATCTTAAGGGCAGGGAATTTGTCTGTTTTTCTGCCACTGTATCTCCAGTGATGAGAATAATTCCTGACCTATGGAAGGCACTCAATAAATGTGCTGAATAAGTGAATGAGTGAATGAATGAAGGATCCCTTGGACTCCTCACAGCCCCACGAGACATACTGGCCTATGCCTATCTCTCCACGTTCATCTCTTGCCTCTGGCCCCACTACATCTTGTATATGCTGTGACATCTAGTTACAGATCCTCTAATGCTACAGCTCCTGGCCTCCTTCCTTGGTGCGTGGCCTTCCCCTTGTCTGGCATCCCTCTGCGCACACCTTCAGGCAGGCTTCAGCTCTTCCTCCAGCTCTTCTCCACCCATCCAGATGAGTCACCCTTGTTATTCTTCCTTTTCAGTTCTCACAGAGGATGTGCTCATTTATTTACTTGCAGGAGTGGACATCTGCCTGAACTCAGTCCACAGGAATGGTAGATTTCTCTAGATCACCAGAACCCAGCATGGAGCCTGGCACAGGCGGGTCCTCAAGAAATATTCTTAACCCATTTATAGATGAGGGAATTGGGATGAGGAGCTGGGACTTGATATCAGGTCTAAATCCAAAGCCCATAAACAGGCACCACCCTATGCCGTTCTCTGAGTTTCTTTGGTTCTTGGTAAGTTTCACCACATTCACGGCCATGTCCGTTACCTGCCCTGCTTCCCAGGAGACCTCCCTCAACACTCCTTTTAGGTAATCACGTCCTTGTTTGTGCTTTCAGTGAATATGTATCAGGCACCTCTGGGCCAGACACTGTTCTAGAAGATGTGGTCAAGGTAGACCAGATCCCTGCATTCATGGAGCTTACATTTTAGTCAGGAGACAGACAATAACAAGTTAGAAAACAAAGAATAAGAAATTTCAGAGCAAGACAAATGCTGTGAAGACAATAGAAATCAGAGTGATACGGCAGAGAGTTTAGGGAGGTGAATGGCTACTCTAAATAAGGTGTTTGCAAGTCATTCTCCTAATTTTGCCTTCCCTGCTATCAGAAAAACCCTGTTAACCACCTCTCTTGCTCTGCAAGCAGCTTTTTAGCCTCTCTCTCTGCTTAGTCTGATCCTCTGCCTCAGCCCAATAGATGAGACTCTGTGTCCATCAGAGCAAGGGACCGAATGAAGAAAACAGAATCTCTGCTGGCCCTGGGTCAAAGCTCATGGTCAGGCCTGTGTCTGTCACGTCTGCTTTAAACTCCTAGTGTCTCTGACATACCGGGGATAGAGGCAAGCCCAGAAAATGTGCACAACAGGCCTGGAGGTTCAGATGATGTGCCCCTTCTGCTCTCTGGGTCATATGTGGATAATTTAGAGCTAATAGGGGTTTTACCTATAATTTCAAAGTCCTACATCAGAACAGAGTTTTTCACCCTATGGGAGTAGAGGGGGCTTAAAATGCACCTATGTGTGGTTAAAAAGTCAGTTTTTCTTAAAGTTCACTAAATTGGGTGCTGTTAAGATACAGCATAAGGCAGAAAAATTTTACAGCAGGGGAAATGCACCAGAGGTTCCTCTGGAATAAGCGGGCCAACTGTCCGCCCCAGCCTCTTCCCCAGCCTAATGTCACCCACCCAGACGGAGGACGTGCAACACTGCAGACCTGGGTTCTGAGCTGGCTCCAACACACACTTGCTTTGTGACCCTGACATCCTTATCCTTCCTCAATCTCACTTTTTCTGCATGTACAAGGGGAAAACTACCTTTATCTTACCTTCCTCACAGGCTGGCTCTGACACTGTGAGTATTAACCCCATATAACTTCTCTAACCCTTCCTCTACACTCTCCCACCCCAAATAGCAAAGACCTCAGTAACTGCTATCAAATGCATTGGATGGATGGATGGATGGATGGATGGATGGATGGATGGTTGGATGGGTGGTTGAATAGTGGTTTCCTGAGGGTAGAAAAATGGAAGGGAAGTTGGCTTAAGAGTGGCTATGAGATGCCAGAGAGATGGCCTACTTAGGCTAAGAACCTGACAAGGGTCATCTCTCTTTTTCATGTTGTCTTTTCTATATGAAAAGGACAGAGGACTGACTGGGGTGGAGACTTTGACAGAAAGAGAAAGGATTGTAAAAACAGAGTAGGAACTGTGGTCCTCTCATTTCCTGGGATGAGGATGGGGAAGAATGTTGGACACTGAAAATTTCAAATGGCTTTGAGAGGTGTGGTGACTTCTCTTCTATAATGGTATCTCTCACTATGTCTTTCTGTCTCTCTGTCTCTGTCTCTGCCACTGTCTCTCATTGGGCTGAGCCTGGCACCTCCCTAGGATGGATTTTGAGTTGAGGCCTCCATATAAATACCAAGTATCTTGGTGACAGCATGGTCCATTGCTCACCGGGCCGCCTCATTCTGCAAAGCAGGAGAGGATGAAGCACGAGGAGGAAATGAGGTCAGCAGAAACAAAGCCCGCATGGAAATCGTGATAAAAATATAAGATGTTTATTTCAAGCTTAATGAGGCAAATCCAGGAAAATGGCAATTATAACTTGAGGTAACAGATTGGAGGAGCCATTGCCGCTGTTGCACCTCCTCAAGCAGTGTTGTTCCTGGGCCTCCATTTTCCGGAAGCCAGCAGCCCATGGGAGCCCAGCTTCAGGCAGCAGGTGGGCAGCCTTGAGGGAGGGGGATCCCAGCCACTCCCAGGGGCCCTGGCCCTGCCCAGAGCCCGTACTGGCTCCACCACATATATCAGCACTGCCTCTCCACAGCTCTTCCCTCACTCCTCTGTAGGGCCTGCAGGTTCCCAACTGTCACTCACGTGGCATCTTCACAGGTTTTGCCATATCCACCTATCATCTGTACTTTTTTAAAAAAATTATTTTTCCTTCAATTTGATTTATTTTATTTACTTACAAAAGGAAACTTTACAACATAGTTGCCATCGATGAAAACCTGGATCACTTGTCATAATTAATTAAAATGAGCACATAAGTCTTAAAACTCATTCTTCCATGTGTCACCTAAAATCTTGCACACTTACAGTGGTCCCCATCCTACCTTGAGACTCAGTGAGAATTAAAATCAATCCTGGACTAATCTAAACTCACCTAACTAGGACTTTCCAGGGCCGAGATAGTTTTGGAACTAAGAAGATCTTCCCTACCAAAAATTATCACACTGCATTGCTATTCATTCATTCATCCATTCATTCAATTCATTCCATAGATAAATATCAAGCGTTGTTCTAAACACTTTGCATACAACAGTGAGTACAACAGACCAAAACATTTCTGCCTTCTCGGAGCTTCTGTTTTAATGATAAAAACAGACAAGTAATAAACATAATCAATAAGGAAATTATATAGTGAGTGAGAAAGTAAAAAGTGCTATGACATTAGGAGACTCTGAAAGAGAATGAAAACTTCAACCAGATGGTCAGGGTAGGCCTCATAGAGAAGGTGAGCCAGGAAGAAAGGGAGAGAGGGAGCCACAAGGCATCTGGGAGAAGAGGATTCCAGGCCGGGGACCAGCCGTTGCCAAGGCCCTTGCTGAAGGAGGAGCAAGGATGCCAGTGTGTGGGATGTTGAGAACAGTAGGAAAAGAGGTGCGAAAAGTGGCAGGGACCAGACTATATGGACCTTGTGGGCCAGTGGAAGAATTTGGGTTTTATTTTGTGGGAAATTGGGAGTCGTTGAAGGATTTCAAGCAGAAGAAAGAAATGATCTGACTTACATTTTAAAAGAATCACTCTACCTGCTCTGTTCAGAATAGGCTGTTGGGGAGTGAGGGTTGGGAGAAGGTCAAGGATAAAAGCAGGGAGGGCTGTTATCGAGACCATTAAAACAATCCCATAGTGAGATGTTGGTGGGTGGATAGAGTGGTTGATGCCAAGAGGTAAGATTCTGGATATATTATGAAGATGCAGCTTGAAGGATTGAATATGGGATGTAAAACAGAGAAACCAAGAATGACACCAAGATTTTTGATCTGAGTAACCAGAAGTATGGAATCAACATTGACTGAGATGGAGAAGATTGAGGGAACCAGGGTGCTGGAGGAAGCAGTTCAGTTTGGGACTAGATGGGTTGAAGATGTCTATTGGGCGTATCTGATAAACTGTACAATTGCCACAAATGTTTGCTACATTTCTTCACTTCATTGATGTCAAGATTGATCATAGGACTTGATTTGGCCAATGAAATGAGAGCAGAAGTTTCAAGAATGAGTTTATGGTTGGCTATGTTTCCTATTTTCCTTTAACTGTGATCAGCATTGTTCCAGATGGGAGCTGCTCCCTTGGCCTGAGTCCTGGAGTGATGATGACATAGTGCAGAGTGTGGGGGATACGTAGCATGAGTGGGAAATAAATGTTTTTGTGACACATCACTGAGATCCGAGGTCATCGTTAGCAAAGCGTAACCGGGTCTCTCCTATTTGATACAGCATTCTAGAGGGAATGTCAAGTAGGCCACAGGGTATTCTTGTCTTGAGTGAAAGAGAGAGGTCCAGGCAGGAGAAATAAATTGGGAAGCCACTGCCACATGGATGGTATTTGAAGCCTTAAGACTGGGTGAAACCAAGGGAAGACGCACAAGAAATGAGGGCCTGGAATCTTCAACATTCAGAGATGGTGAGAGAAGGAGGAGGAGGAGGAGGAGGAGGCAGAAAATAGCTGAGAAGGAGTGAACAGTGTGAAGGAGGAAAAGTAGCAGAGTTCAGCCAAGGTGAGGACTCAGAATCCACTGTTGACAATTTAATAAAGATTAGGACTCAGAACTGACTATTGGATTTGGCAACATGGAAGTCACTGATGGTCCTGCCAATGGCAATTTTGGTGTGTTGGTGGGGGCAAAAGTCAGACTGGGTTTGGTTTAAGAGAAAAGAGGAGGGAAAGAACTGGAGACCGCAAACACAGACAACTCTACAACAGGTTGTGCTGCAGAGATGAGAAGAGAAACACAGTTGTAGTTGATACAGTAAAAGGCATCATTTTAAGTGGGGAGAAATAACAGCACTGATTGTATGTTTTAGAGAAAGCCCCAGTAGAGAGGAGATTTTTGATGCAGTAGGAGGCAGAGGAAAGAATTGCTTGAGTGATGTCCCTGAAGAGGCAAGAACGGGTGGGACCTAGTGCAGAACTGGAGGGACTGATTTCATACTGGGGCCCAGATGATTCTTCTGTGGTAACAGATGGGAAGGCAGAGTATTAGACATCAAGGCTTTCACGTTGTAAATGCAGAGAGCCACACACTATACCTTGGTTCATCTCCATAACTTCTCAGCCGCTTCCAGTTATTCAAATAATAGTGTAGACTTACTCTTGTAATTTTTCCCTTTAATCTCCAGCTTTGATTCAAAGCTCCTCTTCTTCACTCCCCCAGCCTCAAACTGCTTAGAGAGGAGAAAGGACTACAAGGTCCAGATCTGAGATTTGCCCTCTTCTTTCCTTTTCTATTTCTTCTAGTTTGTGGACAAGGAAGAAAGATTATAGCCGGTATTTTCTCCCTCCCAGGTCTGCTGATACATGGGTGTGGGGGGCTCCTATCCAGGCCAGTTCTACATGAAGCTGTGGATTCCAGGTAAGTGCTCACAGAGCCAGGTTCAGCTTCACCCTGGTCTCTGGATGACAAAGGATCTCCCTCAAAGAAGCTGCGCCATCTCCCTCTGTCAGTAGAACCACCCTTCTCTGGGTCAGACATTTCATTGCTTGGCCTGAACCAGGGCATCCCAGGCTTCTTTCCCTTCTGCAAACTCCATGTGCTGCCAGGGTCTTTGTCCACAACTCCCAGAGCCAGGAAGCCCTGGACTCCCTATCCTCCTCTACGTTATCTTTCTCCGTAGACATGTGGTGCCAACTGACTGTAGTTTTTTTTTTTTTTTTGCCTGATTCCCCAACTAGATTGTAAAATCTTTGAGAGCATGGGTGTTTGCCTGGCTCCCTGTGAAATCCCCTGTGCCTGTGAGTACCTGCTATCTGGTTGATACTCCACAGATGTTTATTTAAAATGGATGGATGGATGGATGGATGAATTGGGAATTGCACCCAACTTCTTCCTGGACATATTGTGGTAGATTATTATAGTAATGGCCCCTATGAAATATGTCTTTCTGTATCCTCAATCTTGTATCGGCCCCTCCCACATTGCATCTGGGCTTGGCCATGTGGCTTGCCTTGGCCAATGGGACATGAGCAAGAATGACCCAAGCATAATCTTGTACAAGGGGGCTTGTCTTCTGTTTTGCTACTTTTGGAATAGCCACCCTGTTAAAAACTCCAGAGTAACTCACCGGGAAAGTGTGACTCAGCTGACAGCCAGCACCAATCACCAGATACATGATGAAGCCATCTTAGACCACACAGCCCCAGCCAAGCCACTACATGACTACAGCCACAGGGAGACCCTTATCAAATCGGTAACCTATAGAACCATGAGCAAATAAATGACTATGGTTCTTAGCCACTACGTTTTATTTATTTATTTATTGGCTGTGTTGAGTCTTCGTTGCCTGCTTGCAGTGGCTTCTCTTGTTGTGGAGCATGGGCTTCAGTAGTTATGGCACATGGGCTCAGTAGTTGCAGCTCAGAGGTTCTAGAATGCAGGCTTAGTAGTTGTGGCGCACGGGCTTAGTTGCTCCGCAGCATGCGGGATCTTCCCGGATGAGGGATCGAACCCGTGTCCCCTGCATTGCCAGGCCGATTCTTAACCACTGCGCCACCAGGGAAGTCCCTTAGCCACTGAGTTTTAAAGCAGTTTACTATTCAGTAATAGATAACTCTTATAGCATGTAACACTTCGGTCCCTTCTAACCTGCACAAAGTAGATTCCCCAAAACAATATCCCTCTCTTCTTCTCAGCAGTATTGAAACTCAGGAGTCCACAGGATTTGACAAAGCCCATATTGCTCTTTGTGAGTCCCCAACCCACAGGTCATTGTGGCAACTGATGCAAATTTTTTCCCAGAAACTACACCCATTACCCAAGCTGACCTTTGCAAAATAACCAGTGTTGTTTCAGCGCTCACTTTGCCTGCCCGTTCACAGGAATGAAGGAGGGAGAGTTTGCCCAGACTCTCTTAGGAGCCCCTGGCCAGAGAATCCATAATCTTTTCCAGGAGGGAGTGAAAGAGGCGGTGCAGGCAGCTGCAGCAGCGTAAGTCCTGGCCAGTATGTCCCAGAACTCACTCAGGGTCCCCTGTGACTTCTGAAGCTGCCCCCCCCGCCGACCCCGCCAGAGGGCACTGCCGGGTTTTGTTGAGACCCGCCGTGCATTTCTCCCTCAGCCTCCCAGGTCCTGCTGCTCCCTCCCTCTAAGCAGAGATCTGCCTGGTAGTACTCACTAGGGAAATCATACTCCAGCATTCTGACCCCATGGAATTAAAAATCTGGCCTGCCACGTTAGCAACAGTGAATGGATAAGACTGGAGATGCTACCTTAAACACACACAATCCTGGCTCCACCAGCCCCAGGGAAGGTGTAATTAAGGTGCACAGGAACAGATGTGGCCTCGTTTTGCACAGGTCACGGATCCCAGAGCCTTTGAAGCCAGGCATCTACGGGCCCAACAGGAACGGCTTCCCATTTCTGAGACCAGTTCACTTCTACTGCAAGCACCCCAGGTTTCAACCTCAATCACGTATATTGAGTGAAAAATGCCTGCAGGTGGTGGATGTCCATGCAGGGAAACCGTGTGCCCCTTCCAGGCCCTGCCCAGACTTTTCCCCCCAAGAATTCCCCAGCTCTATGAGATGACTCTGGACCCACCCAGAAACACCTCAAGCTCTCTCCTGTCCCCAGGATCACCCAGGAAGAATGCTAGCTCTCTAGATCAGAGGTCAGCCCAGAGGCATTCAGAGGTGTTGTGAGTTAGCTAACGACATGGTGGTTTAAAAACAAGAAAGGTTTTGTTATTTGGCCATGCTGCCCGGCATGTGGGGTCTCCACTTCCCAGCCAGGGATGTAGGAACCCGTGCCCCCTGCAGTGGAAAAGCAGAGTCTTAACCACTGGACCTCCATGGAATTCCCAAGAAATTTTATATAAAACTTGAAATGGGGACTTCCCTCGTGGGGCAGTGGTTAAGAATCTGCCTGCCAAAGCAGGGCACACTGGTTTGATCGCCGATCTGGGAAGATTCCACATGCCACGGAGTAACTAAGCCCAGGTGCCACAACTACTGAGCTCACAGGCCGCTACTACTGAAGCCAAATGCCTAGAGCTCACGCTCCACAACAAGAGAAGCCACTGCAATGAGAAGACTGTGCACTGCACGGAGAGTAGCCCCCGCTCACCGCAACTAGAGAAAGCCTGAATGCAGCAACAAAGACCCAACACAGCCAAAAAAAAAAGAAAAGAAAAGAAATGCCCAGTCTCTTGAGTTTGGCAACAATATGCTTGCTTGCACAAGTCAACAGGAGTTGAGTAGTAGCTATACTCCAGGTCACCACAGTCCCCGCCACTCCACATTGCACCACACGCAGCCAGCCTCACTCATTAGTGTTACCTGCCTGGAGCCCAATGGCCCTGCAAGAAAGGGCTTGTGGCCCAACTGCAGAGGGTGTGGCCAGCAGACGGCCTCACCCTGTTGCTCCTTCAGGATCTGCCTCAGCTGCAGGGAGCTCCCTCACCTGCGGACACACCCTGCCCAGGGCTACCAGTGTCACATCTGGTGGCTGAGTGAGGTGGGGACGTAAAGGCCCTGCCAGGCAAGTCTCCCAGGCAGCATGTGCCTCTCGGCTGGGGCTGGCCGATGCTTAGTCAGGTCTCCAATGCGGTTTCACTTCTTCCTCTGCTCCTGCTTTCTCCCCTCTCATTTCCCGGAGATTAGTCCCTAATAATTATTTTGTACCCCAAACTCAGCTTCTGGAAAGCCTAAACTGCAACATGGAGCTAAACGAGACTCAGACAGGGGCAGACTCTTCCAAGGTCTCTTAAACACAGAGGGGCAGACCCGTGGTCTCCTGACTCAGAATAGAGCCCTGTTGAGAAATTTTCTCTTGCAAATCACTCTAGGCCCATCCTCCCCTCCACCCCTGCAATAGAAAAGAAGGTGTGTTAGATTGATTTCCCTCAAAGGTGGAGCCCAAGACAAGGATGTGGGTGCAGGTGGTTAACTGGGGAGCTGATCTCAGGAAGCAGAAGGGAAGAAACAGAGAATGCACAGAGAAGGAGGAGAAACCATGAAAATGCTGCCATGGACAGCCAGGGCTAGAATCCACAAGGATCTCTGAAGAGTGTCCAGACCACCTCCCAGAACTGTCCACTTGAGGGATGGGTCCTGCCCCGGGTATTGAGGGTTGCCCCAGACAGTAACCACTGAATTCTGGGCTCTGCTTCAGCATGCACCAAGCTAGTTCCCACACTGTCAAAGAAAGCCCTAGGGAAAAAAAGAGGAAAGTTGTGCCCTGCACAGAGAAGCTGGCAATAGGCCATTATAACGAAGTGTAACCTACAATAGTAAAAGAATTTACAACATTTGGAAGTAGCATAGAACAGAGAGTTCCTAAATCTGGTGGTGAGGAAGAAGAAAGAAAGCTGCACAAGGGAGGCTAGCTCTGAGCAATGTTTTGCAGGATGAATAGTAGTTTACTACATCAGTAAGGCAGAGGGCTCAGCCTGGAGGTAAGACTGCACAGTCTGTTTGGAGTGCTGTATTTCGGTATTTGCAGTGTATAAAGATCAACAGGAGAAGGACCAAAGACAGAATTGGTGAAGAAGTCAGGAACTAGACCTGAGATACTCTAAAATCATTTCAAATAATTTGAATTTTTGTCCAAAGGGGTCTTTTAATTTTATATTTTTAAAATCATATAGTAAAATCCACTTTTTTCTTTTCTTGTATCATTCTGTGAATTTTAACACATGTATAGATTCATGTAATCACCACCATAATCAGGATACAAAACTGTTACATAACCTCAAAGTCTCCTTTTACAGTCACAGCCTCACCCCTACCTGCCCCCCTGCAACTTCTAACCCCTGGCAATCACTGATCTACTCTCCGTCACTATAGTCTTGTCTTTCTGCAAATGTATAGCATCATATAATATGCAATTTTTTGAAACTGGTTTCTTTCACTTACCACAATACCTTTAAGATTCATCCAAGTAGTTGCCTGTATCAATAGTTACTCCTTTTCTTTTATTGCTGAGTAGTATTCAATCATATGGATGTTCATTTGTTCATCTGTTAAAGGCCATTTGGGTTGTTTCTGGCTTGGGGCAATTATGACTAGAGCTGCTATATACATTTATGCACAGATCTTTGTATAAACATAAATTTTTCTGTAGGGAAAATACTATGAGTGGGATTGCTGTGTCATATGTTAAGCATACATTTAAAATACATTCTCAAGGGCTTCCTAGGTGGCGCAGTGGTTGAGAATCCGCCTGCCAATGCAGGGGACTCGGGTTTGATCCCTGCTCTGGGAAGATCCCACATGCTGCGGAGCAACTAAGCCTGTGCGCCACAACTATTGAGCCTGCACTCTAGAGCCCATGAGCCACAACTATTGAGCCCTTGTGCTGCAACTACTGAAGCCCATGCACCTAGAGCCTGTGCTCCACAACAAGAGAAGTCACAGCAATGAGGAGCCTGCATACCACAGCGAAGAGTAACCCCCACTCACTGCAACTAAAAAAAAAGCCCGCGCACAGCAAAAAAGACCCAACACAGCCAATAAAATAAATAAATAAATTTATAAAAAAATTAAAATAAATAAATAAAATACATTCTCAAGAAACTTTCAAACTGTTTTCCTGAATAGTTGTACCATTTTGCATTCTCACCAGTAACAAATGTATGAGAGTTCCAGTTGCTCCACATCATCATTGGCACTTGAATGTGTTTCCTATGTCAGCCATTCTAATGGGTGTGTAGTGATTTACCCAATGGATTTTAGGCAAGAAAGTGGCATGAGCAAATCTCAGGGGAAAATCAAAGACAAGGAAAGCATTCAGGAGAGTGATGCAGTAATGTAGACAAGAGACAGTGTGATGGCAGTAAGGATGGAGTGTAGTGGGAGAGAGACTCTGGAGAAGAGTCAGCAGAGCTTGGGATTGAGGAAAGGAGCCTAGGATGACTCATCAAGACCCCAAAGTCCCATGTAGAGAGGAAGCTGGAATTGCACTGTGAAGAGCAACAGGGTTGGGTCAGGGGGGAGTGGACCAGCCTCCCTCCCCTGCTGCCTGTGAAACCCTGTGCAATTGGTAGCACCAAACAGCTTGGCTCCATTTACTCAGGAAAATTTATGTCTCACTCCATGGGGGAAGATGGGTCTATCTGCCAGGCTGAGTTGGTAGAATTATAAACCTGCCAATAGCCTATATTCTGGGAGTGACCTATGCTGGTGGTGTAAACAAGGATGCATATGTCCTGATAGTGAATCAGACAAAGAGCCCCAAATGTGAAGCTTTTGGTGAACGAATCAAAAACAAAAAACAAAAAACAAAACCAAAACAAAACCAAAAACACTTCACTACTCTGGGGAAGAATTCCTGCAGAGTTCTCCAGTAAGTTCCCTTCCTTTCATCTCTGCAGCACCCACCCTTCTCTGAGAGCCTCCAATATTGTGCCTTACTGAAGAATTTTGAACATTTTATATTTGCTTTTCTCTAAACTTCACAATAACTCTAGTATTATTATCCCACTTTTCCACTGAAGGTTCAGAGAGTGTAAACGGCTTGTCTAAGGTCAGGCATCAGGTCAGTGGAGACTTGGGGTCACAATCCAGGTCTTCGGAGTCCAGAACCATATCAACCTTCCAGCATGCTTCATCACTACCTTTTACTTGGGAAGTGACTTCAAACTCCAAAGTACATTGGTTGTGGGAACCTCTCCATGCATCACAGCCTGGTTAATCTGTGTGTTGGATTGGCAGCTCCCAACTTTCTGGAACCTGTTCCTCCTACCTTCTTACCCTGTGGTTACAGCAGCCATGTTTTTGCAATGGTATACACACTGCTCAACCCACAGCTGATTGGTCCACAGTAGACACCTGACCCAAAGTGAGCCAATCAGAGTCCCTCCCCTGGGAATTTAGGGCTGTGATTAAGAAAGAAAGAACAGAGTCTCTGGAAGGCTGCAGCATTTGACTTTTGACCATATCTTTCACTACATAACATGGAAAATGGGATCCACAGGAACACAGAAGGTGGAAGCTAACATACAGGGCAGATCAAAGAAATAGTCAATGGGGGTAAGTTATTAGGAACCTTCCAGAAATGAGACTCCATGGAAGCTGGCCGTGGGGTCCCAGAGCTGGTCTGGTTCTTGGGTTTCCTGGGGCTTGATATTCAGATCTTCCTTGGACTTTGTGAGAATCTCTAATCCTGTCAATAAATACCTGCCCCTGCCTTTTCTTTTCTCCCTTTAAACTTGTCAGCACTGGCTCATATACCTTGAGGAGGAAAAAAGAAAAGTTTGCTGTACACAGATTCTCTTGCTTTTCTTTACATAACTCATCACTATCTGAAAGTATCTCACGTACCTGTTTTTTGTCTGCTTCCTTCACTAGACCATCAGCTCTCTTACAGCAGAAGCCTTGTCTCTCCAAGCTGTATCCCCACTGCCTAGCACTGTGCCTGGCACACAGTAGGCTCTTCAGTTATAGTCACTGAGCAAATCAGTAAATGAATGAATTGGGTATAGGGGTCCTTAGAAGTCATCCAGTATTACAGCCTCGTTTTATAGAGGAGAAAGCGAGAGCTGAAGGAGGAGAGTATTGACAAATGGCCCTTGGTGAGTTTGTGGATGACCTGGGACTGGAACGCAGGCCTTCTGAGTCTGTCCAGCATTGGTGCAATAAGGGGCCCAGAAGAGTTGCAGGAAGAGCCCCAGGTGCCGGCCAGTCCCTGAGTGCCTAGCGCTGTGCTAAGAGCTCTCTGCTGTTGGCTCATTTAAGCCTCACATATGCCTGAAAAGGCAGTTTCCTAACTCTCATTTTGCAGATGAGGAAATGGAGTCTTGGAGGCACTGTGCCATGTATGGCTTTCTAGACGCCACACATGAGGAGTAGCCGTTCACCTTTCCTTTGTCCCTTTGCTCATAGTCTTTACCCTTTTTGCTTTAAAATCTTGCATGTACCAGTGTCCTTGTGCTGACTCTAGAAACTCAGGACCCCCACCCCATCAGACCCAGACGGTTATGCCATCTGTCTGACCTATCAAGACATATCTGCCCCATGCCCCACACCCTTAGATCCTTGTAGTCTGTGAATCCATCTAAAAAGTGACTCTGCCTGGTACAGGCACATTCGCTAGGCTAACAGTGACTGGGAGGGGCTGATGGCAACTCCTTTAAGGGGTCTCTGCATGTTGACACAGGACTTAAAGATCCAGCCCCTCCTTCAAGTGTAGGAATCACTCTCTGCCATGGGATCCAGCACTGTGTCAGACCAATGGGAGTGATGCTTTAAAGCTGGAGGCCTTTGGGACCCATTATGTCATGCCCTTTGGGTGACTATTTATTCCAGCCCTGTAGAAAGTCACTCTTAGTCACTGGGACACAGGAAAGAGCCTAAAATGGAGAAAAAGCATTGAAGACCTGAGTTCAAGGCCAAAATCCACCCCCTGCTAGCTTTGTGACTGGATTAGTTACTAGGCTGCTGTGAATGCCATGTGGCTTTCTAAAAAGGGTGAGGCAGGGGGAGAATATTAATATGTTAATTAATATTAATATGTTCATGATCTAGAATAATTCTCGAGCTTCCCCGGTGGTGCAGTGGTTAAGAATTCTCCTTCCAATGCAGGGCTCACAGGTTCGATCCCTGGGCCGGGGAGATCCCATATGCCATGGAGCAACTAAGTCCATGCACCACAACTACTGAGCCTGTGCTCTAGAGCCCGAGAGCCACAACTACTGAGCCCACGTGCCACAACTACTGAAGCCTGTACACCAAGAGCCTGTTCTCCGCAACGAGAAGCCACCGCAATGAGAAACCTGCACACCACAACAAAGAATAGCGCCTGCTCACAACTAGAGAAAGCCGTGCACAGCAACGTAGACCCAATGCAGCCAAAAATAAAAAATAAAAAATAAATAATGAAATAAATCTTTAAAGAAAAATAAGTATCAAAAAAAAAAGAACAATTCTCATAATAAAAAATAAATGTGAAATTGTTGTAGACGCTTTGGATCTTTAGTCACGACATTTACTGTGAGCTCTTACTATGAACCAGGCCTGTGCCAAGTGCAGAAACCAGCCCAGAGCCGCTATCTTTTCTGACTTTGAAAAGGCAGAGACCAAAGCTTTCCTGACGAGTGCCGCCGGACTCCAGGAATTAAAGACCTTCCCAGTATAGGTAATTGGTCAAATTTATTAGCCACTAGAAGAGGAATTTCCACTTGGCAATTAAGTTTGCAAATATTGTACAACCTTATAGAGTGTATTTCTCCAAATTGATGTGTTCTTTTTCATGTAATAATCAATTAGTGGGTGTTTCAGTTGCTTAATTAGCTCTGCATGTAAATTAATCTCTGCATATTGAAATTGCAAACCCAGCCTTGTAACGGCTTGGGTTGTTTCTGAGATAAATCAAATTACTGCAGCCCTAGCAAAGGTTCTTGGTTTTGAGAGTCACCAAAAGCCAGCAGGTTCCCTATGCCACCTGAGAGTAGGGGCTTAGGGAGGATTTGGAGTATAATAGCCAGGCTAATTATATTTACCCACAGAGGGGACTCCGCGTCAGTTCTTATTTCTGCTCTTAGGCAAAGCTGCTTGTTGAATGATTAAATTCTCTGAGCCATTCAGGTCTCATGCCCAAGTCTTGATATTACCAAGGGATAAAAGATATGTTTCCCATTGCACAGGCAGAGGTCAGAGCTAGCAGGTGAAACCCATTCCCTGTTATATTAAGGAGGATGGAAAGTAAAAACAGGGTAAATTCGTGACTAGTTCTGACTCCTCAATTCAAAGGAAATTCCAAATCCTCCAAGAAGTCTCCTCTGATCACACCTAGTGAGAGTGACCTCCCCCATTCTCCAAATTCTCCCCACCTAAGGAGGTCACCCGCCAGCCTTCAGGGGTTACACACTGTAGTGCAGGCTCATGGAACAGACGTGATGTGGAATCAAAGAGACCTGGATTCAAATCCTGACTCTGCTTTCTGTTAGCTGTGTGACTGCAGACAATTCCACTGCTCTCTTCACAGGTAAAATGATGGTAATAAGATCTCACCTCCTCACACAGCCCAGGTGAGGCACAGATGAGAAGACCAATGTAAAAACTGTTTGAAAATAATACACAAGTGTTGGTTATTTTTGTGTTTCATGTTATTTCCTTGCATCTTTCAAAAGCACAGACTAAGTTGTCTCTTCCCTCTTGGGTCCCACAAGATGCCCCCCATGGCTGAGGGCTCAGGAAGATGGGACACCCGACCTTGGGCAGCCTTCCTTGGAATTTTGTTGCCTGGTCCCTGAGCTCCCACTTGGCTTGGTTTCCTGTAGGTATTTTGACAAACATAGAAGCAAAATCCTCTCTCTGGAAACTCTAGATTCTTGGGACTATGTAGACAGGTAAAGGACATCTGGGCTGCCCATGTAATCAGATCCCAATCTGCCTCTGTCATGACTTTGTAAACATGTCCAACAAAACTAAGAAATGAGGACCTGGCCTCCCACTGTCTCAGCCGAGAGAAAATCTACTTTGAGGTCAGAACCATCTTATTAGTCACTCACAGGGGTCCAGTCCCCAGAGGCATGACCAAAAGGCCCATGGACTCTGTACTGAGCCTCCCAGTGACTCTGAGAATCCAGGAGTTCTTCACAAAGCTGCAGTGACCAGTGTTCCCAAACAGGCACCATCCGAGGCCCGTCACCAGAACTCAGCCCAAGATGCCTTGGATTAGCATTATGGGGAAAGGATCTGTCACCGCAGTGGGAAGGGGAGCTCCCTGAGGCAGGGATGCCTTCTGGCTCAGAATACTCAGTACATGTCTGACAACATAGTAAGTGTTCAGTAAAAACTTATAAGAATAGGGTTGAGGGAGGGGAATGAGTACAAACAAAGGAATAAGTGAACCTGTGGATACATAAGAAAGAAATTGAGTAAACCAATGAATGGACAGAAATGAAAGAATGCATGAAGGAATGAAAAAAGGAATGGATTTCAATAAGCAAACAAATACATGGGGGACTGGTCCCAGTCAAGAATGGAGAGCCCAGCCTTCCTGCCCTCTGCACGAAACATTTTCTTGTCTCATGAGTACTTCTAAGAGCCACACACAAAGATGATTTTGTTATATCTGGGAATCTTCCTCATCCTTAAGAATCCAGATGTGTTTTCAAGTCATTGAGAAATTCATTTGCACGCTTTATTATCTGCTGCCTGAGAACATGGAGTGTTTCTGCAGCCAAGGGTTATAAGCTCCTAGAATTTGCACTCAGAGCCACGCAGCCCTCACCTGCCAGTGCCGTGGCGTGAGCAGAATTTCCCCAAGGGACCACAAGTTCCAGAAACAATCACCGAGTCTCCGTGAATGCTTTGATGACCCAAAGCGACATTTATTTAGGATGGATAACTGAGTACTGAAGCTTTTCACTTGAAACACAGGGAAAATGAACACTGCCTCTCCAACTGCCAACTTCTCTCCCCAATCTTGGAACTGAGGCCTCCCCAGCACTGGATCCCGGAAGACTGCTGCTGTAGTACTTGGCACAGGCTCCCAAGAAGTTCTGCTGAGGGAAGTGGTGCAGAGCTGGCCTGTTTTAGGGGGAGGTCTGTGGGAAGGACGCAGCTGACACGACCCAGAGCAGCCCGCCACATCCGCTGCACAGGTTTTCTGCAGAAATGTACACAATTAAAATTGTTTTCTTTAATATCCTTCTCCAACCCCCTCAAGGACAGGATGCACAACCTGGCCTCTTTTCTAGCTGCTAACTAATCAGTTTACCACCTCCTCTACATACACACACACACACACCCCTGACAAATGCAAGCAAGATTCACAGTTTGACTCACTGCAGATTTTTTCTCTCCCTCCTCTCTCTCCTCTATTATAAATCCTATTTTTTTTTTTTTGGCAAAAGTCCACTGACTGTTCCCCCCCACCGCTAAGATGACCATCCATCTCATTTTGCCTAAGCCTGAGGGGGTCCCTAGGAGGCTGGACTTTCAGTTTTAGGAATGAGACAATCCCAGACAAACTAGGACAACTTGGTCACCTTCTCACTTGCATATGAAAATGTCTGCGTGCAAAATAACTGTCTCAAAGTTACTTCTTGAGGCCACTTAACATGTGGTACCCTTGAAATACATGCACGCCATAAAGCGCTCAAAAATATTACCTACTATTACAATTTTTGTTGTTATTACGTTCTGGTTACTCACGTGCAATGGCACCGCCACCCTAAAGGTATTCCTCCCCCGTTCCCATGCCCACAACTCAGCAGCATGCCACACATAGTGTTTGTGATGAGTCAATGGCACCATTTTAATTTAACAAAACTGACTGTGTTCCTACCGCGTCCCAAGCACTGCTAGGCTGAGATTCAGCGGTAAACTCTGGACACACCCGTCAGCCTGCATGAGGCTCTTGTTAAGCGTGTGAGACACACGTTGGATAAACAGACCCCGACTTAATGGACTTAATGTCTATTGCGCACCCGGGAAGAGCTGGGCGGGAGATGGGCGGGGCGCTGCTAGGGAGCACAGCCCTGACTGGGGTTGGGACTCAAGCTGGGTCTTCCCGAGGGAGTCTCATTTTTTTTTATAAATTTATTTATTTATTTATTTTATTGGCTGTGTTGAGTCTTTTTTGCTGTGTGCGGGCTTTCTTTTTTTTTAGTTGCAGTGAGTGGGGGCTACTCTTTGTTGCAGTGCACAGGCTCCTCATTGCCATGACTTCTCTTGTTGTGGAGCATGGGCTCTAGGTGCGTGGGCTTCAGTAGTTGCAGCACGTGGGCTCAATAGTTATGGCTCACGGGCTCTAAAGCGCAGGCTCAATAGTTGTGCTGCATGGGCTTAGTTGCTCTGTGGCATGTGGGATCTTCCTGGAGGAGGGATCGAACCCGTGTCCCCTGCATTGGCAGGCGGATTCTCAACCACTGTGCCACATAGGAAGCCCGAGGGAGACACATTTAAATCAAGACCCAAGTGTGGTGGGAGTTAGGTAGGCACAAAGAGGTAAATTGCCCACTTGGGGAGATACACCCACAGCCCTGAGAGTTTGGGTTTTTCCTTGAATTCTTCAGATTAATGAACCAGAAATTGTCGTTATTAGAAACGAAGCCAGTGGTGAAAACGGTACAGTTAAAGACTTTGTTGTAACATGCGTCCGTTTTCCATGTTCGGCTGCTTTGTGAGAATTGTCGTATATGCGTGGACCACACTCTGAGCAACTATGATGCATACAGACCTAGCTGGATACCAGAGCCGGTTATAGAGTCTCTTGCCTTTAGAAGGCACTGGGCATCTTTCTCAGAGGCTCCTGTGTCAATCAGGACCATGCAGGTGGAGGAAAGAGAATGAGCATCCGGGTCAGAGGTCCTGGGGTCCAGACCTCATTTCACCCTCACTGACAAGATGCCCTGGGCTGGCCATTATCCCCTCTGGGCTTCCCTTTTCCTGTCTGTGAATGGGTGCAAGGATGCTGCCTGCCCTACCCCCAGCTGCCTCGCAGGGTTTATATGAGGAACAAAGAGTAAAGCCCTGGAAAACGCTCACTGTCCTTGTCTACCTCTTCCTCCAAGTTGTGAGCTACTTCAGGATGGGAACCATGTGTTTCTGGGACCCAGAAGGAGAATGGGGGGTGTCTGAGAAGTGGTTGGAAGAAGTCATGTGGTATTAAGAGGTATGAGCCAACACACAGTTTCGAGATTTAGAGCTTGACTCCAAGCTCTGCTCCTTTCTAGTTGTGTGGCCTTAGACTGGTGACAGAACTGCTCTCTGCCTTGGTTTCCCTCAGCAATGGGATAATAATGCCCACTTTTCAAGGTTGAGTTGGGAAATAAAGACAGTAGAAAACAATGAGCCAGGCACGACTTTTCAGTCACAACTCAAAACAACCTAAGGCCTTTCCTGCCTAAGAGCCTTCGCACATGCTGTTCCCTTTGACTTCAATGCTGTTCTAGCTTTTTGTACATCTGGTCCTACGTATCCTTCAATCTTCACCTTAAACGTAATGTCCTCAGAGAGGTCTTTCCCAGCCACCCCACTTCTGTAGGGCTTCCTCTGGAAATCTCTATTTGAAAATTCCTTGGACATGGAAGCAACCTAAATGCCCATCAACAGATGAATGGATAAAGAAGATGTGGCACATATATACAATGGAATATCACTCAGCCATAAAAAGGAACAGAATCAAGTTATTTGTAGTGAGGTGGATGGACCTAGAGTCTGTCATACAGAGTGAAGTAAGTCAGAAAGAGAAAAGCAAATGCCGTATGCTAACGCATATATATGGAATCTAGAAAAATGGTACTGCTGAACCTAGTGGCAGGGCAGGAATAGAGATGCAGACGTAAAGAACGGACTTGAGGACATGGGGGGAAGGGGAGGCTGGGACAAAGTGAGAGAGTCGCACTGATATATATGGATTACCAACATGGGTAAAATAGATCGCTCGTGGGAAGCTGCTGCATAGCACAGGGAGATCGGCTCAGTGCTAGCAGGGTGGGACAAGGAGGGCGGGAGGGAGGCTCAAGAGGGAGGGGGTATATGTATAAATACAGCTGATTCACTTTCTTGTACAGCAGAAACTAATACAACATTGTAAAGCAATTATACGCCAAAAAAGATGTAAAAAAATAAAGAAAAGAAAACTCCTTGGATAGTATTGCTGTGCAAAACTACAAAACTTAGAGGCTTAAAGCAACCAATGTCACACAGCTTCTGGGCCAAGGGTCCAACTACGCTTAACTGGGTCTCTGGCTCAGGGTCCCTCAGAGGCTAGAATCAAGGTGTGGACTGAGGCTGTGGTCACCTCAAGGGTCGGCGTGAGAAGGCGCTGTCTCCAGGCTCACTCGGGAGGCTGTTGACTGGACTCGGGCACTCGCTGGCTGTTGGCTGCAGCCATGGTTCCCTGCCACGCGGGCCTCTGGTAGGGGTGCACACAGGGCAGCTGGCTGCCATCAGATTTAGGGCTGGGAGAGAGAGAAATGGGTGGCAAGCACAACAGAAGTCATTTTTTTAATCATCAAAGGGACATCCCATCACTTTTGCCACTTTCCATCCTTAAGAAGCGTCACAGGGCCCGGGCCACTGTGGAGGGGACAGCGTTACAAAAGGGCCTGACTGTCAGCACAGGGGAGCATTGGGCACCATTTCGAGGCTGCCTCCCAGAGTAACCTTTGTAACACTTTCTCAATCCAGTATTTCCCACGTGTTTCTTTCACCTCTTCATAGTGTGACATTCTCAACAAGGCGGCAAGCTCCATGAGGGCAGGAACCATGTGCCCACTGCCAGGCTAATAGCAGACATTTAATAAAATAGTAAATACACAAATAACAAAAGCCAGCACGGTGCCGTGGGCTGGTGGAGAACAAGACGCAGGCCTGCTCGCAGGTGTGTGAGGCAGACAAAGAAACGGACAGGCACAGCAGGCCATGTCTTCGCTGTTCTGTTTTTTTAAACCTCACAAGGGACCATGGCTCTTGCCTTGCAAAATGACTGAGAAATTTCCCAATTTCTGCAGAAGGATTTGTTTTGCCTTCTGGGTCCCTGTCATAATTTCTGATATTGTGCCAACTCATCCCTCTGTGTTGGGGGCGCTGTCAGGGGAGGCGCAGGCAGACAGTGGAAGGAGAAAAGTTCTACAGGGCACGAAAATCCTCTGAAAGGTTTTGACGGGTCGACCGGCCAGGGGCCTGAGAGCTCACTGTCTGCTGCTCGCTGCCCTGTTTGACGAATCGTTTGCCAAAGAGCCTGGCCAGCGGGAGATTTGACCTTGGAGAGAGAGCGATCTGTCTTCATGGAAACACACTGTCATCAGCACATGTCTCAATTTTGCTTGGGCAGGCGCTGGGGCTGCGTGAGAAGAGAGCCTTGGACATGGCTAAGGAGGAAAAATGTGTGGCCCGTCCAGGGGCAGGGAAGCAGCTAAAATTAACCCAGAGTGACCCTGGAGAGCGGGGCTGGAAATCAGCGTGTTTCCCTCCAGCAGCGACGAGTCCCCAGCAAGGCCAGCCACGCAGTCCCTCCTTCCTTGGGGAGCTAAAGGGCCCCTCACCTCCCATCTTCCACAACCAGGCTCTCCACTGGTCACCAAGGACAAGCGGAGAGGCCATCTTTGGAGGCAGTGCCTTTGGCATCTTGGTCCCTGGCAGCAAAAACCATACACTGGCCCTGCTTCATCCAGAAGGTCAAGGAGGAGACGCCCTAAGGGACAGGGTGGGTGATAAATCTGGTGTCTCCACAGTCGTCTCTCTGAGGACCCAGCTGAGCCCTTCCCCTCTGTCTGTGTTGACAGCTCCGGGGGAGATTTATCTGCCAGGATCTGGGGCCGCTGCAGAGGCAGCCAACTCATGAATCTGGAGGAAAGGCATTGACTGAAGCCCGGGGATTGCTTATTAAAGAAGAGAAAGGACAGGAAGAAGGGCTCGGAGCTCCTGCCGGGCCCCCATTTTGAGTGACACAGGATAGGGATATTATGGGATGGCTGGACCAGGCTATTTCGGGATGAATTGGACAAATAGATAATGTTCATGGGGAGAAAATAAAAGCCAGAGGTGCTCTGAGAAGCTAATCGTTGGCAACTGATAAAGAGACATTTGCCAGGAAGGGGAGAGGCAGGGGAGGGGCTTCCGAGGGCCTGGTGCTGAGGCTCCCGGCCCCAAAGCAAACCATGGGGCTTTGCTCTTAGAATGATGGGTGATCCTGCCCGTGACCTGCAGGGCGTCATGGGGTCCAAGACCTAGAGAAGAGGGGAGGGTTCCGTCATTCCTAGGTGGAGCCAGGGTCAATCTGCCTGGAGGCACAGGGCTGGACAAGATGACCTCCAAAGGGACTCTTCCAGGAAAGCTGTGAGTTATCTCCCAGTTTTCTGTGAATGTTGTCTTTTCTTGTCATCTGTGTGCATATTTGATTGTTTGCCAGAGCTGTTTTTGAGAACTAAATGTCGGGGAGCCGAAGATCCAGTCCAGAGTTTTCAAAAGGGTGATGTTCTGTGTATTTCTTGCCATTCTACCTTCACATTCCACGAGGTAGGGGCAGACACTGCAACCCACAAGCCTGGCCCCAGTGCAAACCAACTGCCCAGGCCTGACCCCAGCCAGAGACATGATGGAGCTCAAATCAGCTCCGCAAAGGCATCCCCAGCCCTGCAAGTGGGGAAGAGGGAGGCCCAGGACTAGGCCATCAGGATGTGTTAAATAGCTACAAAGGAGAATTGAGAACATCCCAAAACTCAGTGTGAATGGAAGAGCAAGCAATTACCAGGTGTCACCCGATAGCTTTACCCGATAGCTGACAGTTACCAAGTGTCCCCCATTGTCGCCAGCAGGGCCAAAGCACCATCGGACTGGCCCAGAGCAGCTTTTCTGAGCATTGTGGGTCTGTCCCATACCACATCTATCCTCAATTTAATTCTACCATCTATGATGGTTAAATGTATGTGTCAATTTGACGAGGACTCGAGATGCCCAGATATTTGGCTAGACATTATTCTAGATGTGTCTGTGAGAGTGGTTCCAGATGAGATTAGCATTTGAATTGGTAGACTAAGTAAAGCAGATGGCTCTCCCCATCTAATCCACTGAGGGCCTGACTAGGACGAAATTCGCCCTCTACCTGGCTACTTGAGCTTTGATCCCCTCCTGCACTTGAACTGAAATTTATGAGAACCCCTGGTTCTCAGGCCTCTGAGCTTGCACTGAAACTGTACCACCAGCTTTCCTGGGGGTCCAGTTTGCAAGTGATAGATCAGGGGACTTTTCAGCTTCTGTAAACACATGGGCCAATTTCTTATCATAAATCTGTGTGTGTGGGTGGGTGGGTGGGTGTGGGTGTGTATCGTATTGGTTTTATTTCTCTGGAAAACTCTGATACTCTCCATCCCCTCTCAAGGTGATATTGACCTACTGCAGCCTAGAAAATATTTTTATTCTTTGGATAAAGGTACACTTATCTCCTATAAAGGTTTAAAATTAGATCTCTGAACAATGGCTAACTAGCTATTAATATTTCAAAAGGAAATAACATTTGTATGACAACCACCTCAAGGGACAGTATCGTATGAATTCCACTTATATTCATGGCAAAACCCACCAAAACCTTCTTCTATCTTCCTTTCAGCTTTGGGGATTGGTATATGCTAGTTAACCCGTCTTAGAAGCTTGCATATGTTGCCAATGTTCAAACAACTGGAGAAAAATAAAATACTCCCAAGTTTCATCATTAGACAATTGATACTCTGTGGGCTTGAATAGCCAGATCTTCTGATATTTCAGAAGAATTCATACCTCTAGATTTGTATGTGATTCCCCAATTTTAAAATATAGTCAACTAAATTTGATGTTTTCCAGTCACCAAGGAGATAACCTGATCACCATGAAGAAATAAACCATGACTGAGTGGCAGACTCTGCCCATTGGCAAATGTCTGCTATACCCAATTTGGGATCCTGGAGTTTCTGGGTAACTGATGGTAATTTATTTCCTGGTGTTTTGGATTCTGTTTTTTTTTTTTTTTAATTGACATCAAAGGTTCATGGGGAGATAGTAGAGAGGAGAGAAGGGAAGGAATGAAAAGAAAGCAGCGTAACTTTAGGCAAGTTCCTTCTTTGCCTGTAAAAGTGCAAAGATGAGTCTTAGATGAGTTCCGAGATGCCATAAAAGGGCATAATTCAAAGTGTGACAGCCCAGTGATGGTAGATTGAGAGGGTGGAGCAGGTAGAACAATGAAGTCTTTCCAGGCTAGACCAGGGGCTGCCTGGCCTCCCCATACTCCTCCCCTCCCCTCAGAGACCCTCTTTGAAATGAAAGTTGCAAAGGTTCCTCTTCTACTGGCTGACCATGAGCAGTCACTGAACTGCTGAAAGGAAGGTCCTCAGGTCACTCTAATCTATGTTCTACACACCAATCAATAACACGGGACAGTCACACTCCCACCCAGAAACGTGTAATTCAATCAGCACTGTGAAGGTGGGGACAGAATTTGCCCCTGAAAGTCTGCTATGAACAGCAGAAAATATGGGTGATTTCATTATCTGAGATTGCTTTGTCATATTTCTGCTGAACCAAAAGATAACTGAAATGAACATTAATAATTCAGGACCATGGCCAGGGCTGCAGAACCTCTGGGCCCTGCCCCTCCCAGCCTTGGGTTCCTCCTGGGTTTGGGTCTAGAAATAGCTTGGACCCCCATGGCCGTGAGGAGCCCCAGAGGCAAGTCTGTGCCATTTCTCAAGGTTAGTCAAGCCTGAGGGGCTTTCTGATCCTCAAAGGAGATGGGGTCCTTATAGAACAGAGATGAGTCGATCCCCAGACCCAGCCTGTAGTCAGGTCTCCTGGGCAGCGTCCGGGAGCTCAGGAAATGGGGGTCTTTCCCAGGCCAGAGTCTGCCTCTTTCTTTTGATGCTGTTTCCTTCAAAGGTAGCCATGGGTTTTCTTTTGACCGGAGGGACATGTTGGGGTGAATCTTGAACAGAACTTTCCTTTTTATCTGATCTCTTTCTCCACATCCCTGTTCTCCTCCTTCCCCACCTTCTCCTGTTTCTTCTCTCTCTCCCCTCCTCTCCCTCTGTCCCTTTTCTTCTCTTTCACTCCATTTATTTTCCCTCTTGCTGTAATAGAATTCTAGCATGACAAAGCCAAAATTCTCCTAGAGGATGCCGGTGCCAGGGGTGGCAAACCCCGATGTCCTTGGGGGCCAGCAGGTCCCATAAACGTGTAAAGCAAGCAGAGCACTAAGTGCTAGGGTGAGCTGCTCCTGTGGACAGCTGGGCAGTGTGTGTGTCCTGCCTAAATACATGCAAGTTTCATATTTTTAAAATCCAGTGCTGGACAAACAAAACACATTCAGGACCTGAAGGGGCCCATGAGTCCCCAGTTTGTAATCCAGCCTACGCTGGCTCCCTCCTCTGCAGAGAATGAAATGGAGGGTCCGAGGAAGGGAAGTGATTGGCCTGGGGTCACCAAGGAGAAGGAGGGGGCCCCCAGCGTCCAGGCTATAGCCCTTTTCAGAACATCTGAACTTTTTCCTCCACATCCTTCTGTGCATTTATTCTTTCACGGGCTTATTCATTTCCTCATTTAGCACTGACTTGCTCCCAGCCCCGAGCACCAAGGACACAGATGAGAACCAGCTATCCCCTGCAGTATTCCGTGTGACCAGGGCTGGGGCAGGGTCATAGGCCGTCTGCCTGGGATCCCCACAGGCACCAAAGAGACTCCCTGTCAGGCACCAGTCCAGGGCTTTCCAGGGCACCCTCCTCTCCGACCTTGGACGGTCACCTGGAAACCCCAGGTTCTTACGCGCTAGCTCCTGCGTGACTGAAGCAGACATCACCATCCGAACGTCCGCCCGTTAACCCACCTTGAGGCAGCCTGAGAATGGCCTTGGCATTCTGGGTCACCAGACTGCCCCCTTCCACCCCCTCCAGAAGCAGGATTGAATGAATCTTCCCGGCCCACCCACTGCCCCCCTGGGCCTGGGCCTCTGATACCCACAGAGGAATTGCTGGAATGAAAATCATGATGTGGCCTTAGCAAAGCAGGAACAGACCCAAGTCCAGGCTAGAAGACCCATAGGCCAGGCCGTCATTTCTCAGGAGTCTCCAAGCTTCCAGGGACTGTGTTTGTCATGTGTGGGCCACAGGCACTTAGAAAACGCACAATCTCCTTCACTCGCTTCCTCAGACATCCACTCAAGAAGTATCAGCCAGGGACTTCCTGTGTTCCAGGCCCAGAAGTGGGTGGGACACAGACTCTGCCTCAAGCACTCACTGTCCTGGGGGAAGAGGGCAGCTACCATCACGCATTCTGGGGGCCAGGATGAGAAGCCCAGGACCTGTGCAGCCTAGAGAGTTTCTTCTGTGCTTCCTCCTCCTTGGCATCTCGCCTGACCTCTGGCTCATTCTCCGATTTCACTTTCTAACTCCATTTTGGAGGCTCAGAAAGTCTCCTAGTGCTCTTCAAATTCCCATCCCTTGAGGTCTCACCACTAACCCTGGGGGATGAGCGGGCTGCTTTTAGTCCTATCTCATAGTTGAGGAAACTGAGGTCCAGAAAGGAGAGCTGATCCACTCCAGTTGCAGGGTGAGGGGCAGAGCTGGTATGATGTGCTGGTTTCCCCTGGCATCCCTGGAGAAGGATAGTGGGGTGTTTCGGAAACAGACAGCAACTCAGGGACACAGGTGCATCCTCACCTCTGTGAACAAATTATGACTTTGAGACAATGATTGCCTCTAGGTGTGGGACCTGTATTCTACTGTTAGAGCCTCAGTTCTAGGCAAGCATTCAAAGGGAGAATTTGTTAAAGTCATAATAATGTCTAACACTTATTGAGTACTTATTCCTTACTTAGTATTTACTAAGTACTCCATACTAAGCTCTAAGGGATTTACATTTTATCTTTATAATGATCATATGGAGATCGGTACAATTTTAATTCTATTTTGCAATGAAGAAACTGAGACATGGAGAGCTCATCCCACTCAGCTAACAGAGGGAGAAGCATAACCGAAGTTCTTAAGACCTCGCTTCTTAGCTGCTCTTGGCACATGGTTTGGCACATGGTTTGCCTCCCATTTTAAAGAAGGAGGGGTATAAACTGATTGATAAAAGAGCAAGAGAGGTCGTGGATTGGTACTTGCCAAGCAAATGGGTGGGAAGCCATTTAGACCCTCGTCAGCATGAAAACCCAAGAAGGCAGACCATGCCGGCCTCTGTAGGACAGCATGGCTAGGTCTAAGAGGTTTTCTTTAAAAGGGAAAAACTAAGAAACAGAGATTCCATGCTTCCTTGTGACTGAGTGAAGTGACTGTCTTTTGACAAACCTCGAAAACAACTTCCAGAAACTGCCTACAATCTCTCCCTGTGAATACTCCATGGGTCGCCTATCCTGCCCACCACCAAGCCTCACCATCAGAGATGTGCTTCTTTGGTTACCGAGCTGCAGCCTATTGACTTGTACCCTCCCCAGAACACACAGCCCACTAAGCCCTTGTCAGTCATGCAAGTTCTCTATTGATGGACAACACATTATCACAAACTCAGTGGCTTAAAAGGACAATTTATCCTCTCATAGCTTCTGTGGGTCAGAAATCTGGGCACAGCCTAGCTGGATCCTCTACATCCGGTGTCTCACAAGGCTGTAATCTACATATCAGCCAGAGCTGAGGTCTCATCTGAAAGCTCACTTGGGAAGAATTTACTTCTAAACTCACACCGTTGTTGGCAGGGTTCAGTTCTTTGTGGGTTATTGGACTGAGAGCTCCTGTTTCCCTCTGGCTGTTATCCAGAGGGTGGCCTCAGTTCCTTGCCACACGGGCTCTCCAACCTGACTCCTTGCTTCCCCAGGAGTATGCACGCTGAGAAAGCAATGGGGAGAGTCTGCTAGTAAAATGTACGGTAATCGTTTCTAATCTAATCACAGAAGTGGCATTCCCTCAACACTGAAGTATTCTGCTGGTTAGAAGGGGACAGGTTTACACAGGCTGCGAATACCAGGAGGCAGGGACCACTGCGGCCATCTTATGAGCTGCCTACAACATAAGTCATTAGGGTGAATTCGTTTATCAGCTCTTTACAGCAAAATGGTTAGGTGACAGCAAGGGGGTTTTGACAAAAGGAGCAAGGAGGGACAATTTTGGAAACTGGGTTCTGTCCAGGTTGGGCCTGGTGAGCAAGCTGTGAACTGCCAATAAACCAAATGTGGGTTTCCCAGAGACTTGCATCCTTATTTATAGACAGGTGGAGGCAAGGAGAATGAGGCCAGTCCATGTGGTTTTTCTCCATTTGTCCCTGTGCCATGGCTTTGGCACTAAGTCACGAATTGAACCTCCCACAGTGCTAAGACTGGCACTAAGCCTGCATTGTCCCAGTCATCAAAGCATCCATCCTCTCCCTCTACAGCCTAAAGGACATCCAACTCTAGCTTCCTGTGCATATTGCCCCCGAGGCCTTTGCCACAAATACTGAGCTGTTCCCTGCTCTGCTGCTAAAATCCGAGGCCCAACACTGTGGGGATTAGCCTTGTTGCTTACGTTTTGGATGTTGTGGTTCCCCGTGTTTTTAAAGCCATAGTGTTCTCCTTGGAGAAGTTAAATAAAGGAACCCTTACTTTATTAAAAGATCTCTGACAGAGACACATCATTATTCAAGATTGACTTAACAAAGGCTTAATAAAGACAACAATGAGAAGATATTAACTCATTTGGCTCATGTTTGAGAACCTGACAGATCTGAGACGTAGGGCTTTTTTTCAACATCAGTGATGTATCAGATCTGTTTGCATTGGAAAGTGGCTAATGTGCTGATACCCCAGAAATCTTGTGCCAAAGCCAAGAAGACATTAAACCTGTCTAAATGTATGAGCCACCTCCCCACTCACAAAGCTCACCACCACCCAAGCCAGACCCTTCAGAAGCTGAGACGTGTTGCACAAGAAGCCAGGAGTCTGTTTCATTTCCCTTACATAGCAACTTACCATTCTCATCCATTTATTTTAAGCAAATTATTCAGCCAAGTTGACAAGCATGAAAAAAACATGACCTACCCTGGGCTTTTCAAAAGAGATTTTCTCCTAAATATGATTCATTGTGCTCTGATCTCTCACTGTATTTTTATCAAATGTTCCATGCCAGCTTTTAAAAGGACACTGTCAACTCCGCTGGTTATGGCTGATTTCTTTGACTCTATTGTCAGATGAGTCCTGTATCAACCTGCAATAGGAAATTCTACCTTCTGGAAGCTCTGGGAGTCTGGAGACAGACCATAAAGACATTCAACCACAAACAAGTATCAAATAATGATGAGATGCCAGTCCCCATTCTAAGTGCAATGGTACCAACTATTAAAAGGACATATATTGTCCCTGACCTCATGGAGGTTATATTCTAGAAGGCGAGACAGACTATAAACAAATAAAGGATTCTGTGAATCAAATAACATTGGACATTGGTAAGTGCTATGAAGAAAATAGAACAGGTCATGTAACGTGGAGTGCTTGGGTAGGGTGGATTGGGAATGCAGAAATTTTTCCCCAGGAAGCACCATTTGTGTGGAGTTCTGAGTGAAGAGGGGTAAGCCAAACAAGATCCTGGGGAAAGAGCATTCCAATAGAGGGAACAGTGGCTCTCCATCCCCCTGATTGTGGATGCCACCAATCAAGCTAAGTCAAGTTACTGACATTATAGATTGTGTCATAGAAGGCCAGGTCTTCCCCTGACCAGGGAGAAGTGGGAGGATCTACAAGGGAGGATCCTAGGATGTGGGCTGTCATCTCTGCAGGAAACATCAAGGGTACTGCTGCAGGGGAATACTCTGCCCTGTTTATTATTCCATCCCCAGAGTCTAGCTCAGATTCTGGCTAAGTAGGTACTCAGTATAGGTAGTAGAATAAGAAAATGAATAGTAAATAGGAGTAAAGGGGCTTAGAAGAATACAACTAGCTAATCAAAAGGTCACAGATTAATCATCCCTAGTATGCAGGGTCAAGGAGGCATGTCACATTTTACTTCTTGATAATAATTATTAACTACCATTCATTAAGCACTTATTATGCTCAAAGCATTTGTTGAACACTATGGTAGGTGATTTATATGTTACTTCTTTTAATTCTCCCAAAACTCTTTAAGAGAGGTATTATTTTCTTGCTACATGCAAAGATATTGAATCACAATGATCCTCAACACTAATCCACCTCACTTGTAAGTGAATGTGGCAAATGATAGAGGATAAAATCTGGGACATTTCATGACAATCCCGTATCCCACCTCAGGACGCCATTGTACCAGTGGAGAAGTCTTAGGAGAATTTGCTTCTAACAGCTTCTGGTGTTCTTAGCCCTGGGTTGGTGATTCTATGACTTTCCCATTTTCCTTGCACTTCGTTATTTATCCATTCATTCAAACATATTTGTTGAACACCTACTATGTGCCAAGCTCTGTGCTGGAGATCTGTCAGAAAACAAAACAGATGATAGAACTGCTGACATACCCCCAGTAGGTGATTCTTGGCGTGTGGAACAAGAAGAACACAGAGAGACCAGCAAAACAGTAACTCCTGTCTGCTTTCTGCTCAGCCCCACTTCCATGGCCTAGGTGTTTCTGAAACATATGGGCATTCTTTCAGCCAGCATAAGATAACAGGGAGACAAGTGGGTAGGAAAAAATAGTGAGAAGTACTGAATGCAAATAAGACTAAAGGCAAAGTCTTAGCCGGTGCCAGGGCTGGTCCCTTTGACAACAGAGGGTAAGAAGCCACAGTGGCCAATCTCCTCTGTGGTCAGACTTGGTGGCTAGACTCTATAGCTGGTTTTCAGGACAATTCAGATTCAAAGCCCTCAACCTGCCATCCCTCCTGGCTTGCAATGGCATCCCGAAGCATCCCCTCCATTTATCCTCGGTCTCCTTCTGTCCCAGATCACCTCCCAGGCCACCCACCAGCTTTCCCTCTCCCAACATGTATCTTCTTTATGTTGCCATCAGATGCCTCCCCCAGCTCTCTTTTTTGGATTGTAATGGGGAGAAGGAGGGCTTCTTCCTCTATAGGGCAGTAATATCTATCTGACAAATATCAGCTCTCTTGGCAAGAGAGACGGAGGACACTGAGCTTTCTCTTCAGGCATCTCTCAAATGCTTGGGTAAGCTGTTCTTCATGGAAACCAGGTACAACCCCTTGCTTTGTGCTGTGCTAAAGGCACGGTGTGTGTGCTCATTGCAGTAGGTGTGTGTCCTCTCACAGAGGACCTCTCAATGCAAATACCCTGTGCCTACATCTCTCCTGCGCTTTGGAGAACCTCGTCCTAAGAGCCTGCCATCACCACCTATTCGATGGGTGATCTTAGATGAGTTACTAAATTTTTCCGGGGCATCGTTTCCTTGCCTGTAAAAATGGGGATAAAAATACGTACCTCGTTCAAGTTCCTGTGACTATGTGCATATCTCTTTACACAGTCCCCGACCCACTGGAAACATGAAATTGCTGGGTTTCAATCCTGGGTGTTCATTGGAATCACCCAGGGAGCTTTTAACAATATTGATGCCCAGTCTCCAGCTCAGACCCATGAAACTGGAACCTCTGGGGGTGGGAACCTGGGCATCGGTACTTTTTAAGACTCCGTAGGTGATTCTAATTTGCAGCCAGAAAGACAGCCACTTCGCTAGATAAATGGTAGCTATTATGGTTGTTGCTGTTGCTGTTTATAATCCACACTGTCCAGATGCAAAGCCGAGGTATGAGACCGCTGAGAAAAAGAGACTTGCTTGTATTGGGAAACAGTGGAGGACTTGCGATTCTCAGCCACGCCCTCACCATCTTGTGGAGGAAACTAAATGAACCTCAGAAATCCATAGCCCATGGCACAGGATCTTAGGTAAAAGGCACCTAATCAACAGTTTCAGGGATAATTGGCTCTCCATAAGAGGGAAGTCATCTGAAGTAAGCACCGTGAGTTATTGGGGAGCGGTGCCTGGAGCTCCGGGTTCTGGGCATATGCCACACCTGCATAAATGAGTCAGTCCCAGGGACACGGGCTCCTTCCCCATGTGACCCTGCAGCACGGCTCCACAGCCAGATCCACAGATAAAGGCATTCAGAGAGCGCAGCCCATTTGGTGAATTTGAAATCCAAAGCCATAGGTGCTTTTTCTGGAGTAATAGAGTACGAACCTTGGCACCCACACAAACCCACACAGGCAAATGTGAGAGTGAATCCCAGGAAACAAAACGGCTTTGTGTTCCATTTACAGTCTGATTGGAACACGCTGCCCATTTTGCAACATCGCTGCCTTGTGGTGGGATTTATGACATGTATGTCTTCAAAAGCAATTTTTTTTGAAAAAAGGGAAGGGAGGGGCTTCCTAGGTGGCGCAGTGGTTAAGAATCCGCCTGCCAATGCAGGGGACACGGGTTCGATCCCTCCTCCAGGACGATCCCACATGCCGCAGAGCAACTAAGCCTATGTGCCACAACTACTGAGCCTGCACTTTAGAGCCCATGAGCCACAACTATTGAGCCCATGTGCTGCAACTACTGAAGACCATGCGCCTAGAGCCCATGCTCCGCAACAAGAGAAGCCATGGCAATGAGGAGCCTGTACACCACAACAAAGAGCAGCCCTGACTCGCTGCAACTGGAGGGAGCCCACGTGCAGCAACGAAGACCCAACACAGCCAATGAATAAATAAATGGGAAGGGAATTTAAAAAAGGAACGGTCTCCTTTCCCTGTGTCCCTCTACCTCTGAGTTGGAGTCAGAGATCTCATTATTTCATTAGCTGGTCTCATTCCCTTGATGGTGACTGGGTTCATGAGCATTTGATTTAAGCTGCAATTAAACTTCCAATCACAGAAATACATTTTCAAGAGATAATTGGGTGCATTATGCCAGCTTGTTGGCCTGCTAGCTGGCTCTAATTGTTGGCCAGTAAATTAAAAGCAAGTGCAAGTAAATAGCTCATCCAAAGACACATCAAAAAGAAGGAAGTCATGTTCCCATTGATCAAGGACTTGCCCTCTGCCCCAAACAGAAATCTTGCCTTTGCTCACAAATCCATCACTCTGGTCTAAACGATGTACGGGTAGCAAGCATTTTCATTGGTCTACACAGATTAGGATGAAGAGCTCTTGAGAGAATGGTTTTCTATCTTGCTTTTCCCTTCCACACCCTTCTTCTTTCTTTCTTTTTCCTTGCAGTGAAGCCCCCCAAATGAGTAACAAGGCCTTTATTTTTTCATCTTTCTCCCCACCCTCCACTTGTATAAGCCCATAGCAGTAACTTGAGCTAAAGAAAGACTTTTCACTATTTTTTTTTGTCTTGGAGGGGTGGCAGAGCCATCAAAATATAGAATAGTTTGCCTCTGCAGGTTACGAGTACCTTCACTGAGGGAGAGAGGGTGGGTGGTACCTTGGGCAGTAGACAAATTTCAGTTATTGGATGGGAGGATTATAATATATCAAAGGATGATGACTGATCTTTACCATTCTCCCAGCAAATTGCATGCTGGTTTTCCTTTGGGAAAGCCCCCTTTCTCCTCTCAGACTATATAGACTGGGAGCTATGGTAGATCATATTACTGTTTGCAAATGCTCACTTATCTCTCTCTCCATGGGAAAAGCATACCGCCTAGTCCCTATGATGCTGTCTTAGCCGTGTGAATATCTTTGGCCAATAGAATATAAGTGGTTGTGACACACCACACGTCTGAGTAGAAGCTTCAAATTGATTGTGTGGGTCAGCTTAGTTTCCTGTTCTTCTGCACATAGGGGCTCTTCCTGCAGCCTGAATGAGAAGGCGCATGGTGGGGAGCCCAGCAGAGCAAAGCAGGGCCATAGAAGCTGCACCAACATTTAACATGAGAGGGAAATGCTTAGCAGAGCCAGTGAGGTACAGGGTATCTTCTCCTGGGGGTCTAGGAGAGATGGAGGCAACCTTCCCCACAGGGCATGCAGCTGGTACTGGGGAGATGGAGTTGCTGCCTCTTTCTCACCACCACAAAGTTAGAAACTAAGGCCCAGATGTGTAGGAAAACCAGAACAAGGCACAGAGAAGCCAGGTCTTGTGGCATCACCTGAGCTCAGACCAGACCCCACTGAAAGCAGGTCCTCCCCTGGACATTTTGCTTAAGAGAGCCAGCTTTCTCTTTGCTCAGGTCTTTTTGCATAGGGCTTTCTGTCACTTGCAGCTAAAAGACTTCTCACTGAAACAGCCTCCAACTCTGAAGTTCTAAATCTCTCAGACCTTCCTTGTTGTCCTCTCAAGTGACAGAGGAGCAGAGGTGCCATTGCTCAGACAGAGAAGCTCCTGACGACCTGGAAACTTACAAACCCTTAGGCTTGGCCTGACTTGGAGTTGTCTATCAACCCAGAATGGATTCCAGAAGGCTGAGCTGGAAAAAAGACTTTTACAGAAGCCCAAGGGGGACCTGATCGTTTCACCTGCAACCTTGGAGGGGCAAACTGAAGCCTTCTCCTCAGCCCGCATCATCAGTCATCATAGCAACACACATCGGCCTGTAAGAGACGTGGCTAGTCCTATGTTAGACTTTTATTTCTAAAAGCATCAATGACAATTTGATTTAGATGATTAATTTCTTCACCAATAGCCATTTCTTCCTGACTTAAGTCAAAAACTGAATAATACAAACTGACTGAAATATCATTGCAGAATCAATAAAACATCCTCAACAGATAATTATAGCATTAATGCACTTATTCTCTGGTTGGTGCATCAATCATAGTTAATGGGAATAAGTTGAAATGATTTTAATTAAAGGCATTTGGGTTCTGTTGCCATGAGTCATAGAATGCTGAGGCATCAGAGCCCTAAGAACTAAGAGGCCAGGGGTTTTCCAATCCAGGGTTTGTTGGAACCCCGGGGATCTTTAGAAGTACTTCTTGGGCCAGTATAGGAAGTAGTGAAGAGAAAGAGAGCTGAATGTCAGAAGCCCCAGGATTTCCAGTCTCATTTCAAACAGAACATCTCTGAATATGAATTTACTGTAAAAATGGCTTAGGTTGCAATAGGAATAAGAAGAGGAGAAGGAAGGGAACTAAGTAAAGAACAGAGAAAGAAGAGGATGAGTTTAAAAACCACTGATCTAAACCAACCACCTCATTTTACCAATGGGGAAAGTGAGGCTCAGTAAGTGAGAGAGGTTTGTCCAATGTCACCCAGATGCTTTACAACAGAGCCTGTGCTGAGACCCAGCTGCTCTGACTCCCAAGCGAATAGGCTTCCCATCGCATCAGTTTATACAGTGTAGATTTTAGAAACAAAGGGTTTATTTCATGGTGGCGAGGAGAATTGAGGGTATTCTACCCCAAAACACCATCAGGAAGGACTCCTGCCCTTGGTCCCCACTTTTAACCAGCGCTTCGTGCCAGGCCTTGTCCCTGGTCCAGGATTCCAGCCAACGGGTTCTATTCAAGATCTTTCCAATATGATCCAGAGTCCACAGCCAGCAGTTATTGGTAGGGAAAGCTCCAGCCAGAATTGGCGACTGATTTTGCTATTAGCCAGATTTTATTCATTGACACACCACTTACTATGCATGAAATGCTATGCTGGACACTCAAAAACTGCAGGAAAATATAGGATACTATCCATGCCTGCATTGTCTGGAAAAGAAGGTAAACTCTACAGACCAATCATCACAATGCACAGTTCATTTGGTGTTTCTTGCCTGTTAGACCATAACCTCTATGAGGCAGAAGTGGTGTCCGTTTTTCACTGTACATCTCCAATGCTTTACATGATGCTAGGCACATAGCAGATGCTCAATAACTATTGTTGGATACTTTAAAATAGCAATAATAAAGTTAACCCTTACCATACACCAGATGCTATTGGAAATCATCATGTAATAAAGTGTTCAATTCTTACCACAACCTAGGAACTGATTATATTATGAATCCCATTTTTCCAGCTAAGGCACAGAGGAGTTAAGAATATTCCTCAAGTTCACATAGCCAATAAAGTATAGAATTAGCATTTGATTCTAAGACATTTCCAAAGACTTCATCCTTAACCATATTCTTAATACCCCCAAAATATCATGGGAGCTCAGAGAAGGAAGTAATCACTTCTAGAAAGAGATCAAGGAGAAGTCTTGTAAGAGGTAGAACCTAATCTATGTCTTAACAAATTGATAGGATCTGGACTTAGGGAGATGGAGAGGGGCATTCCAAGGAAAGGGGGCAGAGTGAGCAATGGCGTGGCGAGGGGAGGCCATGGGCACGTATGAAAGTCAGGTTCAGTTTGACTGGAATATTCTCTATAAAGGAAGCATAAGAAAATATGACCAGGGAGAAGAATCAGGGCCAGGTACATGAGGCAATTAAGAGCCACTGAACATGACATGATAAGAGCTCAGTTTTGGACAGACTTTCTATCAGGCCCAACTTAGAGGTCTTGAGGTGAGGGTCAGGTGGCAAAGGAAGAAAAAAAATTTAAAGGCCAAGTCCAGACCTCCTTGACAAATGGACCAGAGTTGGATACAGGACCCAGATCCTGGATATCGTACCATAGCTTATGCCATTGCTCAAGCAAGTAGCCTGACTAGTTTCACTCCTATGGACCCAGAATGATGCCTTTGGCTTAAGAGTGACCTTAAATTCAGCTGTAGTAACAATGTCTCAGGTGAGTAGATTTCCATCATTGTGCAGAAAACAGCTTCTATCTGCTGCAGCCATGAATCCAGGTGCTGATTCTATTGACAGCCTCCCTGGCCCCAAAGAATCCACATTTTTTAAGTCCAGATATAAACATGCACTCAGACACCTAGATCCTTTAGAAATCTCTTCAACTGAAAACCCATGAATTTTATAAATTCATAGAATCCTATTGGAGAAAGAACACAGCATAGATTTTAGCAAATATGTTAAAGCTATACATACTGTAAAAAACAAAAAAAAAACAAAAATCCCTTTGTCTCTGTGAAAAAGTGTCATTGGCAATCAATTTTTAAATAATTGGTACTATTTTTGGAGACCTTAAATCCATGACTGTATGGAGCAGTCCTGATCGATGCATTGGCTCCATTGCCTTTGACTTTGGGCTATACCCAGGGATGCCAAAGGCCTGCAGTGTTGCAACCGACTCCAACTAGTGCAGCACTGGGGGAAGTGTTTAGAAATAAGCAAATGGAGATGGGATGAAGCCTCTTTGAGATAGCTTTGAGATAACTGGCTATCAGCTTGATGGGAGGAAATCATGAAGTTAAGGGTTATAAACTTCAGTTGGCTGCTCTCGTGAAGCTCTGAGTTCACCCTGAGTATTGAGAGTCTGAAGTTCCCTTCTGTTGATTGATTGGGTTGCAGGCCTTCCTTCTTCCCCCTCCTCGTATTGATAACCTTAGCAATGTGAATTTATAGCTCTTCTCATTAACAGGTGAGGGCTGTTTCTTCACCCCTTCAATTTGGGCTGGCCTTGTGACCAAGGCTGGGTCTAGGGTATAGAAAACAAGGGGTCTAGGACTCAAAATTTAAGGAGGCTCTCACTCTCAGGGCCAAGCATGTGTAAGGTAAACACCTGAGAGTGAATGTCTCCTTAAAATGTGTGCCCTAGGTGCCTTGCTCCCCTCACCCTAGTCCTAATCCTGCTCAAGACTTGCTTTGGCCAATAGAGTGTGGCAGAAGTGACATCATGCCGGTTCTGAGCCTTAGCCTCAGCTTGGAACATGCCATCACCACAATACCAAGGCTGCTAGAGGATGAGAGGCTATGTGGAGGAGAGACACGCTGCCCCATCTGAAGTCATCCTGGACCAGCCAGCCCCCCAGCTGACCCACCAGCTGACCACAGATGCGTAAGCAAGCCCAGCTTAGATCAGTCCAGCCAAGCCCAGCTCAGCAGAACTGCCAATGAACCTACAGACTCATGAGAAATAATAAATGGTCCTTGTTTTAAGATGTTTTGGCATGGTTTGCTATTCAGTGGTGGATAATTAGCATACCTTCTTACCTCTCCTTTCACTACACCATAGGTATTTTCTTCTCCTAAGGAGCCTGTTAAAAATTAATATATAAATGACTCTATTTGGTATGGACAGGTTAAGAAGAGATTTGAGTTTCCAGGATGAAAAGTGAAGAGACTTCTTCTGGTTCTAACTCTGCCAGTAATCTTGCACAAATCTCTTTCCCTTTCTGGGACTTGAGGCTCCCTTGTTAGAAAAGAGTTGTTTGCTCCAAAGCAGCATATTCTGGGTTTCTTTACACATGGCAACTCCAGTTTCTTGGGGATGGCTGCTCAGCATGCAGAGTTGAAGAGTTCTGAGGCTCAACAGGAAAGAATGCTATTATCGATTAGTGATGTCTGTCATGATCAAAGAAAAGGAGAACTAAGGAAGTGAGACAGAGGAGCAACACACTGGCCCCACAGTTGCCATGACTAGTCTGGATTCACTCCTAGGCTCCTTCAGCAGCAAGTCTCTCATGCTCCCTGTTTAGAGGGGTTCACCCTGCCAGACCAATCGAGCTCTGAAGACCTCTTGCTACCACGGACAACTCTTCCTTTGTTTCCTGCTTTCTGCTCTACACAGAGGCAAAGCCTAGGACAGCGACCTGTGTTGTTGTTCTGGAATGGTGGACAATGCATAGGTACTGGGCAGTTTTTCACTCAATGTCACTCACTCCACACATCTGGCCTGGTTGAGTTGTCTTTAGAGTGGAAGGTTTAGTGCTAAGCAGAAAAAAAAAAAACTCTGATTATTGTACATTCAAATAGGGGGGTTCATTTTTACTACCATTACAGAAATTTACTCTCAAGAATGCCTCTTTTCTGAGAAGCACAGAACATTCACAGGAACAAGTTCACAGGACGCTTCCATGGGGTGAAGGTCCTCTCCAGAACTGGCATCCTCGCACCAGCATGGACCACCTGCCTTGCTGCCCCCACCTCCACCACCAGCTTAGCTGGAAGGTGAATCTCCACTTGTGCAAGACTCGAGGCAGTGGGTCTTCAGTTCTGGCTGCCCTCATTCAGCAGAGAAGGTTAAAAATAATTCACTGCATATGGAAATCACTTCAGAGCTTACAAATTGCTTTCACAACCTTAATTTCATTTGATCCTCAAAACAGCCCTGTGATGAGAAAAGTGAGGTCCAGACAGGTTAGGTGATAAGCCTAAGGGCAAGTGGAAAGTAAGGAGAAAGAGCCAGTAACAGGACATGGGTCTTCTCATTAAGATCCTGTCCTCTTTACACAGCACGAAACCACATCTCCTTATCCACCACCAGTCACTGTGGACAGGTGACCACTACCAACAACATCACCATGCCACCAAACACTCCACCTACCTAATGATTGGAAAAACACACTTGTCCCCATAACTTTAGCTCACCCATCTCCACCCCTCATCAAGCCCCTAAATACCCAAATCCACTGTCAGAGTGGGTCTGACTCAGTTCCTTTCTGCACAGGGATGAAGTGTGGGAGAGTGGTATGAGCATGTGCTTTTGAGCCAGGCAGACACATACAAAACTTGGCTCTGCTACTTCTTAATGGATGATGAAGGCAAGTTACTTAATTTCTCTCTCAGTGTTCTTTTCTTTAAAATGGGAATATTTGTAGTAATACCCACATCATAAAATCTCCATGAGGAATAAATAAAACAATACCTCCATGAATAAAATAATGAACATAAAGGGGTTTAACACCATGCCTGATACATGAATTCAACAAATGGTGGTAGTAGTAGGAACTAAATAATAACAACAACACTAACAATAATACCTGGAAGCTAAGCCAAAGAAATAGGGGCAAACCTGGTACCTCAGGCCTGAGCATCTCTGCCCTGTTGTGTGGCTGTTTTCAAAAGGTCTTTCCGTTCATGGGCAGAATTTGAGCGCACACCCAGCAAACATCCCCACGCACCATCCATCAGCCCTAACAAGGGCTCTACATCAACGCCAGATTTATCGGATGTGGGATGCAGAAAATACATTGGAGGAGGAGAAGTGGGCTGTATAATCAGGTGTGTGATTAGTCATGCTAATGACATTTATTATGCTACACGTAGAACTAATTTACAATAATTTAATCATCAACAAACAACTGTGCAAGAAGAAGCAGCAAGGTTGTCGGATTCTCAAATAAGGGCTCTTGAATGAGAGTTCCAGAATGACCCTGAACTTGTGTAATTCTGGAGGGAAAGACTGGGCCCAAGTCTCAGTGTGTCTGTAAGAATGATGACCAGCATTGCATAGCAACTCTAGAGTTTACAAACTACCCACATGGACAGAATCTCATTTGACTCCTGGGACAAATTTCCATGGTAACACATTTCTGAACTCACTTTAGGATGACAAGCTGGGGTTGAGAGGTGAGAAGGGGCATTTTAAAGGACTCAGACCCAGGACTCCAGATTCCAGATCTGTCCTTCTTTCTAAACCACTGGCGCTCATGCAGAGGTGTGCGGCACATACATACATACATACATACATACATAAATAAATAAATAGGACTTACACATAAATAAATAAATACCTGGTCCCTGGTATATATATAATTCAGTAATTCTGGGATGAAAGATGGAAATCTGATTCAGAAACATGCTCCAAGTTGAAAACCACTAACTTGTAGGATGAAAAGAGGGGAGACCACCCGAGATGGTGGGAGGACATGGGTTACAGTCTCCTCTATGTATATTTGAAACTTGACTCTATCCGCTTACCAGCTGTGTGACCTAGGTCAAGTTACTTTATCTCTCTGAGCCTCAGTTTCCTCATCTGCAAATGGGGAAAATAATACCTATATCATGAGAAAATGTAACAGATGAGAAACTGAGTGAGAAAATGTAACTGAGAAACTACATGAGAAAATGTAACTTAACCCCTAATAACAGAGTAAATAAATGTTAGTTCTCCATTCCTTTGGATAGTAGATATTTGAAACATGAACTCAAGGGTGTGATAGAAATGTATCTATTGTGTTACCAATACATGTTGTTCTCCTGAATCAAAACCTATTGCAAAAATTTTTAATTAAAAAAATTTTTTTTAATTTAATGCTCAAAAAGAAAAAAAAAACTGCCTAAAACAACCTGCTCTCCAAGAACAGAGTCGTCAGATTTTCCTTCCAAACCATCAGCTACAGAGTGCCTGGGAGGTTCTCTTAACATCCAATTACTGCAGCAGCTCCCCCTGCTGCTCCAACCATCCTTCAGGACACAGCTTCCTCCCCAGGCCAGGAGGAGAGCTCCAGTCCTGTTTTCATTTGTGTTATTTGAGAAAAACAAAAGGGTCAAATAAAAGGCACTCTCCTTCTGCTAGGGAGTCCTCAGGAAAAGAAAATCAGTGAGTCCCTTGTAGCTTAAATCATTGCATTAAAGATATTTCATATCTCTGGTCCCCTGGGGCTCAAGAAAGGTCCTTTGATGTCTCCTCAAACTTTTTTTTAACAAATTTGTTTATTTATTTGTTTGTTTGTTTATTGGCTGTGTTGGGTCTTCATTGCTGTGTGTGCGCTTCCTCTATCTGTGGCAAGCAGGGGCTACTCTTTGTTTTGGTGACGGGCTTCTCATTGCAGTGACTTCTTTTGTTGCAGAGTATGGGCTCTAGGTGTGCAGGCTCAGTAGTTGCAGCACGTGGGTCAATAGTTGGGCTCGTGGGCTCAACAGTTGTGGCTTGCAGGCTCTAGAATGCAGGCTCCGTAGTTGTGGTGCATGGGCTTAGTTGCTCTGCGCCTGTGGGATCTTCCCAGACCAGGGATTGAACCTGCATCCCCTGCACTGGCAGGCAGATTCTTAACCACTGTGGCACCAGAGAAGTCCCAAATGTCTCTTCAACCTTGATCTAACTTAGTGAGGTTCCTGCCAGCCCTCTTCCTAGACTGTCCCACCCTGGGTGAGGACCCAGACACTCCTGTTGGGGAAGCCATCACAAGCAGTGATGTGGTGAAGGTTTACGGCAAGAAGACCTTGACACCAATGGCTCCTCCAACGAAAGCCTTGGGGCTTCTCCCCTTTTCAAGCAGAGCAGTCCTGACCTCCTGGCTCAATTCTCTGCAATCCATCTCCCCTGGCAGGACCTGGTTTCTGGATGGAGGGTGGTGCTCTGAGAGAATCAGCCCAAGTACCCCAGGAGTTCATGACTCAGCCCTCGGCTGCCCTCTCATCTCAGATCACAGAGAACATCGCTACCAAATCTTCAGTACTCTCTCTCTCAATTGGCTCTAGAGGAAAAAAATCTGGCTTCAGTCAGCCTTGGGGATGTTTCAGCTGTCAAAGTGGGAAACTTAATGAGCTGGTGATGGAGAGAAAAGTGCCCCATCTTTTTAAACCTGGGCTTAATCCTGGCTGCCTAATTGTACCCAGCTATTCTATGACTCTCTCCCACCCTGATTTCGACAGTCCAGTGAGAGAGCCTGACCCGCTGGGCACACAGGTAAGGTGCAGAGAAGGCCAATTAGTGGTCAAATTGGATCCAAAACTCAGAGAAATCCATGTCATCTGGCTATGTGGCCTACAGATGCTGGCCTACTACCCAGAAGTCTCACACTGAAAGCATGCAGGCTAGGTCTGGCTTGGAGAAGCACATTGCATAAAAACAAAAACAAAAACAAAAAAAACAAACACAAAAACAAAATAAAACAAAACAAAAACAAGAAACAATTACACAACTGTGTAATCCTGGAGTGTTAAAAACATCTACTTAAGAAGATTTCACCTAAAAAAATTCTAGATTTCTGGTTTCTCTTACAAAATCCAAAGATCTAACCACACTAGGCCCAAGTTCTAAGCGTGTTGTTAACCAGCTAGAATTAAGTAGCAGCTTCCTGTGTAAATGGAACGTGTGAACCTCAGTTCCCCGCAGTCTCCACCACTCCTTACCTCCCATGACACTGGGGCCCTGGAATATGTGTCTTTCACCCCTGGTGACTGTTTCCTCACCTAGGCTTTGGTTCTTTTCACCTGCACAATGACAGGGTTAGCCAGAATGGACCCTGTGCTAAAGAAGCCATACCTGATCCCACGACCCCTCAGAGGGCTGTGTGCAGGAAGGCCTCCAGGCTGGGGTCAGAGAATCAGGGGCAGTGAAGCAAACCAGGTTATCCATTGGGAGGGAGCGGTGGGGAGGTGCTTGAGGAGACCCACATGCCCTCCTCTCCAGGGCAGACAGCATCCTCAGAGACCCCCATCACTTGCCCACTGGCACCCTCGCCCCTCCGGTTAGGGCAGTCCTCACCATCCACAGCCCCAGCCTGGGGATACTTAGAGGGGCTGTCACTCCTCACGGTCCACCCTCTCTACCCGCACTGCCACTCCAATGCCCTCCCATGGCCACATTTAATAAAGGACGAGCAAGAAGCAATACAGCATGGCTCAGAAGCGAAGGGGTCTGGCGATGGGCTGGCGGGGTGCTTGCCTGGAGCTCGTTAGGGCAGGAACACCCTGTCATGACAAGGTGCGCTGCTGCCCGCCTCTAACCACACACCCCATTTGGCCCTGCTCAGCTCAGCCAACCCGCAGAGCATCCCGATGTTTAAAGATTACCAAGGCGAGTTTGTAACGAAGCCGCTCCCTCTTTGTCTGTCCTTGCGCCAACAGCAGCAGAAGGGATACTAATTAGAGGGTGAATTATTAGCTTCCCATGGTGCACTGCAGGGACATTAAAAATGAGGGGGCTTTGCTGCTTGCCTTTTAGATGGTTAGTCTTGGTTTAATATATTCGTGTTTCTAGGTGAGCAGCAGGGGACAGTTTTTATGATTATAATTGTTGCATAATTACTGGCCTAAGGTTGCCTATTGTTAAATAAAAATGCTGAGATACTAATGTTTTATTGAACAGTACAAGGAGATAAAATTGTAATATCTTTTCCTGAGCAGTCGAAGCTGCTCGTTCGCAGCCTACTGACAACCCTTAGCCGTCTTACGGAAGAGGTGGATGGGCTCTGCCTGGGCTGGAAGTCAAACGTGAAATACGTGCTTGGGGATAAAGGAGCAGAGGAGGAGAAGGGATGCCAAGCACATGCCCTCATGGCCTCTGCATGTTGCAGGGCGCAGGGCTAAGACCTGGGTTAATGCATGTGCTCTCAACAGGAAGGTCAGCTCCCAGCCACCCGGTTCTTGGGCAGCAAAGACCACAAAGTTCCTCTCCCATGAAGGACACCCACCTGCAAGAGGAACTGAAGGGACACAGAGGCAGAGACACCAAGGGCTGCCAAGACAGGGATGTGGCCACCATCAGGTGGACCAGCGAGGTTCAACTTCCCTCCCTTGGCAACTCTTAAACACTCAGTCCTTCCAGTTTCTAGGAAGTTACCTGGAACCAGCCAGGAAACACACCTTTAATATTTCTCAAATCCACTTCTTTCTCCTCACCCCACCAACTCACCCTACGCCCCACAGCCATCCTCAAGGCTGCCTAACCAGCTCCCTGCATCTAGTGTCTCCTGTCTGCAACCTATCATTCCCAGTCTGCCAAGATTTCTGCAACCAGGCAACAGATGATTCCTACCAGGAGCCAACCAGATGAAAAACAAATGCATTTGAGTCAGATCTGCTGCCTCACCAGGCCAGAAAAGCATAAAGGGGGCTGAGAAATGCCATTTGATTTAGGCAAAAAGGAAGCATCTGATCCATGTGGTCTAGCTCTTCTGGGGAGTCCCGTTCCTCAGAGGCGCGACATGAAATAGGTCACTGTTCTTACTGTTCATCCAGGTGTGTACAGCCAGGAAAGTGGAGGCAGAGCATGGGTGGAGCAAACCTGAATTTCAGAAAGTCACAGCAAGGGGCAGCTACTTCCCCAGAAGAAGAAGCCCTCCCCACGCCCCCTCGTTTCCCCAGGCCTGGCCCAGCAGAGGCTCCTGGTTCTTTGCTAAGACTTTCACAGCAGGCGTAAATAACAATGAGTTTTGCATATGGTTCCTCCTTGGCAAAGCCCAGTCTTCTGGAAATAGCTGTGGGCTGGGAGTCAGTCAACCTGAGTTTCGATCCCAGTTCAGTCACCCCTCTGCAATTCTTAAGACAAGTCGCTTCAACTCTCATCTCTGAAACAGAAATCACATCACCACTCTGCTTCCCTTACACAGTTCATGTGAGGCCTGAATGGACGTCAAGGAACCAAGGGCTGTCAGAGCTGGAAAGAGCTCATCTGGTCCAATTTCTTTCCAAATGCAGGAAATCTTTCCAGAGCATTTCTGACAGATGTTCATTCTCCCTCTGCACAAAGACGAAGACTCCAGAGAGCTCAGAGCAACTCCTCCTTGTGCTGGACAGCTCTGATTTTGCCGCTTAATGTGAGCAGAGACCTGCCCAGCCCTGGGCCTGGGGCAGGGCTGCCCTGGGCTGTGTCTCCTTCACACAGCTGGTCCCACAGGAATTGAAAATAGTGATTTGTCTGCCCTTGGTCTGTTCTTCTCCAGAACAACCATCTCAGATTCCTCAGTCATTCTTTGTGTTTCAAATCCTCTATCATCTCTCTCTCTGAACTCTCCCTTAGATATCCCACCCATCCTACACCAGAAGAGAACATGTGCAACCGGCCAGTCCAGAACACAATCACCTCCCTCAATCTAGTCACTATGCTCCTATTAATGCAGCCTACAATTGTGCAAACTTTTTAGGAGGCACATCACACAGTTGGCTTATATTGAACCTGGGCTCAACTAAATCCTCCAGATCTTTTTCATATAAATGGCTTTCATTTGGAAAATAAAAAGTCTCACCCTTCCTGCACATGTACAATTGATTGTTTTGAAACTAAATGTATGATTTTATAGTACTTTCTGTTTTCTTTCAATATGGTGGTTCAGATATCTCTTTCCAAACAATGATAAACCTTTCTAAATCCTGATTCTGTCACCCTGTGCTTGAATTGGAAACTCTGCTTTACAGGTTTGTATCATCTGTGGATTTGTTAAGCAAACCTTCACTGTCTTCAATGAAAAGTGTTAACAGTACTGATCCTTGGGGAATCTGTTGTATCAGAGTGAAGGAAGTTATCAAGACTAGTAGAAATGAAATGAGTTAAGACAGTAAACTGAGGGGAAAGTATACAGGACACCAAAAACTTCGGTGAAAAAATAAACAGAAGAGAGGAGGAAATGCCTAACATATGCATTTGTGCATCCGAAATGATGGGACCCAAGATCAATCCCAAGATCACAGTTGGATTTGACCAAGGAAAGTTAAGATTATGTAAATCTAAGCCATTCTTACTTCACTCAGTTTTCCTGGAAACAGGGCCCGCTGTTTATGACAATGCTGTAACAATGAGAAAAACTGCATGCAGATAACGGAAAGAATTCAGATGATGCTGTACATGGTCTAGTTTGCTTTGTCTTAGTAAATTCAACTACTAGTCATAAGGAGAAATGTATAAGATATTTGTAAAAGATTTAAAATGAGCCTGGATCCTTCAGAGCCTCCAGACCTGTTGTTTTGTCCTTGGTTTTAGCTGCAACCTATACCAATATCAAGAAGTTGTGCAGCCATATCTTCTGCGCTTCGGCATAGTTGCCTAGAAGGACCTTGTACTAGGAAATGATGGGGATTTCTCTGTAAGCTCTTTGGAAATATTACTTATAGAGCTCTCCCTGTCTTCAATATTGGTTCAGCAGTACAGAGACACTTCAGAGGGAAAAGCACAGGTAAAGCCCGGTATATTCATTTCCTGAAGCTGTTGTAACAAAATTGCCACACACTTGATGGCTTAAAACCCCAGCATGTATTCTTTCATAGTTCTGGAGGCCAGAAGTTGAAAATCAGTTTCACTGGGCCAAAATTAAAGTGGCGGCAGGCCCACACTCCCTGCAGAGTCTCTAGGGAAGAAGCTATTCCTTACCCCCTCCAACTTCTGGTGGCTGCTAGCATTCCCTGACTTGTGTCCACATCACTCCAACCTCTGCCTCCATAGCCACTCTGCCTTCTCTTCTGTCTGTGTCAAATCTCCCTCTTCCTTTCTCTTATGTAATACTTGTCATTGGATTTGGGATCCACCTAGATAATCAAGGATAATCTCCCCATGCCAAGACCCTTAATTTAATCATATCTGCAGAGACTTTTTTTCTTAGAGGATAATGTTTATAGGTTCCAGGGACTGGTCCTGATATCTCTGGGTGGCCATTTTGCAGCCTACTATACCCAGCGTCAATTAAAACAAAATGTTGACCTGGACAGAATTAGCGGTGAAGCTCAACACAGGCTAGGATCAATCATCCTAGGATAATCACTCCTTAGTCAGCATCCTGGAAAAGATCATACATCCAGCTCTCAACAGCTGGTTGGGAAATCACCACAGGAATATATAAAATGTAAAACAATCACTCCAGGAATGCATAAAATGTTATTACTGGTTCCCAAAAAAGAAATCACCTGGGCCCACAGAGGGGAAAAAGTCATCTAAATCCCCCCAGGGACTTTCCTGGTGGTCCAGTGGTTAAGACTCTGTGCCTCCACTGCTGAGGTCACGGGTTTGATCCCTGGTTGGGAAACTATGATCCTGCATGCCGGGTGGCACAGCCAAAAATATATATGTGTATTTCCCCAAAAGATGTTATCCTTATGACACATCTCCCTATTTAGGTACTTGAGTTATGGGTCCCATTAATATGGAAACAGGCAGGCATGAGTACTGTAGGTGGGATTCCCCAGGAAGCAGACTCTGGCGTGGAGTTTCGCATGCCAGATGTTTATGAAGGAGTGCCCTTGGGATCAACACCAATGGAAGGAGAGGAAGGAAGCAGAAGAGGAAGGAAGGGAGCAGTTGAGATGCAATGTAGGCCCAACAACAGCCTTGGCCAAGCCTCCCAGGAGCGCCAGGGTTGGGATGATCTTCAGAACTGTCCTGAGTTGAGGCAAAAAAAGTCACCCCCAGGAAAAGGTGTGACCTTGGGCAAGGCAGCTCAGATAATCCCTGAATGGGCTGATAGCTGGAGGCCATCTGCTGACTGCATTCCCAGCAGCTGGGCAACAAGTCCTTCCTTGAGGGGCCTTCTGGGCCAAGCCACGCATCACAGTTTCCATTGTTTCAGGAGAATACATTCTTTTCCATCACTGAACACTGAGGCACCATCATGGAGAGATCTCAGGTCAGATAAACCTTCTAGAGTAGAATACGCATGGCTACAAAGTATCATGCTTAGTTTTTTGTTTTACTGGGAGTTTTTGTTTGTTTTTCATCTAAGATGTTTTCAAGAAATTTGCCATCTAAATTCAATTTCATTAAAAAATAAAATTTATTACCGGGAAGAAAGTAAAGATTTTCATTCTTAGCACTTCTGTTCAACATCATGCTAAAGATTCTAGCCAGGGAAATTAGACTAGAAAACAGGATAAAATGCATCCAACTGGAAAGGAAGAAGTAAGACTATCTCTATTTCCAGATGACATGATCTTGTATATAGAAAGTCTTAAGAAATCTACTAAAAAGCTGTCAGAATTGATGAGTTCAGCAAGATTGCAAGATACAAGGTCAATATATAAAGTCAATTGTGTTTCTCTACACTTGCAAGGAACAATCTGAAAATAAAACTAAGAAAACAATTTTACTTACAAAGACATTAGAAATAAAATACCTCACAATAAATTTAACTGAAGTGTAAAAATTATACTCTGAAAACTACAAAACATGGTTGAAAGAAATTTGCAAAGACCTAAATTAACAAAAACATCCTATGCTCATGAACCTGAAGACTTAATATTAAGACATCAATACTACCCAAAGCAATCTATAGATTCAATACAATCCCTATCAAAATTCCAAGGGCCTTTTTTGTAGAAAAGGAAAGCTGATCCTCAAATTCATATGGAATTGTAAGTGGCCCCAAACAGCCAAAATAATCTTGAAAGAGAAGAACAAAGTTGAAAGACCCACACTTTCTGATTTCAACACTTCCTACAAAGCTACAATAATTAAAACAGTGTACTAATAACTTCAGAAGAGGCATATAGACTAATGGGATAAAATTGAGAGTCCAGATATAAACTCATACATCTATGGCTATTTAATTTTAACAAGGGTGCCAAGACCATTCAATGAGGAAAGAATAGTCTCTCCAATAGATGATATTGGAACAACTAGATATTCACACATAAAAGAAAGAGGTTAAACCCCTACATCACACCATATTCAAAAATTAACTCAAAATGAATCAAGGCCTAAGTGTAACAGCTAAAACTTAAAGGAAAGCATAGGTGTAAGTATTACTGACCTTGGAATAGGCCATTGCACAAGCAACAACAAAAAAAACTAGATTAAATGAATTTCTTCAAAATTAAAAGCTTTGTGCTTCAAAAGAATACAATGAAGAAAGTGGAAAGAATCCATAGAATGAGAAAAAAATGTGCAAAACTCATGTATCTGATAAGGAACTTGTATCTAGAATATATAAAGAACTATTATAACTTAATAATAAAAAGACAAAGAACTGAATTCAAAATGGGCAAAGAATCTGAATGGACATCTCTCCAAAGAAAATGTGTAAATGGCCAATAAGCATTACAAAAAGTTGCTTAACATCATTAACCGTCAGAGAAATCCAAATCAAAACTATAATGAGATACCACTTCACCCTCAAGAAGGACTATAACAAAAAAGACAGAAAATAACAAGTGTTGGTGAGGATGCAGAGAAATTAGAACCCTCGTAGACTACTGGTAGAAATGTAAAATGGTGCGGCCACTTTGGAAAAGAGTCTTGCAATTCCTCAAAAGTTTAAAAAGAGTTACCATATGACCTAGCAAGTCTACTACTTGGTATACTACCTAAGAGAAATGAAAATATATGTCCACACAAATAACTTGTACACAAGTGTTCACAGCAGCATTTTTTCCAAAGGATAAAATTTTTTTTAATTAAAGTATAGTTTATTTACAGTGTTGTATTAGGGACTTCCCTGGTGGCACAGTGGTTAAGAATCTGCCTGCCAATGCAGGGGACATGGGTTCAAGCCCTGCTCTAGGAAGATCACACATGCCATGAAGCAACTGAGCCCATGTGCCACAACTACTGAGCCTGCATGCCACAACTACTGAAGCCCACTCTCCTAGAGCCCATGTTCCACAACAAGAGAAGTCACTGCACTGAGAAACCTGCACACAGCAGTGAAGAGTAGACCCCACTTGCTGCAACTAGAGAAAGCCTGCATGCAGCAATGAAGACCCAATGCAGCCAAAAATAAAATTAAAAAAAAAAAACAAAAACCACTGTTGTGTTAGTTTCTGGTGTACAGTAAAGTGATTCATTTATACATATACATATACATATACATTCTTTTTCAGATTCTTTTCCCATATAGTTTATCATGAAATATTGTGTATAGTTCCCTGTACTATACAATAGGTCCCTGTCGATTATCCATTTTATATGTAGTAGTGTGTATATGTTACTCTCAAACTACTAATTTATCCCTCCCTACCCCCAACCTATCTCTTTTGGTAACCATAAGTTTGTTTCTATGTCTGTGACTCTGTTTCTGTTTTATAAATAAGTTCATTTGTATCATTTTTTTAAGATTCCATATATAAGTAATATCATATGATATTTGTCTTTCTCTGCCTGACTTACTTCACTTAGTATGATAATCTCCAGGTCTGTCCACGTTGCTGCAAATGGCATTATTTCATTATTTTTAATGGCTGAGTAATATTCCATCATATATATGTACCACATATTCTTTATCCATTCATCTGCTGATGGACACAGGATGCTTCCATGTCTTGGTTATTGCAAATAGTGCATAGCAGCATTATTTTTAATAGCCAAAAAGTAAAAACAACCCAAATATCCATCCATTAATGAATGGATAAATAAAATGTGGTCTATCCCTACAATGGGAAATTATTGGGCAATAAAAAGGAATAAAATATTAGTACATGCTACAATGTGGATAAATTTTAAAACATTATGCTAAGTAAAAGAAGTCAGACAGAAAAGGCCTTATATTTTATGATACCATTTCTTCGAAATATCTCAATTAGGCAAATCCCTAGAGATAGAAAATAGATTAGTGGTTGCCTAGGGCTGTGGGAATTTGGGGGAAATGGGGAGTGACTGCTAATGGGTATGGCGTTTCTTCAGGAAGATGATGGAAATGTTCTAAAATTGATTGTGGCGATGGCTACCCAACCCTGTGAGTGCACTAAAAACCACTGAATTGTACATTTTAAATAGGTGAATTGTATGGTATACGAATTATATTTTAGTTAAGCTGTTATGGTTTTTAAAATCTATTAAGCACCTATAATGTAAAGAATCAATTATTCTACAAGTGGAGGAACCACTGAAGTTATTGACCACCTGGTGGGCTGTGGTATATACACACAGACCCAAAGCCCTCAACAAACCCTGTCTCCCTCATCTCCTGTAGCTAACTGAACAAGTATTGGTCAAATCTGTCCACTGCTATCTCCACTGCCACACCTAATCCAGCCTGCAACTTTGTCATGGCCCCCTAAACTCCCTCTGTTGTCTGGCCCTCCTAGCCAGTTCCCCACCCCCACTGAAAACAGAGTAATCTTTGTAAAATGCAAATAGTAAACATTTTTCAGTGACTTCCTGTTACCCCAAAGAAAGACCTTACAATACTTCCAATAGTCCACCAGCACTGCTTCTCTTGTCACCCTCTCCCTCAGCCCCCTCCACACCTCAGCCATGCTGCTCTTTCTCCAGTTCCTCACAACTACAAGCCCTTCCCACCCCAAGGCCTGGGCCCACACTGCTCTCTCTACTTGCAGTACTCTTTCTACCCTCAACTCCTAATTTCTACCTATCTTTTATTTCCAATTGAAAAAACCACACTTCTTGGGGACGTCATCTCTGGTCTTCTACCCCCCAGAAGCAATCAAGTCACCACATGACAGCTTCTTAAAATGCCTATAAGTCTCCGGAACCTACATTGTTATTTGTGTAATGTTGCCTCCCTGCTCTAGGGGTTATGTCCATCTTGTTCATCTTTTTTTTATACCCCAAACCTAACATTATACCTATAATGGAGAAAGCACAGGACAAATACATGCTGAAGGAGTGAATAAACAAAGCATATGGTAGGTACTATGTTGAGAGGGTCACGCAGGAAATACTACAATTGTATAAACAAGGAAACTACCTGTTGGGATAGACAATTGGGAAAGCTCCTTGGAAGAGAGAGGACTTAGGAAACAAACTCAGAATCATAGAGGTGGATGGAACCTTCAAAGTCATCTTGTCCACATGCCTACCTTCTTGAACTGGACTCGGTCGGTCAGTTTGGCAAATCGTATTACCCACCACCCCCACTGCTTCAAAATATGATCTATGGGATAAAACTCCAAACTTCTTGGCACGATGTATAAAACTGAATAATCTGGCACAGCCTGAGTTGTCCGCCATAAGTATCACCACCAACCACAGCAAATGGCATGCCATTTCCCAAATTGGTCAATATTTTTTCCTCTCATTCCTTTGCACACACCATTCCCTCTGCCTGGGATGTCTCTCACCTGTGTTCTCACTTCTGCCCCTCCAAGTCTGACAAACTTCTATTTAGGCCCTATAGAAATTTTACATCCTCTATAAAGCCTCCCTCAACCCTTCCTTCCCTTTATCCGTCATACCCCACCGCACCTTTAAAGATAGTCAGCACTTCCCCTGGACCGTCACAGTACTTTGTGATTTTATAACGAACATTATATATCATGAAAAGAGTAGCTTATAAAGTCAGCACATAAGACAAAAATCACACAGGTGCAAAAATCACCCTTGAAAATCCCTCAGAAGGATGCAGTCATAGAATATTTATCAACCAGTCAATAATCCTGTTTTCTCCAGATTTGGAACAAACCTCTGTTTCTTGATTTAGGTACTAACTGGAATGGTTGGCTTGTGGTTAGGATCCATGCTGAACAAGAAATACACACACACACACACACACACACACACACACACACACACACATCCTAACTCAAACCCATTCAGTACAGAAAGCTCACACCATGAGAAGTCCATGAGAGCTGAGACGGACAGGGGCATGGAGATTCAATTCATGCTTCCTTTAGGAATCCAGGATGGAAAGGCTGGCAGACTCACCCTCACTAACTCTTCTTCTCTATCCCACCAAGCACATTATAATGAATTCATCGAAATTACTCCAGATAAGTCAAGAAACTGAATCTATTTCGTGATACTTATAACCTAAATATAAACTGTTGTTCCATGTACTCCAGGCTTGTAAGAATTTACATTAAAAAAAAAAAAGCAAAACACTCAGGCAGCAGCCAAGTGAAAATTCTATAAAGGAGTATCAAATTTGACTGGAGTACATTGAAAGTGATCTAACTCATAACCCCAAAGCAACCTTTTTTAGTAATATAAATTTATTTATTTATTTATTTATTTATTGTCTGCATTGGGTCTTCATTGCTGTGCACAGGCTTTCTGTAGTTGCAGCGAGCAGAGGCTGCTCTTAATTGTGGTACAGGGCCTTCTCATTGTTGTGACTTCTCTTGTTGTGGAGCATGGGTTCTAGGCACATGGGTTGCAGTATTTGTGGCACGTGGCTCAACTGTTGTGGCTCATGGGCTCAGCAGTTATGGCACACAGGCTTAGCTGCTCTGTGGCATGTGGGATCTTCCCAACCCAGGGATTGAACCCATGTTCCCTGCATTGGCAGGTGGATTCTTAACCACTGTGCCACCAGGGAAGTCCCAACCCCGAAGCAATCTTGATCAAAATCCTTTCCTCCATTTCAAACATCTCTCACATCTGACTATTTCCCTCAAATGTCCCTCAAGCAAAACCCCAAATCTTCCCCCCAGCCCAAACATGCAGGGTGTTTCTTTCTCTTACTTTCTCATTCCTAGCCCTTTTATTTTATAGATCAACTTAGCATCTCTGAATATATCTTCCCAACCCTTTCCTCCTTCACTCTCAAGACTTTTTTGGTGGGGAGGGTAGTGCCACACAGCTTGCAGGATCTCAATTCCCTGACCAGGGATTGAACCCGGGCCACGGCAATGAAAGCCCAGAATCCTAACCATTGGGCCACCAGGGAACTCCCCCAGAATTCCTCTTTCTTCCATAGAGATGTGGTCACAACTTGTGGCCCAAAACTGACCTGTACATATGTGTACACGTGTATATGTGCCCCATGCCATGTTTTTATTTTTAAATAATTATTTGGATTTTTGTCAACTATTTCAGAGATTCATATGCTTAAAAATCCAGATCTCCAGCTTCTCTTGAAAAATCCAGAGATGTGGCAATCTGGGCCCTTTCCTCCACGGAGGCAGGTGATCAGAGCTGAGTGATGCCCTCCCGCCACCCCCCGCCTTTTTTGCTGTTGTTTTTTGCTTATTTATTGGCTGCATTGGGTCTTCATTGCTGTGCGCAGGTTTTCTGTAGTTGCGGCGAACAGGGGCTACTCTTCATTGCGGAGCACGGGCTCTAGGCACGTGGACTTCAGTAGCTGTAGCACATGAGCTCAGTAGTTGTGGCCAATGGTCTCTAGAGCACAGGCTCAATAGTTGTGGTATATGGGCTTAGTTGCTCCGCAGCATGTGGGATCTTCCTGGATCAGGGATCGAACCCATCTCCCCTGCATTGGCAGGTAGATTCTTAACCACTGTGCCTCCAGGGAAATCCAATGCCCCCTTTTGGATGAGATTTACAGTCACTGGGTCCCCACTATCCCTACCTGGCCCACCTCACTGCCTGGATCGATACGTATTTGAGTTGGTGCCTCTTGCCCTGCCCACAGTTTCTGTTCTGCTTCCCAGATCTGACACCCAGGCCCTTCTTCTGTTGTGCAGCACAAGCAACAAGCAAGAAACAAGCCAAGTCAACTCCCTGTCATATAATCCCACAGCAGACACAGTTTCCTATAAAGGAAAAGAGCGTCTGACCTGTCTCTGCACCCTCAGCACAGACACTGCACCTGGCCCAGAGCAGACACTCCAGGAACCATCACACATGAAGGTCAACGCAAAAGCTATGGAAATGTCTCTCATAGAAATGAACGTACCTATGCTTACAGACTTTCTCAATAACTCTCCCCTGGCCCAGGCCCATGTCAAGGCTGGGATGTGGGTCAGGGAGCAGCTGGAGAGAAGTGACAGGAAGTGGGGCCAAGGTACAAGACAGTCTGGGGTATAGCTTCCAGCCTGAGCTTGGGTGACGGTGACCCCAGCCAAGCCACTGTGTCCTTCCTTTGACTGGTCTGGCTCAGCAGCCAGATGGTAATGACTTTCCGATGCCCTCAGCCCAGGCAGGCTGTGAACAGGCACCGTCAAGTATGGTCCTCATCGGCCAGGCCCCAAGGCCCAAAGCTGCCTTGTTCCAAAAAATGACGACTTTTTAATTTCTAGCCTTTTGGTCCCTGATGAGAGAGGTGGAGAGAGAGACGAGGATGGCATCTGGATCTTGCAAAATCAGAGAGACTTTGGGCAGAGAGTAACCTTGAGGGGTCATTCCCCCTCTACCTGTTCAGATTCTCTCCTTGGCCAGCCCAGACCCACCTCCTTCAAGAAGCCTTCCTGGGCTACCCCTATCCTAAGGCTCTCTCTCGGCCCCCAAACACCTCCAATGACTTGCATCATTCACAAAATATCCAGGTGTAGCCCTGATCCTTGAAAGCAGGCACTGGTTGAACTTGGAGTCAGACAAAAACATCTGAGTCTTGGCTTCAGTTCTCACAGTGGGTGAGTGACCTTGGACAGCTTGCTTGGCCCCTCTGACCCTCAGTTCCCTAAAATGGGGATAAAACCCTTCCCTGATTACTCACAGAGTTATTGAGAGGGATGAATAAGATCATGAGGGGGAAAGAATCCTTTGTAAAGTTGACATAAAAGAAAAAGAAAGAGGATGTCATCCTACTTTCTTGCTTTTAAACCTTTCCCCCTTTACAGAGTCAGCCCCTGAGAGCAGGCCGTCACTCCTGGCCCCCTAGGAAACTGTGAAACTGGGGGGCTTCTTAAAGGCAAGGATTCTTGTCTCCCATCAACAAGCCAAGGACTCCCCCCATGGAAGGTGCTCAGTAGGGGTTGTTGTAACCACAGGGCCCCCAGGGTCATGACTCAGGCCTTGACCCCAAAGTCCACTGGCACCTCAGGGACTGATCTGTGTCTAGGTGAAAAGGTACTGATATCTTACAGAATTTCCAATGAATGGCTATTTCCATTTGCTCCCTTTTGCTCCATTTTTGGAGGGTGAGTATTTGGGGTAAGTGCTCTGGAATCAAAGAAGCAGTAAAGGACTTCCCTGGTGGCGCAGTGGTTAAGAATCCACCTGCCAATGTAGGGGACATGGGTTTGAGGCCTGGGTCGGGAAGATCCCACATGCCTCAGAGCAACTAAGCCGGTGCACCACAACTACTGAGCCTACGCTCTAGAGCCCGTGAGTCACAACTACTGAGCTCATGCACTGCAACTACTGAAGCCCACGCACCTAGAGCCCGTGCTCCACAACAAGAGAAGCCACCACAATAAGAAGCCTGTACACCACAATGAAGAGTAGCCCCTGCTCTCCACAACTACAGAAAGCCCATGCGCAGCAATGAAGACCCAAAGCAGCCAACAAAATAAAAATAAATTAATTAATTAATTTAAAAAAAAAGCAGTAAAGGTGTTGGAGGAAAGCAGGGTGGGCCCTCGGACTCAGAGAAAGTTTGGCAGCCCTGAACTCTTCATTCATCGTGGGAAGATGTATCCCTAGGGCTCTGGATGCAGGCCAGCAGGGGAAGGGACTTCAGTACCTGATGAAGAAATCCCAGGCTGATGCGGCCCTTGGAGGGGCATCTCAGAAGCTGCTCAGAGAAGCAGATGCATACAAAGGCCAAAGTAGTCATTCAAAATACATTCCTGATGTCTTTCCAGGCCAGCCTTGGAACCAGCCACCGGTCCCAGGATCCCAGCAACTGCTCTACTTGTCCAACCAGAGTTGACCACTGCCCTGGTCAGGAGGCGGTAAGAGGCCGGGCTCTGATAGTTGAGCCAGCCCCCGAGAAACCCACCTGTCCACTGGCCCATGACAAGATCCAGGTGTCAGGGAATGTCTGAGCATTGCTTGCCCACCAGGGGCCAAGGTCTCATGCCCCTCCTCCATGATAGATCCAAGATGGGACAGAAGCCCATCTGCTTGAAAGGGTGGCAGCAGGAAAATCTGAAAGCAGACTTTGCTGCAGAAATATAATTTCTTTCCTGGGGGCAGGAGGGAAATGAGTCAAGTTATGAAAATGAGATTACCAATTTTTATGCAATGGATGGCAGGATACAGGTTCTAGATGAGGAAGCTTCCAACTCCCTACCATCGCTTCCTCAGCCCCTGACTTGGACTTGCAGATCCCGGCGGAGGCTTACTGCAAGTCATGATTGCAGGTCATGATAGCCTGCGGGCCCGAGGCTACTAGGAAGATGTTGGGAAGACTCTGTATGACTCATTCACGCGCCTCACCTTGACTAACACTACTTTGTTACCACTTTTCCCGTGTGCTATCCAATTTAGTCCCCACAAGAATCTGGTGAGGGCCCAGGACATTATACCCATTGCACAGATGAGGGCCCTGAGGCCTAGAGACAGAAGGAGTTAACTGCAACAGCCCATGCCCCAAGCACTTGTAATCCAGCTTTGATTACAGCCCACTCACAGGAATGTGGTAGAAATAACAGAAGAAGCGCTAGAAGTCAGTTAGTCTCAGAATCAAATCCCAGTTCAGCCGTTCACTTCACTGCAAACTCTGGGACAAATCACTGGCCATTTCGGACCCTCATCGGAAAAATGGGACCATAGCGCTTATCTCATCAGGCTGTTTGTGAGGACGAAATGGAAAGAACAATGATGGAAGTGTCTGGCACATTTCTTGCTGCACACTGTGGGTACCCAGTCAATATTTGTTCCTGATAGGCTTGTAAATTGTTCTCACCCAAACTGAATACGAAGTGACCTATGAAATTTGGCACAAAGAAATCAGAACTGTGTGTGCGTCAGGGATGGAAGTAGGAAGAGTCAATGGGTATTGGTTATGTTTTCAGTGCTTTTTAATGAAATTATTTGCTAATTTCAAATATATATTTTTAAGCAAAAGAAAAATCACATAAAATGTAAGACAGGGATGCGAAAACAATTGACAGGGACCAGAATAATGAACATGACCAGACAGGGCAGGACAGGAAACATTTCTGGAGCTTAGCTTTGTGTTGACCCTGGCAGCTGGCTGAGTTCTAAGAGACCAGTCACAGATAGCAGGCAAATTTGCTCACAAAGGCTCCCCAGCCCAGTTGCTAGGAGTCACTCTTGCAAGGACCCTTACGTAAGCCACACCAGGTCACAGAGGGAACAGTGATTTTGCAAAAGGCAGATCTCTTGTTTAGGAATGTTTCTCATTACAGAGGTCACCAGGGACTCTGGCTGTCTATCCCCAGGGCACACTGGCCATATGAGCTCCCCTCCACCCAGGGAACACGGCCTAGTGGACAGCCCCCTGAATGCACTTGGACTTTTGCCTGGGCGGCTCCCTCACCCGGCCTTGGGTCTCTAATTGTTGTGGCATTTAGGAGTCTCCAGGAGGGTCTGGGACCCTCTTCCCCATCCTCTTCACCCCTTCCCGCCTTTCTTTAGCATCTCCTGCCTCACTAATGATGACATTTTCACCAAGTGGCAATGACAGAAGAAATTAGTTCACAGCCTTTGGCAACTGAACATTGAGCATTCAGATTAAACTTTCAAGGGGAAAATATAATCGGCGCATGCAGGGAAATCATTTGGTATTTTGGAAAGACTTCAGGGTGGAAGGACCAGCAGAGACCCTCGAGGGGGACAGCAGGGGAGAGCACTGGGGGAGCTGAGAGGCACAGGCAGCCGGGCACACGCAGAAGCACATGACTGCACACATATGCAAAGTGGAGGGTCCACGTCGGCTCTTAACTACAACCAGAAACTGTCAAAGAGCTCTGTGGCTTAATGAGCCCGTCAGGCTGGGATGCACTGACTGTAACATTTCAGCTAATTGGCCACAGCATTTCTCTCCCATCAGTTCCCCTCTGGCTTCCCCTCACCATCCCCCACTTCCCAATCACCAAAAATTATTAAGAAAGCTTGGCATTCAGCAGGGCATGAGATAGCTTCTCCTCGTGTGCCCCTGGCACTCTTCTCATTGTCTTTAAAGTCAGGGAATTAGACCTTATGAAGCACTGTCCCGTGTGACAGAGCAAACTCCCACAGTGGGGGGGGGGGTTGGGCACCGTGTCATTTTCTTCTGCATTCCCATCCACGAGGCTGACCATATTCAGGAATGACTGTTTACTGAGCCCTCACAGCTGTCGTATTGCTGTGCACGACACAATGTGCTAGTACAGCCATTGACCCTCCTTGGGTTGGGCAATGCACAAGGCACACGGTCCCTTTTCAGCAGCCCATGAGCTCTTACCCTGACTCTGCTTTGGCACACAACTGCACCCACAGCGTCTGCAAAGTGCCTAGCACAGTACACATATCTGGCCTTTGACACGTTTCAAACAGATATCATATATCTGTATGAAAATAGGAGCTGTTCCCAAAAATGTCTAATGAGTTTAATTTAATTAAAAGTCTGGATTTCAGTTGTTTTATCACTTTTTCTAGGTCCCTTTTTGTCCACTATGACTATCAGACTTCCTGTGGACAAGAGAACAGGGAATACTGGATTCTCAGGCTGACTCTGGCTCTTTCCAGCTTCCTGGTCTCTAGGCCTTGGTTTCCCCTCCTGAGAAATGAGACTATTAGACTTTGACCTCTAAAACCGCTTCTAGCATTCTCATTCAGGCTAGAAGGACAAGTCCCCCTGGCGTAAATCAATAGCAGGGTGTGAACGACTGATACTTCTCCCTCTCCATCTCGCAGTCTTCTGTGTTGGATCCACTCTCAGCCTGTCTTCACCTCATGGTGGCAAAATGGCTGCCACGAACCCAAGGCCTTAGCAGCCCCAGAAGAAAAGCATATAGCAGAGAGTCTTCCACAGCAGTCTAAAAGTTCTGAATTTCAAACTCAATGGGAAGTGTGGTCACATGACCATCCCAAGGGAAATCCCATGCTCTCATTGGCCAACTAGGTCCAGATCCACCCCAACCAGAACTTTCTGAGCTGAGAGTTGGGAAACGGTGGTCTCCAAAGGAAATACTGGAGGGAGATGGATGCTGGGCTTCCCAAAAATCAGGAATGGCTCCCAGGGCCCCTGAGAGGTCAGAAGTTAAGCCTATTTTGTGAGAGCTCTGGTATACTGAACTAAATGAATAAATGCCAAAAAATGGTTATAAAAATGATGAGATATTCTTAATGTATACTTTTAACAAGCAAATGTTTTCACACAAAGAGATGAATACAGTGTACTGGTGCTAATCACAAAATAAATGCAGTTGATTTAAAACATTAATTCATAAAGCACCGAAAGCTGTGTGCTCCGTTAACAGCACACATGTTGCCGCTGAAGGCATGGATGTGCCCTGACTGTGAGCGAGAACTCCAAGGGCACCGTTCTCCTCATAGTTATTGTACAATAGCTGAGCACAGTTTTCGTGATGATCTTCTGGCAGCTGGCAGTAAAGTGTCTTGTGAAAGAGAGGCCTTTCTGCAATTCACACTGTTATTATGTGAATTTACAGCCGACTCTATTTACCAGTAGACCACATCAAAAGTCTAATTTTGAGGCCTTTTTGTAAAAGTGAGGCAGAGGCCAAATGGCTCTCTTGCTCCCATCCTCACACGCAAATAGCAAAATCCCTAAAGTCCAACTAAAAATAGGGGAGGGAATGCGTGGGGAGGGAGAGGAAAGTTCACTTATTGCAATTCTAAATTTTTAACTACTTTTTATCCATTAATACTGTGGTTCTTGTTTTTGACTAATTTCTCAACAAAGTCAGAAATCATCCAGGGCAGGCAGGTGAAGGTGGGCTGAACACCGTAGAGGACCCCTCAGGTTAATCAGAAGCATCCTTCGCTCCTATTTGAATTTGCAAGGTTTGTAGATAATGGAACAGACTGCTCTCAGGCTGGGAGAGCCTGCAGCCACTCCACCCCAAGAGTAAGGGAAAGGCAGCTTTAGCTTAGTATTTTAAGGTTTCAAAAGAGAGATGGGTATTTGAACTTTCTGAAGTAATGGCTAGCAGAAAACCCCATTGTAACAGACACTTCTTGTCTGATGGGAGCAGACAGAACCCTTTCGAAGACGATAATGCCTAGAGCTGAGTGTGACTTCTCAGGTAGGAGAGTGAGTACCTGTCCTGGTACCCATCCTGTGCGTTGGAAGACCTCTTTTTATGAGCTTATGAAGAAAGATAATGGGGGGAGGGGGGTGTGGGGGGTTATTTTTTCAAATGTTTTGGGGGTCTAAACAAAAAGCTCCCTCCTCTGTTTTGGGTCCTTTAAGTTTCTCTGGCTGCCTGCAGAGTGGCATTGACCATTTTCTCTGACAAAGGCTCATTCAACAGGAGCTCAAATGAAAACATTAACAGTGAACTGAGGAGGTACTTAGAGGGCCTGAGTTTAATTTTGCTGACATTGTCCTGATTCTGTTTGAAAGGTTGAGAGGGTCTTCCCATCCTCCAGTAAGCAATTACTACCCAGTGCCTGGGAGCAGCACCTCTGCCTGGAGGGCTGGCTCTACAGCCTTTCAATCAATCAGACAAGTTTAAAATGAGATGGCGCTTGGGGGGGAGGGGGACAGGGGACTGGGGGGAGGGGCGGAGATGGAGGCGGGGTAAAGCTCAGAAACTCCCTGAGAGAGCGACCCAGGAGTGGCTGAGAGAGCAGGGGAGAGGGAGAGAAAGGCCTCTGGGAGTTGTAGACGCGACTAGTAGTAAATGAAAAGGAGGAGGCAAGGGCAGGCAAAGAGAGAGTGGAGAGAGTGGAGAGGTGGGAGAAACACGAAGGAGGGAGATATAAGATGGAGTGAGAGGGTGGGGGAGAGCGCAGCAAAGAGGAGAAAAAGGTGAGATGAAATGTGGGCAAGAGAAAGACGGAAAGAAGTGAAGACGGAGGCGAGAAGTGGATAGGCGTGGGGGGCGAGGTGAACAGGGGAAAGGAGGGGACGGTGAGAGACAGCGTGGGCAGCTTTCCCTGCTGTCAGAGCCCCTTCAGCTCCCGCATCGCCACCACCTCCGCCCAGTGCGGTCCCCCGGCCCGCTGACCCCATGCCCACCACCCGAGGGCTCCCCCAGACCCAGGATGAGCCCGCCCGGGGGAGGCGCGGCACCGCGCGGCCCCTGCCCGACGGGCCAGCAGCATCCCTTCCCGGGGAGGCCACGGGGACCCGGCAAGGCCGCGACGCATCGACCGGTCTCTCGGCTCGAGGATTGACCGCGGGCGGGGGTCTCCGGGCCAGGCGGCCATCGATCCCGCCGCCCCGCCGCTCGGATTGAGGACGGAGGCGTTTACTGGCGGCGCGCTCCCCACCGGGCGGGCAAGGCCGGGATAAATGGGAGCAATTGGGCCGGGCGGCGCCGAGGCACATCTGCCCCGCACGGATGCCGCGGCCCGGGCTCGCAGCAATTAGGGCTGAGTGTCTAAATCGGCCAAGTTCACCGCGGAGCATGTCCGGCGCCTTGTTTACTGCCGAGACGTGCTCTGCCAGCTCCCCGCAGCCCGCCCGCCGGGCGCCGAGCCTCCGGGCGCCGCGGGGAGGCCGAGGTGGTGGGCGCTGCGCAGCGCGGGGTGCGCGGGGAGGCCTCGGGGGCGTTGGTCGGCGGAGGCGAGGGGCGTCAGCGCAGCCCCAACTCCCAGTTTGGCGCCTGCATTTCCTGGGCCAGAGGCCCTGAAGGTTCAATTCTAACATGGGCTCCGTAACCCTGGGTGGGTGCGGGCCGCTCGGAGCCTGTGTGGCCTCTGCACTGGGGACGGTGTGACACCTCTGGTCCATCGGTTACTAAAGGAGTGAATGAGATCTTGTATCTAGCGGCTTGGCCCCGAGGTCATCAGAACAGCGCCCTCCAGGAAGGCAGCACCCAGGTCCATGAAGTCCACCGCCTACGCCCAGTACAAGCAGACTCCCCAGCCGTTAGCAGGTGCTCCACAAACACGTGTTAAATAAATGAAGAAACAGGAATCACTACTACTACTAACATAAACCCGCTTTCACTGGTAAGCAGTCCTGTGTGCTAGTCCATGGCTGGTCTCACACCCCATTTAATACCTGCTTAGGGGACAGGGAGTGTTATGCCTGTTTCACAGTTGAGGAAACCAAGGTCAGATAGTTAAGGATCTTGCTCCAAGTCCCCAGCTAATAAGTAGGGAACCAGGGCTTGAACCCAGAACCTCTGGCTTCACTCCCAGCCCCCACCCCCACCCCTCGCCCCTGCTTCCTACAACTACAACTCACAGCTGCGTTTACACAAGCTGAAAATCAAATAGTTAAGCCTATCAAGTGCCTTGGCTAAGGGATGACTCTTTATTTGTATATCTTACCAAAATCAGTCTTCTCACTACATTGTCTTTTCTTCCATTCCTCAACCATCTACCAGGAGTAGTGTGGGGGCGGGGGGGGGGGGGGGGGGCGGGATGCGCATGCTCCTGGGCCGGTCCTCACTGGATTGAAGGCCGCCTGCACCCACTGGTGGAAGCAGACCCACTAGGAAAACAGGTTTATCAGTCCCCTCTGGCAGCCATAACATAATACCACAGACCAGGTGGCTTAAACAATAGAAATTTACCTTCTCACAGTTCTGGAGGCAGGAAGTTCCAGACCCCTGGGCCAGCAGGATGGGTCTCTGGTGAGAGCGCTTTCCTTGGATTGCGGATGGATGTTTCCCCTCGCATGCCTCCAGAGAGAGGTCTCTGCTGTCCCTTCCTCTTCTTATATCCTCCAGTGCTATTGGATCAGAGACCCACCCTGTGACCTCATTTAACTTCATCACTCCTCTAAAGGCTCTGTCTCTCAAAACAGACACATTGGGGGCTAGGGCTTAAACATATGAATTTGGGGGGGAGGCAGGTAGACACAATTCAGTGCACAATAGCAGGGCAGGGAGAGACAGAAGGACAACTATATCCCATGCCCTTGATAAGGACTAGCACAGATGACCAGCAAAACACTTGGAAGCCAGAGAAGGGAAGGGCTAACTCCCTGAAGAAAAGGGCTTTGGAGCCAGATCCTAGAATCATGGCATAGCAGGGTCAAGTTGGAAGAGACAACATCTCATTTGTCAGATAGGGAAACTGAGGCCCAGGGAAAAGAATTTGTGATGGTACTCTTGGGCGTCAGATGCTCTTCCCCTGAGGGAGGTCAGAACCAAGAGTCAAGGTTCCTCCAACCATTGCATTGGGTTTCGCCAGGGAGGGTGATGGGGAAGGAGAATTGTTGGGCTAGGCCCTGAGAGTATGGAGCCAGCTGCAGGGAGGAAAGGGAGGGGAGGGGAAGGAATCCAGTTCTGAAGGAAGAGAGGGATTGGGCCCCATCAGCCTCCCTCCAGATTTACTTAATATCTCTCTCTTCATCTTCCCCCTAGTCTAAGTCACCTCCACCAGGGTGCCCACTGGAAGCAGATGGGCCCAGACTGGCTGTGGGGACCAAAGATGACCATGGAACCCACAAAAAGCTGTTCTACCCCATGAATAACCTGTAAAGTAGATGCCTTGGAAGGATTTTAATCAGGGGAAGGAGTGTGGTTAAAAGGTCATCTTTACTTCCTGATTCATCAAATCATTATTTATTGAATGCCTACTATATGCCAGGCACTGCCCTAAACACCTGAGACATATCAGAGAGCAAACAGGCACATTTTAATAGAGAGTACATTTAAATGGGGGTAGGAAGAGAAGGATTATATAATAAAAAATTAGCATAGCAAATAAATACATTGTATAGTATTTTAGAAGGGGATAAGTACTGTACAAATGGAGGTGGGGAGATGAGGGGAAGGGGGAGGGACGTGATTATTAAAAAGGGTGGTCAGCTTAGGTCTCATTGACCAGATGAGATTTGAGGGAAGACTTGAAGGCAGTGAGGGAGGCTGCCATGCAGATATCTGCAGGAAGAGTGCCTAGGCAGAGGGAACAGCCGGTGCAAAGGCCCTGAGGCAGGAGCATCTCTGCCTGTTTGAGGACTAGCAAGCTCAGCTCCAGCAAAACAAGCAAAGGGGAAAGAGGTAGGAGGTGAGGTCAGAGAGGTGTGTAGGCCCCACCAAGGACTTCAGACATTACTGAGTGACACAGAAGCCAAGGGAGGATCAATTTTAAGTGTCAGCAGTACAGCATATGCTTCTCTAGGTTTGTCTCGAGTCGTAAATGATTCCAAAAGCAGGGTTCTTTAATACAAAAATAAAAGTGTCACACTCACAGAAGTATCAATATTGCAGACTTTAAATATCCTTTAAAATATCATAGTAACTTGGAAAACCCAAAGCCAGCATCAGGACCACTGATGGGACTGGGCTAGTTGCACACGCTGGTTCAGAGCTGAGGCTCTTGCTGCCGTGGGACCCTGAGCAAGCGGCTCATTCCTTTGTGCATCAGCTCCGTCACCCACAGCAACTGGGTTAATGAAAGTCTCCACCTCTTAGGATGGTTATGAGGCTTAAATGAGAGGGTTGGTATCAATACTTAACAGGATGGCTGGTATCTTTTAAGTGCTCGATAAACACGAGCTATTATTTTCACACAATTAGTATTTGAACCTGAACTCCAAGTCTCCTGGTTCCCAGTCCAGGACACTTATCACGGCCCCAGCGATAGTACTAACAACAACTTAACGTATTCCGAGTACTGACTCTGCACCAGGCGCCATACTAGCATCTTATATGCGTTATCTTGTTTATTTCCACCATTTACCACAAGAGGGCCTGCGGCTCCAGCAGGTGTTCACGTCCCTGGGGTCACACAGGTATTAAGTGGGCCAATCAGCACTCAGATCCAGGTGAATCTGGCTGCAGGCCCTGCGCTCCTCACTATAACCTCTCCAGCCTCCCAAGTCTCCTGACAGCAACCTCCTCCGTGGGGGCAGATCCAGATGAACCACAGAGGGGTGAATATCTGTGCCTCTTGGTTCATCACACAAATTAATTCAAGGTGTCATCACTCTGCCCACTGGTGACAAGCTGGAGTGGCTCACTAGCCACCCACGATGCAGACTATTTCTGACAGAGTCAGACCAAGTAGGAGCTGATATCAGCAACCAAGGTCAGGTTTATTCTGGATTCTGAGGCCCCTTCTCTCTCTTGCCTTCGTGTACTGCGGGTGAGTGTCTCTATCACTTCTCTTAGGGGCTTCTGAAGCATAATTTGCTCATGGAACTGGATAGTGTTTGCATCACCAGGAGAGCGTAGTGGAAAACTTGTAAGTGGACTTGGGTCATATCTCCCAATAGCATATGGTCCCTGACCATCTCCTAAGGACCCTTCCTTATGTCAGGCTGGGAGGGAAGAAGGATAAGGCAGTCATTTGTTGCCTTCAGGTGGCTCCTGTGCCAGTGATGGAATGAAGAGCTATATAGAGGTATAGTCTGTTTATTAAATGAGGGGACCTAAGAGGGTGTTCACAGAAACAAACTGCACCTTATCTCCCTCTGTCACTTCGGGATCTCTCTTTGGACTCTGATTCATTCTTTTCTACCTCAGGATAAAACCTCAATCAGGTCCCATGGTCTTCTGGGCTCTTTCAATCATGAGATCTATTCTGTTTCCATAATTTAAAACCACCATTGAGGACACTTTTTCCCCTACTTGACAGATGAAATTTGGGACCCTTCCAGACATGTGTCCAGGGGGAGAGGAGATGAAGGAAAAGAGACATTTTTGTGTGTCTTACTAGATCTTTATGTGTCTTACTTGGTCACCTGGGTTTGGTGCCCTCAGTCAACCAGAGTGCATTGCCAGCTAGTGCTCTCTCCTGTCCCCACCCTCTTTTTTGGAGGAACTTCTGTGGATTCCTCTCCTTTGGTTTAGACAATGCCTCTCCTCCAGGTGGCCAATCAGACCTCAACCCCAGACCGATTTCCAGCAGTCCCCCTGGACTGGGCTGACTGACAACTCCCCAGAGATGTCCACATGCTAATCCTCCCTGGAGCCTGTGAGCAGCTTACCTTGCATTGCAAGGGGGACTTTGGGATGTGACTAAGTTAAGGATCCTGAGATGGAAAGATTATCCTGGATGACTTGAGTTGGCCCAGTGTCATCACAAGAGTCCTTATGGGAGGGAGGTGGGAGGGTCACAGTTAGAGAGAAGACATGAGGACAAAAGCAGAGGTCAGAGAGAAGAAAAGATGCTACATTGCTGGTTTTGAAGGTAGAGGAAAGGGGCCATGAGACGACGAAAGCACCTGGCCCCAAGAAACCGGAACAACAAGGAAATGGATTCTCCCCAGAGCCTCTGGAAGGAACACAGTCCTTCCTACGGGCCCATTTTAGATTTCCAACCTCCAGAACTATGAGAAAATAAATGTGTATTGTTTTAAGCCACCAAGTTTATGGTAATTTGTTACAGCAGCAATAGGAAACTAATACACTCCTTTTCTGCTCGGGTCCCTGCCCCCTTCCAGGAAGCCCCTGGTAATGGTATCAGGCTGGCTGCCTTCCGAAGGGTCCACATCTGGTTCCCAGAAAACCCATCCTTTGACACTAACCTGCTGAGTGTGTAGCTTGGAACCCAAGTAGGCAACCCTCCACTCTGCCACAGCCTTTAGACTTCAGGAACAAGTGAAGTCAGGATCCTGTATTTCCCAAATTCTAGGAGACAAATGCCATGCTACCAAATGCACTTGAATCTCCTCCCACGTGGCCCAAGGTGAGAAGGAAGCACCCCCTTTCCCACCTTGAAGTACATTCTCACATGAGGTACATTCTTCAAATATTCTCTCTCCCACCCTCCCACATCCCAGCCCCTCCTGGGGCTAACACACCACTTTAAATCAACTATACTTCAATTTTTAAAAAAAGAGTGGGAGGGGCTTCCCTGGTGGTGCAGTTGTTAAGAATCCTCCTGCCAATACAGGGAACACGGGTTCGAGCCCTGGTCCGGGAAGATCCCACATGCCCCGGAGCAACTAAGCCTGTGAGCCACAGCTACTGAAGCCCACTCACCTAGAGCCCATGCTCTGCAATTAGAGAAGCCACCGCATGAGAATTCCCTGCACAGCAACAAAGAGTAGCCCCCGCTCAGCAACCAAGAAAGCCTGCATACAGCAACGAAGGCCCAACACAGCCAATAAATAAATTAAATAAATAAATTTATTTTGAAAGAAAAGAATGGGAGATTTTACATTTAAAAAATTAAAAAGTAAAAAAGAAGTGAGGATGGAGGCATGGATGAGGTTTTTCCCTCAGAGCTTCCTGAAGGAACCAACCCTGCTGACACTTTGGTTTTGGACTTCTAGCCTCCAGAACTAAGAGAGAATAAATTTCTGTTGTTTACAAGCCACGCAGCTTATGCTTATTTGCTGCGGCAACCCTAGGAATCTAATACAGACATTCCTGAGTTTTGTCCCCCTAAGCAAGACAAAAAATGTAAAGGCAGTAATTATTTGGTTCCCACTTAGGATGAGTGGGTCTTTAAAGTAAATAAGCCATAAGAATCAAGCTCCCACCTCTGATGGGAGAGGCAGACTAGTGAAGACCTGGCCCCATTCTGACCCATTCTGATGGATAAATGGGGAAATGCTGTAAGAAGACCAGCCACAGGATCAGCTGTGGGTTCCATGACACCATGACCCTGCTGGATACTGGGAAACCCAATCAACCTCCCGACTTTCCCCAAAACAAGCATCCCTAGCAGGGACCCAGCTCAAGACCAACCATGGACCAACAAGAGTCACTCATCCTGCAAGCATCTCAAACTCATCCACCCCCAGGAAGAACATCTGGACCTCAGGGTACCTACTAAGAACAGGACATACATGGCATGGATGCCTCTCCCACCTTCTTTGTTATTGAGGGGTGGAGGGAACAGTTAAGCCCATGGGATGCTGTCTGAATTTCAATCTCAACCATGTTGCTCTACAACTCTGTGACAGTAGGCAAATTATTTAACCTCTTTGTTCCTGTTTCCTTGTCTGTAGAATGAGGTTAATAGTGCTTAATGTTGTTGAAAGTTTAAAAGAAATAATACATATACAGCACTTTGCATAGTGTCTGGTGTAAGCACTCAAAGAATATTAGATGTTATGGGTATTAAGCATCCTTGAAACCCCATAAGTAGGTCCCTGCTACCTTTAATGCTTCGTGCTGAGTGCTTTCTAGTCGATGGGGGTGGGCTTGGGACACCTGGAATAAGTTGCTTCCTCTTCCCTCACTTCATCCAGCTACTCAGCAGGCAAAAGAAGAAAAAAAAAAGAATATAAGAAGGACACACACACAATATAAGAGGAAGAGCATGTAACCAAGAACAAATACAGAAGGAATAGAAAGACCTTAACAAAGTGTCAGGAAGAGCTCTTCTCACGAACGAAATGTGTGTGTAAAGAGTTAAAGAACAGAAGAGTTTAAAAACCTGTTTGGAGCAAGATGAACCTGTAAGGAACAAACCAGCGGGGGGCCAGTGATGCACTGCTACCCTGTACAGAAGGAAAGCAGGCATACTCAACCTTAGTTCTGCTGGACTCAGGTTTGCTTCCAAATCGTTCCACTTAGAGCAGGCAGAACACCCACTGTTGGAAGAGAAATGATGCCTAAATAGCTAAGGAGATTGTGAGCAAGCACCAGGCTCAGAGTAAGGACATCTCAGGGACATGAGGGAACTGCACACGTGGCTGCAGAACCTGTCAGTAGATGGAGGAATCATGACATTTGGGGTTGCAGGAAATAAGACAGAAAAAAGTGTCCTGATCTTTGAAATGAGTATAAATTGGAAAGATTCTACAGTCTGGGGAACTGAATGACAAAAGCCTGCACATTTTAGAATGTGTGCCTGTAGGAGAAACAATACAATGATTTGAAGCATGAGTTCACCTGTGAATAAATGATGACTTTGGCCCTGGAAACCCTATTTGGTTGAGTCTTTCTAACCTCCTCATCCACTTCTCTGTACCTCTACAACCTAAGGGATGTTAATGCGGGCTCTACTGCTATCTACTGATGTGACAGGCAGAATAATGACCTCAGAAGATGTCCAAGTCCTGATCCTCAGAACCTGTGAATATGTGTGTTACATGGCAAAAGAGAATTAAGGTTGTAAGTGGAATTAAAACTGCTAATTAACTTTGAGATGACCTTAAAATGAGAAGATTATTCTAGATTATCTGGGTGGGCCAATGTAATGACAAGGATCCTTACAAGTGAGAGGCAGGAATTTCAGAAAGAGCAGATATGATGACAGAAGCAGAGGTGGCAGGGATGCACTTTGAAAATGGAGGAAGGGGCCACGAACCAAGGAATGCAGGCAGCCCTTGTAAGCTGGAAAAGGCCGGGAAAGAGATTCTTCCCTACAGCCTCCAGAAGGAATGCAGCTCTGCCAACACCTTGATATTAGTTTGTCAAACCTATCCCAGACTTCTGACCTATAAAAACTGTAAGATATTGAATTTGTGTTTTTTTAAGCCACTAAATTGTTTTAACTTGTTATAGCAGCAATAGGAAACTAATACAACTGGTTTCTGCATCATCTTACAATTATTTTCTAATCAGTTAACATGGACTCTTTCTGCCTCTGACCCCTCTGCCTCATTTCTCCACATGGCTTTCTCTACCAGACTAGAACAAAAGCTGTGGTTAGCTCTGAGCTCACATCTCCCCAGTGTTGCTGCCAGGAGAAAAAAGGGGTATGATGCTCTTCTCTTACTTCCAATTAAAATTCCCCCATGGAATCACTCTGCTTGGCATGCCTGGGCAGGGGACCAGTAGCCCCACCAGGACTGACTGGTTAGAGGTGGGAGGCAGAGAAGAAAGTAGTTGCCCAAGAGAGGAGGAACTAATAACACTAGAAGAGAGGGGTGAAAACGGCCACTTCCCTCCCCAAGCTCTAGGGCTACGTGGACAGCTCTTTGCAGGACCATTTCCATCCTCTCTGGCTCAGGATCCGAACACAGATCTGACTTTCAGTGGATGCTCGGCTGGGGCTTTTGATCAACAGGCTATGTCTTCAGTGGATTGGGCCATGGGTAGAGTTTGCTCCCAGACAGAAAGGAGGATAAGTTGCGCGTGGGGAGTACTTGATGAGGCACAATTCATGCGATCAGGGATCAGTCTCAATTCTCAACTATCAAGAGTTCATAACTAGGGGTAAATTAGGAGTTTGGGATTAACATATACACACTACTATATGTAAAATAGGTAAACAACAAGAACCTACTGCATAGCACATGGAACTATACTCAATATCCTGTAATAACCTATAATGGAAAAGAATATATGTGTATATATATACGTATAATTGAATTACCTTGTTGTGCACTTGAAACTAACACAACATTGTAAATTAGCTATACTTCAGTTTTTAAAACTCTTTCCCAAAAAACGAGTTCATAACAGACACTAGTAGGGGACAACTTTATTATTAGTCAGTACAACATTCATCCATTTTAAAGTCAATTAACTAATTAGGGTCATTCCTTGAACCTGTTAAGACTGGTAGTTGAAATTGCCACAAATGTGTTTTAAGGGGAAAAGAAATAAAGTTTGGAAGGTGGTGGGGACTGCTGTCTGGGGTGGAACTTCATGGGATAGTTTTTTTGTTTTTTTTTTAAGTATTCTCTCCTATGTTTTCATCATTCTTTTCCATGGAAGCACTAGCTGAGGACATTAAGTTGGTCTCAGATTACCCCTCTCTCAGGAGGGTTCTCTCATCAAAAAGTGACTGTTCCCAGCAGCTGAGCCTGTGGACCCCTCAGTGAAGTCCAGCTGGTGCTTGTGGCATCACCCATGAGGCCGTGGGTACCTCAATTCCAGGGAGCATCCCTTGGAAGAAGCCAGCCCAGGGCAGGACCTGGGCCTCCCTGTCAGGTGCATGTAAGGCCGGAGGAAGGGAGAACAGCCACCAAGTCCCAGAGGAGTTTCCTAAGCATAAGCCCCTCAAAACAGTAAGGTCAAAGTTCAGGGGGGTTAACAGCAATGAAAGACAAAGGTCAGAGACAAACTTGGAGCTGAGCCACTGCAAGAGGAAGCTGGGAAATGTGGATCTTGCAAAAAGAAGGTCCAGATTCGTGCTAGAGAGGCACTGCGGACACGAGTGGTGGTTCTGGGTGTGGTTCCTACAAACACTTGCATGGTTATAACATTTTCTCTTAAAGGGATAGGATATTATAGAGAGTTTCCACTGTACAATTTCATAATTGCCTCTTCCCTTTTGTTTCTTTGTTTTTTCATCTATCCATCTCTTCCTTCCTTCTTCCTCCTCTCTCCTCCCCTTCCCTACTCCTTCCACAAGCATTTATCGAGGGTCTCTTTTGTGCCTGTATTACAAGAGGCAGGTTATAGTCTGGAGAGCTTAGATTCTTCTTTGTATAGATGCCCAAGAGTGTCAGTTATTTAAAATTCAATACCTGTAAACAACTTGTGAGCATACCATATTTTAGTGCCTGTCTGTGTTTAGTCAAATACTGAGAACATATGTCTCTTTGTAAATCTACTCCCAGGACCGTTAAGAGTGATTCAGAAAACACTCTGAAACGTGCCAGCTTCCATTTCTCCCTTCGAGTGGAGAGGATTTGCTCAGAAAGAGCTCACTGATCCATCCCCAGACCTGCCCCACCTTTCTGCCCTCCCTCACCAGCCTCTGACCTCCAAAGAAAGAAGCACCTACAGCTCAGCGTCCCTGGCAAGGTGGACAAATGTGGCATGCAGGTGGCACCCTCACAGCGTCTGTCAGACTCCAGTGGTTAATAACAATGCTTCCAAGGATGAAGTAAAAAGGGCCATACGGCATTGCAGGAAAAACAAAGGCACTAAAATTTAAGAGGGAAGTAAAACTTGTTTATGGGTCTCACTAAAGAAAAGTTGCTGAGTATTGAGTCTCAAGACCTATGCTGCCGCTGTTGATTGGGACTTTTTTTTTTTTTTGGTGGGGTGGGTAGGTGCATGTGCTTTTTTCAGGATTGGAGAGCTGCTTATTGTTGCTGTTGTTTTCAGGAGACATCATTTAACCAGGTGTTTATCAACAACTCAGGAAATCCTAATGATGTAAAGACTACTTACTTCAACAGATCACTGAACTTAAAGCATGAATTTCATAGAATGCTCTAGCCAGAGTTTTATGGGATGATAATTATCATTTACTGAGTGGTTACTGTGTTCCAAGCATTTTACATATATATGTATGTGTGTATGTATGTATGTATGTTAAGTCTTCGCACACTTCTCAATGTAGTTCTTATTTTCCCCACTTTACAGATAAGAGAGTTGAGATTCAGAGTTCATGGGTACTTTGTCCAAGGTCATACGGTAGTAAGTGGTGGAGCCAGAACTCGGATGTCAGTCCATGTAACTGCAGAGCCTGTGCTCTCTCTATTTACTGTACTGCTTGCCAATTGCCCTGTTCTGACCAGACTTTCTGGGATGTTCTGATGGGGCATTGTGGGAGGGCCCAGACAGGCAGTAGAGGATTGCTGTGGAAAGTGGTTCCAATGCATTCTGACCTACTGCAATGGTCATTCCCCCCAGAGGGTAAGCAGAGCTGTCCCCTGTTGGACCACAAATGACAAATTGCTTTGCTCTGAAGTGTACACATCTACCCCGTGACACAGGCCCCACAAAGGTAAACAAGGAGATGTGTGCAAATATCTAGTTTATCTAATTTGGATCAAGGTATTTTTCAAACCCAAATTTTACCATTTATCTTGTCACAAAATGCTTGTTAATTTTTCAGTCTTCACTTTGGAAAATACAGGCTCACTTAGGCAATATGAAATTATTTTTTCTACCCTTTCTCTTCCTTTAACATAATTAATCTTACCAAGTGCCAACTGTGACCAGTACTCAAAAAAGCATTTCTTACTTTTTCACTCATTTCTTTCATTCATTAATCTTGCAGAGTAGACGTTAACTCATTCTCAAAATAGCAAAAAGTTTTATCTTGTATACCAACTCCTTACTGATTCAAAGAATATTCACAAGCATTCATTAAGCAAAGACCAGAAAATGTTCAAATCTCTCGATATAAAATAGTAAACAAGGCAGATTTTATGGTTATTTATTTCTGTATAACAAACCTCCCAAAACTTACCGACTTGATAAGAAAAATTAAGACCAAAATAAATAGAAATATGTGCTCATGAATTGAAAGTCTCAATTGTTTAGTAACTGTTAAGATGTCAGTTCTCCTCAAATTGATCTACATAGTCAATACAATCCCAATTAAAGTCCCAGAAGTGTGTTTTTTTTAGAAATTGACAGGCTGATGCTAAAATTTACATGGAAAAGCAAAGAATCTAAAATGAGCCAAACAATCTTGAAAGAGAACAAAGTTGTAAGACTCACACTACTTGATTTTAAGACTTATTATAAACACACTGTAACCAAGATAGTGTGGTAGTGAGTAACAAATAGTGATAGACATATAGATCAATGTAACAGAATAGAGAGTCCAGCAACAGACCCTCATTATATGGTTGATTGACAAATTTGCCAAGATAATTTAATAGGGAAAAGATAGGCTTTACAACAAATAGTGCTGGAATAACTCAGATCCAAAAACATGAACCTGCACCATATTTGAAAAACAAGAAACGGATCATTGATCCAAACATAAAATCTAAAACTCTAAAATTTCTAGAAGAAAATATAAGAGAAAATCTTTGTGATCTTGGGTCAGGAGAAGATTTCATAGATATCACACAGTAATCCATAACTAATTTGAAAAACTGAACTTCATGAAAATTAACATATCTACTCTTCAAAGACACAGATAAGAAAATGCAAAGACAAGCCACACATAAATAGAAAATACTTGCAAAACACATATCAGATAAAGAATTTCTATCCAGAACATAAAAAGTACACTTACAATTTCATAATAGAAGTTTTAAAAGGTGGGAAAGAATTTGAATAGACACTTCAATGAAGAAAATATACAAATAGATATAAACAAATGAAAAAATGTGCAACATCATTACTCATTAGGGGAATGCAAATTAAAACTATAATGAGGTAGAACTAAACACTCAGAAGAATAGCTTAAAAAAGAACTGACAGCACAAAGTATTGGCAAGGATAAAGAACAGCGGGAACTCTCACATGTTGCTGGTGGGAGATGCTAGAATCCCTTTGGAAAATAGTTTGCCTGTTTCTAATAAAGTTAAACAGATAAAATCCAGCAATCCCTATTCCAAGATATTTACCCAAAATAAATCAAAACATGTTCACACAAAGACTTATGCACAAATCTTTATAACAGGTATATTTTTTTTCTTTCAATCTTTATTGGAATATAATAGCTTTACACTGTTGTGCCAGTTTCCACTGTACAACAAAGCAAATCAGCTGTATTTATACATATATCCCCACATCCCCTCCCTCTTGAGCCTCCCTCCTACCCTCCCTATCCCATCTCTCTAGGTCATCACCAGTCATCAAGTTGATCTCCCTGTGTTATGCAGTTTTTTCCCACTAGTTATCTATTTTACATTTGGTAGTGTGTAAATGTCAATACTACTTTTTCACTTTGTCCCAGCTTCTCCTTCCCGCACTCCCCCCACCGCTGTGTCCTCAAGTCTGTTCTCTACATCTGCATCTTTATTCTTCCTCTATAGCAGCTTTATTAATAACAACAAAAGCAACATGTTCCTCAACAGATAATTGGATAAAAATCCAAAGTAAAGCCATACAGAGGGATACTACCCAGGAATAAAAATTAACAGACTACTAATACATGCAAAAACACGTATAAAAATGAAAGAATCAGATAGCAAAGACTGTAAACTGTATGATTCCATTTACTTGAATTTCCAAGGAAGAAAAAACTATAGACATGGAGATCAGGTCAGTGGTGTTGGAGGCTGGGGATGAGGGTATGGGATTGAGAGGGTTACAAAGGAAATGTGGGGGTGATGGTAGTGGTCATATAACTATTACATTTGTCAAAATGGTGTCTTTTTTAAAAACTACATTTCCTAATTGTTCCTAGTACCTAAAAGTATAATCAATCTTTATATATTTATCTCAGATCCAGGAAACTTGTCTAATTTTCCTATTAGTATTAATGATTTTAATCTAGATGCTCTTAGATTTCCTGTGTAGACAATTATATAATTTGTGAGTTGGGTTACTTCCTTTAACTCCTCATATTTTGTTCTTATTTATTTGTTCTTATTTAATTATGGTGGCTAAGCCCTCCAATAAAATGTTATCCCTGGAGACTTCCTAGGTGGCTCAGTGGTTAAGAATCTGCCTGCTGGTGGAGGGGACACAGGTTCGATCCCTGCTCCAGGAAGATCCCACCGTGCTGCCAAGCAAGTAAGCCTGTGCACCACAACTATTGAGCCTGCACTCTAGAGCCCACGAGCCGCAACTATTGATCCCATGTGCCGCAACTACTGAAGTCCACGTGCCTAGAGCCCACTCTCCACAGCAAAAGAAGCCACTGCAATGAAGAGCCCACACATCACAATGAAGAGTAGCCCCTGCTCACCACAACTAGAGAAAGCCCTCGCGCAGCAACGAAGACCCAACACAGCCAATAAATTAATTAATTAATTTTAAAAAATGTTATCCCTGAACTAAATAGCAAGGTTTCTAAGATTTTTGCCATTAATTACAATACTTGTTGTAATTTTTTAGAATATACTACCAGGTTCAGGATGTTTTCTAATAGCCCTAGTTTGTTATGAATTTATATTATAAATGGGTATTAAATTTTTATTAAATGCTTTTTCTCCATCCATTTAGGTGATCATGAGATTTTTCTTTTTATTATGTATTGTGATAAACTACATGCAATACTTTCTAATGTAAAATCTTCCTTATATTCCTGAAATAAAGTCTACTTGGTCATGATTTATTATTTAACTTATTTATTGTTTGAGAAATTATTTTGCTCTTATTAATTTATTTAGCATTTTTGAAGTTATGTTTATAGTTGCTGTCAGCCTATACTTTCTTTTTTTGTACACTTTTCAGGTGTACAGTCACTATTATAACAGCAGTTGGAGAGCTTTTCATCCTTACTATAATGTGGGACAATTTATACAAAATTGGAATCATGTGCTCCTTAAAGTTTGACAAAACTTGCCTGTAAATTCACCTAACTTAGAGATTTTTTAAATGAATAGATTTTACACTACTATTTTAATTTCCTTAATAGTTATGTCTATTTCATTTTTCTATTTTATCTTGAGTCAATTTCTTAAAAGATATCAATTTTTGTATAAGTTTTCAGATGGCATTGGCATAAAGTTGCTCATAATATTCTCTTATGATTTTTTTCACCTCTGCTGAGTCAGCAGTTGTGTCTTCTTTTTCAGGACTAATACTTTTTATCTGTATACTCTTTTTTTTTTATGTTGATTGAATTTACCAGAGGTTTGTTTCATTAACCTTCTCAAAAGGCTGGCTTTTAGTTTTATTTCATTCTCTTTTATTATTTCTTTATGTTCTTTTTAATGAATTTTTGCCCTTGTCTCTACTATTTATTTCCATTACTTTGTTCGGCTTGCTCTGTGTTCTTCTATAGTATCTTTTGTGATAAATAAATATCAATCACTCAATGTTTCTCTCTTGTGATTACAGTGATGAATAATTACCTCATGCGTGAAAAATGTGTGAAGAATAATTTAACAAATACTAAGTTTCTACCACCTAGATTGAGAAATAAGGTGAGTGGAAACCCTCCATACTCAGAAATAACCACTATCCTGATTTTAGAGATTATCATGCGTGTATATGTTTTTATATTTTTATTCTGTATGTATAACCCACAAACAATGTATAGTAATATTGTATTACTATGTATGGATGATTTTAAACTATAAATGGAATCACATTGTAGATATCCTTCTAAAATTTGTCCTTTTTTTTTTTTTTTTGCTTAACATTATGTGTTTGAGATTGAACTAAATAAACCTAGTTTTAGTTTGTTCATTTAACTGGTATATAGTATTCACTCATTCGTTCATTAATCAAATGTACACAATTTGTCCATTTTCCCCTTGGTGAATATTTAGATTGAGTTTCAATTTTTTGTAATAATAAATAATGCTTCAATAAACATTCTGTAAATTTTTTGTGCCTTTTATATCTTTAATAGTTTTAAATATACCTACTTGAAAATATTTTATGAATTTCTCTGGTAGCCAAAGTTCTTGATGTTTTAATCTTCTTTTTGTTATTTATCTATCCATCCATTTATCTACCTAAACATTTATATAATACTCACAGTGTCTCAGACACTTAAATATAAAATTACTTAATATTGTTTTGTCTGTTGGGTCTCTAATGAGTGTTGTTTTGTTCCTGCGTGTGTTTTGTAATTGTGGATTGTGGATTCATTGTTAGCATCTCTTACACAGTGGAACTCCTATGACATGGGAAATGGAAGTGCATCTCCTCAGGAGTTTTGCTTTACTTCTGCCAGGTACCCAAGGAGTAACATTGCGTTAGAATCACTTTATATATTAATTTTTCAGTTTGGGTTTCATGGAAAAATTGGAAAGAATAGATTTGGATTCTAAATTTGCATAAAGCACAAAATAGAGATTTTGATTTTTCAAGGATAATGCTTTTCACTCAGAGCAAAGCATGGACATGCCTCCTTCTCTCTTTATGTTGATAGATAGAATTTCTTCCAGAGAATCTTCTCTATACAGATCAATCCTTCAAGAATCCTGGTTCGTGTGGTTTTCCATTCCAGTCCCCTGCCTCATTCAGACCCAGGACTGCATCTCCTATCCCTGAATTTGACTAAAAGTTTAATTACTAGACCTAATACCACACTCAACCCGCCTCTTCCTAGGGAAGTTGTGCCATGAGCTCACAGGATTTCCCTCTTCTTTAGAGTTCCATTTATGTTTCTGGCATTTGCTTTCCTACCAGATCAACCATGCACTCTTGTCTTTGCTGTTATAATATACCTAGAGTTTCTGAGACAGTGCACTACTCTGTGCAGCCTCTACTAATTGATCAGAATGATCTTTGAAAACAAACCAAATTTTATCTTTCTCCTGCCTAAAACCTTCCAAAGAACTGATTCCAGCCTGATGGCAAACTAAGATCATGGAGAAACCTCCAGCTATACAGGCATACCTCAGAGACAGTGTGGGTTTTGTTCTATAATAAAGTGAGTACTGAAATAAAGCAAGTCACATGAATTTTTTTTGTTTCCCAGTGCGTATAAAAATCGTGTTCACACTATATCATAGTCTATTAAGTGTGCAATAACATTATGTCTAAAAAACACTGTGCGTGTGTTAATTGAAAAATATTTTATTGCCCAAAATATGCTAACCATACCTGGGCCTTCAGCGAGTCATAATCTTTCTGCAACAGTTACATCAAAGATCACTGATTACAGATTACCAAAACAAATATAATAATAATGAAAAAGTTTGAAATATTGTAAGAATTACCAAAATGTGACACAGAGACACAAAGTAAGCAAATGCTATTGGATAAATGGCGCCAATGGACTTGCTTGACTCAGAGTTGCCACAAACCTTCAACTGGTAAAAATCACAATATCTCTGAAGCACAATAAAATAAGGAATGCCTGTACTAGATTAAGAATAATAAGCCCTTATCTGGGCCCAGTGAGCGAGAGTCATGATCTATTAGAAATGTCAGCCAGGGCATAGGAAGCAGAGGGGCAGCAGGCATGCCATAGATCTCCTAACCCTGTTTTGGTCTCTCCTTTTTCACTTAGATAAACTGAAGCATGGAGAAGTTCAGTGATTTGCCCAATGTCACTCAGCTGGGAGATATGTTTAGCCTTTTTATTCTACAAATGGTTTTCATTTTAATTAATTCTATTATTGAAGATATCATGATTTATATAAAGTCAGATTCTAATTAATTCTAAATATCCAGGCACCAGAGACTTGGCTCAGTGCTGGCAATAGAAAGATGAACAAGAAATGGTCCCTGCCCTTGAAGAGTCCACAGTCTAGCAAGCCTTAAATAAGTACAAGGGAAAATAAGAGCTACAACAGCTGAATATACATGGTGGTCTGGAAAAAAACAGAAGCAGTAGCTGAACTCATTGGGGAGGTCAGGTAGGTGACGTTTAATCTATGCAAAATCTATTCAGGTTTGTTTGGTCGTACATCTAGTCCAGGGGTAGAATAAGAAAATGTTCTATTTTTAACTCTGTATTTATTCATGTCATTCCATAAATATTTACTTAAATATTTGCTGAGTTCTTTCCTCACATCAGATTCCTCATGGCAAAAGCCAAGGGAGAAGAATGACTGGGGAAAAAAATCTACCCTTGGAAGAGGGGGTGGCACCAGGACAACTTCTCCCAAGGTTATAGGCACTAGGCAAAGCCAGACTGATAATGGAAAAAATGTATAAGGTTTGGAAAACTCAGCTCCCAACTACATTAGGTTCCAAGGATACTTGTAGCATACCCTCTCTCCCTATCAAAACATGATTTGGGAGAATATATATATTATATTAGTCAGTATTCTCCAGAGAAAGAGAACCAATAGGAGGGGGACAGAGAGAGAGAGAACAAATAAATATCTGTATAGAGATATAGCTATAGATATATATAGAGAGAGATTTATAGATATATGTCTTGCTGGTTAGATCCTCAGGAAATATATATTTTTATATATATAGGAATCTGTATAGCTTTAAAGAAATATATATTTTTAAAGAGCTATATATAAATATATAATGATAAATACATATTAATATATTAAGATGTATCATACATATATATGTAGAGAGATTTATTACAAAGAATTGGTTCACATCACCGTGGAGGCTGAGAAGTACCAAGATCTACAGTCATCAAGCTGCAGAGCCAGGAGAGCTGATAGTATAACTTCCAGCCTGTCTGATTCCAAAGATAGGAGAAGACCAATGTCTCAGTTCAAAGACAATCAGAGCAAATTCTCCCTTCCTCAGCCTTTTTTGTTCCACTCAGGCCTCCAAGAGATTGGATGAGGGCCACCCACACTGGAGAGGCCAATCTGCTTTACTCAGCCTATCACTTCAAATGTTAATCTCATCCAGAAACACCCTCCCAGACACATCCAGAAATAAAGTTTAGCCAAATATCTGGGCATCCAAGGGCCCCATCAAGTGGACACAAAATTAACTATCACACATAGATATTATATCATTTACATCGAAGTACAAATTTAAATTTGAACATAACTCTCTCAGAAGTAACTACAGTTTAAATTTTATGATAAATGAAATATCTCCATATACCTAAGGTACAATATGTTAAGGAAAGCATGGGTATTTGGGGAAGAGTAAGGGCTTTACCATGTCACTCTTCTCCCTATTCTACCCAGACCATCCCTACAGCCAACATCTGGAACAGTCAATACATGTTCATTTTTTGGAAGATGTTTTGGATACCTCTTGTGCACCCTCTCAAACCCATATCTTCCTCCAGTCACTGCTGGAGAGACTGGTTTCAACTAGGCTGTGGTCATCTCCATGCAGCTGTAATCAGACCATCGACTCCCCCTGGGCCTGCACTGAGTACATCTCAGTTCCTGCCTGGGGAACCCCCTCTCGAAACGACGCTGTGCTTAACGCCCATGACCTGGAGATGCAAGGTCCCATAGGATCTTTTTTGATCAATGGAGACCTAGAGCCAATGGATAAATGCTTCCCACGTTGGTCCTCTGGGCAGACAGTTTTCAGGCACATACCATAAAGCTTCTCCAAAAGTCCTAGCAGAATCAAGCACCAGTAGACAACTCGATAACATTGTCGTATTGGCTTTCCCTCCTTCCCTGCTCACTCCCTTCCCTGAACTCCTGATCCCTAGAATCACATTCCAAATAAACTACCTTAAAAGGCAAGCCTTTGTCTCAGGCTCTGATTTCTGGGGAACTCAGACTAAGACCACTGGGTTTTGTCATTTTATTCTGTGCTTAAAAGTCCTTCTAATAAGACAGAAGTTGCAGTTGTGTTCAGTGACTCATCTAAAAATTCAACAGGAGTCCCAAAATGTCACCATGACTTCTTTCAAGATGCAGCCACTTAAAATTAGCTGGTCAAAGAATCAGAACTAACCCCAGAAATACACCTGCATTTGCTCTGCAGAAACACATTGAAGGTGCTTTCAAGCTATTTTCAAAGCTAATTTCTCACGTTTTCTGATTGCAGACCAACCTGTCAGCAAGACTGCCTGGGTCATGAATGTTTCATTTTATTTCTTTTGTCCAAATGCAGAAAAGTCAGTCAGCGATACCATTTATCATGACTGCCAGAAGCCTGTATAAGTAAAGTAACCTACTATTCATAACAGACCGCACTCAGCCAAGCATCACCCATCACTTCATATAGGGAATCTGTGTTAATGGGTTCAGAAAGAAGGCAACTCTGAGTTCTCAGCAACCCCTCCATGGGGGCACTCAGCCAGGCCGGATGATGATGGCCATTGGGCAGTGGAGGTGTCTTGTTTTCACTCTTGCCCTCTTTACTTAATCCAAGAGACCAGGGCCAACCCCCTGCATGCCACTAGTAACCTAAATCTAGTAAACAGACTTAGGGGGGATTTACCATATCACATCCAGCTTTTGCAAGGCAAGCTTAGGCTTGTGCACCTGAGTTTGGTTTGCACTATTTCAGATTCCTTAGAATCCAGAGTCAGGTTCTTATGTGATTCTTCTGTAAAAGACAGCACAAAATAGTAGAAGATGGGCAGTCCAAAACATCTACATTCCTAGGCTGGCTTCCCTGTAGTCACTCACTTCCTTCTAAGACTGGGAGGTACATTTTCCAGAATCCCCTTGCTATATGGTTTCAGGTAAGTTTGCCAATAAAAGGAAAATGTGTAAATCTTATGCTCACAGCCCACAGAGCCCAATACATATGCCAACTTCTTGCTCAAATTTCTTAGACCCTACTATATACTGAGCGAGGGATGGGAACCATTATATGAATGACATCATTCTTGAGTTATGACATCTTGAGTTACTTAAAATATTTCTTGCTCACAATCAAAAATTCCCCCAAATGCCTGTTTTGTTCACTCAGAATTGGATTCCTAATTTGGGGTGTACCCACCAGCGCTTTTGGCCCTCTTCCTAGTTGGTTGGTCTCTTTGTTAGAGCCCCAGGGCTCTTACCATCAGTCCCAAAGGCCCGTTCATCACTCCTTCCACTCCTCCAGATCCTCACGCCGATAGAATCTCTATAGCTTGCCTGTCTAGCCCAGAATTCCTTAAGTGCACGTGCAGAGGAGAACACACAATTTCTAAGATGTGACGCTGTCCTGGAGGAATTTCATCCCTTAAAAAGCTAAACAGTGAAACACGAGACATCCCCAGGTAGTGTGGGATCTGTTTTCAGATTTATGGTCAAGGTGGCCAGGACTTTGACAGTAGGGGTTGGGGGGCTGACTATGGACTGGGGTGACTGTGTTAGTGTCTGAGAGAAGAAAGAAGGTGCCCCCTGGTGCCTTCCATTTGGGGCTGGCCTCATACAAACTCCTCAGTAACTAATTTCTGCAGGCACTGAATGTCTCACTTGCTTCTTACTGGGAAAATGTGGTAGCCTCGTGCTTGTGTCCATCAGAATCGGCATCCACCTGCCAGTAACAGAGACCAGAAAGAACAGCGGCCTGTACAAGACTGACGAGGCGGGTGGTCTGGGCCAAATTCGCCAAAGATCCAGGCTTCTGCTGACTTTCTTCTCCGCAGCCCTTTAGCCCTTCCTACGCGGTGCCCATTCTCAAAGTTACCTTGTTATCCCAGATGGCTACTGGAGCCCTGAACATCACATCGTGGTCCAGGGAAGAAGCAAAAGGAGAAAGAGTAAAGAGTACATACTACTTGTAAGTTACTTCTTAAGGGGCTTCCCTGGAAGTTCCCCTGCAAAAGCCTGTGCTTACACCCCATTGGCACCCTTGCCGGCAAAGAGACTGTAAAGCGTGGTCGTGAAGCCAGATGCACTGGCACCTGAAAGAACACCAGGAAGGAGCAGGAAATGGACTAGGAGTCTCTGCCCTACTGGTCAAGAACATGGGGCTGGAGGCAAACCTCATTCTGCCGCCAAGTAGCTGAGTGACTTTGGGAATACCACTTAGCCTCCCAGAGCCCAGCCCATCCATCTGCATGACAGAGACAATAGCAAAGCCACCTCTTGAGTGATTAAAAGAGGAGAGCTTCTGAGGTGGTCCTCACAGCACTAGGTATGCACTTAACGCAGAGAAGTCAGAACCTTTCCCCATCTGAATTCGGCAGGTGACCTGAAATAGCTTTCCTTTTCTCCTGCGCCTGCCCTCACACATGCTCTTCTGTATCTCCCTTTCCTGTCCAGCATCGACCTTGACAGCTGATCCCATAGCTTCCGGGTCACTTCCGGGTGTGAAGCACTCCAGTTTTGCACAGTCCAATTCAATCCGGTTCAAAACTTTGATCTGCTATCCTATTTAAGCCTCACCCCGCTAGCCCCCTGTGACAGAGGTTGTCAGCGCACCTTCAGAACCCATCCTTCTGGCACATGCTGGAGGCCTGAGGACTTTCCCACTGCACACATGACACGACCAGACGTGGGACCAGCCCTCATTGAGTAACAGCAGGAGCTGCGGGATGAATGCTGCTCGACTCCTGGTGGACAGCTCTCAGGGGAGGGGTTGGCCATGTGACCCACAGCAGGAACCACTACATGTGGCACCTTTGGTTGGCTCCCTTCCCTTGATGGTCTCAGTTTCTACTTGCTTGGCAGCTTCCTGGGACCACATATCAAGTAACAATGAATCCTTGTCCCCGGTGGTACCCCCTCCAGCGCCCCACCCTGTCCTACTCAGGCCCCAGCAGTGAGGAGGCACCAGCACTGGTGAGAACAGCCCACTCTCATCTCCCGCATCCCTCTTCCGTGCTCCCGCTCCTGCTGTGATGAGGGAGGAAGGCAGCCTTTTCCCCTCACCAAGGCTGCTGAAGCCCTCTCAGCCCCATCAAACCCCTACAGGTACATCTGAGTATTGTAGGGTTTCATGGGGAGGATGCCAGGGAGCCACTGCTCTGTTCCCTGACATGGGCAATGCCCTCTAGCTGACCTCTTCCAATACCCCATCACAGACCAGCCTCCCCCCCCCCACCCCCGCGCCCATCCCCATGCTCTTTCTGCACAGCCTCTCGCTGCCAAAGCCCCTCATGGGCAAGCAGTCTCCTCAGGTGAGCACTGCTGACAACACCCCAGCCCACCTGCCTTCTGCAGCATCCTCTGAGCCCTGCAGAAGCAGATGCCTCCCTGCCACATCAGCGGTGCAAAGTGCCCACACCACGCTGTACCCGCCAGCGCAGGCTGCTCCGCCTGCCTCTCGCCTTCAGAATGTCTAGCTGAGAGGCTGGCTCCAGTTCTCCGTGGCTGTACCTTCCTAAGCTCCCAGGAATACTTGCGGGACTGTCCATGAATTCTTCCACTGGCAGCCCCAGAGGACCCACAGGTTTCATCACCTCAGCCAGTGTCCTGCCCAAGAATGAGATGCTTGCCTCCGTCTCTCCATACAGAGCTTGCTTAGTGTTGCCCACCAGGTGAAGCCCCCCCAAAGAAGAGGGAAAAGAAACTGATGCGTCACCCCCACCAAATCCATCGGTCAGAACTCCTACAGATTCCTCAGAGCTACCTCTTCACACCAGGGAGGGGAGCGAGGCGGTGAAGGCGGCAGGAGCATTTCCGCCACCTCTTAGTGAGCCCTGGGGAAGGAGACTGCTGGCAACTTTGCTGCTCTTAGGGCTGTGGAAGTTCTCAGTGCCTATCGTCCTGAGCTTGGGGCTCTAACCAGAGATCTGAGATGACAGGATAAGCCGCAACAAATGTCCCACAATTCTACCTGTTATTATTATTGTTATTGTGATTTTCATAGATACATTGAGCATATTTCATTCACGGCGGCCCTCTTCCAGGCAGTCCTCCTGGCTTAGGCACTTATGGAAACACAGTCATTTGCTTCTTACCTTAGTGGCTCCACTCTCTAATTTCTTGTTGTTCCCAGAAACTTACTTGGCTTCCAAGCCTGAGGTTCAGAACCCAGGCTGGCACTAGAAATTCCTGTCGTCTGCCCAGAGTGGGCACCTGGAAACAAGTTCTGAGAAGTTGCTCCAGTGATATCGCCTTGAGGAATGTGTGTGTGTGTGTGTGTGTGTGTGTGTGTTTATATATACTCATATTTATGTATGGAGATGATCTCTGGAATCTGTAATGAGAAGGCAATTGGGTGGTTGGGGGTGGAAATGTAAGATTTATATTAATAATAAGAGCAAGCACTGTGCTAAGAACTTTACACATAATTCACTTAATTATTATAACAACTCTCTGCAGCAGGTGTTATTATTACGCTTATTTTACAGATGAGGAAGCTTTGTTTTAATTGTTTACTTTAGGCTCACAGTACCTATTTAAATAAATAGAGATGCCGGAGAGGCAGTGGACAGAGAGCTGGGCAGATTTAAGCTTCTCCAGGTGAACCTATTTCATATCCCCAGTTGAAACCCTCCTCTCTGAGGGTACCATTCCCACCTCAGAAAGTGCCAATTCCTTCCAGAAGACTCCAGAGGGTGGAACAGGAGGTGAGAGGACCCCTTGGCCAAGACCTCTGCCCACCTGTGCTTAGAGCTGAGCTCAAAGTGGCAGAGCACTAATGAGGCCTGGACCAGCAGCTGGAGCTAGCACATTCTTGTCCCTTCTCAATAAATCACTGTCTCCCTGACGAATGGCTCGGAAATGAGATCTGAGCCACTCTGTACAAAGCTTAAGAGGAGACAGGCCACCAAACAAGGCTCGAAGGCGTCAGGTGAACTCAGTGCATGTTAATGGGCCGTGAGAGCAGGTGGGAGGGGTCTGGGCTCCGCTGTAACTTGGTTTCCTCCCAGCAATGAGGAAAACAGCTGCGCATCAAGGTAACGTCACTCGATTACAGCTGAAAACCAGTGAGATCACACCTGTAAACTCCTTCCAGATCCTCAAAGAGAGGGAAACACCCTCCTCTGGTTCATGATTAATTCCAAGCTTGCAGGTGGTGCAAAAGCTTTTCCCTCTCATCCAGCCTTCCTTCGGAGCCCCCACAGAACCGGGTGCATGAAGTCAGTAAATGGTTCCTCTTGCCTGAAAATAATCATTACTCACTTGGGTGTAATGGGTAAAGAGGGTCCATTACGTCTACGTGACCTTCAGTATTTCAGGACATTTCTGGATGCGGGTTGTCCTCCTCCCTCTCTCTGCACCCGTCAGCTCCACTCTTCCCTGTTCCGACCCAGTTCTGAGGAAGCGCTTCCGTAATGGGGGCAGGAGGACTGTCTGCCTGAAGCACCAAGTCTCCATCCCACCCTTCAGCGCCCCCATCGTCTCAACAAACATCCCTGGATGGCTTCTCACTGGCTGGCTGGGGTCAGGCTGCCAAACCTGGACCATCCACAGACAGAATGGAAAGGTCTCCCTAGACCCAGTAAGCCAATTACATACCCAGCCCTAGAGCCCAGGGTGTCTGTCCCACTCGATCACAGGGGCCAAGGGAGGTGGAGAAGGGTCCTTTGAGGGAATGCAGTGTGGCCCCAGGACTGTCACGAGCTATGTGCAAAACCACAAAATGGTAGAAATAGAAGAAACTTCGGAGAACTTCTCATCCCACCCCCTCATTTTACTGATGAGGAAGCTGAGTCCCAGGGAAGCCACCCTAGACACTATAACAGAGCTGGGTCGGACTCCCTCCCTGTCTCTTGACTCCAGGGCCACAAGAACGGTGCCGACAGAGCCCAAAGCTGGGGAGCATGCACCCTGCTCCCTCACCTCCTTAAGAGCACCTTTTTTTTAGGTTTTCTTAGAAATTGTGAGAGATTCAATATCCTGGCCAACACTGTACTGCAGTTTTGCAAAATGTTTGTCTTTGGAAGAAACGGGATAAAGTGTACACAGAGTCCCTCTGTATTATTTCTTACAACTGTATGGGAATCTACAATTATCTCAACAAAAATTTTAGTTAAAAATCTGTTAGAGAAATTTTAAAGTGGCAGGAAATTATATACCTAGTCAACACAGAGCTTGCTGTGTTTAGCTCAACAAAACTCTGAACCAAATAGAGAAATGTAGAACAATGATAGGAAAGTACTAAAATATATACATTGTTTTATAGCCCCACTAAAAAACAAGTAAACATCTCCCTAGATAAGATCAAAAGTGGACAGAAGCACTCCGCTGCAAGGGGATGGGGTGGGGGCTTTGTTGAAGCCATGGGTCTGCTGCACTCTGGGACTAGGGGTAGGCAGAGCTGGATGGGAATTCAGCCCCTGTGTAGGAACAGGGACAAGACTGGCTTAGGTTAGGGAAGAGTACCAAGGGGCTTGATCTGGCCTCTCTCATCCATAATGGGTCATAATTCTACATCCACAGAGCTGGTATGAATAACAAAATACTAACAGGATAGCTGGAGAAGCAGAGACAACCTACAGTTACTGGTTGGAAACGGCACATGCAAAATCCATGCAGGAAGAGAGGTCAAAGTGGCGGATATAAGAGCTAATTCTGAACTGCTTGACCTGGAGGGATGAACACAGGGGAGGGAAAACACACACACACACACACACACACACGCACGCACATGTCACTCTCCTCCCCTGCCTTACTGCTTGCCCTTGGCTCTGGTTTCTGCTCTTTACCAAGGAGTAGACAAAATTCAGTCCATCCAAAACAGCCAGCATTTCTGCCCCCAGGGGTTAAAAACAATATAAGGTTCTTTCATCACTGCCTTGGACACCTTTATACCTCTTCCTCTAAGAAGTCCTTTAGAAAAAGATGTGTTACAAGGTCCTTGGAATTTCTAAACTGCTATTTTTCTCTAGAAGTTAATTGGCTTGGCCCTCCTGGCCCTGCACACTCAGAGGCCCCAGAAGGGCACAAGGAACCATCCTCAAAAGCCTCTTGGGTTCAGTGCCTCCTTAGGGGTTTCATCACTAAGAACGTGCCCCATTTGTATTGTGAGTCCCAAATCCATTTGACTATAAAGCAAAGCGGGAGTTTTGTCCTCTTCTGAAAAAAATGAACAAGCATAAGAACAGAGAGGTCAAGAGTTTTTGCGGAGGTCACACTGTCAGTCAGAGTCAAAGTCCTCTGGGAGCAGAGTCCTCTGCCCAGCATGCTTCCCCCTACACCTCAAGGCCACCTTTTGACACTTTGAGTATGGAATATCAAAGAGAAAGCTACAACCCATTTTCCTTAAATTCCAGCTAAAGTCATGAAAATCTCAACTGTTCAGTATACTATAATTAGAGGACACATTGGTTTCACACTACTTAGTACAATGCCAAGATGTGAATAAATGGTGTTAAAAAATTTTCATGAACTATGAATTGGAAGTGACCTGGGACATATAATCTAAGGCCTTTAAGATAGGAAAACTGAGGTACAAAGGAGGGAAGGGATTTGATCTAGTCAGGGGCAGAGCCCCAGGCCCATAATCATGGCCCCCAGCATTTACTGAGCTCATAGCTATTGGTGCACTGTTACCTGATCTAATCTCCACACAGCCGCATGCCATGGATACCATTAAATATATCCCCGTCTTACAGATGAGGATGTAGAGGCTGAGAGAGGTCAGGTAACTAGCTCACAACCACACGGTGAGTAGCAGTATCTAGAGTTGAGGCCAGGTTGGGCTAATTTCAAAGGCCACTGTCAAGACCACACTGTGCCATCCTAGCCTGACCGAGTAGTCACATGGCTCCGGGAAATGTTTTACATGAGACAGATTTCATTTTGTACCCTTGCTCTACCACTTCCTGCCAGACAGGATTTAGCTACTTAACCTCTTTGAAATTCAGTTTCTTCATCTGTGAAAATGAACGTTATGGTAGCACTTACCATGCAGAGTTATTGTGAGGACTGAGATAACCTATGCAAATCACCTAGTCCAGGTCCTGGCCATAGTAGGTAAAGTTTGTTCTCTTGTTTACTGATTAAATGTGTTTGCACATGTGTCTGTGTGTGTGTGTGCATCCCACATGTGGTAACCAGCCTCCAAAATAACTCCCAATGATCCCCATCTCCTGATGTTCACATCCTGGTATATTCTCCCACCAAAGTGTACCAGACTCAGTCTGTGTGACCAACAGAACATAGCAGAAGTAATGCATGTCATTTCCAAGAATAGCTTATAAAAGACTATGACTCCATCTTGGTCAGTTTATCTAACTATCTGTCTATCTACCCACATACGTACGTATGTATGTATCATCTATCTATCTATCTATCTATCAACATCTATCATCTATCAGATCACTTGGGGATGCCAGCAGCCACACCATGAATGGGTCTATGGAAAGGAGCACACAGCATGGAACTGAAGCCTCTGGCTAACAGCTGGCAAGGGAGCGAGGCCATCCAACAACCACATGAGTGAGCTTGGAAAGGGATCCTCCACCCCCAGTCCAGCATTCAGATGACAGCAGCCCCAGCAGACAACTTGACCAGAGTCGCATGAGAGATCCTTAGCCAGAACCACCCAAATAAGCCACTCCTGGATTCCTGACCTTCCGAAGATGTGCAAAATAATACATATTTGTTGACTTAAGTTTTGAAGTTATTTGTTACACAGAAATAGACAGCTAATGCGCCCTCACTTGATGTGGGTGGAGATGGGGTGGAGGGTCTGTAAAGTTATGATGATAGATCACTTGGTGCCTCAGGCCGAGCCCAGGGGAGTTATTGCAGGCCTGGCCAAGGTTCTTCAAAGACTCATAACTGCTTGATTAAGATTTGTCCCATTTAACCCTCCATGTATGTCTTCCCCTTGGCCTGCTTCACTGGGTTTGCATTCAGAAGCTGCATTTAATCGTCTTGTAACAGAATCCCGTTCCAAGCCATCAAACAACAGAAATAAAGGTGTTTGTCATGGGGGGAATAAAAACATTCTTTTCATTTACACGTCAGCCGTGGAGAACAACATGAGAGCATTTTGCAAGTTTTCTTGAATTTCAGCTTCTGTTTTGATTTTTTAAAAGTGCAAATCAGCATCCAAGCCCAAATCTTGGGGTGGCAGAGAAATTTAATTAGATGGTGGGATGTTTTACATACATTTGTTTTTTTCTGTTGTTTTCTTAAGGTTGACAGGATCACCCATCTGCTCAAAATATAATTGAGTAGGGAAGTGAGAAGAGAAAAAAAGACATAATCTGAAATTTTAATTCCAAACCAGAAGCCTATGGGTAACTACTGATAACCGACCTTGAACTGGGAGTTCCTTGTAAGCCAAAGATGACTGTGTATTAGTGAGAAGACTGTACCATCAGCTTCCAGCCTCCAATAGTCATGAGGGATATTCACAAATATTCTGATCCTCCTTTGGGGCACAGGGTAGGATTGCAACTGCAATTCTCTCTGTCCTTTGAAGTTATGCAGAGCCATGTGACTTGCTCTAGCCAAGAAAATGTGAGCAGAGATGATGTGTGCCACTTTCAGGTGGAAACTTTAAGAGAGCCCTCTGTTCCTTTCCCTCTGCTACAGTGATCCTGGAAGCATCTGTTGAGATGATACCATGGTCAGCCTGGCTCTCAGACCGCTGATGAGCAGATCATCTCAGCTAGCCCACACTGAACATATAATAGAAACAATAAGTGCATTTTTGTTCAATTAAGCTACTGAGATTTGAGGTGGTGGTGGTGTTTGTTACAGCATTATCCAGCCTGCCTGACTAATACATAGACTTAGAAACTAAGTCCATGACTTATTCAGTCTTTATACATTCATGGAACATTAACCAAACCTTAACTCTGTACTAAACATCTGGTTAGATCCTGGAGGCAGCACCTAGGACAGTATCAGGCACCCAACATTGGTACAATAAATATTTGTTGAATAAATAATCATAATAATTAATATTATCAGCATAAGGCTTGGCGTATAATAAGTGCCCAAGAAATAATATATGTGCTTAATTTTTTCTACAACCCTAGCAGATGAATACTACCACTGTGTTCATTCTTACATATAAGAAACAGGATTTAAAAAGGATAAGTCACTCACTGTAAACTACACAACCAATAAGTTGCACAGCTAGCCTTTAAACCCAGGTTATCTCTAAATCCATTGTTTGTGCTCTTAAACATTATACTATGCTATCTCTAAACAAGTGAATGAATAAATGAGAATAAAGATGAAGTATCTGTCTTTGAAGGTTTTACAAGATAGTAGAGAGACTCATGTGCACAATTACAATTACAAGTAATCTGAGCCTGGTAGAACTGGGAAAGTTTTACCAAGAAAGTGACATTTGAGCTGGGTATTGAAAGTGAAGTTCAGACAAGCTAACAGATAAGGAGGAAAGGGCATTCCTGGCTAAGAGAATGGCATTTTTAAGGGCACAATGGGCAGTGCCACCACCAGGAAATAGGCTACATTACAGGAATGATAAATACACTTTTGTCACCTATCATCTATACCTGGTGTGAGGAAGTCCTCAATTGTGACAAAACGGCCTGTAGTGGGAGGAAGAAAGTAGGCACAATGCTGGCTGACTGCCTTTCAATGCCACCATCCATTTATCAGTGGGTTTTCCATTCATTGAGCCTCACCACCAAGCCTGGCACTGTGGTGGCCCTGGGGCTAGAGCAATGAGTAGTTGGGCTTTGCAGACCTGAGGCGTAGGCTTCAGAGTCCAGTCCTCATCCAGCATAAGCTGCAAAGACTGGACAAGGCTCAAGAAAAATTCCTCACCAACGAATGAACTTTGGGAGGGTTTTTAACTAGTGGCTAAATCCCTGGGAATAAGTTCACCCCCTTCTCTGGCAACCTTTGTCCTAGTGGGTAGTCATTATGTCAAGTTGCTTAACTGGACCTCGGAGTGCCCAAGAGGGGCTGGGTCAGCAAATGCCTTATTCAAAGACATGTTCGATTCCCTAGTCTTTCCCAGCCTCTGGGTGCTTTTGTCATTATTGCACTAACAATAACAGGAATTTCATTTTAAAAAAAATCCCACAGCATAATATGGGAGCAGCAGTGTTTGAGGGCTGGCTGAAAAGGCTTCAGAGGCTTGTAAGAGGATCAAGTTTCCCAGAAGCTCAGGTCTGCTTGGCTCTGCTTCAAAGGCCACTAAATTCCTGCCAGAATTAAGGAGAAAGGTTCCTCAAAATCCTTTTCACTCAAGGTGTGCAAGACAAGACTTAGATCTATCACGTACAACCTGACTTATTATTTATCACTCTCTCTTTCCTGCGGGTTGAGCTGGCTCAGGGATGCTCTGCTTGGCTGCAGAGGGATGGACTAGGTGAGCTTAAAATCTGCATCAGCGGCACCAGAAGGTCAAAGTTGCAGACCTCCAACTGACTAGATGTACCCCTCAGAAACAGACCAATTTGCCACAAATCAAGTCAAAAGCTAACTTGCAAAATGACTAGTTTTCCAAAAGACTGATAAACAGTAAGAAAAATTCACCATTAGGAGTTTTTTCCTAGATGCTCCTGCCTCTTGCACTGCTTCTGCCCTTCAAATATTTGCCTTAAAATTTTTATCAAAATAATCAGTCAATTGAGTGGGCACTCAGTGAACTGGTCATTGAGTGAATTGACTCTCAGTTGACCAATTATTGGCAAATTGACCTCTAAGAGCCCCCTGATCTGGTGCACACACAGGCCTCTGAACAGCTCCTCCCTCCCACAATCAGAGTTTGAGAGCATCTGTCGGAAGAGTTCCCACCATCCATCTAGCCAGAAGGCCTTTGTGTCTGAATATGGGAGAGTTGTCATCATTCCCCACAGGGCTGCAACATCCCTCCCCAGCATGGGAGGGAGGCTTTAGTGTTGAAAACTTGCCCGATGCTTGTTTACTTAAATTTGGGCACTTTCTCTGACCTCGATGGAAAGTCATTACAGAAGAGCAGGCTCTTGGCAGGTATGCACGTTACAAGTGACACGCTTTAAAAATACCTCGTGTAAATCAGATATTGCCATAAAATGGAAATTGCAGCCACAAATTGCATCTTTATTACAACAGGGTCTGATAGATGAGGCGCATTGACACTATATAACAGGTAGCCTGAGAAGTAGAAAGTTACATGTGGAGCATAAAAGATAATTATTTTTCAATTCACAATAATACAATATCCCTTATTTTTGACATCACAGAATCCTACATCAAACCTGGAAAGATTATTATAGCCATTATCCAAGCCCTTCATTTTACAGATGAGGAGGCTGAGGCTTGTGAGGGGATGAGATCTGCTCAAGGTCACTTGGAGAGAGCCTGGCAGAGCTGCTATTTTGATATTCACCACCAAGAGGAGGTTCCTTGGCTCTGTCCACTTTCTTTACGGAGTCTGTGAAGACAGAAGATCTCATCTGAGTCTTTTCCACAGCAGGGTCTGGGGCGGGGGAGGGGGGAGGGGATGGGGGGAGACAAGACAGGAGACACATGGCCCCAGCAGTAGAAACTCGCATTGGAGCACAGAGGAGGGACCAGGCTTAAGCCTTGCTTCTGTGACCTTGGTCAAGTCATTTAATCTCACTTGAGTTCCCATTTCTTAGTTCAAAAGATGAACCTTATTTCACCTACCTATCTCACAAAGGTATCATGGAGAATTAAATGAGACATTCGAGTTAAGATAGTTAAATAAATTATCAAGAGCCAAATTCATGCCATTTTGAACCAGGCTCTACAAGAGGGCCAATGCTGCAGAGACAGTTAGTGTCATCACAGGTCAGGGTCAGACCAATGGGATCACTGTACTCAGCAGCTGTATCCTCCAGCCATGGCCCCCGATGTGTCACCCCAGAACCTGTGCAGCTCTGCCCCAACATGCACCCACAGTAACATGATCGTTCTGTCCTCCAATTTAGAGTTCCTTTCAACGCCAAAGGACTTCTGATTCCAGAATTCAGAATTCTAAGGCAATTCAGTGATCCAAGCACAAACCTCTAAAACGCTGCCACCACTAATCCCATCTCCCAGAATGTAAGTTGCCTGAGGGCTGGTGTTTGATCCTTCATTTCACAATTTCTGGACATTAATGGAGCACCTTCTTTATGCCAGACCTGGACTAGGCACTGTCGATGCCATAAGGCACAGGGAACAAAACAAACTCCTGCCTTAATAGGCTAAGACATGCAATTAAGAAGTAGGAAAATAGAAAAAAAAGTAGAAAAGAAAATCATGATGATGTCAAGGAAAACATACACTGACTGAGGACGTGCATGGCACACGATCAGGTGGTATTCAGCCCATATGCATAGATGCAGCTGTCCCAGTGTTGCATGGCTAACATCTGTTTGGATTAACCAGCGATTGTGCCATCCCTGTGGTTAGAAAAATTTAATGCCACCGCTGGTGTGTGGTGTGTCATTAGGTAGTCAAGGAAGGTGCCTCCAAAAGCACAGTATTGAGCCAGACCTGAATCGTGAGACTTCGGCCATGAGTAGGTCATAGGGAAGAGTGCTCCAGGTGAGAGGACAGCATGTACAAAAGACCTGTGGCAGGAAGAAGCTTGGAGTATGAGAGAACCAGAAAGAAGGCTGTCAGGGTGACCAGAGTACAGCAATCATCCATTTGGGGGGTTATTCTAAGTGTGATGGGATTTAGGTTTTCATTTTTAAAGGAGCACCCTGGGTGCCTTTGTGGAGAGGTCATTGTGTATCCTCAGTGTCTAGAATCATGTCTACCACACAGAAGGTGCTGAATAACCTATTACCAAACCAAAGAATGAACATACCTGTACTCTCTCAGGTGCCAAATGAGGCCACTCCCTATCTGAGCTTGGCTTTTTTTAGATCCCCTCTCTGTGGCCACTACTAAGCAAGAGTAAACTGTTAGCTGCTCATGGTGCTCGAGCTGCTCATGGACCCTTGAGGCAGACTCGGGCCCCCGCATATCAGAGATCCTTGCTGAACAACTTGTGCTGCTTCCAGACAGCAATGGGCATCTTGCACCTTCCTCACTCACAAGCTTTAGCACGTAGAAGCCCATGCTGAGGAGCTCTTATTTTTCAGTGGGTCTTTCTGCTCTAATGGAAAAATTGGATTGTCATTCAAAAGAAGTCCTGTTTGGCATTGCCATTAGCACCTCTGATTTTGCAACCTGGGGTTTGTATGTGATTTTCTCATTTTGCAGACTGTATTGTTGCTTGTCAACAGTGTTTTTCATTGCTTCTCTGAAGTAACTTTTCTCCTCTCCCCAGTCCCCTTGCCCCCATCCCTTCTCAACATTCCAGAGGGAAGGTCTTTGCCATCCTTCTGGGTCAGTGGGAAACCCTCTGAGAAGAGGCAGGGAGTGCACAGGAGTCCAAAGGTCTAGCGTCATCTGTACTGACATTATTGGATGTCCAACCAACACCCCTTCCTCTTCTCCTTCCTAACAGAACTCATTTTGTTCAGGTGTGCGTGCAACCAAGTGCTTCATGTGAAACTAATCCCACCTCTAGTTCCAGTGAGAAGCCCGATTGCTTTCAAAGTAATCCCAAACCCTCCTGCAAGGATTGGCTCATAAATGGTCCTGTGCCCAAACTTGAGTCAATGAAAGAAAAGGAGAAGTTTGGGACAGAACTTGATTTATTCAACAGATATTTCTTGTGCACCTACTATGTTCTAGGCACTGCTGTTGGTGTGTTGCGCATACAAAACTTATGAAATTAAAAAAAAATTACTGCCTATGTGAGGAGGGACACATAATGAACAAAATAAATCATAATATATATACACATAATACTTGGCAATGGTGAATGAAGCAACAGAAACTAAAGCAGTGAAGAGGAGAGAGTCCAGGGGCTGCATTTTTAAATGAGGTCCTCTGGGAAGTCCACCTGACAGAGCTGAGGGATTCATCTTAATGGAGTCTGCAAAGAGCACTCCAGGCAAAGGGTCCTGAAGTGGGAATGGGCTCAGTGTGTTTGGGGAACAGCAAGGAAGCCAGTGTGGCTAGAGCAGAGCTGACAAAGGAGATAAGAGTAGGAGAGGAAGGCAAAGACGTGATGCTGGGTCATATCCTGTTGGGCTCTGTAGGTCTGAGAAGGACTCTGGCTTTTATACAGAGTGAGATGGGAAACCGCAGAGGGTTGTGGGCACATATCATGACTTGACTTATGTTTTAACAGGGTTGCTTTGGTTGCTGTTTGGAGAAAGTAAGGACAAAAGCTGAAAGAGTCCTTCCTCCATCTTCTGGAGGAGATTCCAGAAGCCCCCTCTCTTGTCCTTTGGTGTCATTGTGTGTAAATTGTGAGCGGTAACTGTGGCAGCCTCTCCATACCCACCTGAACTCCACCTCAGAGGAGACAGAGCCAGGAGAACTGAGGGGTAATGCAGCAGAACTGCAGAATCTTGTCAACTGTGAAGCCCATTTTGCACCTGAACTTCCAGTTTCATGAGTCAATAAACATCCTTATTGTTTAAACCAAAGAAAGCTGAGTTCTCTGTTTCTTGCACCCAAGAATCTTTCTAACTGATTCATCATCCAACTTTGCTGTCCTTCATCTGCTCTATGCCTGCTGTGGCTTCCCAGACAGTCTTTACTTGGTTGTATGCAAGGTCTGAATTCAGGAAATGGTGTCACTTTTTTCTCTGTGAAATGTCCTTCCATGGAAACCTTCAAATCTGGAGTCCATGAACTGTCAGACCCCTCACCTATTCCTCATCATTCATGTATTAATTCACTCCACATTTAGTGAGCCTGGTACTGGGCCTCACACTGTCCCACACGAGCAAGATTAATGCCAGCTCTCAAGGAGTCGAGAATGTGTACAAGAGAGTGAGAACCGATGGTTACATGACATGGTATCAGGTGTTAAAAATGGCTTTTCTTTAAACATCACCCATGCATTAGTAAATGCTTCACCCTCTCTGGGCCTCAGTTTGACCTTCTGTAAAATGACACTTTCCAACTCTGAAAGTCAATGGGTCTATGACTGATTGTAGCTTTCCTTTGATGGCAATCTCTAGAGTTAGATTTCTGTAACAAACAAAGAACCAGAGATTATGAAGTCTTCTCCATATTTTTTTACTCCTCCAGAGTAAGAACCACAGTGACATGGCTCACAGTGAGGTACATTTGGCAATACCACGAGCCAAGTCACATACTTCCAAATATGCACAATAAAATTTTTTTCACTTTTAGTGTCAACATCCAATTTCCAGCTTCTCTACATTTCCCCCTTCTTAATCTCTTGCTCTAAGTGATATACCACTATGGTTACATCCATCTAGTTGGAATCAGACTTTCTGTTTAGTGCCCTCATTCTTTTTGACACCTATATATCAATCAATTAATCCTTCTGACTTCCTCCCCCCACCCTACCCCCTTGAAATTCAGCCTTAGTTTTAGAGAGACCACTTTTGTTTTTTTAAGTAGACATTTTTAAAATGTTTATTTATTTTATTTATTTATTGGCTGCGTTCGGTCTTCTTTGCTGCACACGGGCTTTCTCTAGTTGCTGTGAGTGGGGGCTACTCCTCATTGTGTGCGCAGGCTCCTCATCGTAGTGGCTTCTCTTGTTGTGGAGCACGGGCCCTAGGTGCGTGGGCTTCAATAGTTGTGGCACATGGGCTCAATAGTTGTGGCTCACGGGCTCTAGAGCACAGGCTCAATAGTTGTGGCACAAGGGTTTAGTTGCTCTGTGGCATATGGAATCTTCCCAGAGCAGGGCTCGAACCCATGTCCCCTGCATTGGCAGGTGGATTCTTAACCACTGTGCCACCTAGGAAGTCCTAACTAGACATTTTATTTATTTACTTTATTCATTTATTTATTCATTTATTCATTTATTGGCTGCATTGGGTCTTTGTTGCTGCAATGTGGACTTTCTCTCGTTGTGGCAAGGGGGTGCTGCTCTTCTTTGAGATGTGCGGGCTCATTGCAATGGCTTCTCTGCTTCAGAGCAAGGCCTCTAGATGTGCGGGCTTCAGCAGTTGCCACAGGAGGGCTCTAGAGCGCAGGCTAAGTAGTTGTGGCACTCAGGCCCTAGAGCTTGCAGGCTTCATCAGTTGTGGCACACGGGCTCAGTAGTTGTGGTTTGTGTGCTCTAGAGGGTAGGCTCAGTAGTTGTGGTGCTTGGGCTTAGTTGCTCCATGGCATGTAGGATCTTCCCAGACCAGGGATCAAACCTGTGTCCCCTGCATTGGCAGGTAGATTCTAAACCACTGCACCACCAGGGAAGTCCCTGAGACCACTTTTGAGTTTTTATCCTAATATCTCTGGCAGGATACATAAGAGCAAGATAACAGGGGCCACTTCCCAGAGAGGACAAGGGAACTTATAGATCAAAATCTGAAAGAAACTGACTTTTCACTGTATCCTCCTTTTTTGTACCACTTGAACTTTGCTCCATTTCAATGTTTCAAATAAATAAGTGAATTTTTCAAAACATTAAATAAAACACTTTTTTTTTCATAGTTACAATTTTTTTTTCTCTGGTGATAAGACAGAGCTGATCTTTTAGTGCAGATTTTTACAGCTATAAACTTCCCTCTGAGCACAGCTGCTCTTTGTTCATACCTCTAAGTATTTTCTAATTTCCCTTGTGATTTCTTTCAAGACCCAGTGGATGATTAATTTTCACATTATTTGTGAATTTTCCAGTTTTCCTTCCACTTATGACTTCTAGATTCATTCTATTGTGGTTTCAGAAGACACTAGTCTTTTCAATGTGTTAAGACTTGTTTTATGGCCTAATACATGGTCTGTCCTGGAGAACATGCACCTGAGAGCTTAGGTGGATTGTTGTGTCTGTTGTTCATATTGTTTCCTTGTTGACCTCCTGTCCAGGCAAGATCCCATAAGCCAAAATAAAATAAAATAAGATAAATGGATTAATTTCCCCATTCAAAGAGCAGAGATTGGCAGAATGGATAAAAAAGCATGATCCAACTACTGTAAGATATTCACTGTAGACTTATAAATTGAAAGCAAAAGGATGGAAAGATATTCCACACAAATATTGACAGTAACCTAAAGAGATCTGGGGTGGCTATGCTGACATCAGAAAAACACTTCTGAATAACATGTAGATAAAAGAAGAAATCTCAAGATAAATTGTTGAATATTTTAACTAAATGAAAATGAAAATAGGGCTTATTAAAATTTGTAAGATGTAGAGACAATGGTTCTTTGATGGAAATTTATAGCACTGAATGCATATATTAGAAAAAAAGAAGGATCTAAAATCAATATTCTAAGCTTATACCATAGGACACTAGAAAAAGAAGAGCAAATTAGATCTAAAGTAAGCAGAAAAAAATAATGAAAATTAGAGCAAAAATCAATGAAATTAAAAACGGGAAATCAGTACAGAAAATCAACAAAACCAAAGCTGGTTATTTGAAAAGATCAATAAAATCAATACACCTCTAGCCAGACTAAAAAAGAGAGAAGATACAATTTACTAATATCATAAATGAATAAGTGGACATCACTATAGATCCTACGGACATTAAAAGGGTAATAAAGGAACATTAAGAACAACTTTCTGTCCATAAATTTGATAACCTAAATAAAATGGACCAATTCTTTGAAAGATGCAATCTGCCAGTACTCACACAAGAAGTAGAAAATCTGATTAGGCCAATATCTATTAAAGAAATTGAATCAGTAATTAATAACTTTTAATTAATTAATAAACAGAAAACAACAGGCCTGGATGGATTCACTGGTGAATTCTACCAAATATTTAGGAAGGAATTATACCAATTTTCTACACTTTTTTCCAGAAAATAGAAGCAGAGGGAATACTTCCTAACTGATTCTGTGAAGCCAGCATTACCCTAATATCAAAACCAGACAAAGACATGTGTCCTATCATGACTGCTTTTCCACAATATACTAGAAGTCCTGGTATTGCAATAAGACAAGAAAAGGAAACAAAAGGTACACATATTGGGAAGGAAGAAATAAAACTCTCTTTGTTCACAGACCACAATCATCTAGGTAGAAAATTCAAAAGATTAAATAACCAAAAAAAAAAAACTTCCTTGAACTAATAAATGATTATAACTAGGTTGCAGGACACAATATTAACATACAATAGTTAACTGTGTTCCTATATACCAGCAATGAGCAAGTGGAATTTGATATTAAAAACAAATTGCCAGGGAAGAAAGATGGCAGTGAAGTAGAAGAACATGGAATGCATCCCTCTCCACAGATGCATCAGGAATACATCAAAAGACATAATAATTCCCACAGAGAACCAGCTGAACACCAGCAGAAGACCTTGGACACCAGAAAAGACTCCAGAGATCCCAACATAACTGGGTAGGACAGAGGGGGAAGAAAAAGGAGAAAGAGGAGGAGAAGAAAGGAAAGGGACAGGTCCCAAACCATTGGGCAGGGGGAGCTGAAACAGAGGGGAGATTGCTGAATTTGGGAAAATGTCCCTTAGCTGACAGGGAAACCCCTTCTCCAATAGGGAATTTCCCTGGGTCAGAAGGGAGGCACTCGGGACTGTTCAAAGAGAATGAAGCAGCTGATCTGTGGCAGATGGGAAAGAGTGAGAAACACACGGAGGGTCTGCACCACAGCTCAGCTTGTCTGAACTGAGACGTGGGTTCAAAGCTGAAGAGGGGGTCTGGGAGCTGAAACGTGGGAACCAGAGAACTGGTTCAGGGTGAGAAACAGTTCTGGCAGTAGGAAGATGGACTGAGGGGACAGGAGGGAAGAAATCTACAGTGGAGAATGCCTACCATGGAAAGCTGTGTGGCCATGGTGGCAGCTCGATACTGCTGACTCACAAGCAGCAGGGAAAAGCTGTGGTGGTAGTTTCTCTCTCTCTCTCTCTCTCTCTCTCTCTCTCTCTCTTTCAGTGCCTGCAACAGACAAAGGATGACCCCCTCTGGGCCTGGCTATCACAGTCAGGGATGACAAAGCCCCCTGTGTGGGAATGGCCTAGAGTGCCTGCAGCTGAGAGCCAAAAGTCCGCAGAGTGGCCTAGCTCTGGAGACATTCTGTTTACACCTGAGCTACTGGCTTCCCTCTGTAGCAGGCACCACCACCACTGCACGGGCCACTGTGACCCAGGCAGGGCACCACTGTGGAGTCATATGCGGAGGGGAGCCGTGGATGTGATCTCTCTCTCTCTTGGATGGAGCCACTGGTATCCCTCTGCAATAGGCACCACCACCGCTGCCTGGGCTCCCATGATCCAGGAAGGGAGTTACTGCTCACTCACTCCCAGGGGAAGGAGCCACTATTGTACTCTCTCTCTCCCCACACACCAGCACTTACATACAAACAATAAAGGAAGCTCTGCTGGATGCAGAGTAATACAAAAAGCCCAAAGTGGGAGAGGAATCAAGATGGCAGAGTAGGAGGACATGCACTCACTCCCTCTTGCAAGAGCACCAGAATTACAACTAACTGCTGAACAATCATTGACAGAAAGGCACTGGAACTCATGAAAAAAACCACCACACATCTAGAGACAAAGGAGAAGCCACAATGAGACAGTAGGAGGGGTGCAATCACATTAAAATCAAATCCCATAAATGCTGGGTGGGTGACTCACAAGCTGGAGAACAGTTATACCGCAGAAGTCCACCCACTAAAGTGAGGGTTCTGAGCCCCACGTCAGGCTTCCTAACCTGGGGGGCCAGCAATGGGAGGAGGAATCCCCAGAGAATCAGACTTCAAAAGCCAAAGGGATTTGATTGTAGGGCCTCCACAAGACTGGGGGAAATGGAGACTATACTTTTGGAGGGCACACAAAAAGTGTGCTCACCAGGACCCAGGGGGAAGGAGCAGTGACCCCATAGGAAGCTGAACCAGACCTACCTGCTGGCGTTGGAAGTTTGCCTGCAGAGGTGGGGGGGGGCAGCTGTGGCTCACCATGCAGACAGGGGCACTGGCAGCAGGGGTTCTGGGAAGTGTTCATTGGCGTGAGTCATCCCAGAGTCTGCCATTAGCCCCACCAAAGAGCCTGTAAGCTCCAGTGCTGGGTAGCCTCAGGACAAACATCCAACAAGGTGGAAACACAGCCCCACCCACTGACAAACAAGTAGATTAAAGTGTCACTGAGCTCTGTCCACCAAATCTGATTAAAGTTTTACTGAGCTCCACGCACCCAGCCCAACCCACCATCAGCCCCTCCCATCAGGAAGCACCCACGAGCCTCCTTGACAGCTTCCTCCACAAGAGGGCAGAGAGCAGTATCAAGCAGTATCAGCAGCATATTATCTTGCAGAACTGAAAATCACAGCCACAGAAAGATAGAGAAAATGAAAAGGCAAAAGACTTTGTACCAGATGAAGGGACAAGATAAAACACCAGAAAAACAACTAAATGAAGAGGAGATAGGCACTCTTCTGGAAAAAGAATTCAGAATAATGATGGTGAAGATGATCCAGGACTTTGAAAAGAGACTGGATGCAAAGATCAAAAAGTTGCAAGAAAAGTTTACCAAAGACCTAGAAGAATTAAAGAACAAACAAACAGAGATATGCAGCACAATAACTGAAATGAAAAATACACTGAAAGGAACTAATAGCAGATTAACTGAGGCAGAAGGGCAAATAAGTGACCTGGAAGACAGAATGGTGATAATCACTGATGCAGACAAGAATAAAGAAAAAAGAATGAAAAGAACTGAAAACAGCCTGAGAGACTTCTGGGACAATGCTAAATGCACAAACATTTGCATTATATGGGTCCCAGAAGGAGAAGAGAGAGAGAGAAAGGAGCTGAGAAAATGCTGGAAGAGATTATAGTTGAAAACTTCCCTAACATGGGAAAGGAAATAGCTACCCAAGTCCAGGAAGTGCAGAGAGTCCCAGGCAGGACAAACCCAAGGACACCAAGACATGTAGTAGTCAAATTGACAAAAATTAAAGACAGAGAAAAGTTATTAAAAGCAACAAGGGAAAAATGAAAATTAACATACAAGGGAACGCCCACAAGGTTAACAGCTGATTTCTCAGCAGAAACTCTGCAAGCCAGAAAGGAGTGGTGTGATATATTTAAAGTGATGAAAGGAAAGAACCTACAACCAAGAATACCCAGCAAGGATCTCATTCAGATTTGATGGAGAAATCAAAAGCTTTACAGACAAGCAATAGCTAAGAGAATTCAGAACCACCAAACCAGCCCTACAACAAATGCTAAAGGAACTTCTCTAAGCAGGAAACATAAGAGAAGAAAAGGACCTACAAAAACACACCCAAAACAATTAAGAAAATGGTAATAGGAACATACATATCAATAATTACCTTGAATGTAAATGGACTAAATGCCCCAACCAAAAGACACAGACTGGCTGAATGGATACAAAAACAAGACCCATATGTATGCTGTCTCCAAGAGATCCACTTCAGATCTAGGGACACATACAGACTGAAAGTGAGGAGATGGAAAAAGATATTCCATACAAACAGAAATCAAAAGAAAGCTGGAATAGTGATACTCATATCAGATAAAATAGACTTCAAAATAAAAAATGTTACAAGAGACAAGAAAGGACACTACATAAAGATCTAGGGATCAATCCAAGAAGAAGAGATAACAATTACAAATATATATGCACCCAATATAGGAGCACCTCAATACATAAGGCAAATGCTAACAACTATGAAAGAGGAAATCGACAGTAACACAATCATAGTGGGGGATTTAACACCCCACTTACACAAATGGACAGATCATCCACACAGAAAATTAATAAGGAAACACAAGCTTTAAATGACACAATAAATCAGCTTGATTTAATACATATGTATAGGATATTACATCCAAAAAGAGCAGATTACACATTCTTCTCAAGTGCACATGGAACATTCTCCAGGATAGATCACATTTTGGGTCATAAATCAAGCCTTGGTAAATTCAAGAAAATTGAAATCATATCAAGCATCTTTTCTGACCACAATGCTACGAGATTAGAAATCAATTACAGGAAAAAAACTGTAAAAAACACAAACACATGGAGGCTAAACAATACGTTATTAAACAACCAAGAAATCACTGAAGAAATCAAAGAGGAAATCAAAAAATACCTAGAAACAAATGACAATAAAAACACAATGACCCAAAACCTATGGGATGCAGCAAAGGCAGTTCTAAGAGGAAAGTTTATAGCAATACAATCCTACCTCAAGAAACAAGAAAAATCCCAAATAAACAATCTCACCTTACACCTAAAGAAACTAGAGAAAGAAGAGCAAACAAAACCCAAAGTAGGCAGAGAGAAATCATAAAGATCAGAGCAGAAATAAATGAAATAGAAACAAAGAAAACAATAGCAAAAATCAATAAAACTAAAAGCTGGTTCTTTGAGAAGATAAATAAAATTGATAAACCTCTAGCAAGACTCATCAAGAAAAAGAGGGAGAGGACTCAAATCAATAAAATTAGAAATGAAACAGGAGAAGTTACAACAGACACCACAGAAATAAAAAGCACCATAAGAGACTACTACAAGCAACTATATGCCAATAAAATGGACAACCTGGATGAAATGGACAGATTCTTAGAAACATATAACCTTCCAAGACTGAATCAGGAAGACAAAGAAAATATGAACAGACCAATTACAAGTAATGAAATTGGCACTGTGATTAAAAATCTCCCAACAAACAAAAGTCCAGGACCAGAGGGATTCACAGGTGAATTTTCTCAAACATTTAAAGAAGAGCCAACACCCATCCTTCTCAAACTCTTTCACAACATTGCAGAGGAAGGAGCACTCCCAAACTCATTTTATGAAGCCACCATCACCCTGATACCAAAACCAGACAAAGATACTACAAAAAAAGAAAACTGCAGACCAATATCACTGATGAATTTAGATGCAAAAATCCTCAAAAAAATACTAGCCAGCAGAATCCAACAGCACATTAAAAGGATCATACACTGTGATCAAGTGGGGATTATCCCTGGAATGCAAGGATTCTTCAATATATGCAAATCGATCAATGTGATACACCATATTAACAAATTGAAGGATAAAAACCACATGATCATCTCAATAGATGCAGAAAAAGCTTTTGACAGGATTCAACACCCATTTATGATAAAAACTCTCCAGAAGGTGGGCATAGAAGGAACCTACCTCAACATAATAAAGGCCATATATGACAAACCCACAGCAAACATCATTCTCAATGGTGAAAAACTGCAAGCATTCCCTCTAAGATCAGGAACAAGACAAGGGTGTCCACTCTCACCACTACTATTCAACATAGTTTTGGAAGTCCTTGCCACAGCAATCAGAGAAGAAAAAAAAATAAATAAAAGGAATCCAAATTGGAAAAGAAGAAGTAAAACTGCCACTGTTTGCAGATGACATGATACTATTCATAGAAAATCCTAAAGATGCCACCAGAAAACTACTCGAGCTAATCAATGAATTTGGTAAAGTTGCAGGATGCAAAATTAACACACAGAAATCTCTTGCATTTCTATACACCAACAATGAAAGATCAGAAAGAGAAATTAAGGAAACAATCCCATTCACCATTGCAACAAAAAGAATAAAGTACCTAGGAATAAACCTAACCAAGGAGGTAAAAGACCTGTACTCAGAAAACTATAAGACACTAATGAAAGAAATCAAAGAAGACACAAACAGATGCAGGGACATACCATGTTCTTGGACTGGAAGAATCAACATTGTGAAAATGACTATATTACCAAAAGCAACTTACAGATTCAATGCAATCCCTATCTAATTACCAATGGCATTTTTCACAGAACTAGAGCAAGAAATTTTACGATCTGTATGGAAACGCAAAAGAGCCCAAATAGCCAAAGCAATCTTGAGAAGGAAAGATGGAGCTGGTGGAATCAGGCTTCCTGACTTCAGGCTATACTACAAGGCTAGAGTGATCAAGACAGTATGGTACTGGCACAAAGACAGAAATATAGATCAATGGAACAGGAAAGAAAGCCCAGAGATAAACTACAGTCAACTAATCTATGACAAAGGAGGAAAGGATATACAATGGAGAAAAGGCAGCCTCTTCACTAAGTGGTGCTGGGAAAACTGGACAGCTACATGTAAAAGAATGAAATTAGAACACTTCCTAACAAAATACACAAAAATAAACTCAAAATGGATAAAAGACCTAAATGTAAGGCCAGACATTATAAAACTCCTTGGGGAAAACATAGTATCGTCAACATAAATAACAGCAAGATCTTTTCTGATTCACCCCCTAGAATAATGGAAATAAAAACAAAAATAAATAAGTGGGACCTAATGTAACTTCAAAGCTTCTGCACAGCAAAGGAAACTATAAGCAAGAAGAAAGGACAACAATCAGGTTGGGAGAAAATATTTGCAAATGAATCAACAGACAAAGGATTAATCTCCAAAATATATAAAAAGTTCATCCAGCTCAATATCAAAAAAACAAACAACTCAATCAAAAAATGGGCAGAAGACCTAAACAGGCATTTCTCCAAAGAAGACATACGGATGGCCAAGAGACACATGAAAAGCTGCTCAACATCACTAATTTTTAGAGAAATGCAAATCAAAACTACAATAAGGTATCACTTCACACCAGTTAGAATGGGCATCATCAGAAAATCTACAAACAGTAAATGCTGGAGAGGGTGTGGAGAAAAAGGAACGCTCTTGCATTGCTGGTGGGAATGTAAATTGATACAGCCACTATGGAGAAGAGTATGGAGGTTTCTTGTAAAACTAAAAATAGAGTTACCATATGAGCCAGCAATCCCACTGCTGGGCATATACCCAGAGAATACCACAATTCAAAAAGACACATACACTCCAGTGTTCACTGCAGCACTATTTACAATAGCCAGGACATGGAAGCAACCTAAATGTCCAGCAACAGATGAATGGATAAAGAAGATATGGCACATACATACAATGGAATATTACTCAGCTGTAAAAAGCAAGCAAACTGGGACATTTTTAGAGACATGGATGGACCTAGAGACTGTCGTACAGAGTGAAGTAAGTCAGAAAGAGAAAAACAAATATTGTATATTAACATATATATATGTGGACTATAGCAAAATGGTACAAATCAACCGGTTTGCAAGGCAGAAATAGAGACCCAGATGTAGAGAACAAACACATGGACACTAAGTGGGGAAAGTGGGGAGGGTTATGGGGGAATGAATTGGGAGATTAGGATACCAAATTGTACATTCTAAATATATGAAGTTTATTGTAAAAAATAAAAAAATAAAAAGTTAAAAACAGTCAAAAAATAATCAAGGTATCAATCCAAGAAGATATAACAATTGTAAATATCTATGCTCCCAACATAGGAGCACCTCAATACATAAGGCAAATGCTAACAGCCATAAAAGGAGAAATCAACAGTAACACAACAATACTAGGAGACTTGAACACCCCACTTACATCAATGGACAGATCATCCAAACAGAAAATAAATAAGGACACAAGCTTCAAATGACGTGTTAGACCATCTCGACTTAATTGATATTTATAGGCCATTACATCCAAAAACAGCAGATTACACGTTCTTCTCAAGTGCACATGGAACATTCTCCAGGATAGATCACATTTTGGGTCACAAATCAAGCCTTGGTAAATTCAAGAAAAATGAAATTGTATCAAGCATCTTCTCTGACCACAATGAGACTAGATATCAATCACCTGAAAAAAACTGTAAAAAATACAAACACATGGAGGCTAAATAATACATTATTAAACAACCAAGAAATCACTGAAGAAATCAAAGAGGAAATCAAAAAATACCTAGAAACAAATGACAATAAAAACACAATGACCCAAAACCTATGGACGCAGCAAAAACAGTTCTAAGAGGGAAGTTTATAGCAATACAGTCCTACCTCAAGAAATAAGAAAAATCTCGAATAAACAACCTAACCTTACACCTAAAACAATTAGAGAAAGAAGAACCAAAAAACCCCAAAGTGAGCAGAGGGAAAGAAATCATAAAGATCAGAGCAGAAATAAATGAGAAAGAAAGGAAGGAAACAATAGCAAAGATCAATAAAACTAAAAGCTGGTTCTTTGGGAAGATAAACAAAATTGATAAACCATTAGCCAGACTCATCAGGAAAAAAAGGGAGAGACTCAAATCAACAGAATTAGAAATGAAAAAGAAGAAGTAACAATGGACACCACAGAAATAAAAAAGACCATGAGAGACTACTACAAGCAGCTATATGCCAATAAATTGGATAACCTGGAAGAAATGGATACATTCTTAGAAAAATACAATCTTCCAAGACTGAACCAGGAAGACACAGAAACTATGAACAGACCAATCATAAGTAATGAAACTGAGACTGTGATTAAAAACCTCCCAACAAACAAAAGCCCAGGGCCAGATGGATTCACGGGCGAATTCTATCAAACATTTAGAGAAGAGTTAACACCTATCCTTCTCAAACTCTTCCAAAATGTAGCAGAAGGAAGAACACTCCCAAACTCATTCTACGAGGCCATCATCACCCTGATACCAAAACCATGCAAAGATGTCACAAAAAAAGAAAATTACAGGCCAATATCTTTGATGAATATAGATGCAAAAATCCTCAAAAAAATACGAGCTAGCAGAATCCAACAGCACATTAAAAAGATCATACATCATGATCAAGTGGGGTTTATCCCTGGAATGCAAGGATTCTTCAATATATGCAAATCAATCAATGTGATACATCATATCAACAAATTGAAAGATAAAAACCATATGATCGTCTCAATAGATGCAGGAAAAAGCCTCAGACAAAATTCAACATCCATTTATGATAAAAGCTCTCCAGAAAAATGGGCATAGAAGGAAATTACCTAAACATCATAAAAGCCATATATGACAAACCAAAACCAAACATCTTTCTAAATTGTGAAAAACTGAAAGCATTCTATCTAAGAACAGGAACAAGACAAGGGTGTCCACTCTCACCATTATTATTCAACATAGTTTTGGACATTTTAGCCACAGCAATCAGAGAATAAAACGAAATAAAAGGAATCCAAATTGGAAAAGAAGAAGTAAAATTGTCACTCTTTGCAGATGACATGATATTATATATAGAAAACCCTAAAGACTCTACCAGAAAACTGCTAGCACTAATTGATGAATTTAGTAAAGTAGCAGGATACAAAATTAATGCACAGAAATCTTGCATTCCTATACACTAACAACGGAAGAGCAGAAAGAGAAATTAAGGAAACTCCCATTTACCATTGCAGCAAAAAGAATAAAATACCTAGGAATAAACCTAACCAAGGAGGTAAAAGACCTGTATGCAGAAAAGTATAAGACACTGATGAAAGAAATCAAAGACGATACAAACAGATGGAGAGTCATACCATGTCCTTGGATTGGAATAATCAACATTGTGAAAATGACTATCCTACCCAAAGCAACTTACAGATTCAATGCAATCCTGATCAAATTACCAATGGCATTTTTCACAGAACTAGAACAAGAAATCTTATGATTTGTATGGAAACACAAAAGACCCCGAATAGCCAAAGCAATCTTGAGAAGGAAAGACGGAGTTAGTAGAATTAGGCTTCCTGACTTCAAAATATACTACAAGGCTAGAGTGATCAAGACAGTATGGTACTGGCACAAAGATAGAAAGGAAGATCAATTGAACAGAATAGAGAACTCAGAGGTAAACCCAAACACATATGGCCACCTTACCTTTGACAAAGGAGGCACAAATATGCAATGGAAAAAAGATAGCCTCTTCAATAAGTGGTGCTGGGAAAATTGGACAGCTACATGTAAAAGAATGAAATTAGAACCCTTCCTAACACCATGCACAAAAATAAACTCCAAATGGATTAAAGACCTACATGTAAGGCCAGACACTATAAAACTCCTAGAGGAAAACATAGGCAGAACACTCTATGACATACATCAAAGCAAGATCCTTTTTGACCCACCTCCTAGAATCATGGAAATAAAATCAAGAATAAACACATGGGACCTCATGAAACTTAAAAGCTTTTGCACAGCGAAAGAAACCATAAACAAGACTAGAAGAAAACCCTCAGAATGGGAAAAAATAGTTGCCTATGAAACAACGGACAAAGGATTAACCTCCAAAATATGCAAGCAGCTCATGCAGCTTAATACCAAAAGAGCAAATAACCCAATCCACAAATGGGTGGAAGACCTAAATAGACATTTCTCCAAAGAAGACATACAGATGGCCAACAAACACATGAAAAGATGCTCAACATCACTCATCATCAGAGAAATACAAGTCAAAGCCACAATGAGGTATCACCTCACACCGGTCAGAATGGCCACCATCAAAAATCTAAAAACAACAAATGTTGGAGAGGGTGTGGAGAAAAGAGAACTCTCCTGCACTGTTGGTGGGAATGTAAGTTGGTACAGCCACTATGGGAGACAGTTGCGAGGCTCCTTAAAAAACTAAAAATGGAACTACCATATGATCCAGTAATCCCACTACTGGGCATATACCCAGAGAAAACCATAATCCAAAACGAAACATGTACCATAATGTTCATTGCAGCACTATTTACAATAGCCAGGACGTGGAAGCAACCTAAATGTCCTTCAACAAATGAATGGATAAAGATGTCGCATATATATAGAATGGAATATTACTCAGCCATAAAAAGGAATGAAATTTAGCTATATGTAATGAGGTGGATAGGCCTGGAGATTGTCATACAGAGCAAAGTAAGACAGAAAGAGAAAAACAAATACCATATGCTAACTCATATATATGGAATCTAAAAAGAAAATGGCTCTGATGAACCCAGTGACAGGGCAAGAATAAGGATGCAGATGCAGAGAATGGACTGGAGGACATGGGGTTGGGGGGGAGGTGAAGGGGAAGCTAGGATGAAGTGAGAGAGTAGCATAGACACGTATACACTACCAACTGTAAAATAGCTAGCTAGTGGGAAGTTGCTGTATAACAAAGGGAGATCAACTCAATGATGGGTGATGCCTTAGAGGGCCAGGACAGGGAGGGTGGGAGGGAGTCGTGGGAGGGAGGGGATATGGGGATGTATGTATAAATACAGCTGATTCACTTTGGTGTACCTCAAAAGTTGGTAAAAGAGTGAAAGCAATTATATTCCAATAAAGAACTTTTAAAAATTGCCATTTTCATTAGAGTTCCCAAAAATGAAATACTTAAGGGTAAATATGTTAATATCTAAATGAGGAAAACTACAAAATTGTGATGAATGAAATTAAACAATAACTAAATAAATGGAGAGGTATTCCAGGTCCATGGATAAGAAGACTCAATATTGTCAAGATGTCAGTTATTCCCAAATTGATCTATACATTCAAAACAATACCAATCAGAACCCCAGCAAGTTATTTCATGGACACCAAAAACTGATTCTAAAGTTTATATGAAGAGGCAACTCAATATTGACGAGAACAAAGTCAAATGACTGACACTACCCAGCTTTAAGACTTACTATAAAGCTACAGCAATCAAGACAGTTTGGTATTGGTGAAAAATTAGGCTAATAGATCAATGGAATAGAATTGAAATCCCACAAATAACCCACATAAACATAGTTAACTAATCTTTGACAAAGGAGCAAAGGCAATGCAATGGACCAAAGGTCATCTTTACAACAAATGGTGCTGGAACAATTGGATATCCACATACAAAAAAATGGATGTATACACAGACCTTACACCCTTCACAGAAATTAACTCAAATGGATCATAGACCTAAATGTAAAATACAAAACTCCTAGAAGACAACATAAGAGAAAACCTAGATGATCTTGAGTATGACAATGACATTTTAGACAAGATCCATGAAAGAAATGACAAGTCAGACTTTATTAAAATTAAAAACTCCTGCTTTGTGAAAGACAAGAGAAAGAGAGAAGACAAGCCAGTCTGGGGGAAAATATTATCAAAAGAAACATCTGATAACAGACTTATCCTATATACACAAAGAACTCTTAAAGCTCAACAAAAAAGAAAATAAACAACCCAATTAAAAAATGGGCCAAAGACTTTAGCAGACATCTTACCAAAGAAAATATACAGGTGAAAAGTAAGCATATGGAAAGATGTTCAACATCACATGTCATTAGGGAATCGAACATTTTATAAATAATGAGATACCACTACAGACTGACTAGAATGGCCAAAATTGAAAACACTGACAACACCAGATGCTGGCAAGAGTGTGGAGCAACAGGAACTCTCACAGAATGCTGGTGGAATGAAAAAGTAGTACAGCCACTTTGGAAGACAGTTTGACAGTTCCTTACAAAATTAAACATACTCTTACCATAGATCCAGCAGTCATGCTCCTTGGTATTTCCCCAAATGAACTGAAAACTTATGTCCACACAAAAACCTATACATGGAAGTTTATAGCAGCTTTATTCATAATTGCCAAAACTTGGAAGCAACCAAGATATGCTTCAGTTAGATGAATGGTTAAATAAACTGTGATACAACCAGACAATGAAATGTTATTAATTGCTTTAAAAAAAAAAAAGAAATGAGCAATCGAGCCATGAAAATGCATACTACTGAGTGAAAGAAGCAATCTGAAAAGGCTACGTACTAACTGATTCCATGCCATTCTGGAAAGGGCAAAACTGTGAAGAGAGAAAGAGATTAGTAGTTGCCAAGGGTCATGAAGGAGGAAGGGAAAGATGACTAGGCAGAGCACAGAAGTTTTTTTATGGCAAGGAAACTATTGTGTATAATAATATGATGGTGGATACATGCCATTATACATTTGTCTAAACCCATAGAATGTACAGCACCAAGAGTGAACCCAAATGTAAACTATGGACTTTGGATAATAGTGATGGGTCAATGCAGATTCATCAAGTGTAACTAATGTACCACTCTGGTACAGAACTAATGTAGATAATGGGGAGGTTGTGTAGGAATTGGGGTATATGGAAACTCTCAGTATTTTGCACTCAGTTTTTCTGTGAACTTAAATCTCCTCTAAAAAATAAAGTTTATTGATTTAAAAATAGGGCCACAAAAAGAACAGTGTTTATAATGCTAGGGATCGTGAATGACACTCCTTACTGTGACCCCCCCCCCACCCATCCAGATCCCTGTGCAGAGGCCCAGGTCCAAAGAGGTCATTCTGGGCTTCCCTGGTGGTGCAGTGGTTAAGAATCCAGCTGCCAATGCAGGGAACACGGGTTTGATTCCTGCTCCAGGAAGATCGCACATGCCACGGAGCAACTAAGCCCGTGCACTACAACTACTGAGCCTGCACTCTAGAACCCGAGAGCCACAACTATTGAACCCGCATGCCACAACTACTGAAGCCCGAGAGCCTAGCGCCCATTCTCCCCAACAAGAGAAGCCTCCTCAATGAGAAGCCTGCGCACGGCAACGAAGAATAGCCCCCGCTCATCACAGATAGAGAAAGTCCAGGCACAGCAATGAAGATCCAACACAGCCAATTAATTAATTAATTACTTTTTCAAACAGGCAAAGAGGTCATTCTCCTTTGGCCCAGGATGCAGTGATTGAGCAGAAGTGGTTCCTCATGTAGAATCAGGCACTTTATTCTGATTGCCCACTCTTACAGCACACTTCCAGACTATTTTGCTTGACTCTAAGTCTGTAAAACACCAGCATTAGGACAATGAGGCCATGTTAGGAAAATATAACAACTCCTTAAAAATGAGGTATTCTCTCAGAAGCAGGCTTAATAGCAGGAATTTCTTTAAAAATTAACTTCAGTGCTCCAAGGCATCAGAGTTTATCTGAGTTTTATGGCAATAGAGTCTCCATCTCCTCTTGCACAGAACATAAAGACTCAATAATAGAATCCCATGCTATTCAAGCACCATCATCATCATCATGGCCATCATGGTCATCATCATGGTCATCATCCCTAATGTTTCGGAGCACTTATTATGTGCCAAGTACAGTGTCAAGCATTTTGCATATATTACCTCATTTAATCTTTATAACAGCTTTATAATGTAGCTACTACTATTATAAGTAACTTGCCTAGAGTCACACACTTTGTGGGAAACGATGAAACTAGGATTACAACCCAATCAATTCAATTCCAGAACAAATATTAACCATGGTCTCCTACTGGTTTATGGTTTATGAGCCCAGGCCAAAGTGAGAGCTACAATGCCTGCCTTCCCAGGTCCTAGGGAAGGTCCTACTGGGAGCTCACTTGGGATCCTTCAGTCTGAGCACCCCTTTACATTCCAACAAAACTTTCAGAATACCTGGGAACACACAAGTTGAATCACCACACATGACCCCGAGCTTAGTGATGCCTGTAGGAGCGACCCATCCGTGTCAGCTAAACAGAGAGAAGATGGAAGATGTATCTGTTTATTTTGATAAATGTAAATGAATTCTATTACTTGTCAAAATGTTATCAGGACCCCAATGAAATGAGCTCTGGTTTTTCTTTTTTTCCCCTTTCAGGGTGAAGGGAGAGAAGGGGGAGAGAAATGAATGCTCAAGACAGATTGCTTTGATTTGAAATGAAAACAAACAACTTTAGAGAAAAAAAAAAAGGCTTTCATTATATTGGAGACCTTGGCATTCTTGCAGATACATTCATGAATTAATCATTAAAATCCTGAAATATGGAATAAATCATGTGGTTTTCAAGGCCAGACCACGATAAAGGGGGCCTCAAACAGTTATTAAGACACAGCACTGAGCTGCTACCGCCTAGAGTGACTTTTCTCCAGGAATAAAGAGGATGGAGTGAATGTGTATGTGTGTGTGTGTGTGTATTTAAGGCAGCCCCAGGGTCCCAGGCTGGAACTGCGTGCAAGCCAGCTCCAACCGTGTGTCACCACATATTAGCGCTATTTAATATCTGCTAATGGAATGGCTCTGTCTGCCATCGACAGCAGGATCAAAAGAGGGCCATGCAGCTTTTAAATTATTAGCACTAATTAGGCAAATCAAAGAGGAGAAGGGCAAAGAGACCAGAGAATGCATTAGAAGGAAAGCAAGGGGATCACTACCTACCTCGTACTGTCAAGATCGAGGTACCAAACAGCCAATTAGTGCGGAAGACCCTTCCAGAGTGAGGAGAGAACGGGCAAGGCCTGCCCGGGCAGAAGCAGGATGGCTTCATTACAGTGACTCCCTAATTAAAATGTAAGGATTGCTGATCATTGCATAATTAAATAAGGTGGCAGGCAGTAGGAGTCAGCTCTCAGGGAGTTTCTGGGCTCATGTTACTAAAGCCACTTTCGTGGGTTCCTCCACCCTCCTCCCGGAAGGCAGTCCTGGAGCTGTCCGTGGTCCTGACAAACGTCTGCCTTCTTAGAGGCCTGCTAGAGAGAAAGTGCTTCGAAGGGGCTTTTCTCCTAACTGCCTCGTGACCCCTTTATCAGTCCTGAGAACCACACTGATTTTCTTTGTACTCCATTTTCAAATTATTCAGGAAAAAGAAAATGGGGAGGTGGGAGTGGAAAAGACACCAAGCCTAATTAACTCCCAGCCACTGTATCCTCAGTATAAAGTTGCTGAAGCTCAGGTTGACTCCTGCTGGTGTAACCTTTATCCCTCTTCTGTTTTACCTGCCAGGAGGAAACTCCTTAAGAGCTTGACTGGGAGCTAATCTCACGTTTGACACAAAAACTAAGGCTACCTAGCACAATGCCACAACTATTCAGAAATACTTGCAGGTGTGAGAGGGTAAGAGCTTGGTGGACTAGATATACAGTTGCATACCAGGAAAGAAGCATCTTTCAGTATCAGAGGTTGAGTGTGATGAGTTCCTGGGGAAGTCATGCTGGGAGAGTCTTATCTTCTTGGACTTTTAGGAGTGACTTGATTTTAATTTTTCCCCCCCTTAGGTTTTTTTTTATTTGTTTGGTTGGTTGGTTGGTTGGTTGGGGGGCGGGGGGTTGTTCGTTTTGTTTTTTTTTTTTTCTTTTTGGTTTGGTTTTTGTTTGTTTGTGTGTTTTTTGGCTGTGTTGGGACTGCATTACTGTGTGCAGGCTTTCTCTGATTGTGGCGAGCAGGGGCTACTCTTTGTTGCAGTGCACAGGCTTCTTGTTGCAGTGCACAGGCTTCTTATTGCAGTGGCTTCTCTTGTGGAGCATGGGCTGTAGGGCACAGGCTTCAGTAGTTGCAGCACATGGGCTCAGTAGTTGTGGCACATGGGCCCTAGAGCACGTGGGGCTTCAGTACTTGTGGTACACAAGCATAGTTGCTCCACGGCATGTGGGATCTTCCCAGACCACAGATCGAATCTCTGTCCCCTGCATTGGCAGGCAGATTCTTAACCACTGCACCACCAAAGAAGTCCTCCCATCAGGTTTTTTAATCTACTCTTTTCCATCTCTTTATCCTCTCCTGCTTCCTCTCTCTCTTCTCTTTATTCTCTCTCCTTTCTTCCATGTCCTCTCTCACATTTCTACTTCCTCTTCTTTTTCTTCCTCCCAGCTCTCTTCTTTCTGTGTTTATTTCTCCCTTCTTTCATGCCCCTGTGTCCCACTATCATAATTACTACTATAACTAGAACAAACATGAAGTTTTCATTCACTCATTCTTTTATTTTTATCTGTAGACTCCTTGGCTTAGCTCATTTTTATTAGAATGGCCCAAGTTACCATTAGAATGGCCCAGATCTTGAACAAAGGCTGGAATGATCTTAGAAAGGAAATTTAGATCCTCAAGAGCAATGACAGAAAGTAGGTGTATGGGTCTGGCTGCAGTAACAAACAGACCCAATCATCTAATGGTACAACACAATAAAATTTTATTTCTACTAGATAATATAAAAATAAGCAGTTTATTTTATTTCTGATAAATAAAACACCACAGTCTAGGTCAGGGAGTGGTCTCTTCTCACAGTTATTCAAAGACACAGGATAAGATGTTTTTGACATCTTCAATGGATGGCTCCCAAGACATCCAGAAAGGGAAACAAGTAAAGAGTGGGAGAGGGAGAATTGGGTGCCAGACCTGGGAGTGCCACACACCACTTCCACTCATGTTCCATCGGCCAGAATTCAGTCACATGACCGCATATAACTGTAAGGGACACTGGGAAACACAACAAACCACACACTATAAAGAGGAGAAAACAGATCTTGGTGACCATTTGATGGGACAGGTGGTGAGGAAAGGGTCATAGGCAGAAAAGGAAACATTGAGCCAAGAGTTATATCCACACAGCAGGAGAGAAGCAAGTATTGCCACAGAACTCATCCTGGAAAAGGGAGGTGTATAACCAGAGGTATATGCCAGAAAATGTATAACCAGAGGCCCACTTCTGCTCAGTCAGGATAGGATTCAGTTTCAGAATCAGTCAGACATGGGATGAAATATAGATCCACCTCTTTCTGAGTATGTGAGCTTGAACAAACATTTCCATGAATCTCAGTTTCATCATCTGTAAAATAGGAGAAAAGTATTGCTTACTCCATATGGTATTCCTGAAAATTACACAAAATAAAAGAAGCTAAATTCTTAGCATGATGTCTGGCACATAGTAAGTACTCAGTGGATGGTAATTGTTGATACTGTTACCATGCTCACCACTGCTGCTGCCATATTGTTGTTCTTACAGTTTTTTCCATCTGTCATGGGTGCTCCCTACTCATTTCCCCTCTTAATCCGAGTCACATCTTCTCCATGAAGTCTTTCCCTCATACAGCATTCCCAATGACTTGCTTAAACTCCATGCCACCCAATTGAGCACTTTATTAAGGTTTGTCCACTATGAATGAAAGTCGTGAGGTTCAGGATATTATTTATGTTGCTTATTTGCTCTATCTCAGAACCAAGTACGGTGTCTGGTATATAATAGGTGTTCAACTATTATTATTGTTAAATGAATATTCAATGAATATGAGAGACACTCATGTTTAAGAGCCTGATGCATGCCCTTTATAGATACAGAATCATATTGCTTTGAGGTTATTCTCTAATTTTCCGTGTCAGTTAGTCTTGTCTTCCTAATGAAATTGAATTCACAGTAGCCAGAGTGATCTTTTTAAAATGTAAATTGTATCCTTTCATTCCTCTGTGTGACCCCCTCCAATGACTTCTCATCACCCAAACTCCTCTCTGCAATATATAAGGCCCTGTGACCTGGCCCTATCATGCTCTCTATCCTTTTATCCCACTTTCATTCTCCATCACTACTTCAAGGCCTTCTTTCTATTCCTTTAATGCATCAAGATTGTTCCCATCTCACAGAATTTATACTAATTATTCTCTACTCCAGAGATACTTTACTCAAGCATATTCTCAAAGCTGAGTTCCCCCCACCCCCGACCCCATTATTCAGAACTCAGCTCAAACATTACCCTTTCAGAGAGGTCTTGTGGCAACACTCTATAACTTAAGTCTCCCTCCATCAGTCACTCACTGTCTTGGGTTGGATTCTCCAGGAAACAGACTCTGAGTTGGAGACCTGTTTGCAGAAAGCTTATGGGGCCTCCCTTGAAACCAGAACTTGTTGTGGGTGAAGGAAACAGGACAAAGCAGAAGGAGGAGTTAAGCTGAGATACATTCACAATGAAGACCTCAAGTGATCCCACTGGGAGCCCTGGAGCTGAGCCAAGGGGGCTGGGCTTTGTACTTCTGCACTGCTGGTCCCTGGATGCAAGCTACCCTCATGAAGGAGACGTGATCTTGGGAAAAGCAGCTCTGTCTTGGACGGCAGTTTCCAGAGAGTGATTCAGCTGAGAGCTGTCGGCCACCAGTGCTCCCAGCACCTGGGAATGAGGCCTGTGTTCTAAAGGGGGTGTGTTGGTGGCATATGATAGCATCTGCTACATTCCACTCATTGTGCTGCTCAGATCTGCTTCCTTCATTTGCTCAGTTCTGTGAACAGCTTCCCTAGGATTCTGGTTGGTCTCTTTTTGGGGGCAAACTTCCAAGAGAGGATTCATGGGATGAACTGAGCCCCTGCCACCACAGCTAACCTCTAGGTAACCTTCTTCTCCTACCCATTCTGGATTCCCCTTCCCCTCACAACAAGCATGCTGGTCTTCATGCCTTACCTGGTGAAAAGTCTGAGCCACCATCATCATGCCCTTCTTGGACCATGGCTGCTGCATTTACCCAGCTACTAACAAAATTGAACAAGAGGTGCCCCCATGGATCACCTGGGTGACAGATATACTCTTCCCTGCCCCCACCATTCAATAGCAGCCTGCCTCCTACTGATGACCAGTGGCACTTACCAGGAGCCTGAACTGACCAGGCAGCTGGCACACCTTGAGGTGTACCTGACCTTTGCTGTGGCCCCCCTGTTGGCAACAGCCCTCTCTGGCAACTAGGACATCTAAGTCCACAGAGCCCAGAGCTGCTGAACAAGTGCATCAGCCCTGAAGGGAGCGATCTGGGCAGCACATCACAAACCCCACTACACAATCTGTCACACAAAACCCCACTTTAGTTTCCTACATAGCACACTCCTCACTTCCTCCATGTATCATGTTCATTTTCCTTGTGTTCCGTCTCTCTCTGTTTCCAGGATTCAAGGGCTTGTTTTGTTCCACATCTCAGGACATAACACAGTGCCTGCCTCACAGTTGAGGCCCAGTCAATACTTGCTGAGGGAGTGAGTGGCAGAGTGATTGAACTGAGTGACGTAGTTACGAAGTCCTCAAAGGTGGGCTCTGTTTCCTGCTGTTCTTGGAGCACAGAGCAGTGACTAGAGAATACTTGATTGACCGGCCCATCCCCTCTCACAGGTCACTTACCACTGACTCTCCGAGTGAGAGAGGCCTCCCTAACACAATCACAGGCTATTTTTAGTCTGCTTCTTCCTCTCTGGTCTATTAAGGTAGTGAGAAGAGGCTGGCTACCTGGGGCTTGCAGTAGCTCTAAAGAAAACCAATCTTCCTCTCTCTGGAAAACCCTAGGAGGTGTCCTCTATACCAGGCTCCAGGGCAACAACTGCCCAGGCTGTGTTAGCTGAGAGCCTTGTGATTACATTTTTCGTTCTCTGGCTGGGGGTACCATGGAAGTGATTATTGAGGCATACATGGGAGCTGGAGTCTCTCCTCCCTCCCACAGACACACAAACATGAGCCTCTCCCTCTCCTCTGACGGTTCCATTTTCTCTCATTAGACGACTTTCTGGGGCCTTAGGAGATTTCTCTGGTGTAGACTCTAAGGGGCCTCTTGCAGCTAATTAGATTGTGAGCTGGAAGGCTGACTGTGGACTGCTTTAATAATCTTCTATTCAGGGCTTAACATGCTCATCTAGTTTGACTATTGGAGAGGAAATTCTTTTCTTCTTAAAGAGAGAGAGACAGTGAGGAAAAGCATGCCAGGAAACAGGCTTTCTCCTTGAGACTCTATCAGCACCAAGGGCAGATGCAATGATGCTCTTCCCACAGAGGTTTTAGAGGGTCTGTGTGTAGCTTGGAAAGAAAAGTCTAAATCACTGGTTGTAACCCTCCTCAATTATGAGTCACTGCCATGATTCCCTGAGGGGAGGAAGGAGGGAAAGACCATCCTTTTTATAGGTGAGGAGAAACCTCAGAGATGCAGACTAATGCAATGGCCGTGAGATCAGTGACCACACCTCTTACTAACTGTGGGACCTGTCTTGCAGGGGTTTGGAACACTCTGGATGTGAATCCTAGCTTCACCATTTACAGCTCTGTGGCCTTGAATAAATTCCCTAATTCTATAAACCTAGGTGCCTTCTTCTGTAAAATGGGGATAGTAATAATACTTTTGGGGTGTGTTCGAAGCATTCAATTAGAAAATAAATGCAAGTGTTAAGAACAGTGCCAGAAATATAATAAGCGCTCAAAAATGGTAGCTACTACTATTACATTCCTAATCTGTGAAATGGGGATATTAATAGAATCTGCCTCCTGGGGTTGGCTGTAAGGCTTAAAGGAGGTGACGTACATAGTGATGTGATCAGTGCCCGGCATAGTATGTGTCTTAGCTTGGGCTTAGCTTCTTATTTTGCCATGACAAAATACCACAGACGAAGTGGCTTTACACAGCAGAAATTTATTTTCTTACAGTTCTGGAGGCTGGAAAATACAAGATCAAGGTTCCAGCAGGATTCAATTCCTGGTGAGGGCTGTCTTCCTGGCTTGCTGATGGCCACCTTCTCTCTGTGCCCTCATATGGCAAAGAGAGAAACACACACACACACACACACACACACACAGCAAGACACACATACACACACACAGAGAGACACAGACACAGAGAGGCAGACAGAGAAAGAAAGAGAGACAGAGGGAGAGCTAGAGACAGAGTGTATGAGCTCTTTGGTGTCTCTTTTTATAGGGGCACTAATCCTAGTAGATCAGGGATTCACCTTTATGACCTCATTTAACCTTAATGACCTCCTAAAACCCTCTCTTCAGAGACAGCCACAATGAGGGTTAGGGCTTCAACATATGAATTTGAAGGAGAACACAAGTCAGCCCACAGCAGTACGTGCTCACAACAATCGTATGCTGCAGATAAGGACACGCGATGCAGAGAAAGGTCAAGAACCTTGCCCAGCAGCACACAGCCAGTCAGCGGCCCAGCCACATGCCAACATTGTCTCTTTTCCTGCCGTCCTTTCATCCTGCTCCTTGCCTGGATGCAGACTCTTGGGGACAGGAACTGGCTCACTCCTCTTGGCACCCTCACAGTTTTCTTAGAAGGTAGCACCCATCAAGGCCTCAGGAAATAGAGAATGAATGAGTGGATGGATGAATGGTCTAAGCATTGGTTCAGCAGCTGCCCGGATCTTCCAGATAAGACAGGTCATTTATTCTCCTGTCCAGGGCTCCCTTCTCAGGTCATTCTCCACCGGCCCCAAAGATGTCCATGAAAGATGACATCCATCCTCAGCAACAAAACCTTCAGAGGATTTCTTCTTTTTTTTCAAATAAATGTATTTATTTATTTATTGGCTGTGTTGGGTCTTCACCGGTGCACGTGGGCTTTCTCTAGTTGTGGAGAGTGGGGGCTTCTCTTTATTGTGGTACACGGGCTTCTCACTGTGGTGGCCTCTCTTGCTGTGGAGCACAGACTCTAAGTGTGCAGGCTTCAGTAGTTGTGGCACATGGGATCAGTAGTTGTGGCTCTCAGGCTCAGTTGCTCCGCGGCACATGGGATCTTCCCAGACCAGGGCTCAAACCCGTGTCCCCTGCATTGGCAGGCAGATCCTCAACCACTGTACCACCAGGGAAGTCCAAAGCCTTTAGAGGATTTCAAACCAACTTGACCGCAACCACCAACTGCTCTTCCCCCAGCTCCACGTGACCATCCTTACACGCAAACTCATGCTCCAAGCTGATGGGTGGGCGTAACAGGAATCAGTAGCAACAGAGGTAATGATGTCTGTAGCTCCTTGAGGACTTAGTATGTATCAGGCTTGTACCAAATACACCATGTTTATGCAGTATGTTCTATCATTGTTCCCATCTTGTAAAGGAGGAGACTGAGGGTCACGTTATCTTCCTGATGTCACACAGCAGGTAAGAAAAGGAGCTGGGATTTGGACCTAGTTTTGTCTGGCTCCAAGGCTCATTCTGTTAGCCCACAGGTCACAGACTGGAGGCCGTAGGCCTAAAAGGCCACTGGCTATGTTTTGTTTGACCTGCAGTGGGTTTGTTTTTTTTTTAACTCACTAGTGGGAAACATTTTTAGATGTCTATTTTACCAAATAAAATGTGGTTTTTTTAAGCTTCTCCTGGAAATAATCAGATCTGGTCAGTGGAGCCCACATTCATGCTTGGTTGGCAGAGCTGAGTAGAGGCTGCTCCCATGAAGGGGGCACTCCCACCACAGTTTGTCCCAAGCCCACCACACCTTTTCGTTTTACCCCAGCCCATCTTTGCCCATTTGTTTTCCTTTCCTGGGTTCTCTGTGCAACATCTGTGCTTGCAACCTCTGTATCACTCACTAGGCCAGAGCCCCTGCTTGGAACTAAGATTATCCCTCCCACCAAGGAAGATAACCTGACAGCATTTAGGTGATGTGGATAATAATGATGTATTGATGTCCCACACTTTACATAGTGCTCCTGCATCCATTATCTTACTTAATCTTCAAAACAATAAACATTTCCTGAGTAACTGATCAAGGCCAAAGCTTGTGGCCAAATAAAGGAGGGGCAAAGAGAAATACAGCCTGGTGTCAGCCTCCCAAAAGCTCACAGCCTTGCAAGACAGACAAGCTGCAGGCCAGTGTGATCACAGACGACATCTGCACCCAGCAGAGGGAGGTCCAGAGAGGCAGCAGCTGGCTGCCCAGGGGAACTGAAACGGCTTCATGGAGTTGATATTCCTGGTGCATCCTGAGGGATAAACAGGACTGGGCAGCCAGAAGGGGTGAGTATAACTCCCAGCAAAGGAGCAGCCATAACAAAAAGCCAACGCTCCTCATTTTCAAGACATGAGTTACTCGTCGGACAAAGACCAAAACCCTAAAGGACATGGACCCTCCCACTTCTCAAAATTCCTCTCATACCCTCTCCCTGCCCATACCCTCCAGCCACACTTGCTTCCACCTCACCTAGGGACCTTGCACATAATGCTTCCTTGTCCAGGATGTCTTTTCCTACTCTGTCACCCTTCAGATCTCATCCTATTCATCACCACCTCTGGACATTTTCCCCTGGTGCCTCCGACTAGATCAGGTCCCCCCTCAAACTCAGGAATTTCCCTTCATGGCATGTGTTATAGTTTATAATTACATATTCGAGGCGCTGTTTCATTAATGTCCATCTCCCTTGTGACAGACTGAAATGTGGGTCCTAATTCTTTAATCCTCTCTGTGCCTGCACCCTTTATTATATGATTTTGCATCCCTTGACTTGGGGCTCAGCCACATGACAGATGTTGGCAAATGGAAGGAAGTTTTGGCAAATGGACTCAGTTTCGAGTCTAGACCTTGAGGTACTTTGTGCTTCTGCTATTAGCATGCAAAGAATGTGCCCAGCTAGTCCACTGGCACAAGGAGGATGGGAGTCGTGTGGGTCGGACCCATGCTTGACCTGCAACTCAGAACTTCCCTAAGGAGCCCAGCTAGATTAGCCAAACGTGAAGCCAACACACAGATACAGATGCATAGAAAAATAAATGCTTATTGCTGCATGCCACTGAATGCCAGTGTTTACTACACTGCACTAGCAGGCGGATATACCCTACTATATGCTAAGCTCCATTTAAGCATAGACCACATTTTTGTTCAACATTGCATCCTTACCACATAACATATAGTGGACCCTTAATAAGTATCAATATTTGTTATTTATGGGTGGATAATTAGTGGACAAGGTCGCATCAGCAGTAAGAGAGCCCTGCACCACCAAGGGGCTTTCACAAAGCACAATACACCTCCAGTCAGCCAGCTTGGCCCAAGCTTCAGGGAGGTAAGCAAAGAAGAATTGGGTAGATAGAGACTCTCTCTGTGCCTGCTCTAATCCAAGCCCTCTGCCTCCAGAATTTCAAGGCTTAGAGAAGAGGCTTACAGCAGAATGAGTGCTTATACCCTTAGAAAATTAAGACATCCCTACAATCATCAAAATCTATTTGTCAATCAGCAGCCTGAATCTGACTTGGTAGCGACAAATTGTCTCCCAAGCTGCTGGTCTTTATTTGGATCAACTCAGAGAGACCACAAATAAATGGATGATGATAGTGATTGTCTTTAATAAAATACTAGTAACTGTGGGCTAACCCCTGTGTTCCACCAGGTTATCTACTTGAATTCCTTGTCATAATTAAGTGGGGTTTGCCCTATTTTACAGATGAGAAATCTGGGCTTCAGAGAGGTTTGTTAATTTACCCCAGAGCACACAGTTCACTTAAAGCTGGAAGAATTCCAAACCGAGTGATCTGTGTCCCTACCCACTGAGTATGCTGTCTGGGCAATGATTCGGGAGTCCCAAAACAGTCCCAGCTCCAGCCCACACGATCCACACCATCCACACGGGCTTGGGCAAGGCTCTTCCTCTCTATGAGCATGGTTTCCTTCCGGGTTGAGAAGTCTGAAGGACTTTCCCAATCCGGCTGCCCTTGGCCTATGGTCTGAACAACCCTTCCTCCATCCACCCCAGCTTCCATCTCCCTAGAGTATCCTATTAGGAGGAGCAGGACCCCACCTTCTCAGACACTGCAGCTGGCAATTGGCACAGCTTTTCCTGGAGACAGATGTGCAGTGTGTATCAAAAGCCTTAAAAATGCTCCTACCATTTCCCGGAGAGAAGGATCAAAAGTAAGAGCATTTGTGTTCATAAGCCTGAATGTTCACATCATCATTATTTACAATAAGAGAAACCCAGAAACAACCTAGATATACATTCACGGCAGATTGGTTAAATACGTTGTTGTGTGTCACTTAGCAGGAATACCATGCAGTCTTTAAAAAAGTGAGAAAATGGCTCATTTGCAAAGCTATTCCTTATAACATTATTTGAAATAGTAAATATTGAAGAAAATATTCATATGTCTATCAATAGTGACTGGTTAAATAAATTGCAACATATTCATATAATGGATTACTGTACCATGACAAAAAGAAATGAGGAAGTTCTGCGTATACTTGATATAGAAAGTTCTCTCAGAAACATTGTTCAGTGAAAAAGCAAGGTTTATAGTATGGAGCAATGCTTATAGTGTGCAACCTTTTGCAGAGAAATAAAAACCTATATGCATACCTCCTTGTATCATCATAAGGAGACTCTGGAAAGAGATCCAAGAAATGAGCAAGAGTTTTTGGTGAGAATAGTCAGATGGGGGACAGGAATGAACAAAAGCTCCTCTCTGTAAACCTTTTTATCTTTTAAACTTGTGAATAAATTACTTACTTGCAAAATTAAATATTTGAAATTCTAAATCATGTTTTAGAAATATATTTAACGACATGAGGAAACGCTTATAATATATTGTTGAAGGGCAGAGCAGTTTATGAAAGAGAATGTTTGACCCTGAGCCTGTCACATGTCTCTGAACCTCAACTTATCTATAAAATGACAAAAAAATGATACCCACCTCACAAGGCTTTGGTGAGGATAAAATAAGATCAGAGGAAGTAAAACATGTTAATAAAACAAAGTTAATACTAAGTAACTAAAGCTACTAATGAGCCCATAAAAACAGCACTGGGCTTACATTTTGTTAAACATGGCTCTCTCTCAGTGGTGGATGCAGGTGGTTTTCATTTTCTTCTTTGTTCTTTTCTAGATTTTTCAATTTTGCCATAAAGAATATACATTCTTTTTGCAGAACAGTGGAAATATTACTTGCAAAGTGACAGAAAACAATATTTAAAGTATTTTTCATAGCCCTCCCCACCCCTGTCGCAAGTTTACTAAAAGGTTCCTGAGGGGGTCTGTGCAGGAGGGTCAGCAGGGCATAGAGGGCACTTATTGGGAAATCTCTGAGCTGTGGGCAATCAAGGGGACCATCTAACAGTTCACACCTGGAAGGAACACCCACAGCTGAGGATGCAGAGCCCTGAAGGTGAGGACACTGCCCCAGCTCAGAATTTTGCCATTTGTAACAACATGGATGGACTTGGAGGATATTGTGCTAAGTGAAATGTCAGACAGAGAAAGCCAACTACTGTATGATATCACTTATATGTGTAATCTAAAAAATACAACAAACTAGTGAATATAACAGAAAAGAAGCAGACTCACAGATATAGAGAACAAACTAGTGGTTACCACTGGGGAGAGGGAAGGGAGGAGGGGAAAAATAAGGTGTAGGGGATCAAGAGGTACAAACTATTATGTTTAAAATAAATAGGCTACAAGGATATATTGTACAACAAGGGGAATATAGCCAACATTTTTAATAACTATAAATGGAGTATAGGTCAGAATCAAGATGGCGGAGGAGGAGGACGTGCGCTCACTCCCTCTTGCAAGAGCACTGGAATTACAATTAACTGCTGAACAACCATCAACAGAAAGACACTGGAACTCACCAAAAATACACCCCACATCCAGAGACAAAGGAGAAGCCACAATGAGAGGGTAGGAGGGGCGCAATCGCGTTAAAATCGAATCCCATAAATGCTGGGTGGGTGACTCACAAGCTGGAGAACAGTTATACCACAGAAGTCCTGAGGGTTCTGAGCCCCACGTCAGGCTTCCTAACCTGGGGGTCCAGCAACGGGAGTTGGAATCCCCAGAGAATCAGACTTCGAAAGCCAGAGAGATTTGATTGCAGGACCTCCACAGGACTGGGGGAAATGGAGACTCCACCCTTGGAGGGCACACAAAAAAGTGTGCTCACCAGGACCCAGGGGGAAGGAGCAGTGACCCCATAGGAGGCTGAACCAGACCTACCTGCTGGTGTTGGAAGGTTGCCTGCAGAGGTGGGGGGCAGCTGTGGCTCACCGAGGAGATGGGGGCACTGGCAGCAGGGGTTCTGGGAAGTGCTCATTGGCATGAGCCCTTCCAGAGTCCACCATTAGCTCCACCAAAAAGCCTGTAAGCTCCAGTGCTGGGTCGCCTCATGCCAAATGACCAGCAGGGTGGGAACACAGCCCCACCCATTGGCAGACAAGCAGATTAAAGTGTCACTGAGCTCCACCCACCAAATCGGATTAAAGTTTTACTGAGCTCCACGCACCCAGCCCAACCCACCGTCAGTCCCTCCCATCAGGAAGCACACAGGAGGCTCCTAGATAGCTTCCTCCACAAGAGGGCAGACAGCAGAATTAAGCAGTATCAGCAGTATTTCATCTTGTGGAACTGAAAAATCACAGCCACAGAAAGACAGAGAAAATGAAAAGGCAAAAAACTTTGTACCAGATGAAGGGACAAGATAAAATGCCAGAAAAACAACTAAATGAAGAGGAAATAGGCACCCTTCCAGAAAAAGAATTCAGAATAATGATGGTGAAGATGATCCAGGACTTTGAAAAAAGATTGGATGCAAAGATCGAAAAGTTACAAGAAAAGTTTACCAAAGACCTAGAAGTATTAAAGAACAAACAAACAGAGATATGCAACACAATAACTGAAATAAATGGAGTATAACCTTTAAAATTGTGAATCACTATATTGTACACCAGTAGCTTATATAATACTGTACATCATCTATACTTCGATTAAAAATATGATTTTTTTAAAAATGTACCTTCAGACCCCAAACATACAAAAATTGTTACCACCAACCCTTATTGAGACCTGAGTGCTGACCAGGTACTGCTCTAAGGCTTAAGTTGCCTTAATGCAGTTAATCCTTACGACAGTCCTATGAGGTATTACACCATTTGCAGCTTAAGAAACTGCAGTAGAGAGTAGCTAACTTGGCCAAGAGTGCAGAGTGGGTAAGGAACAGAGCCAGGATTTAAACCCCATAGGTCTACCCCTAGAACATGTGCTCATAATCTCTACGCTCTGCTATGGGGGTCAGGCTTTATGATGAAAACAGATTTTGGTTTGGGTAAAAATCAAACATGACTTGATTAGGTAGATGATAGATAATGGATAGATAGATAGATGATAGATACATAGATACATAGATAGACAGACAGACAGACAGACAGACATCAGTCTGGTGAACAAAGTGAGGTATAAAATCCAGATATCATAACTGTGGTTAAACCCAAGTACCACAGAGTGTATAGAAACCAGTTACCTTGTGAGTATCATCAACTGGGAATACAGAGGCAGTTTGAATTTCAGGACCAGAATCAGACATTCTCCAACCGAACCATTCTCAAAATGCTGGCAAATACTCATTCCATCCAGTAGCCAGATACTCACTGCACTTTGTGGGAAGCCGTGCTAACTTTGCACACCTCTGAGTGTGAAAACCTATAATCCTAGGATCTTCCGAGGACACTGCTTCCTAAAGATATCCTCACTTGGGGCACGAAGTCTTGGTGTGTTTGTTAAAATAAGGGTATCATTGGTTTGTTTTGTTCCAGATGTCCTTTCCCAGGAGAGGTCACGCTCTAAATAAAATATGACCCCAGGTCTCTAATTTCTCCCTTGGCAATCAGATCTTAGGAAATATATATGTGCATTTCAGGCGGTCTTGTGTGTCTTGAGGGTGGTGGTTTGGCAGCCCCTGGCTTTGAAGCACGAGGTCTTGGTCTCAGGTCCTTACCCTAGCTCTCCCATGTCTCCCATTTCACTTTGAGGGCATCCTCTCCGTGTGAGCTTGTCAGCAGCCGTCGCGGTCACTGGGCTGGTCTTCCACTTCATTTTTTAGCCTGTTAAGTTTAATGCCCCTGCGCTTGGTGAAAGAGAGGAAACGGCTTCTCCTTGTGGCTGTAATAGGGGTTTCAATCTTCTCTCAGAGATTCTACCCAGATACATACAGTTCATATTTATTCACCGCATGCAGTGCATTCCTGGATCAGCTAGCATGGTTTAAATGTGGGGCACTATCAAAGTAGGGAAGCTCTTCCTAAGCACTGACTTCCTGAGTGCCTTTCATGGCAGAATAGCACCCAGCTTCCTCCATCCACACTGGGAATCAAGAAATCAAGGCAGGGACTTCCCTGGTGGTGCAGTGGTTAAGAATCTGCCTGCCAATGCAGGGCACACAATGCAGAGAAAGCCCGAGCGCAGCAACAAAGACCCAACTCAGCCAATAAATAAATAAATAAATAATTAAAAAAAGAAATCAAGGCATCATCCTTGACCCTCCTCCCTCTCTCTGCCCACCACGGTCCATCCACCATCAACTCCTATTGGTTTATCCTCTAAAATATATCTCAAATCTATGCATGTGCCTCCATCTGTTCTACACCCCCTAGCCACCTAGCTCCTCCCTGAACTGCTGCAAACAGCTTCTAACTGGTCCCCTGCCTCTATTCCTGCTCCCATCCAACCTATTCCACAGATCAAAACCTGAGGAGCTTTTTAAATTATAAAGTGGATCATGTAATACTCCTCCCCTGCTTAAGCTCTTCAGTGGTTCCCCACACAATTAGAATAAAGTTCAAGTTTCCTACCATGGCCCTGTGTGGTCTGGCCCTGCACAGCTATCTGACCTCCACAGCTGCCATTCACCCTGTGTGCATTCCAGTCCAGCCATGCCCTCTGTTGGAGCTGTCCCAGAAGCAGAGCTTGAGACAAGGATTCAGTTCAAGGAGATAATTCGAGAGATAATCCCAGCAGAATTGTGAGGGAGTGGGAAAAGTGTAACAGGGTGCATTAATGAGTGGATCACTTCTGTGGACAGTAGGGGCTCAGCTCTCCTGGGGACCCTCTGTGTAGACATGCCTCAGAGTGGTCCCAGCACAGAGTGAGGAACCTGGGGAGTTTATCTACTCCATCCCACCCCTCACTGTTGAGCATCATTCTGGGGACATTAATTCCCAGTGCTCTGGCAGAGGGTCCATTTGGGGCTGAGAATACTCATAAGCAAGAAGACACAGGGCCGTGCCTGTCTGGATAGACTGAGGGACCTGGTTGGAAAACCATCAGCATCTGCTTCTGCAGGAATACTCAGTGTGTGGTCCCTGGACCAGCTACCATCCACAAAATGTAACCAGTCTGTGATAAGATGAGGAGCTTGGACCAGAATGTCAATCAACTACATCACTAAGCACACTGCTGGGTTCCACTGACATTTTCTTCATAGCAAGACTCTCTCAATGAAGGAAGCAGCACATTACTGTACACTCTGGTGCAAGCTTCTTGCTGTGTTGTAGCCTGCCAGTGTCAGAGACCAGTGCTTTGAATAGCCCTGCATATTATCCTCCATCTGCTGCTAGGGCCCCCTTAGCATAGTCTCTATCCTTGCCATTCCCACTATCTGAAATTATTTTTCCCCTGGCTCCTTCCCAGCCTCCTTATGGTTTACGTGGTCCCACCTCAGGGAGGCCTCCCTGACTCCCTGTGGAAAATATCCAGCAACTCACTATCTTTTGTCAGAGCACCTATGTATTTCCTTCAAGGAGCTAATAATACATACTTATTCTGTGTGTTTGTTGGTTAGCGCACCATCAATCTCCCCACTTGAATATATGTTTCATGGGGGCACGAAATTGGCCAGCACATGACCAGCACCAAGCACAGAGTTGACCTTCAATAAGCACAGAATGGGTGAATGAATTTGCAACCAAAATCCATTCCAACTTCCTTATGGGATGTCTTCCTCCCATCAGAAGGTGTTTAGTGCTGATGCGCCCTCCCCTTAGCGTCAAGAAGGAACACAGTTCCCCCCATGCTCACCACTGAGCTCCCACGATAGACCCCAACTTGCAGTTTATCCACATCTTGATAACAGTGCTTCAGCGTCCAACTTCCCAAGACCAAGCCTCTTCGCCATCCCTGTAATGATGTGTACCAACCCGTTTGAAGCCACCCACCTATATGGCTAAGGGCCCTGGCTTGAAATTAGACACACATAGCTTAAACCCCCAGCCCTGCCACTCATGCACTGAGAGACCTTGGGCATATGGCTTCACCCCTGTGAGCCCCAATTTTCTCATCAGGGTTCCTGTAAGGATTAAAGTACATCACTTGTATACAGCAGGGTTTCTTGATCTGGGCACTATTGACATTATAAGCTGGGTAATTCTTTGTTAGGGTTAGAAGTGGGAGTGCTGTCCTGTACATTGTGGGATGTATATCAGCATCCTTGGTCTCAACCCGTTAGATGCCAGTAGCAATGCCCCTTAGCTCCATGTGACAACCAGAAATGTCTCCTGACATTGTCAAACATCCCCGGGGGACAAAATCGCTGCCAGTTGATAGCCACTAGTATGGTCTTTAACAGAATGCCTGATAAGCTTATTGCACTAAGTACCTCAGTTTCCTTACCTATAAAATAGGCATAGTAATGGTGACTAATTCATAGATTGGTGTGAGGAGTGAGATAATATGTATAAAGTGTTTAGCAGAATACCTTGTATATGCAAGTGCTTTAAAAAAAAAAAAGCTACTATGTGAAGTGATGGATGTGTTAGATAACTTGATTGTGGTAATCATTTCATGTATATTAAATCATCATATTGTATACCTTTAAAAAATCACATTGTACAACCTAAATATGTACAATTTTTATTCATCCATCAGAGCTCAATAAAGTTGGGGAAGCAAAAGAAATAAAAACATGCTGTCTTTCATAAGGAAAAACAAATGAAACAAAAAGCTATTTTTATCATTAAAACTTAGTGATCGGGCTTCCTAGGTGGTGCAGTGGTTAAGAATCCGCCTGCCAGTGCAGAGGTCACGGGTTCGATCCCAGCTCCAGGAAGATCCCACGTGCCGCGGAGCAACTAAGCCCGTGTGCCACAAAAAAAAAAAAAAAAAGTGAAAAAAAAAAAAAACCTTAGTGATCAGTTTAATTAATAGCAGTTATTGCTTTTGTATTAGAGCCCTTCTTTAATCACTATTCTGAGTTCAATCCAGTCACCCACATAGTTTAGTTTTTCCAGAAAGCCTCACTGTTCACACTGCATCCCCCAAAACTAGAGCACTTTTCGTAATCCCCAGCTACCCTGGAGTTCCCCAGGTATCAAGGTACCAGCTCACCTTCTAAAGCCAATATGGCTGGCTCTGTAGGGAGCCTCATGTCTATGTCCCACTCACTTTTGGGGCATTTCGTTATCTCGTCATGGCCACCTAGAGCTGACAACTTCAACTGAGTCAGAATATTAAAGATCAGTGGTTGAGCTTCCAGAATACCATGATTTTCCTGTCCATTTGAACCTTCTTCATTAGTAAGACCTACATTGGGCGTCATACCCAGCTTCCAACTAGAGTACTTTAAAAGACATTGCAGTAAAGGAGGTCAGTGAAGCATCTGAGAATGCTGAGTTCTCCTTTACATTTTCCTTGGGGCCCAAAGAATGAGACGTGGCCTCCCAATAAAGAACGAGACTGTGATCAGTCTTTAGAAGGAGTCACCAGGGAAATGCAGCTTTTAAAAGGAAAGGGAAGAAAATGTCAGCTCCCATCCTTAGGGACCTCCAGGAAGAATTGGGTGTGTCAGATTTCCATGTGCTGAAGGAAAGATTGATACCACTGATTTCTGTAGGTCCCTCCCAACTCTGGGATTCCAAGCAGCATCCCTCCAATTACCCAGCTTCACCCCAGGTTCTGTGCATGGACAGGACCACAATTCTAGCTATCCAGCCTGATCAGGCACCCAGCCCATCTCCTATCTGGCCCCTGACTCAGCTGATCCTTCTACAAAGTTGAACCCCACCCTCCCAATCCTGGTTAAGCTGCAGCCATGGCCATGGAGGGGATAGGAATGACATGCCTCTCAAATACCAAATTCTAGGTTCATCCCTTCCACCAAGCAGCATCTCCTAATTTCCTTTGCTGTGTCTGGTGCCTCATAGTCATTAGGGTTTCCTCTATTAATGGTGCCCTCAAAGATTTCATAACCTAGTAGACTTAGAGATTTCACTGTTTACATGCCAATTTATGTGACTGCAAGTGTATAAATGTATTTCTATTTTAATCGTTCCTGGTGGAAACCTTTCTAAGATTCTTACGGATGTCACTCTCTCACAGCCTACATTTTGCCTAGAGCTCCAAGTCTGTGACTGCGAGCCCTGAGTGCTGTATTGTCCTGTGATGCAGAGCAGCCCTCCACAGTCCTGACCGTGGTTTTTATTGTATTCTTATTGTGCCTTTCTCTTTCACTATCCTCTGCTACTCACAAGCAGCAAGATTCTGCCTGCTCCTAACAAACCACGATGTTCAGCAAGCACATGTAATGGGGTAACAGCCTGACAGCAATTCTTCCTCATCCTCTGACCCCCCAGATGTGTCCTGGATACCCTCCTCCATCCACGAACTCTGTAGTGGGTACTATAGTTACACCCATTTTATAGATGAAGAATTGAGTCTCAGATAGGTTAAGTGACTTGCCTGAAGTCATGGTAGCAGAGCCGGAACTCAAACTCAGACTGACTGATCCCCAAGATTGAATCCCTGTCCACTCTGCTATACTACTGGGAGCTTGTCACCTTAGCTGGGATGATCAGAGAGCTGTGTGGCTCTGTGCGGATCTAGATGGTTGTGAGCTTTAAAATCATCATGACTGGATACCCCACAGGTATTTCCTGAGCATGTAGTGCTGTCAGGGGTATGAAAGAGCATATCAAGTTCTTGAGAAGCTCACAGTCTGCCTGGGATCATGGGCAGGAAACACCAAGGGGACATCACTAGACAGCCCATAAGGAAAGTGCTGGAAGGGTTCAGGATAAAAGGTTCAGCAGAGCAACCTCAACTCAAGATTCTGCTTCCCACCAGGGGTGTGCTGTCAGCCCTGAATCAGAACACCTAAAAGAGGAGTGGGAGGCATGAGCTCACTGCCACGAGCGCTGTTCTAGCAGGGACAGGGGTCAGAGGCGCGGTGCTGTGCAGAGAAGGGCTATGTGGCCACAAGGACTCTTACGTCCATTCACTAAATCTTGGCTGAGCATTTACAACACGCAGGGCCCTGTGCTAGACTAAACGAAACAGGCAAGGCCTTGTGGAGCTTGCGTTCTAGCAGGGGAGGCAGCCAACAATTAAACAAACCAGAGAATTAGAGGCAGTGAGAAGCAAATGGGAAAGGAGCTACTTCAGATGGAAGGAAGAGGTGAGGGACAATCTTTCCAAACATGTAACACGTAAGTTAGGACATACATAGATGAGGAGGAGCCATGTAAAGGGGCTTCCAAGGATATGGAAGAGTATGTGAGAAGGCCTTTCATCCAAGGCCCACGTGGATGAGAGCTACCTTCCTCCCAGCAGACTTTGCAGGTGGAGCTGCCCACAAGAAAGAAACACTGGCGAGAGGGCTGATGGAGAGTGACTGGGCAGCTCTCCCTTGTGTAGCTTTGGTGTTAAGACCTGAGAAGGGAAGACAGAAGGAAACGGAAGCTCCAGATGACCTGCTACAACTGGACAACCCTGAATATTTGATGATAAATGTTGATCTAATAATTGATCGTGATGCAAAAAATGACCAAGAGACCAGGCGGTCAGGGGTCAGCGCTGCCCCTGGTGCTGTGTACGTGGACTTTTTCAGCCTCAAATAAAGGACAGAAAGGAGAGCGGTGTTCTTCATTCTTTCTCCCGCCTGTGACACACCTGAGAAGCCCCGGGACCAGCCTCACTGCCTACAGCCAGCTGACCCCTCATGTGTAAAGGCATTCTTGCTGGCGCCAAGTCCCTGCTGGGATCCAGGCACCAGGATGCTCACAGGCATCCCTGTTGCTAGAGATGCATGCTGCAGTTGAGCCCTTGTGGCTGGTGGGTAACATGTCTGGTTCCCCCCTCGACTGTGAGCACCTTGAGGGCAGAACCGGGTCTTAACCATCCTTGTGTTCCCAGCACCTCCCCTGGAGTCTCGTACATAATACATGCTCAGTAAGTATCTACTGGAGGGAGGGAGGGAAAGATGGAGGAATGGATGATAGAGGATAATAGATCAATTGCCCACCTCTGGTCAGGGCTAGGTACTTCATAGCTGTTCAGTAAATAGCTGATTGATGTTCACAGGAAAATAGTAGATCTCAATAAAATATTCATTGTTGCTGGTGTCAGTTGGACTAGACTATAAATAACAGTTTCTGTAAGATACTGATTCTGTATATCCCATTGACATTCAGATCAAATAAAAGCACACTGTAGTATAGTGCAAAGCCAAAAAGCATAAAGACCACAGTTGGAGACCAGGTTTGTGATTCTTGGCATATTTTCATAAATCTCTATTTCTTACTAGGGAAAGTGGGGACAAGTGTGCCCACCCCAGAGAAGTATGGTAGGAATAAAATTGATACTAGTTTTGAAAGCACTTTTGGAGTTTTGTTTATTTTTTGTTTTAGCAAATAAATACACACTTATTGAGTACCTGCTGCATATTCTTCACTGAGAGATTGCAGGAGAGAAAAAGACAGTACCTGCCCTAGAAGATTCCACAGTCCAGCAGTTAAGACAGACCCTGGAACAGGCATCGTTTATTTTATATGTCAGCTTGGCTGGGCCACGGCCAAATATTATTCTGGATGTTTCTGTGATGGTGTTTTTGGATGAGATTAATATTTAATCAGTGGACTTCGAGTAAAGCAGATTGCTCTCCATAATGTGGGTGGGCCTCATCCAATCAGTTGAAGGCCTGAATAGAGCAAAGACTGACCTCCCTTAGAGAAAAAGGAATTCTGTGGGCACAGGCCTTTGGACTTGAGCTTCAACTCTTCCCTAAGTCTCCAGCATTCCAGCTTACCCCTCAGATTTTGGACTTGATGAGACTCCATAATCATGTGAACAAATTCCTTAAAATATATGTATATGTGTGTATACATGTATATATTTCTCTGGAGAACTCTGATTAACACAAGGGACAATAGCACGATAGTGAGTTATACACCCTCAGGATAATCCTTATGGACCCAGCGTACCCAGAAGCAATTGCTCCATCTGGAGGAGTGTGAAGGAAGGCCTTGGATATTGGAGCAGGGCCCTAGAGACTAATTTCCTGCCAAGAGACGAGAAAAGCTCTCCCAAGCATCACTCATCCCGCTCCTGCTCGCTCCCTTCTTTTACTTAGTAGTTGTGCAGATTTGGATCTGAACTTCTCTCTACCCTTCTCTTTCCCAGGCCTTTTCAACCTACCATCTAGTTTGAGCACCCAGCTGTGCGACCTAGGCAAATCTTCTAACATCTCTGAGCCTCAATTTACTCCTTGCTAAAAGCCTGTTTCATGGGGTTTAGAAGCCACCTTATAAACTGAAGGACCCTAAATTTCTTGATTATTATTAAAGCATCAGGTAGATTCATGCCCTAAGGAATATCAGTGAGTTTCTTCAGATTTCTGTCCAAGGAAGGAATGGGAAATGGGTTGACATTACAGCATGCACTCTTTAAGTTAGCTGTAAAAAAAAAAAAAGACAAATATTTAACAAATTCGAAAAATCAGATAGTGTTATAGAAGATTATGGAATCTTATATTCTAGAGTTTCATTAATAACAGAGAAGCTCATGGGACATCAGTATGCAAAGGGCAGGAAGGTAGAAGAAAATGGCATCTTGAGTCACTCTCAGGGCATAGTTGGATACAAAACCTAGATATCTGGACCTAAAATTGGCATCAGAGGGAGGACAGGTGGGCTGGCTAGTCTCTGACATGGGAAAAGCATTGACCATGGACTGATGGGAGCCCTCTGACCCAGTCTCCCCACTGGACAGAAAAGCAGGAGTTAATGGTGATGCACCTGCCTGGCCAGAGACAAGGGTCATCCTTAGACACCAGGGATGACCCTGCAGAAGCCTCATGCGGTCATTAAATCTATAGAACCTGCCCACCGAGTCATCAGCATCAGGGTGGTCCGATGAAGGGCACGAACTGAGGATGCATCACTAGCCTGAGGCAGGCTGACCATTCAGGCGATAGACTTCCTGGGGGCTCTCTACTTACCTGCTGGACCCAGATTCTTTTTCAATAACCAGTTTTATTGTTCAAAGATGAGGGAGAATGCCCCACGGACAGAAGAAACCAAATCCCTGCAGAATTCAAATGGCTGCTGCATCCACTTAGAAGATTAAAAATATACCAGCACATATTGTTTCCCTCTTATGAGGAGCAAGCTACTAACTAGACTGCTCCAGGGATGTTCCTTAAGTCTCGGGCCAAATTAAAGTCCAGACACACATTAGGGAATTGAAAAGTTCATAAGTCTAGAGCCTCAAACTGGAAAATAAGAAAAACAAACCAAAATTGTAAAAGGATGGAAAGGCAAGCATTCCTGCAAGTATTCAGAGCCCAAAGTGGTACTGTGATAAGATCAGGGGCCTTGTGAGCCCGAGACCTGGCTTCGAACCCTGATTCTACCCCCTTATTAGTTTTCTCATCTTGTCTTTCCCTGCTTACCCTTTCTTTGCTTCACCTTCTTTGTCTATCAAATCTAGTGATATCTACCCTTCTAGTCTTCAACATCATGAGCATTAAAGAATAAGGGCTGTCAGTAGCTAGTGTGCCTGACATATAGCGGGCTTCCAATAAACAGTCACAGTTAATTCACCAGAAATACTTCTTTAGGCTTGCATTAACACACATTGGATAAGTGTTTCGTAATCCAGACATACAGCAATAAGATTATAATTGAAGGAACAACATAGTGTGCAGTGTGCAGAACCTCTAATTCTGTGCTACCATTTGGTTTCAAATTCAACGTTTTCCTCTTTATTTTATGCCCAATCGGAAATGCCTCAAGTTTAGTTACCAACGAGACGCTAATGTGCATTCTAAGGGAAATTACCCTCACCAGGACCTGACTATGGTTGCAAAATGATAAATAACAAATCACTTAGTGGAAAAAAAAAAACATTTTTTTTTTGCTTTTAAATAAATATGAGAGAGATAGTGGAGTTCATAAAATAAGTCAGATCTGCGCTTTGCTCTCCTCAACATGTCACTAAAATCAAGGGTTCCCCGGTCTCCATTTATCTTAAACTGAACCGAGCCTCCCAGCTCCTAGAAATGAGACACAAATGATCAATTACATCTTAGTGCACGAAGGCAAAGGTTAAACATATTATTGCTCACCACAGGTCAACCCTAACCTCAGGATTAATGCCATAAACAAAAAAGGAAAAATATAGTTAAGCCTGTGACGGTACCAGCTTTAGTCTCCAAAGAATTACAAAAGGGAAATGATGACCCCTACTGGCCCGAAGTAGAACACCCAGCCGACCTTGGGCGCAGGGAGAGCAGAAAGCACTTTTCAAACTAAGGCCCACCAGGAGCAGAAGGGTCTCTGTGAGAAGCAAAGGACTGGGTCTTCTCGTGTAGGTTGGAGCTGCTTTTGTATTTGCAAAACAGAGACTGAATGAGAGGCAGTGTTTCAGCCCGGGGTGTGAAGCCCCAAGGCAGGCTCCTTATGGACACAGAGGGGCTCTCCTGCCTCCAGCTCTATCCTGTCTGCCAAAGCTGAGTGGACGGCGGGGGGTGCCGCCACCCACCAGCCCCTTCCCATACAAGTCCTGATCTCAAAGCCCAGAGCTCACTTTCCAGCTTAGAGGTTCAAGGCCCCAGTTGCAGATTCCATTATAAGGAATCTCTGATAATGTCAGCTGGGCAAGAAGAAGGACAATTGAGAGGGACACATCATCCCTTAAAGTGTCCTAGAGAAGGGAAAATCCATGAGCCACTGAGCCAGTCTCTGAACAATTGTAGAAGAGGATACAGAACACGCAGAGTGGACAAAGCTGACAGGAGCCATCACCAGGACCACTCAAAGACAGCTTCTGTGGGAGTCCACAGGGCTGCTCTCCCACTGGTCCTGGCTCTCTACTGTCTGGACACACACTGGGAGCATGCTCTCTGGCCCCCTTTGGCTGGATGGGATCTTGTGGATAGTTCCAGGCAGCTGTTTGAGCAGAAGTCAGAGCATTTAATCACTGGCACAAAACCTTCCAGAGTTCTTTCATCCACAATGAGCAGAGTTCCCCCAGTGCCCAATCTGCAAGTACCATGTACCATAGTAGAAAAATAAAACTTGAGATTTGGGAGTTGTTTGTTATGCAGCATAACCTAGTCCTTTATCTAAGTTCACAGGTTGAGAACTTTCTACTCAGAAGAATGTTGACATTCAAAGGGGATTTGTGAGGCAAGTCAGGGCTTAGCTGCTTCTTGAGTTGATTAGAACAAAAGTCAGATGGGTGCTGGTGTTGGTTTGGTAGGGCACTTCCTTGCCTTTTGCACATCTTGGCACATGTAGAAAACATTAATTTGTGTATGGCACTCGGGGGTAAACCGAAGGAAAATTGGGAATATCTATATAGGATTTGGCGAAAACTTCATTTTATTTTCTTAATGTTATATGATTATAATATCCAAAGGTTTAGGGAACATGTTTATTATTAAATTTGACAAACTCTCCCTTTAAAATCTTTTTTCATATTTTAATGGAGAAACTTGGGCTTGCTTTGGTGAATTTAACTTTCTTGCATTATATTTTATGCTTGAAATGGCCACACACAATTCCTGATAAAGACTTGTTAATGATCATCTCTTCAAAGTCTTGGTGGTCACCATCCATAAGAAAACTTATGTGCACACGTAGTGACAAAATTTTTAAATTATCTTTACAACAATTCCAAAATTGTTAAAATTATTCTTCTAGAATTGAATGGCTCTTTTGAATGTAGACATTTCCTGTAATAATGCAAATGGTTTTTTCATTCAGGGCAGCTTTTTCACATCAAGTATTTCAAAAGTGATGAAACTCTAATTTGTAAAACACATATGAATTGTGGGAGCTGTCACCCTGTGTCTAGCTTGGATACCACGGAGAGAACTCATCAGCCACAAATGGACAAAAATATCCAAGATCTGTGACGTTTCTATGTCACAGTTTCCAGTGGGAGTCGTGTCCTCAGGGTAGCCCCTTCTTAAACTGCTCACTGCCACCCATTCTTCTTATAACGAAAGGCAATCTCCTTCCTGCCCAGCTGACAAGGCCCTCTATTCTGGCCCCAGGACCTTCACACAAGCTATTTGTTACCTCTGCCTGGAATGTTCTCGCCCTGTTTTCTCCCATCTAACCCCATTCATACATCTAATTGCTCAGAATGCCTTCTCTGACCCCCAATCACAATAAAGTCTCCCAGATGGAGCCTGGAGTGTCACAGGCCCAGCAGACCAGATTCATGTTTCGGTTTTAAATGAACTACAAGGAAAGTGTCCACTTGCACTGGATTAGGGAAGCATCAGGGTGGAGATTTTGGGGGGGAAATCTTTGAAATCACAAGAAGAAATTTCTTCCATGTTAAGGGGTGGGGTGGGGGAGTACAATATCCATCCTCTCGTTTATCTAATTGAATGACCCATCCATTGATCCGTCCACCCAACAAACCTAACGTTTATTCAGTACGTATTTAATGAGCACTTACTGTGTACCAGATGTCATACTATTGACTTATTGTTTTGTATTTCAGTACCTTCTACTTTTCCTTTGTGGCCCATATTACAAATAGATATTTATTTCGGCATATTTGTTTCCCACTAGACTGTAAACTCCATAAGACCAGAGAGTGTGTCTTTTTTTGCCTACTCCTGTATACCCAAGACCTGACACAGTCCCTATATCAATAAATATTTGTTAAATAAATACATGAATTCATCCAAGAAGAATGCACTTGGCCATGGAAATTCTACATGGCAGAGAATCCACATAAAATAATTAGAGTGACTCTGAAAGAGGCCACATTTTAGAGAATAAAAATACATGTGGCCTACTCCTCTCACTACTGACCCACCTCCCCAGCCCCACTCTGCTCTCCTGCCTTCCCTTATTCACCATTACCCCTTTCTGCTCCTGAATCTGTCTGTCTGGCATTCTATGTTTCTCTATTCTCTGTACCATCACATGCAACTGGTACACAGTAAGTGCTCATTAAATATGTACTGAATAAATGCTAGGATCGTTGCATGGATGGATGGATGGGTGGATGGATGGATGGATGGATGGATGGATGGATGGATGGATGGATGAATAATTCAATTAAAGAAATGAGAGGATGGATATGGTACTCCCCCACCCCCACCCCTTAGCATGGAGGAAATTTCTTCTTGTGATTTCAAAGATTCCCCACCCCCCGCCCCAAAATCTCCACCCGGATGCCCCTCTAATCCAGTGCAAGTGGACACTCTCCTTGTAGTTCATTTAAAACCTAAACACAAATCTGGTCTGGTGGGCCTGTGACACTCCAAGCTCTATCTGGGCAGCCTCTCCATTACACCTAATGACCAGCCTTGAAATGGAATTACTTCATTCTTCAGAGGAGAGTGTGGGAAGTTTTGCCTCTCTGAAGAGCAAGCACATACTGCAAAGACATTCTGCTTCTATAAATATGCTTTTCTAAATGTTAAAGGGTTAGAGCAATTTCCAAAGGTCTCTGCCTCGAAGGAGCCCTTAGATGATATTTAATTGAACTACTTTTTGCTTTGAGAAGTGAGGAAACGAAAATGTAAGGAGTGGAAATGCTTCTTGGTTTTATGTCAAAATATAGGCTCCTAGATAAAATAAAGGAAACAGAATTTTTCTGTTATTAAACTCAGGAAAATAAACATAAACAGCTCAGCCAAGGAGAACAAAGTATGTATAGGATTTTGCAGGACGGTCAGAGGAAAATAATCTTTTAAACTCTGTTTTCAAACCCTTAACAACTGTTGAAAGCACATTTGCTGAGAAAAATCACTAGAAATCTCTCTTCCTCCTTTGGCATTCAAAAGTGAACATTAAATATAAACATGTCTATAGCAAGCTTAAATATTAACTTCTCTCATAATATGCCTATGGTGTTTCCAGAGCAAATTCCTTTGAACAGAGGAAAGTGGATTTTGTAAAGTTCGAAAAGAGATCACCTAAGTGAAGCAAACTCTCTGAAAACAGGCAAATGATCGATGGGTCATTTTGTATTTGTGAAAATATTTGAATGACAATTGGCATACTTTCAACCCAAGTCACACCAAGGATCCAGCAATTAAATCCTCGCTCCTGTTTGATGTATCCAGAATGTTCATGTAATTCTGAATTTGACGTGATGTTCTCTGAAGAGAAAGAGATCTGAGGACTGCTGGGTCAGCATTCACAGAATGCTAGAAGAGAAGGTGAATGCGTGTACTGGTCTTGATCATGGCACAGTGGATGCGGCTGTGCACACAGAATCTGGCGGCACCGTTCATTTAGACCACAATGCAAAAGGCGCCCCCCAGATTCTGCAGTGAACAACCTGCGCATCTGTACTTGGCACAGTTTGTAGTTATACTGTTGTCTTTTGTTTGGCTACCTGGCATGGAAATATCCCTTCAAGTTGAGGGGCACCCAAACCACAAAACCCCAAATCCCATATGGTAGCCAAAAGGGATACATAGTTCCCCTTCTCCATGGCTTGGATCTGGACCAGGCTCAGTCAAAGTAAGCCAAAGTAAGCCAGTGCTCTGGCCCAGAACTCTAAATCTAAAAGCAGTGACACATGAAGAAAATGAAAGCATATGTTTGAAAATATACATACACCCCAATGTTCCTAGCAGCATTGTTTACAATAGCCAAGATATGGAAGCAACCTAAGTGTCCGTCAACAGATGAGTGGATAAAGGAGATGTGGTATACATATACAATGGAATACTACTCGCCCATGAAAATGAATGAAATTTTTCCATTTGCAACAACATGGATGGACTTAGAGGGCATTACACCTAGTGAAATAAGTCAGACGAGAAAGACAAATACTGTATGATATCACTTATATGTGGAATCTAATGTAGAAAACAAACTTGTGAATATAACAAAAAAGAAACAGACTCATGGAAAGAGAGAACAAACCAGTGGTTACCAGTGGGGAGAGGGAAGGGGGGAGAGGGAGGAGATTAAGAGGTACAAACTAGTATGTATAAAATAAATAAACTATAGGATATATCGTACAGCACAGGGAATATAGCCAACATTTTATAATAACTATAAATGGAATATAACCTTTAAAATTATGAACCACTATGTTGTACACCTGAAACATACATTATTGTACATCAGCTATACCTCAATTTAAACAAATAAATAAATAAAAGTAGTGACATAAAAATGCAGGCTAAGTGGAAACCATCAAAGACAGCAGCAGTGGAGTTGAGAGGCTGGCAGTGGTGGGTCCGGCAGGCTGCCACTGACCCCTGCTCTAGGGTGGCCCCTGCCTGGGTAAGGACACATGGAGGGGCTGAATCCTGACCAGGCTTTGCTCGCCAATCTGATCCTCTAACAGGCGGGTGTAAAGCAGACTCCTATTTCCCACCCACAACAGAGGAAGAGCTGAGGTCCTGAGCAGGGGTTCAGGTGGAGGCACCAGCAGGCTATTCCAGGGCATAACCTGGCTGTGTCCTCAGCCACCCCGCCTCCCCCGGTCTCTGGTCTCCAGCCTTCCTGTGGATCCTGCAAGCTCCCTGTTACCCTCCCCATGTGTCACTTTCCTCCTTAAGGTTGCAGGAGTCAGGTTCTTTTGTTTGAACATCTGGTGTCTGTCCAGCAGAGCCCTGAACACACACCCCTTCTTAACAACTTATCCCACCTTGCTGTGTCACGTAAGGGTCCCTGGCGAAGGCCAGACTTAATGAGGTATGTGGAATTAGAAGAGAAGGAGCATGTTGGATGAGAGTATCACCCCACCACCCAGATAATAAGAATTGGTCTCCACGTACTGAATTTTTTCAACAGACAGCGACGTTAGGGAACATCTATCCTGAGCCCTTCGTTTGGCAGATGAAACCCAGAGAAGGCAGGTGAGTTGTGGAAGGTACCTAGCTAGTTAATAGCATCTTCTACAAGCCTCTCTATCTTGGCTGCTCAGTTGCATTTCCATGGGCACCAGGATGTAACTGGAGTTAAGTCAAAGAGGGGCATCACTTCCGCTCATCAAGCTGTGCCAAAACGCTGACAGGATGCTTTGCTGAAACTGGTTTGCTATCAAACTGTAATCCTGGCCCAGAAGTGACACCCTGAAATCTTAAGGACAATGTTGTGAGACGTTTTGAACATTAAACAATTAAGATTTACAGTACAGCGCTGCCTCCACTTGTGGTTCCTGGAATAAAACAACGAGGACCCTGAGGGAGAACGGGAGGTAGGTTCGAGAGAGAAGCAATGAACTGCCATTGGGACAGTCAGATATGTGCACCTTTTCTCCCAGAATGAAAAGAAACTTCAGACTTCCCTGGTGGCACAGTGGTTAAGAATCTGCTTGCCAATGCAGGGGACATGGGTTTAATCCCAGAAAGATCCCACATGCCACAGAGCAACTAAGCCCATGCACCACAACTACTGAGCCCATGTGCTGCAACTACTGAAGCCCGTACGTCTAGAGCCCATGCTCTGCAACAAGAGAAGTCACTGCAATGCAGAAAGAAAGGAAGGAAGAAAGGAAGGAAGGAAGGAAGGAAGGAAGGAAGGAAGGAAGGAAGGAAGAAAGAAAGAAAGAAAGAAAGAAAGAAAGAAAGAAAGAAAGAAAGAAAGAAAGAAAGAAAGAAAACCTTCGTCCCACACGTGCTACAAAAGATGTGGGAGCAGTAATGGAGAGCAGAGGGACTAATCTAAGAAATGTTTGATTTCAGTGCCTCCCTTGTCTTAAGAAAGAAAGAAAGCCTATGTTGCATTTTCTCAATTACTGAGTGTGTGTTTCTTAGTGAGAAGATACAAAAATTCATCCGACAATGTTTCAACTGCTATACCTCACACAGCACTCCAAGACACAAAGGGTAGGAAGGTTTAGTCCCATTACAGAGATCTGGAAATGGAGGCCTGGAAAGGAGACCACAGAAGTCGCAGCCCCTCTCCCTCAGCTTCATCCAATATACCACAGCATCCCTACAGTTCAGAGGTCAGCAAATTTTTCGATAAAGAGCAAAATGGTAAATATTTTAGGATGTGCAGGCCATATAGTCACAGCTACTCAACTCTGACCACGTGGTACAGGCGGCCATAAACATAAACTAACGGGAGTGGATGTGGTCCAGTAAAACTTTATTTAAGAAACAGTGGCCCAGGGACTTCCCCAGTGGCGCAGTAGATAAGACTTCATGCTCCCAATGTAGGGGGCCTAGGTTTGATCCCCGGTCAGGGAACTAGATCCCACATATATGCTGCAACTAAGAGTTCACGTGCCACAACTAAGGAGCTGACGAGCTGCAACTAAGGAGCCCACAAGCCACAACTAAGCCCTGGTGCAACCAAATAAATAAATAATTAATTTTTTAAAAAAAGAAAGAAACAGTGGTCCAAATCTGGCCCGTGGCCATCATTTGTTATAGTCGATCAGAGTGTGACCTCCAATACCCACGTTGTCTATTATCACAGCCTCTCTCACTCAGTCTCCAACGTTTTCAAATGGCAACATCATCTCTCAGGTCCAGAGGTGGTAATTACTGCCGTAAGAAGCAACATCCTTGGATCCTCATAAACAGTAACAGGCAGAGAGCCACATCAGAGGAGGGCAAACCTTTCCGACACATCCTTGTTGCCAAGACAATCTTCACTTACCAGGAGGCCAAAAGCCCCTCTTGCTCCACCGCCCCCCCCCCCACCCCTGCCCCGTGGGTCTCTCCATATAGCATGTGTAACATCAAAATTCCATGCACAGAATTAGCATGCAACATCTCCTCTCCCCTCGCAGGCATTTTTGCCTGAAAAACCAGGCGGCCATCTCATCGTGACAGCACGAGAATAACTTGTCATCCTGGTAATGGTCTAACTGCATATAAGTGTCTGTCATAATGAAAATTGGTCTCTTCCATTTCAATTTATTTTGTCAACAATCCAAATGGAACCCGAATATATCTTCCAACACCATTGCACGCAGACCAAATAGGGAAGAGAACTTTAAAATGGACCTCATCATCATACGACTAAATATTTACATTAAAAAAGATTCTCTCTTCTGGAAGACATCCCAGCTCTACTGTTCTCCCCTGCCAGTACACCTGCAGCTTTTTGTAACTAATTAAGGAACTCCAGAAAACGCATTCAAAAGGGCCTCAGCAAACAGATGCCCATTCCATTAATTAAACAAGCCAGAGCAATCACCCAGGCTGTAATTGGAAAATGTGCTTCTTTCCTCCATTTTGAGGCAATTCTAGTTATCTGCAAATATTTTCTGATTGTTTCTCAAAAGAGAAAGTCGGTTAACAGCCGGCTCTGGCTTCCTCTAGCAGGGGGGCAGATGTTTGGGAAAGGTTAGAGGTGGGAGGTAGTCACCCAAGTTCACTAATTCGCTCTTCTGCCCCACTGTCTCCCTCCAGAAGACTGTGCTAATGAGAAAAGGAAGTCTAAGCGCTAAAAAAAGAAAGCAAGCTTGCTAATGCTACTTAAAGGTACAAAAATGTTCCCTCTCAGTGCACTCTTCAGAGCTCTAATTGGGATGCACAGTGGTCCAGTGTGCAGAAAGTAGCCACAACCCAGTGGGCCTCCATTTAGCTGAGTTCTCACCAGTGCTGGGAGCAGGAGGAAGGTGAAGAAAGCCACGTGGGGAAGGAGGAAGGAAACAAAATAGCGTGGAGTCTCTCTTATAATCTTATCCTTGGGTTTCAGGCAGTGTTTTAGGGGAGGCCTGGTCTTGAGTAAAATTTCCTTAGTCGTGGGTTATCCTTTAGCATCTCAGTTGGGGCTTACAGATGCCATGGCCGCCAGGAGCCAGTACTCAGGTTATTAAGCTATTGTTCTGAGCAACAAGCCCACCCTCCTACACTCTCCTCAGTGGTGTGGGGCTGACTCTGCAAACGCATTTCTCCTTTGCCAGCTGGCTTCCTGTTAAGTGCCACTGATAGAAGGCACTAAAGGGAGACCAAAAAGCTGGAGGAGGGAGAAAGGACTTGCTCTTTACTGTTTTGCCGTTTCCTGTTGGCATCAACCAAACAATGGTCCTTCCCCTCAGCAACTACAGTTGGTCCCATTTTCCAGCTCCTTCCAGCCCTCCCAGATAGAAACTCATGGCATCCTCCCCGCCCACCCAGATACAGCCCCAGCTGGTAGCACTTTCTCTCAGAGTTCTGAGTTCCAGTTCCATAGGGCCCCTCCCCCAAGAACCTAGGTTCCAATCGCCCCACGTTCTTAACTTTGCTTCTCAAGCCTTAAGAATAATCCATGGACTTCCCTGATGGCGCAGTGGTTAAGAATGCACCTGCCAATGCAGGAGACACAGGTTCAATCCCTGGTCTGGGAAGATCCCACATGCCACAGAGCAACTAAGCCCATGCGCCACAACTACTAGCCTGCACTCTAGAATCCGCGAGCCACAACTACTGAAGCCTGCACACCTAGAGCCTGTGCTTCAAAACAAGAGAAGCCACTGCAATGAGAAGCCTGTGGACCGCAACGAAGAGTAGCCCCTGCTCTCTGCAACTAGAGAAAGCCTACATACAGCAATGAAGACCCAACGCAGCCAAAAAATAAAATATAAAATAAAATAAAATATTTTTAAAGTTAAAAAAAAGAATAAGCCATGTTTTCTGCCATTACTTCCTTTTGATACCTCAGTATTCCCTTTTTGCCCTTTAAGTCCCTTTAAAAGGGAGAATTTAAAATGGAGAAAGCTAGTGAGTTTTTTTCCAATGACATGACTCTGACTAATCCAAAATTTGATACCAAAAGTGGCCATAGGAAGTTGATCCTCAAAGATGGGATTCTGGGATCGGTTTGATCATCATGTCCTTGGTGTTGAAAACAGTGCTGCAGTCCTTGAGAAATGGGATATTAGTAATAGTAACATCTAGTGAGCAGTGACACCATGATTAATCACGTTATCACCTGTAATTGACCATGATGGAGTGCCCACTGAAGCAGTTGCCTTGGGGACCAAATGGCTACTACACCTGACTATTAGAGGAATAACAGTCACTCCAAAGATCTTACAGCAGGATGGTTGCTTCCAACTACACTGAAGAGATCAAGAAAGAAAATGACAAACTTTGGGCTTTAAAGGCTCAGTTTAAGTCATGGTCAGAGAACTAGAGAGCTTTGATGGCAGCCCTAAAAGAAATTTTTATTTCTTGCAGCTGCAGGTCCCACCCCAACAAAAAAAAACCAAACCCAAAACTTAATCGTGTGAGCTGAAGAATTACAACTTGGTTTAATTCTCAGATTCACCAAGTCTCATATGTAAAAGTCTAGGCATTGATTGGAAAAGAATGGGACCCTGGACTTAAGATAGGGATATCTGGGTGGACCCGAATGAAGCTTAAGATCCTGAAACCCTGGGTCTTCCTGAGCCTCTTTTTCACAGAAAGGAGCAGCACCTCCTCCTGTTTCTAGGAGACTCAAAGGCCTTGTAAAAACGTAACCTGCTGTCTTGCTTGGGTATGCCTGTTTTCCTTTAGACTCACTCAGTGTTACAACAGTTAACTACAAATTCCTATAGAACTGAGTGGCCTAAAGCAAAGTCAACTTTTATTACCTCTTCGTTTCTGTGAGTCAGAAATTCAAGGAGCAGATTAGCTGGGCGATTCCGGCTCAGGGTCTCTTATGAAGTTGCAGTCAAGGTGTCAGCCGGGGATGAATCAAGGAAAGGCTTGACTGCAGACTGGTGTACCTGCTTCCAAGATGTACTCGTGGCTGGAAGGCTGGTGCTGGCTGTCAGCAGGAGGCCGCAGTTCCTTGTCGCACGGACCTCTCCACGGGTCTCCTTGAGGGTCCTCAGAATATGGTGGCTGGCTTTCCCGAAAGTGGGAGATCCACGACAGGGTCCAGAGAAGACCCAGCCCCATCCCCTAACCACAGGCGATTGAGCCAGGGTTGGACACTGACCGGTGGGGTGTCCTGGAGAGAAAAGCTCTGGTAAGAAATGGAGACAATGGAGCCTGTCAGATCCTGACCCTTGGGGATTTGATCAGGAATATTTGGTAGTCAGAGCCTCATTCCTACGGGTGCACACTGGAGGGTGCCCTGAAAGCAGCAGCAGCTACAAGTGAACTGAATTTATGCAGAAGCAAAAGCCATCCAGGGGAGAAAAATATTTGGAGGGTACGGGGTAAACAGAGACTCAGAGGACAGGAAAGAAGGATGTCAGGAATGGCAGGAATGATAAAAGCAAATGTTATGAGATGTCACATTACTTTAAGGTGGCATACCTACAAATTCCAGTAGAGGGCCCAAAAGAATCCTATTGGTAGAAAGGCCTTGGATCCTTTCAGTCCCTGAGCTATGCCTCACTCTGACTCTCTGACGGCTCCCAGGACAAGCCCAAGTCTTACCTCTTTTTTGCCATATGTATCCTGCTGGTAAAACCTCATTGCTGCAGTCATCTTTGTAAGGTACCATTGCTTATGCCAAAGCAACCAGATGAGCCAGGGCTTTTAATCAAATAATGGATCTTAGGGTTTACACAGCTCTCTCACAGCCCACTGGCATCCAATTCTCACAGCAGCCCAGGGAGGGAGGCAGCACAGTGACTGCTCCACCCCACAGATGAGGAGACTGAGGCTCACAGAGACTGAAGGAACTGACCACGTTCACCCAACTAACAAGGCAGTTCAGGGCAAAGCTCAAACCCAGTTCCACCCGCCAGCCCAGTGTTCCTTCCCATGTCACCATCTGACTACCACATACCTACATAAACGAATAATCGAAGAGGCACTGAGCCACTGAGCACCCTCCATATGACAAGCATTCTGCCGGGAGTTCAGAAATAATAGAAAACAGCAATGAAAAAGATGTCTGCCTCATGGAGCTTCTGATCATGTGTGTAGACATGTGAAGCAAGCTATAGATGTAAGCTGAATTCCAGAGGCCCACCATGAAATCTGCCTCATTGTCCCGCAACTTCAGCTTTTAAGGCCATGTATGTAATTATTAAATACACACACATACAGCCTTATTTATTTATACACATAGTTGCTATGATGGTGAGTATGCCATTATTATTATCCAGACAGCTGGGGCAATTCAAGCCAGGATCCAAAACTTCAGCCTCAGCTGCCTCATCTGAAGAATGGGGATAACAATAGTACCTGCCTCACAGTGTGGTTATGAAGATTCAAATATGTAAAGTATTTAGAACAGCATCTGGCACATAAGCTTGTGCTGTATTAGTAGTAGGATTAATATGACTGTATGATCATTAAAATTCTTATTATTGAAACTTGATTGAAATACAAGCCTCTTTTAGGTAAACTTAAACCCTTACTTGTCCTCAAAGTTATGTTTTCCTCAAGGAGGCAAGGGAAGGAACTAGAACTGTAAGCCCAGGCAAAACTTAATTCAAGTCTGGCCCTGACTGTCACTTGCTGTGTGCCTTTAGGTGAGCCACTTCACCCCTCTGAATTCCAGTCAGCCTACCTACAAAATGGACTGCAGTAACATCCGTGTCTTTTTGGTTTGTTGTGAGAATTCAGTGGTGTGTTGCACTTAGCACTGTGACTGGCACATAGTAAACACTGAATAAGCAATACGCACTGCTGTCCTACCATCATCGTTGTTGTTGACCTCTGAACTCCAGTGGGGGGCAGCCAAGCAGATTTAATTTTGAAAATACTCAGATTTTATTAGGAAAATAAAAAGCATGACCTGTTGTATCATTAGTATTTCCTACTTGCCCCCAGTTCCCATATGGCAACTGTAAGGAATGTTTGACCCATGGGAGATGTTCAATGCAATTTTAATGTAATTAATTACTTAATTAATATGTTGCCTTGAATTAACTAATTAACATTTAAGGTCCCTTCCCCCACTGCATCCTCTTCCTCACTTGCCCAGGAAGAAGGAATCTCCGTGGACTGGTCAGATCTGTGAACACTATTGGGCTGATGTGGGAAGACATTCAGGAGCCTTTCTGAAACCTTGAAAATGTTAAAGTATGTGGGCCGAGCGATGGGATTCAGAATGTCCTGCCTGAGCAGTGGAGGAGCTGAGGGTGCGGGGCGTGGAGACTAATATCACCCTGTTTGGCCCTGAAGGATGGCTGGTTAGCCAAAGACGGGTAAGATTCCTCAGAGGAGGAACAACCTAAGACAGGCACAGCCGCAGAGGGGCCAACAGGGGTGGTGCATAGAGCCTTCCTTATATCACCCTGTTTGGCCCTGGAGGATGACTGGTTAGCCAGAGACGGGTAAGATTCCTCAGGGGAGGAACAACCTAAGACAGGCACAGTCGCAGAGGGGCCAACACGGGTGGGGCACAGACCCCTAATATCTGAGAGAGGTCTCCTGCCCCCAGGGCTGTTCTGCTCTCCCCGCCCAGCTCACATCCACACCTGCTCAACTCTGACCCAGGAGGCAAACAAAGATCATTGCCCCAGTCATGTGAGGCCTTTGATTGTTTATGGGTGTAACCTGAGAATGTTAGCCGGAAAAAAGCAACGTGGGATGAGTCAGCAGGGCTCTTGATCCCAGAGGTCTTGAGCCCCCCGTCCCACTTTTCTCTTCAGTCTGTGTCTGTGTTTTCTTCAAGCTTGCGGCACCCGTCCCTCACCTCGAGTCGCCGAGCTGGTCTCGGCAGGCTGAAGGGTGAAAACACCTTGTGTTAGGAGGTGAAAGGGATGAGGAGACTGGAGCTGAGATCCAGCGCCAGCCCCCCCGCACCTCCTGCCTCCTCTCCCACATGGCACCAGCCCTGGCACAGGACAAGGCCAGGCTGGCACCAGACACTGGAGACTAGTGCTCTCTTTCTACATCAGCTCCTCTCGTGAGTCTTCTGGCTCTGGAGGGGTGGGATGGATCAGCCTGGCTTCTCGATGATAAGAACTCAGCCTTCAGTCTTCACACTGACGGACCACGTAGGCAAAGCAGGACCCATGCGCCACTCCATTTCCACGGCAGTCTGAGTAAAAGGGTTGGTCCACATGGTGCAGGTCAGCTTGCCAGAGTGTTCTGCAATGGGAGGCAAGTGCCAATTCCCATTCACCACTGCTCATTTCCCTCAGGGTTCTGGTGGGAAAGAAAAGGCAGAATTTGGGTTTTCCTGTCTTCTTGGCCAAACTTCACCTTCATACTATCACTCACTAGGATATCTGACAGAATGAACAAATAGATGAATATGTATTTATTTATCACAGTCCCGACCTCAGGGAACTTATCCTCTGATTACAAGAGCAGACCTGCCTCCTAGAATAGACACTCCCCAGTGCTCTCTTTTCCCTTAGAGACTAGGAGGACCATGGGGTCCAGCTGATGCAGCTACAAGAAGATGGTGACTCTGATTCCCTGGGTGTCTATGTGGAGAAGAGCCCCTGGCCAGACCACATTGCCCAGGGCCTTTTTTTTTCCTTAAGAACTTTTATTGAGATGTAATTGGCATACAATAAACTGCATGTATTTAAAGTGTAAAATTTGATATTTTTTTCTCATTAGTAATGTATACATGGCAATCCCAATCTCCCAATTCATCCCACCCCAACCCCCATCCCCACTTTCCCCACTGGGTGTCCATATGTTTATTCTCTACATCTGGGTCTCTATTTGTGTCTTGCAAACCAGTTGATCTGTACCATTTTTCTATATTCTGCATATATGCATTACTACATGATATTTGTTTTTCTGACTTACTTCACTCTGTATGACAGTCTCTAGGTCCATCCATGTCTCTACAAATGTCCTGATTTCATTCCTTTTTACGGTTGAGTAATATCCCATTGTATATATGTACCACATCTTCTTTATCCATTCATCTGTTGATGGACATTTAGGTTGTTTCCACGATCTGACTAATGTAAATAGTGCTGCAGTGAACATTGGGGTTCGTGTGTCTTTTTGAATTATGGTTTTCTCTGGGTATATGCTTAGTAGTGGGATTGCTGGGTCACATGGTAATTCTATTTTTAGTTTTTCAAGGAACCTCCATACTGTTTTCCATAGTGGCTGTATCAATTTACATTCCCACCAACAGTGCAAGAGGATTCCCTTTTCTCCACAGCCTCTCCAGAATTTATTGTTTGTAGATTTTCTGATGATGCCCAGGGCAGTTTGTTAACACAGCATATCTCAGATCATCCCAGCTCTCGGGTTCAGGTGTGAACTGCAGCGCAGCTTAATTTTAAAGACATGCTGCATGTTGAGTATAATAAAATCTCCTGAGAGTCTAACTGTCTAATCTGTCTTAATTTCTTAAATTACATTATTCCAGGATCCTAGGGGCCATGATGAACAGAGAGGTCCTAGCAATCAAAACATAGCAGCCAGGAGGCAAAAAGAAAAAAGTGAAAGTCACCATGACAGAAAAGCAACATTACAAAAATTGTATCCTTGGAAGACCCTCTTGTTCTGATATGAAGCTATATCGGAGGAGGTAGGGACTAGAGGGGTAGAGAACAAATCTGGCTTGGACTGATAATACAGGGGAAAAGAGGCTATAAAATGACACTAGGGGAACCATGAGAATCATGGAAGGTGGTGAGAAGGGGACCCTGGAGACTCTAGGCAGCCATGCGAACTTTGACCCTTCCTTTGCCCATATTCCTGGAGTCCTCAAATCATGTAGCTTCTCTATATCTGCCCTTTCCTTGCCATCCCCACAAACATAACCAAGCCTGTCTTTTTAGGCAAAGCATCATTTTCCTCAGCTGATTAAAAAAAAAATCTTGCAACTCATCATAGCTGTTACCGTCCACATGGTCTTGGATCATATCTCCTCTTATTACTGGAGATTCTGAGAGCTTTCACCTTTCCACTTTGGCAGATTCTGCTAACAGAGGGGAATAATAGTAGCAAAGGAAAGCTTCCATCTGAGGACAAAATTTCCAACAAAGAAAAATGCCTGGGGACTTCCTAGGTGGCGCAGTGGTTACGAATCTTCCTGCCAATGCAGGGGACACAAGTTCGATCCCTGGTCCAGGAAGATCTCACATGCTGGGGAGCAACAAAGCCTGTATGCCACAACTATTGAGCCTGCGCTCCAGAGCCCGTGAGCCACAACCATCAAGCCTGTGTGCTGCAACTACTGAAGCCCATGCGCCTGGAGCCCATGCTCCGCAACAAGAGACGCCACCTCAGTGAGGAGCCCGCGCACCACAATGAAGAGTAGCCCCCACTTGCCGCAACTAGAGAAAGCCTCTGTGCAGCAACGAAGACCCAATGCAGCCTATAAATAAATAAATAAATAAATAAATAAATAAATAAATAAATAAATAAATTTATTAAAAAGAAAAAAGGAAAAGAAAAAAGAAAAATGCCTGTCCATTCCCCCAAACCATTTCTCCATGTACCTGTGTGGGAATAATATAATGAGTCTGCATAGGTCCAGATGACTTCAATAGACAGAAGAGGACTTTTAGAATTGAAGCCATTTGTTAGGATGGTGGAGGAAAAGAGAGTAAGGAGTGGCTCCCTCATGACTTTGTGAAGCCTGTGAAGCCTGCATGTTTACCTCCAGATTTAATTTACATGAGAAAGAAATTTCTATCTGTTCAAAGTATCCTTATCTTGCATTTTCAGTTATATGTGGTTAAATCTAATTCTTACTGGTACCATGGGGCATCCTACTTCCTCCATTCTTTATTGGAGAAGGAAGTAAAATGTATGCACTGACCTTTCATATCACAGCTACTAGGCAGCAAAAAAGCGCCAACCCAGATCTCTCTGACTCTGAAGCCTAAGCTCTTTTCAGAGCTGCTCTGACTAGCATTTTGATAAGCAAAGAATGGCACGCCTGATGTCAGCACAAAGTACCAAAAGTAGGGAAATCTCCTGGGTTAGTGAGTAGCTTTCCTAAAGCTACATTTTATTATATAAACGAAGCAAACTGTCTTAAACAAAATTCTTTCAGATGTAAAAGAATCTCATCTCAAACTAGATTAAACAACAAGAAAATTAATTAATTCAAAAGCTAGGAAGCATGGTGATTTGCTACCTTCATGTACATATGAATCAGAGGACTTAATGTTGTTTTCTCTCATCTATTCTCTATCTTTATCTCTGTCTCTGTGCTTCAGCCAGTGTGTTGATTTCATTCTCTCCTATAGCAGTAAATCTTTCTCCATTAGGCAAAGGATGATGGTCCTTGACAGTCCCAAATTTACATTCTCCCAGCCTAACACACTCAGCCAAAAGAGCATCCCTTTGTCTCAATGTCCATATATCAGTCCCAGAGAAGACCATGATTGACACTAGCTACCCCTGGAACAATCACTATTGCTATGAAATGAGGTGCCAAGATTGGCTAGCCAGGGTGGGGTATGTAGGATTGGGGCAAGGGATAAAGATTGACATTTCCCTCAGAATGTAATGAGGGAAGGATGGTTCCCAAAGAAAGGACAAAAGAGCAGGAAAAACATTGTATATTCACTGCAGGAGTCGCTAAATATTTTTGAACAAGGGAGTAACAAAATGAAACAAAGAAACAAAATAAAAATAAACATGAATGCCCTGGGCAGATGTGTTGAGAGGTAAAAGGAGGCAGCTTTTACAATATCAGGAAGGGGGTAATGAAGGGCTTAACCCACAGAATGGGAGTACGCAACAAAAGAAAAGAAGGGTCAAAAATGCCAGCCCCATTTCTACTTCTAGCCATGAGGGAATAACATTGTCTAGACTAACCTCTTTATGGAACTGGGAAACTGTACAAAATATATTTCCAGATATTGGGCAACAGGCAAAAAAAGACTGTGATCCCTGAGAGAAGAGAAATAAACAAAGTGAATTGCACGATCACCCCAACTTTCTGCCTGGAGTCAATTTCTAGATTGTGGCAAAGAGAAGGGGAACCTGAATAGAGCAAAGAGGGTGTTGTTGAATTGAGAAGTCAGAGATCAGAGTTTGAGGGAGCTGAGTTAGCTAAAATTTGTGGGGCAGAATGTCAAGGAAGAGGGAGCTATTATAAAATGAGCTCCAAATATCTGCACAGGGATTCTCTTGATTCTTTGTTCAAATAACAGGCTTTGTATGTTGAAAATCCATAAAGCTGGGCAAAGGACAAACACTGGGGAAAGAATAACTACTGAAGAGCTGTAGGCTAGATAATTCCCAGAGTTCACTCTGGACCTGGAATCATTCAAGTTCCCACCAGCAATAATGAAGAGACCTTACTGAATCACAGTCTTTAGTAGAAGGCAGAAAAACAGTGTCATAGTAGAGAGGCTAAACTAATCCCAGAGGAAAAGTTACTCTAAAGTCACACTTAAAGAGCTTAAAAACAAGTCTCAAAAGAATCAAGCTAACGAAGCACTCAATGCAATACTCGATGAAAAATATACAATGTCCAGCATTCAATAAAAAATTACTAGACATGTGTAGAAGCACAAAAATGTGAACCATAACAAGAATTTAAAAAACCAATAGGAACAGACATAGAAAGGACAAAAACTATGTAATTAACAACAAAGGTCCTAAAACATCTCTTACAAATACATTCAAAATGTTTAACTAGTTAAAGAAAAAATAAAGAAATAAAGAAAAGCATTAACATAATGAGGACAGAAGTGGAGTATAAAAAAGAATCAAATGGAACTACCACAGATGAAAAAATACAATATTTCAAGAAAAGAAATCACTAGATAGGAATAACTAGATACTACAGAAGAAAAGAATGATGAAATTGAAGACATAACAACAGAAACTATACAAAATGAGGCGGGAGGGAGGGGATATGGGGATATATGTATAAATACAGCTGATTCTCAATGGTGTACCTCAAAAACTGGTACAAGAGTGTAGAGCAATTATATTCCAATAAAGAGCTTAAAAAAATAAAATAAGGCACAGAACAACAACAAAAGAAGACTGAAAAAATGAACAAAGCTTCAGTAACCTATGGAACAATATCAAACATTTTAATGTACATAAAATTAAAGTCCCAGGGGAGAGGAGAGATAAAGGAGCAAAGAAAAAATGTTTGAGAAAATCACAACAGAAAAAAATTACAAATTTGATATGGAAACAACCCAAATGCCATCAACCAATGAATGGATAAAAAAGATGTAGTATATATACACAATGGAACATAATTCAGCTGTGAGAAAGGAGGATACCCTGCCATTTGCAACAACATGAATGGGCCTTGAGTACATTATGGTAAATGAGATAAGCCAGACAAAGAAAGACAAGTACTGTATATTGCATGTATTTGGAATTTAAAACAACAACAGTGTTTTAAAAAAAACAAAACAGGGACTTCCCTGGTGGTCCAGTGGCTAAGATGCATGTTCCCAATGCAGGGGACCTGGGTTCGATCAATGGTCATGGAACTAGATCCCACATGCCACAACTAAGAGTTCGCATGCTGCAACTAAGACCCAGCACAGCCAAATAAGTAAATAAATATTTTTAAATAAATAAACAAAACAGAGTTAAACAGTGGTTACTAGGAGATGGGGGGTGGGCTGATGGTGTTTAAGGGTACAAACTTGTAACAAGTCCTAAAATAGCAATAGATATTTAATGTACTACAAGTATGTAATGTGATCAATATCATTACAACCGCAACCATATGTAAATGTATCAAAATAACATGATGTACACCTTAAATGTTACATGTCAACTTTATCCAATAAATAAATAAATTGATAAATATATTTTAAAATGATAAACTTGATGAAAACTGCAATCTGACAGATCCAAGAAGTTCAACAAGCCTTAAACAGGATAAACGTAAAGCAAAGTATACCAAGACACATTTTAATCAGATTCCTGAGAACCAGAGGGAAAAGACACATTATGTACTGAGGAACAAAGATGAAAATAATTTCAGACCTCTCAACAAAAACCCAGAAAACAATGCTCAAAGAAAAAAGTTATCAACTTAGAATTCTATACGCAGTAAAAATATATTTCAAAAACAAAGGCGAATAAAGATATTTTCGGAAAAAAAAACTGAATTAATTCATCACTAGCATATCTATACTATAAACAATGTTAAAGAAAGTACTTCAGGCCAAAGGAAAATTATGCCAAACAGAAGCTTACATATAAACAAAAGAAGAGATAGAAATTGTGAATATAAACGTCTTTTTTCTCATTTTTAAATTTCTTTAAAGATAATTGTTTGAAGCAAAAATAACAATATATTTGGGGATTTATAACATACATAGAGGCAAAATATATGTGCAAAGTATGGAAGGGGGATATGGAAGTATATTATTAAAAGATTCTCATATTGTACATGAAGTGGCATAATATTATTTGAAGGTAGTCTGCAGTGTTGATTATGCATATTTTAAATCCTAGAGCAACCATTTAGAAAAACATTTAAAAGATGTTTAACTAATTAGCCAGTAGTGGAAATAAAATGGAATACCAGAAGACACTCAATCCAAAAGAAGGCAAGAAAAAAGGAGAGAGAAAAAAGAGCAGAAGAGACAAATAGGAAACAAATATCAAGCTGATAGACTGAAATCCAACTAAATTATTACACTAAATTTAAATGGTCTAAACATTTCAATTAAAAGGCAGATTGCTGAACTGGATTTTTAAAAAATTTTAAAAAAATTAAAAAAAAAAGCATGATCCACCTATATGCCAAATTCAAGAAACTCACTTTAAATATTAAAATACAAATAAGTGTAAAAGTATAGAAAAAGATAGATGATGCAAATACTACTACTAATAAAGCTGGAGTGGCTATGTTAACATCAAAGTAAACACCAGAACAAGGACTACTGCCAGGGATTAAAAGGAATGTTTCATAATGATAGTCAACCTATTAAGAATATATAACAATACTAAATTTAAATGCAATTGATAATAGAGCTTCAAAAGATATATACAAATAACTAATAGAATTGAAAAACAAAATAGAATAATCCACAATTACACTTGATATCTCAACACTCTTCTCTCAACAATTAATAGAACAGTAGACATTAAATCAATAGGGCTACAGAACACTTAATACTTTCAATAAACTTGACATAGTTGGCATTTTTAGACTTCTCCACCCAACAACTGTGGAATACATATTCTTTTCAAGGGCATATGGAACTTTCTACAAGACACATTATGTACTAGACCACAAAACAAGTCCCAACAAATTTAAATGGGTTGAAATTATACAAAATATGTTCTTCAACCAAAATGGAATTAAATTAGAAATCAATAACAATATGTGGGAAATTCCCCAAATATTTAAAAATTAAAGAACACGTTTCTGGACTTCCCTGGTGGCACAGTAGTTAAGAATCCGCCTGCCAATGCAGGGGACATGAGTTTGATCCCTGGTCTGGGAAGATCTCACATGCCACAGAGCAACTAAGCCCATGCGCCACAACTATTGAGCCCATGCCTCTAGAGACTGCATTTTGCAGCAAGAGAAGCCACCACAATGAGAAGCCCACACGCAGCAACCACAACCCAATGCAGCCAAAAAGAAAAAGAAGAAAAAAAAAAAAACACATTTCTAAATAACATATGAGTAAAAAAAGAAATCACAATAGTAATAAGAAAATTTTGGACCTAATGAAAATGAAACTACAACATGTGAAAATGTGGGGAGTATAGTTAAAACAGTACTGAGAAGGAAATTTATGGTTTCAAATGCTTTAAACGATCTAAGATTTAATGATCTAAGATTCTACCTTAAGAGTCTGGAACTCCACTTCTTATTTGCTACAAGACTTAAAAGACAAATGCATTAAAAAAAAATATAAATCTATGCAATTGGTCTGGGAAGATCCCAGATATATATATAAGATATAAAGATATAATTTGTGTCATCAATAATAAAAAGTTTCAGGCAGAACTGTAAAGGAGTAGAGTCTTTGTATACAACTGAAATTAAATTAATATCAATTTAAAATAGATTATTATATATTTAGGATGTTATATATAATCTCCACAATAATCCAAAGAACATATCTATAGAATATACACAAAGGAAATGAGAAGAAAATCAAATGTTTCACTACAAAAAAAAATAAATAAACTAAACATAAAAGAAGTCAGTAATGGAAGAAATGAGGAATGAAAAGTCATAAGACATACAGAAAGTGTAACAAAATGGCAAAAGTAAGTCCTTTCCTATCAGCTATTACTTTAAATGTAGATGAATTAAACTCTTTAATCAAAAGGCATAGAGTGCATGATGATTAAAAAAATGATCCAACTATATGATATCTACAAGAGATTCATTTTAGACCCAAGGAATACATAGACTGAAAGTAAAAAGATATAAAAAGATAATTCATACAAATAATAACTAAAAGAAAGCAGGGATGGCCACACTAGTATCATACAAAATAGACTTTGAGTAAAAAAAACTGTTACAAAAATCAAAGAAGGGCATTCTTTATTGGTAAAGGCATCAATTTTCCATGAAGGTATAACAATTACCAACTATTAAAGCTCAAAAATATATGAAGCAAACATTAACAGAATTGAAGAAAGAGACACTTTTACAATAATAGTAAGAGATTTCAATACCCCCCACTCTCATTAATAGATATAACAGCTGACCGAAAATGAATAAAGAAATAGAGGACTTAAACAACACTATAAACCAATTGGACCTAACAGACATATACAGGACATTCCACCCAATAATAGAAGAATACATATTTTTCTCAAGTATACATGGAACATTCTCCAGAATAGATTATATATTATGCCAAAAAGGTTTGAATAGGTCGAGGAAAAGATGGCGGCGAAGTAGAGAGACGTGGAGTGCATCCCTCCCCACAGATGCATTGGGAATGCACGGAAGGACGCAGTAATTCTCACAGAGAACCAGCTGAACACCAGCAGACGGCCTCGGACACCGGATGGGACTGCGGGGAGCCCGACATAGCCGGTAGGGAGGCATCTACAAGGGCTCAAAGAGGGTGAAGCGGCGGAGCTGTGGCAGACGGGAGGGAGTGAGAAACATTCGGAGGGTCCGCAGCGCAGCTCAGCGTTCCCGGACCAAGACATCGATCCGCGGCTGAACGGAGGGTCCAGGAGCGGGAGTGTGGGAGCAGGAGAGCTGGTTCAGTGTGGGAAACATTGTTGCCAGTAGGGTGACGGACCGAGAGGACAGGAGGGAGGAGGCCCACGGAGAGGAGTGCCTGTTCCTGAGAGCTGCCCAGCCATGATGGCGGCTGGAGGCTGCAGGCTCACTGGCGGCTGGGAGGAGCCACGCGCATAGCCTCTCTCTCTCTTTCCGCGCCTCTGCAACAGGCAGTGGAGAGACGCCCTGCGGGCCACCTAAGGTGCTCAGGGATAACAAGTACCCTCAGGCACTCGGGTGGGGCTAGATTAAAACCCCTTGCAACGCCAGCAGCAGGGAGGCTGCCGAGAGAAAAAAAAAAAAAGAAAAGAAAAAAATCCCCGAGAGAGGCCCAACTCTAAGACTTTCTGTTTACGCCTGAGCCACCGGCGCCCTCTGCAACAGGCACCTCCAAGCCTGACTGAGACATCAGTGCGCCACTGCTCACTCCCTCCCAGGAGAAGGAGCCACTGTTGTACCCTCTCCCTCCCCACACACCGACGCTTACAGACGAACAATAAAGGAACCTCTGCTGGTCACAGAATAACGCAAAAAAACCCAAGGACAAGCAACCCCAAAAGTTTGGACAACCATGAGGAAACAAAGAAACACCATGCAGGCAAAGGAGCAAGAAAAAAACCCACAAGACCAAATAAATGAGGAGGAAATAGGAAAAATGCCTGAAAAGGAATTTAGAGTAATGATAGTAAAAATGATACAAAATCTCGATAACAAAATAGAGAAAGTACAAGAAACAGTTCATAAGAACTCAGAAAAACAAACAGCAATGGATAACAAAATAACTGAAATTAAAAATACTCTAGATGCTATAACCAGCAGAATGACTGAGGCAGAAGAACGAATAAGTGAGTTGGAAGATAGAATGGGGGAAATAACTGCCACAGAGCAGGAAAAAGAAAAAATAATAAAAAGATTAGAAGACAGTCTCAGAGACCTCAGTGATAACATTAAGCGTACCAACATTCGAATTATAGGCATCCCAGAAGAAGAAGAAAACAAGAAAGGGTCTGAGAAAATATTTGAAGAGGTTCTAGTGGAAAACTTCCCCAACATGGGAAAGGAAATAATTAACCAAGTCCAAGAAGCACAGAGAGTCCCATACAGAATAAACCCAAGGAGAAATACACCAAGACACATATTAATCAAACTAATGACAACTAAACACAAAGAAAAAATATTAAAAGCAGCAAGAGAAAAGCAACAAACAACATATAAGGGAAAACCCATCAGGATAACAGCTGACCTTTCCACAGAAACTCTGCAGGCCAGAAGGGAGTGGCAGGATATCATGAAAGTCCTGAAAGAGAGAAACCTACAGCCAAGAATACTCTACCCAGCAAGAATCTCATTCAGATTTGAGGGAGAAATCAAAAGCTTTCCAGACAAGCAAAACTTAAGAGAATTCAGCACCACCAAACCAGCCTTACAACAAGTGCTAAAGGAACTTCTCTAAGTAGGAAACACAAGAAAAGGAAAACACTTACAAATACAAACTCAAAACAATTAAGAAAATGGTAATTGGAACACACATGTCAATAATCACCTTAAATGTAAATGGATTAAATGCTCCAACCAAAAGACACAGACTGGCTGAATGGATACAAAAACAAGACCCTTCTATATGCTGCCTACAAGAAACCCACTTCAGACCAAGGGATACATATAGACTGAAAGTAAAGGGATGGAAAAAGATATTCCATACAAATGGAAGTCAAAAGAAAGCTGGAGTAGCAATACTCATATCAGACAAATTAGACTTGAAAGTAAAGACTATTAAAAGAGACAAGGAAGGACACTACATAATGATCAAGGGATCCATCCAAGAAGAACATATCACAATGGTAAATATCTATGCCCCCAATATAGGAGCACCTCAATACATAAGGCAAATGCTAACAGCTATAAAAGGGGACATCGACAGGAACACAATAATAGTGGGAGACTTGAACACCCCACTTACATCAATGGACAGATCATCCAAACAGAAAATAAATAAAGACACACAAGCTTTAAATGACACATTAGACCATCTCGACTTAATTGATATTTATAGGACATTCCATCCAAAAACGACAGAATACACGTTCTTCTCAAGTGCACACGGAACATTTTCCAGGATAGATCACATCTTGGGTCACAAATCAAACCTCAGCAAATTCAAGAAAATTGAAATCATATCAAGCATCTTCTCAGACCACAACGCCATGAGACTAGATATCAATTACAGGAAAAAAACTGCAAAAAAGACAAACACATGGAGGCTAAACAATTCACTCTTAAACAACCAAGGAATCACTAAAGAAATCAAAGAGGAAATCAAAAAATATCTAGAAACAAATGACAACGAAAACACAACAACCCAAAACCTATGGGATGCAGCAAAAGCAGTTCTAAGGGGGAAGTTTATAGCAATACAGTCCTACCTTAAGAAACAAGAAAATGATCGAATAAACAACCTAACCTTACACCTAAAACAACTAGAGAAAGAAGAACAAAGAAACCCTAAAGTGAGCAGAAGAAAAGAAATCATAAAGATCAGAGCAGAAATAAATGAAAAAGAAAGGAAAGAAACCATAAGAAAAATAAATAAAACTAAAAGCTGGTTCTTTGAGAAGATTAACAAAATTGATAAACCATTAGCCAGACTCATCAAGAAAAAAAGGGAGAAGATGCAAATCAACAGAATTAGAAATGAAAAAGGAGAAGTCACAACGGACACCTCAGAAATACAAAAGATCATGAGAGACTACTACAAGCAACTATATGCCAATCAATTGGATAACCTGGAAGAAATGGATACATTCTTAGAAAAATACAATCTTCCAAGACTGAACCAGGAAGAAATAGAAACCATGAACAGACCAATCACAAGTACGGAAATTGAGGCAGTGATTAAAAATCTCCCAACACACAAAAGCCCAGGACCAGATGGGTTCACAGGCGAATTCTATCAAACATTTCGAGAAGAGTTAACACCTATCCTTCTCAAACTCTTCCAAAATATTGCAGAAGGCGGAGCACTCCCAAACTCATTCTACGAGGCTACCATCACCCTGATACCAAAACCAGGCAAAGATGTCACAAAAAAAGAAAACTATAGACCAATATCACTGATGAATATAGATGCAAAAATCCTCAACAAAATACTAGCTAACAGACTGCAACAGCGCATTAAAAAAATCATACACCATGATCAAGTGGGGTTTATCCCTGGGATGCAAGGATTCTTCAATATACGCAAATCAATCAATGTGATACATCATATCAACAAATTGAAAGATAAAAACCATATGATCATTTCAATAGATGCAGAAAAAGCTTTTGACAAAGTTCAACATCCATTTATGATAAAAGCTCTCCAGAAAGTGGGCATAGAAGGAAATTACCTCAACATAATAAAAGCCATATATGCAAAACCAAAAGCCAACATTGTTCTCAATGGAGAAAAACTGGAAGAATTCCCCCTAAAAACAGGAACAAGACAAGGGTGTCCACTCTCACCATTATTATTCAACATAGTTTTGGAAGTTTTAGCCATAGCAATCAGAGAAGAAAAAGAAATCAAAGGAATCCAAATTGGAAAAGAAGAAGTAAAATTGTCACTCTTTGCAGATGACATGATATTATATATAGAAAACCCTAAAGACTCTACCAGAAAACTGCTAGCACTAATTGATGAGTTTAGTAAAGTAGCAGGATACAAAATTAATGCACAGAAATCTCTTGCATTCCTATACACTAACAACGGAAGAGCAGAAAGAGAAATTAAGGAAACTCTCCCATTCACCATTGCAACCAAAAGAATAAAATACCTAGGAATAAACCTGCCTAAGGAGGCAAAAGATCTGTATGCAGAAAACTTTAAGACATTGATGAAAGAAATCAAAGACGACACAAACAGATGGAGGGACATACCATGTTCCTGGATTGGAAGAATCAACATCGTGAAAATGTCTGTACTACCCAAAGCAATTTACAGATTCAATGCAATCCCGATCAAATCACCAATGGCATTTTTCACAGAACTAGAGCAAGAAATCTTACAATTTGTATGGAAACGCAAAAGACCCCGAATAGCCAAAGCAATCTTGAGAAGGAAAAATGGAGTTGGTGGAATCAGGCTTCCTGACTTCAAACTATACTACAAGGCCATAGTGATCAAGACAGTATGGTACTGGCACAAAAATAGAAAGGAAGATCAATGGAATAGAATAGAGAACTCAGAAGTAAGCCCAAACACATATGGGCACCTTATCTTTGACAAAGGAGGCAAGAATATACAATGGAAAAAAGACAGCCTCTTCCATAAGTGGTGCTGGGAGAACTGGACAGCAACATGCAAAAGAATGAAATTAGAACACTTCCTAACACCATACACAAAAGTAAACTCAAATGGATTAAAGACCTACATGTAAGGCCAGACACTATAAAACTCCTAGAGGAAAACATAGGCAGAACACTATATGACATCCATCAAAGCACCATCCTTTTTGACCCACCTCCTAGAATCATGGAAATAAAATCAAGAATAAATGAATGGGACCTCATGAAACTTAAAAGCTTTTGCACAGCAAAAGAAACCATAAACAAGACTAAAAGGCAACCCTCAGAGTGGGAAAAAATAATTGCCTATGAAACAACGGACAAAGGATTAACCTCCAAAATATACAAGCAGCTCATGAAGCTTAATACCAAAAAAGCAAATAACCCAATCCACAAATGGGCAGAAGACCTAAATAGACATTTCTCCAAAGAAGACATACAGATGGCCAACAAACACATGAAAAGATGCTCCACATCACTAATCATCAGAGAAATGCAAGTCAAAGCCACAATGAGGTATCACCTCACACCATTCAGAATGGCCATCATCACAAAGTCTGGAAACAACAAATGTTGGAGAGGGTGTGGAGAAAAGGGAACTCTCCTGCACTGTTGGTGGGACTGTAAATTGGTACAGCCACTATGGAAAACAATTTGGAGGTTCCTTAAAAAACTACAAATAGAACTACCATATGATCCAGTAATCCCACTCCTGGGCATATACCCAAAGAAAACCATAATCCCAAAAGAAACTTGTACCATAATGTTTATTGCAGCACTATTTACAATAGCCAGGACATGGAAGCAACCTAAATGCCCATCAACAAATGAATGGATACAGAAGATGTGGCATATATATACAATGGAATATTACTCAGCTATAAAAAGGGATGAGATGGAGCTATATGTAATGAGGTGGATAGAACTACAGTCTGTCATACAGAGTGAAGTAAGTCAGAAAGAGAAGGACAAATATTGTATGCTAACTCACATATACGGAATCTAAAAATGGTACTGTTGGACTTAGTGACCAGAACAAGGATGCAGATACAGAGAATGGACTGGAGAACTCGAGGTATGGGAGGGGGCGGGGGGTGAAGGGGAAACTGAGATGAAGCGAGAGAGTAACACAGACATATATATACTACCAACTGTAAAATAGTCAGTGGGAAGTTGTTGTATAACAAAGGGAGTCCAACTCGAGGATGGAAGATGCCTTTGAGGACTGGGGCGGGGAGGGTGGGGGGGGCTTGGGGGGGGCGTCAAGGAAGGGAGGGAAGATGGGGATATGTGTATAAAAAAGGATGATTGAACCTGGTGTACCCCCCCAAAAAATAAATAAATAAATAAATTAAAGTAAGTGTCTCACCCCTAAAAAAAAAAAAAAAGGTTTGAATACAATTTAAAAGATTGAAATAATACCAAGTATCTTTACTGATCACAATGGAATGAATCTAGAAATCAACAGCAAAGGGAAAACTGGAAAATTCACAAATACATGGAAATTAAACAACACATTCCTAGCCAATTGTCTAAAGAGGAAATCAAAAGGCAAATTAGAAAATATCTTGACACAATGGAAAATGAAAACACAGCATACCAAAACATAGGATGCAATGAAAGCAGTGCTAAGGGGAATATTTATAGCTGTACAAAAGAGAAAAGGATCCCAAATCAACAATCTAAGTTGATATCTTGAGGAACTAGGAAAAAAAATTAAACCCAAAACTAGCAGAAAAAAGGAAATAATAAAGATTAGAGCAGAGATAAATAAAACAGAGAATAGAAAAACAATACAGAAAATCAATGATACCAAAAGGTGGTTCTTCTAAAATGACAACAAAATTGACAAACTTTTAGCTAGATTAAAAAGAAACAAAGAGGGACTCCCCTGGTAGCGTGGCGGTTGGGAATCCACCTGCCAATGCAGGGGACATGGGTTCAATCCCTGGGATGGGAAGATCCCACATGCTGCAGAGCAACTAAGCCCATGCACCACAGCTACTGAGCCTGCGCTCTAGAGCCCACAAGCCACAACTACTGAGCCCATCTACCACAACTACTGAAGCCCGCATGCCTAGAGCTCGTGCTCCACAATGAGAAGCTCCGCACCACAACAAAGAGTAGCTCCTGCTCACCGCAACTAGAGAAAGCCTGCACATAGCAATGCAGCCAAAAATAAATAATAATAATAATAATAATTTTTAAAAAGAAACTGAGAGAGGCCTCAAATTACTAAAATCATAAGTTAAAAATGGGGACATTACTATCAATTCTATAGAAATAAAAAGAACTATAAAAGAGTAGTATGAAAAATTGTATACCAAAATAATGGGATAACCTAAATGAAATGGACAAATTCCTAGAAATGCACACCCTACCAAAACTGAATAATAGAGAAGTAGAAAATCTGAACAGATCTACACTTACTAAGGAAGTTTAATTCTGTGATTTAAAATTTCTCAACAAAGAAAAGCCCTGAACCAAATGGCTTTAATGGTGAATTCTATCATTTAAAGAAGAACTGAAGAGGAAAGTTAGAAACTTACACTCAGCTAAAAACAACTCCATGCTTGTTTTGCTTTTGTGAAATATGCTTGCTGTGCCAAGGAAAACAGGATGACCTAACAATTCAATGTAACGGTTAAGATGTTTTGCTAAAAAATGGAATGTTCTGCACCTGCTCTTGTAAGTTTCTGTTTGGAAATTTCCATGCTCTGTAAACATGGGCACTATAAAAGTAAAGCTCACCCTGAGTTCGGGGCCCAGAACTTTGGAGCGTTAGCTCATCTGAGGCCACCAGCTTAATAAACCTGAGTTCTCCAACCCTCTGAGTGTGGTGCTTGATTTTTCGACGGACCAATTTCTGCAACAGAACCAGCACCAATCCTTCTCAAATTCTTCCCAAAAATTCAAGAGAAGGGAACACTTCCTCAATCATTCTACAAGCCCAGCACTACCATGACACCAAAGCTAAAGACACTACCAAAAAGGACCACTATAGACTAGTATTGTTAATAAATATTGATATAAAAATCCTCAACAAAATACTAGAAAACCAAATTCATCAGCATGTTAAAATGATTATAAAACATGACTAAGTGGGATTTAATCCTGGAATACAAGAATGATTCAACCCATGAAAAACAATATGATACACTACATTAAGAGAATAAAGTGAAACAAGTCACATGATCACCTCATTAGAGACAGATAAATCATCTGGCAAATCCAATACCCTTTCATGATAAAAAAAAAAAAAGTTCAATAAACTCGGAATAGAAGGAAACTACCTCAACATCAAAAAACTACCTTAGCATCAATATCATATATGAAAAAACTACAGCTAACATCATATTCAATGGTTAAAGTTGAAAAGCTTTTCCTCTAAGATCAGAAACAAAACAAGGATTCCCATTTTCATAACTTCTATTCAACATAGTGTTGGATTCTAGCTAGAGCAATCATGTAAGGAAAAGAAATACAAGGCATCCAAATTAGGAAGGAAGAAGTAAAATTATCTCTGTTCACAGGTGTCATAACCTTATATGTAGAAAACCCTAAATATTATGCAAAAAAACCTGTTTAAACTTATACACAAATTCAGCAAAGTTGCAGGATACAAAATCAATATACAAAATGAGTTGCATTTGTATGCACTAACAATGGACAACATGAAAGGAAAATTGACAACAATCTCATTTACAACAGCACCAAAAAGAATAAAATACTTAGAAATAAACTTAACCAAGAAAGTGAAAGACTTGTACACTGAAAACTACAAGACACTGCTTAAAGAAATTAAAGAATATACAAATAAAAATGCATACTCATAGATTGGAAAGCTTAATATTGTTAAAATATCCATACTACCCAAAGAAATCTACGGATTCAAAGCAATCTCTATCAAAATCCCTAAGAACTTCTTTGCAAAAATAGAAAAGTCAATCCAAAGTCTCAAAAAATCCCAAGTAGTCAAAACACTCTTTGAAAAAAGAATAAAGTTAGAAGTCTTATACTTCCTGATTTCAAAACATAATACATCTACAATAATCAAAAGTGTATTACTGGCACAATGGCAGACCAATGGTCTATAACAGACAGCCCAGAAATAAACCCTCACTTATGTGGTCAGATGAATTTCAAAAAACGAGCCAGAACTACACAATGGGGAATGAACAGTCTCTTCAACAAATGGTCCTAGGAAATCTGAATATCCACATGCAAAAGAACAAAGATGGACCCTTACCTTATATCATAGAGAAAAATGTACTTAAAGTGGATCACACCTAAAGATAAGAGCTAAAACTATAAAACCCTTCTTAGAAAACGTAAAAGTAAAGCTTCATGACATTTGGCAATGATTTATTGGATATGACACCAAAAGTACTGACAACAAAAGAAAAAAACAGATAAATTGGATTTCATCAAAACTAAAAAATTTTCTGCATCAAAGGGCACTACCAACAGAGTGGAAAAGCAACTCATGGAATGAAAGAAATATTTGCAAATCATACATCTTATAAGGGGTTAGTATCCAGAACATATAAAGAACTACAACTCAACAACAACAAAATATCCCATTAAAAATTGGGGAAAGGAGACTTACAGTGTCCAGTTCCACAAGAAAGGAGCTGAATATACTAAAAAATTAACAACTCTTTTTGGATCCATAAGAGAGGTGAGATCAAAGGGCAAATCACTGTCCTCAGGATTAGAGAGACAGACAGGCAGATACAACGAATCATGGCTTACTGAAGCAGAAACAAGTGGAAACCACTGTGAGACCAGGGTGAAGAAGGGCAGGGACAGAGAGAAAAACCTTTACTGTAACTGACTAATCGCTAGAGACTCAGTGTGGACAACTTAGAGTTAAAAGCTTCAAGGGGATCCAGTCATAGGGAGGCTCCCACACTTTTCTGAGTTCTACCTCCAGGGTAACCTCCAGGTTCTAACAGTAAATATTGGAGAGAAATTCTTTCATGCTTCCTGCAGGGCATGGGAAAATAGAACCATTTTGAAATACATCAGAGTACTCTGTTACTCTTAATAAGACCTGCCCTCAGGAGAAACTAGTTAACCAGAGCCTAACCTGCTGGGGTTCAGCAAAGCCTAAGTGACCTAGGGGAAGAGAAATGCCCAACTCCAGACCACTCTAGCCATCCTGCCCCAAACAAGAGGGGAGAAAAAAACTGAGAAACACTTGTGAAGTTCACAGTCCAGATACATAGTCTCACTAAAGGCCTGAGACCTAATCATAGGACTATAGAATGCTTTCCCTCCCCCAACATCTTACCACCATATTACTAAAGACCTACTACAGCAGCTCTTTTTACCCAGTACATCAAGTCTGGACATCAAGAAAAGGTTACAAATGGGACTTCCCTGGTGGCACAGTGGTTAAGAATCTGCCTGCCAATGCAGGGGACACAGGTTCGAGCCCTGATCTGGGAAAATCCCACATGCCATGGAGCAACTAAGCCCATGCACCATAACTACTGAAGCCCGAAAGCTCTAGGGCCCAAGTGCCACAACTACTGAGCCTGAGCTCTAGAGCCTGTGAGCCATAACCACTGAGACCATGTGCCACAACTACTGAAGCCTGTACACCTAAAGCCCGTGCTCTGTGACAAGAGAAGCCATCACACTGAGAAGCCCATGCACCTCAACGAAGAGTAGCCCCCGCTCACCACAGCTAGAGAAAGCCTGCACAAAGCCAAAAATAAATACATAAATAAATAAATAATCTTTAAAAAAAAGAAAGAAAGAAAAGAAAAGATTACAAGGTATACTCAAAGGTAAAAAACACAATTTGAAAAAACAAAAAAATAAATAAAATTAAAAAACAAAAACAAAAACACAATTTGAAGAGACAGTGCAAGCATGATAGTAACCAGACATGATAGGGATGTTGGAATTATCAGACTGGAAATTTAAATCAACTATAACTAATAGGCTAAGGACTCTCATTTGTAAAGTAGACAGCATGCAAAAAAAGATGGGTATATAAGCAGAGAGATGAAAATCCTAAGAAAAAATTTAAAATGCTAGAGATTAAAAACATTAACTGAAATACTAACAAAACTGAGAATGCCTTTGATGGGCTTACCCATCTCTAGACTGGATACTGCTGAGGTAAGAATCTCTGAGCTTGAGGATATATCAATAGAAACCCCCCAAAACTGAAAAGCAAAGAGAACAAAGACTGAAAAGAACAGAATATCCAGGGACTATGGGACAACTACAAAATTTGTAACATCCACATAATGAGAATTTATAATTTCATCAGAAGAATAAATATCTAGGAATAAATTTGACCAAGGAGGTGAAAGATCTGTACACTGAAAACTATAAGACATTAATAAAAGAAACTGAAGACACAATAAACAGAAAAATATCCCATGCTTGTGAATTGGAAGAATTAATATTGTTAAAATGTCCATACTACCCAAAGCAATCTAGAAATTCATTGCAATCCCTATAAAAAATTCCAAGGGTATTTTCCATAGAAAAAAAATCCTAAAATTCATATGAAACCACAAATAACTCTGAATAGCCAAAGCAATCTAGAGAAAGAAGAACAAAGCTGGAGGTATCACACAGCCTGCTTTCAAACTATATTACAAAGCTACACTAATCAAAACAGTGTGGTACTAGCGTAAAAACAGACACATACATCAATGGAATAGAATAGAGAGTCCAGAAATAAACACACACATATATGGTCAACAAATTTATGATAAAGGAGCCAAAACTAACAATGGAGGAAAAGACAGTCTATGCAATAAATGGTGTTAGGAAAACTAGATATCCACATTGGACCCTTAAATTATACCATACACAAAACTTAACTCAAAATGCTTTAAAGACTTAAATGTAAGACCTGAAACCATAAAAATCCTAGAAGAATATAGGGGAAAATCTCCTTGATATTGGTCTTTCAATGATTTCTTGGATATGGCACCAAAAGTACAGCCAACAAAATAAATAAGTGGGACTACATCAAACTAAAAAGCTTCTGTAAGCAAAAGAGTCAATCAACAGAATGAAAAGGCAACCTCATTGCATTCACAAAAATTAACCTGAAATGAATCACAGGCCTAAATGTAAAAGTTAGCTCTAAAAGAAACCATAGACAATTCTGAAGTAAGTAGGCAAATTTTTTTCCAATAGGATACAAAAAGCACAAATCATAAAAGAAAAACTTTGATAAAATTGGACTTCGTCAAAATTAGAAGCTCCTCAGGATTATGTAAACTCTTTAGATGTGCCTTCACTTCCCATACCTTAAACTCTTTGAAGTTACTTGAGGTTAACCCACCCAGAAAGCCTAAGCCTCAGCTCTTGGGCCTTTGAGGTGAAATTTGAGGCTGACACATGCACTGTAATAGATAATAATTTTTTTTTTTTTTTTTAGAAATTTAGTTCCTTAGCTCATTAGGCACATCTCATGCTTCAGTGGTGCATTCTTTTATTTTTTAGTATTTATTTATTTACTCACTTACTTATTTATCTGCATCAGATCTTAGTTGAGGCATGTGGGACCTTCGCTGTGGCATGCAGAACCTTTTGTTGTAGTGCATGGGCTCTTCGCTAAGGTGGATGGGCTTCTCTCTAGTTGTGGCATGTGGGCTCTAGAGCACCTGGGCTTAGTTGCCCCATGGCATGTGGGATCTTAGTTCCCAAATCAGGGATCGAACCCATGTCCCCTGCATTGGAAGGCAGATTCTTAACCACTGGACCACCGGGGAAGTCCTGACAATAAATTTTAAGGAAGTTTAAAATGCATGCAAGGACTGCTATTTAATGGGTTGCTTTGAAAAGAATGAAGATCCTTTTGGAAATTGTAGAATTACCCACGCTTACGTTTATTGTCCTTACAGTTGAATTTGTCTCCTGGTGGGTCTGTGAGGTCTTCCTCACATCTTACAGCTGAAAAGAGGGAAGTGGGGAGGAGGTAGGGGCAGGAAAAGACCCTGGAAGAAAGATGGAAAGAAGAGAGGAGACAGAGGACAGGAGGAAGGAGCAAATAGGTGTGATGAGACCCTTCATCACCTCACAGACCAGTAGGGGACCTACAAGGGTGAAGAGAGTAAAGATGAAAACCAGTGTTTCCTAACACACGTGGCCAAGAGGTGGGGTTCTCCAGGCCTCCTGCCCATAGATGACAAGCACACTTGCCCTGGTCTAGGGACGGAGAACCATGAGGGACCCTTCTTAGCCACAAGTCAGAACTCCCTGTGGACCCTGAAAATGGGAACTGTCTGCCTTCTTCCCACAGTGCTGGGCAAGTAGGGCTCTGAAAGTCACTAATATTCTGCAAATTCTTGGACATTAAAACAGACAAGGTCCCTGCCCTCAGAGACAGTTAAGTGGGAAAGACAGATACATGAACCACCAAGATAAGATTGCAAACCAGCATAAGTGCTACAGAGCCAACAAAGGGGATGTTTCTATTTAGATTCACGGTGTCAGATGTTGCAAAGGACAGGAGGCTACCCTGCTTACCTGGGATTTAGCTCTGGCCCCTCTCTTCAGCAGCCTCCCCAGCCAAGGGAGGCTTCCTAGCTGGCATCACTGACTGTGAGCGAGTCAGGGGACAGATGGGTCCCTCCCACGCAGTGTGCTTGGCCAGAGGAAGACAGGGGACAAGGGCATGTTATGTGAACAAATAAAAAGCCTTCCTGCTTCTCAGCACCAAAAGAAATTGTGAAAATAAAATCTTAAAAATCCACTTGGCAAAAGAAAAAAAAATTAACTCCTGCTCTCCTAAAGATATCATTTTAAAAAAATGAAAGAGCAAGCCACAGAGTAGGAGAAAATATAATACATATATTTGAAAAAGGATTGGTGTCCAGATAATTTTTTAAAAAAACAACTCATAACTCAATAATAAGACAATGCCCAATAAAAAATGAGCAAAAAATATGAGTAGACACTTCACAAAAGAAGACTTACATAAATGGCCAATAAATCCGTGAAAAGCTACCCAACATCATTAGTCAAGAAAGTCCAAATTAAAATCAAAATGAAGAGATACCACTGCACACCCAATAGAACAGCTAATATTAAAAAGACTGACATTAGCAAGCATTCGTATAGACATGAAGCAAACCAAGACCCATATACATTGCTAATGGGAATGTAAAACAGTAAAATCACTTTGAAAAATAGTTTGGGGACTTCCCTGGTGGCACAGTGGTTGAGAATCCACCTGCCAGTGCAGGAGACACGGGTTCAATCTCTGCTCTGGGAAGATCCCACATGCCTCGGAGCAACTAAGCCCACGCGCCACAACTACTGAGCCAGTGCTCTAAAGCCCGTGAGCCACAACTATTGAGCCCACGTGCCACAACTACTGAAGCCCATGCACCTAGAGCTCGTACTCTGCAACAAGAGAAGCCACCGCAATGAGAAGCCTGTGCACTGCAGCGAAGAGTAGCTCCCACTCACCACAACTAGAGAAAGCTGGGGTGTGGCAATGAAGACTCAACACAGCCAATAAATAAATAAATAAATAAATAATTTTTTTTTTAAAAAAGAAAAGAAAAATAGTTTGGCATTTTCCTTAAAGGCTACCCATTATGACTCAACAATCCCACTCCTGGGCATCTACTTAAGAGAAACGGAAGTATACATCCACACAAGATCTTAAACAAGGAATGTTCATGGCAGCTTCACTCATATTAGCCAAAAACTGGAAACAACCCAAATGTCCACCAAGAGATAAATGAATGAACAAATTAGGGTATACACATACAATGGAAACTTGCCAGAAAAAAAAAAATTAATACACACGACCCAGATGAGCCTCAAAACATGCTGAGAGAGTAAAGCCAGACATGAAAGGATACTTAGTGCATGATTCTACTTACAGGAAGCTCTAGAAATGGCAAGTCTAATCTTTCGGGGCAGAACAGAGATCCGCGGGCACAAGGAAATGTGGTGTGATGGCAGTGAATTTGAACATGGTGGCACTGGGCACCTGGGTGGAAACATTTATCAGCACTTGTGGAACCGCACACCAAAAGGGAATGCATGTTATCGTCCATATACCTCAATAACATTGTTTTTTAAAACTCTCAGGCCTAGAGACTTAAAGCATGACACCACTGAAACAAGGAAGTCAGGAGAATTTTCTTGGTGAGATAACAGAGCTGAAACTTGCCTCTGGCCCTACCCTCTCCCACTAGCTCCACCTTCTGCTGGCATTTTCTCCCACTGAGGGCCAGATTTATACTTTCGGCCTACCCAGACAGAATACCGTCACATCCACACAACAGTCCTGCAAAGGTGTAAAGAAAGGGAAATACTAGGTCATGTCAAGCCCCAGAGTGAGGGACCAAAAGCCCCTCAGCGTTGACCCCCACTGGCTGGACAGCCTTAGTCAAGGAAGTGGCTTCACTTTGGTGGCCCTTGGCTCCTCGTCTGCAAAACTTGGGTGATCACCGAGAGCCCTGGTGACTCTGAGGGGGCAGCTTGCTGGAGTGATGAGGCAGGAGACAGGCCAAGGGGCCTGGGAAGGGAGGTGCAGGAGAACACAGTGCCTAGTGTTCCCCACATCTCACCCAGCTTGACGACAGAACATCCTTGAATCCAATCAAGAAAACAGGCCTATAAGCCCTTTGCCAGTCATCAAGGGCTAAGCAATGGTAAGCGACTGACATTGTGTCCCAGACCTCCTGCATTTTCTCACTTCTCCCATCTCTTCAACGGATCTTGACAGGACAGTTTTCTCCCCCCTCGATGTGTGCCTGCACGTGGAGTTGGCACCTTATTCCACAGGAATTCTCTTTCCTACAGTCCAAGCCCTTTCCCCCGGCCCTGTTCCCTCTCTTCTGTGTAATTCAACCTGTGGTGGGCTTAGCAGTTTGAAGCAGCTACGTTGTATTGAATCATTTTAAAATTCAAGTTCATTCAGATCCATAATCAGGGGTGTAGTACTTTGTGGGGGAGGGCACGTGGCAGTGGCTTTTCTCAACATGCACTCGTCTTCCCAGGAAAACAGTTGGACCTCAGCTCAGCGTTTCCCCCGCGGCAGTCATGTGAATATACCTTCATTAGTCTGCCAACACTGCTGTATTCACTTACTTAACTAATCTAATGTTCCTTAAATCAACTTCAGATCAGTTTATTATTTTTTAACTAAGCTCATTCTAAACAAAAATAACCATGAAATCATGGCTATGATGTGTTAATAATATATTTTCCCAATTTAAAAAAACTATATATGCATAAAATTACATTCATCCATATAACGGTTAATATTTCATGTCACCATCGTGCTCAACACACAAGACCAGGTCTCAGCGTTACAGTAACACTCCTCAACCCAGACCCTGATTTCTGTTTTATTTTTTTATTGATGGATTTTTTTATTGAACTATAGTTGATTTACAACTGTGTTAGTTTCAGCTGTACAGCAAAATGACTCATATATATATAAGTATATGAATATATACATACATATTTGTACACATATATATGTATGTGTATATATATATTATTTTTCAGATACTTTTCCCTTATAGGTTATTACAAAATACTGATATAGTTCCCTGTACTATACAGTAGGTCCTTGTCAGTTACGTATTTTGCATATAGTGATATATATATATTAATCGCAAACTCCTAATTAATCTCTCCCCCTCTTTTCCCCTTTGGTAACGGTAAGTTTGTACTCTGTGTCTGTAGATCTATTTCTATTTCGTAAATAAGTTCATTTGTGTTATTTCTTTTTAGATTCCACATATAAGTTATGTCATATGATATTTGTCTTTTTCTGACTTACTTCACTTAGTATGATAATCCCTAGGTCCATCCACGTTACTGCTGCAGATGGCATTACTTCATTCTTTTTTATGGCTGAGTAGTTTTCCATTATATATAAACCACATCTTCATTATATGCACCACATCTTCTTTATCCATTCATCTGTCACGGACACTTAGGTTGCTTCATGTCTTGGCTATTGTGAACAGTGCTGCTATGAATATTGGGGTGTATGTATCTTTTCACATTATAGCTTTCTCTAGATATATGTGCAGGAGTGGGATCTCTGGATCATATGGTAGTTCTATTTTTACTTTTTTAAGGAACCTCCGTACTGTTCTCCAAAGTGAGACCCCATTTTTTAAATAGAGCTTCCACTGTATATGCTCCGTCTGGATTGAGGTTATTGCTTTGGTGGGGGGGGGGCCTGTATTAGTTCGCTGGGACTGCCACAACAAATTACCACAGACTGGAAGCCTTAAACAACAGAAATGTACTTCCTTACAGTTCTGGAGTCTGTAAGCCTGAGATCAAGTTGTTGACAGGGTTGATTTCTCCCGAGGCCCCTCCTCTTGGTTTGTAGAGCCGCCTTCTTGCAGAACATACAGAGATGCTATAAGGTAAACAGCTCAAATAGCATTACCTCCTCTCCTACAAAGTAGGAAACATTAGGTGAATGACTTACCTGCGACTCCCTGGGTAGGAGAGGGAGGCACTCATGCCGGAACCCAGGTCTCTGACACCTGACCCAGCGCTCACAGCCTGGCTCCAGTAAATAAAACAGCATGTGTCTAAAAGTAGCCTAAAATTTGGGGGTCCACACCAGAAAGGCGTCCTTCTCTTGCTACGGAGGAAATATATCAAAACTATTAGAATTGTTTGCTCTGGAGACAGGCTGCCCTGAGTTCCCTCCCAGTTCCAGCCTTCACCTAACATGGGGGTAACAATAATACCTACTTCAAATAAACTAACCCATGAGGAGGACTTGGCACAGTGCCTGACATGTAAGAAAGCCTCAACAGGATGTAGCTATCAACTACCCTGTTATCACAGACAGAAGTCAGTACTTATTCTCACCAGGAGGGTTCTGGATGATAATGTCAGGCTCTTGACACAGGGTGGCAGTCTTGTCTCTGGCCTCCCTTCTTGCCTGAGTCACTAAAGCTTTGTTTCTCAAGATGCCAGGTTGGGCAAAGATGAAAAACAGGCCCAGAAAAAGATTAAAAAGTCTGGCACTACAGCCAAAGGAGTGTCCGCCCTGTCACATCAAAAGTGCAGAAACTGCTTCATGCATTCATCTCTGCTGGCCCTTACAGCTGGGTTTCCAGGTCTGGCTGGTTCCCAAGCTTCAGAAGAGGCTGAAGGAGCTGGTAGAACTGGATGGTCCGGCCCCACCCCCATACACTGTGTTGGGAGGTCAGGAGTCAGGCCTGGGAGTCTGAGGGAGAAGGGTGATTGAAAGTAGCTGCTACAGAGCACAGCTCTCCCGGACTTTACTGCACATGCAAATCACCTGCGGACCTTGCTAAGCTGCAGATTCCGATTCAGCTAGTCTGGGGAGGGGCCTGGGATTCTGCATTTCTAACAAGCTCTCAGGTGATGCCTATGTTGCTGGTCCACGCACAGTACCTCAAGTACCAACAGCCTAAAGGACGTGGCCCATTGCCTGGCGAATGGAAGCAGCATGTACTCTCCAAATGCTTACCTGCGTAAGCTCCTAATGGGTACTGAGTCACTGAACCCTCACAATAGCCCCATGCAACAAAAACATTAACTGTCCCAAGGTAGTAACAGCTAATTAGTAGGAGCCAGGACTCCCAAGAGACTTTTGCTAAAGCAAATGTTAAAGTAAACATGATCCGACTTTCCTCCCTCACTTTCCAGGACAAAGAGGAAAGGCCAGAGAGACAGCAGAGCAGAGGGAAGAGGCAGATTCTGGAGCCAAACTACCCAGACTCACAGTCTCAGCTCTGCCACATAGGAGCTGTGTGACTTTCACAGGTTGCCTGACCTCTCTGTGCTTCATTTTCTTCATCTCAAAACTGAGAATAACAATAGGCCCTACATGGACTTCCCTGGTAGTCCAGTGGTAAAGAATCTGCCTTCTAATGCAGGGGACCCACGTTTGATTCCTGGTGGGGGAACTAAGATCCCACACTCCATGGGGCAACGAAGCCTGCGTGCCGCAAACGACAGAGCCCACAGGCCCTGGAGCCCATGCACCATGACTAGAGAAGAGAAAACCCACACACCACAACCAGAGAGAAGCCCATGCATCACAACAAAGAGCACCCATGCCACAACTAAGACCTAAAGAAAATTTAAAAAGAAAAAAAGAAAAAAACAACAGGACCTACTCCAGGGAGTTGTTACAAGGATTAAGCGAGGCAACTGAATAAGGTACTTAGCCGGCCCCTGGCACAGGTCCGTGCTCAGCGTTGCCTGTGCCCAGGTCATACCTCCAAGGCTGTGAGAATGTCAGGGACAACAAAGTGGCCACTTTGGGCTTTCAAGAGCTCACAGTTTAGTGAGGGATAGTGGGAGAAAGTGCTAGCGGAAGGGCCATCAGAGCACCCATGGGGAGTGATCCCCGGCAGCACAGCGAGAGGTGACACCCCAGAACCCCCGCGTGCAACTCACATTAATTCATTTGTATGCATCCTTCCCCCCCCCAAAAAAAATTTTATATTTTGAGTGACTCCACCCAACAAGCCCAGAACGGGCATGAGATGGGGGCTGTGACTCTGCTGGGTCCTCTGTGCCAAAAGCCTCTCATGGTGTGAGCTGACCACAACGTGGGTGACTGCAATGTGTGAAGACACTTGATTTGGACCACAAGCCCCTTAAATGTGCACCTGCTACTCCATACGGCATGTGTTCCATTCCAGTGCCTGAGGAAAAACAGCCTGGAATTTACCGAGAGAAGGGGGCAATTCCTGAACCATTTTCAAGGGTGAGTCTAAACAATACGTTTTATTTTGAGGTCCTGGTTTAAACTCTGGGTAAGTAGAGCCGGCCCCTTTGGGAGTTAGTTAACAATGCGTCTTCAAGACACTGGAAACAACCTTAACGCCCATCAACAGGGGAGTGGTGATCGAAACTATGGTCTCTTGTACAATGAGCTACTCTAGCAGCTAACAAAAGCAGGGAGGTGCGGCATTATTTACAATAGCCAAGATGTGGAAACAACTGAAGTGTACATGGATGAATGGATAAAAGAGATGTGGTGTATATGTATATACACAGTGGAATAGTATTCAATCATAAAAAAAAAAAAGAAGGAAATCCTGCCATTTACAACAATATGGGTGGTCCTTGAGAGTATTACGCTAAGTGAAATAAGTCAGAGAAAGACAAATACCGAATGATTTCACTTATATGTGAAATCTAAAAAACAAAAACCACACCCATAGGTACAGAGCAAAGGGTGGGAGGGTGGAGAATATGGGCAAAGGGGGTTAAAAGGTCCAGACTTTCAGTTATAAAATACATGTCACGCCATCCATGAATGTTTTATTGAAGGTACAAGCTACAAAATTAGTAAGTCTATAAGTGAGGTTTCTAGGAAAGGAGTGAGGGGATGAACTGTGAGTTTGTACAAATCGTGGACCACATGTCCGTATAGAGCTATACTCTACAGGGTGATCATTTAATCATTCCATGAGATGGTTATTATTGTACCCACTTAATAAACAGTAAAACTGAGTAAAAATAAAATAAAATTAAATAAATAAAATAAAATAGTTGTCATGGGGATGTAATGTACAGCATGGTGACTCTAGTCAATAATACTGTACTGAATATTTGAAAGTTACTAAGAGAATAGATATTAAAAGTCCTCATCACAAGAAAAAATTTCTGTAACTATGTAAGGTGACAGATGTTGACTTGTAGTTAGTGTATACAGATGTTGAATCATTATGTTGTACACCTGAAATTAATATAATGTTATATGTTGATTATACCTCAATTTAAAATTTTAACTGTTCATTTTAAAAAGGAATGAGGGGTGCTTGGATGGGGAAGAAAATCTCCACTAACCTGTAGGAGATTGTTTTTTTTTTTTTTTAATTAATTTATTTTATTGGCTGTGTTGGGTCTTTGTTGCTGCACACGGGCTTTCTTTAGTTGTGGCGAGCGGGGGCTACTCTTCCTTGTGGTGCGTGGGCTTCTTATTGTGGTGGCCTCTCTTGTTGCAGAGCACGGGCTCTAGGAGTGTGGGCTTCAGTAGTTGCAGCACATGGGCTCAATAGTTGTGGCTCATGGGCTCTAGAGCGCAGGCTCAATAGTTGTGGCGCATGGGCTTAGCTGCTCTGTGGCATGTGGTATCTTACTGGGGCAGGGATCAAACCTGTGTCCCCTGCACTGGCAGGCAGATTCTTAGCCACTGCGCCACCTAGGAAGTCCGAGATTGTTTTTTAAGTGAAATCCTATTAAATTCAAAACAGTTATGAAAAGCAAGGCAAAGAACATGAAGCTGTTTCTGTATTCATTTCATTCCGAAGGACTTATGTCTCAGGTGAAAGTTATGACCAATCAGATTAAACTCTACCCACATCCTGTATTTTAAGGTCTAAGTTTAACTGGTCAACATTTAAATGGATTGGAGCTGTTAGTAAGTAAAGTTCCCAACTTCGTTCCCAACTCTTTTACACCTCCCCACCCTTCAACCTTCATCCTTCAGCCCCTCTTTCTCTCTTCCATATTCTTTGGTTTGTATGTGGTTTCTCAGTTAATACATAGCTAATAGCTCTTATTTTTCTTATGTTTTTAACTGCTTGGGTCTATCTGGATGTAAGGGTGAAAATTCATTTGATGGAAATACTTGTGTGTATTTAAAGACCCAATTGCTCCTCTGGAGCTTGTATGTTAAAGAATGATTAATCTGTGTAATAAACTGATTACTACAGTCATTACATATTTTTAAAAAAAGGGGGGTGGGGGGAGGCAAGGGAGGGAGGGAATATGGGGATATGTGTATAAAAACAGATGATTGAACTTGGTGTACACCCCCAAAAATAATAAAAAAAAATAAAAATAAAAAAAAAGGAATGAGGGGCTCTTGATGTTCTGATATAGAAAGATCGCCAAGATATAGTGTCCTATGACAATAACAAGATGCAGATTGGTATGGATAGTTTGTTACTCTCTGTGCAAAAAGGAAGGGGGGAATGTATTTGTATTTATTCATGTGTACTTTGAAAAGGAATGATCCATATAAAACTAATAGCAAGACATCCTAGGGGCGCAGTGGTTAAGAATCTGCCTGCCAATGCAGGGGACACGGGTTCCATCCCTGCTCCAGGAAGATCCCACATGCCATGGAGCAACTAAGCCCATGAGCCACAACTATTGAGCCCGTGTGGCACAACTACTGAAGCCTGCACGCCTAGAGCTCATGCTCTGCAACAAGAGAAGCCACCAAAATGAGGAGCCCGTGCACTGCAATGAAGAGTAGCCCCCGCTCACCGCAACTAGAGAAAGCCCATGTGCAGCAACAAAGACCCAACGCAGCCAATAAATAAGTAAATAAATAAATTTATTAAAAAAAAAAACTAATAGCGATGGTTACCCATAGTGAGGGGTCACTAGACAGATGGGATAAAGGCAAGAGAGAATCCTTCCAATGAATGGCTTTTTTAAAAAATTGTGGTGAAAAGAATACACATAAGTCACCATCTTTAAATTTTCAAGCACAGTGGTCAGGAATGTTAAGTGTATTCACAGTGCTTTGCAATGGTACTGAATATGTTCTAGTACTTTAAAAAAAAATGGAACCACATACCTGTATTGCCTATTTAAAAAATTAACTTTAAAATCATTATACCCAAATAATATGAATAAAGAGAATCGTCGTACTGGGAAAAGTTAGGAAAAAAGACCATGTGCTTTGAAATCAGAATGAACTGAATTCTAATCCTGCCATTTACTGGTCTGGGGCAAGCCAAGGAATCCTCTAAGCCTTAGTCTCCCCTTTTATAAAAATGTACATAAAGACAGTGTCCTCTCAAAGGGCAGTGGTGAGCATTAAATGAGAATTCTCATAAAGCCCTGGTGCAGTACCTGGCAGGAGGTAAGCTCCCCGTCCACAATCAGTTATTTTTTCACTGCACCTGGAAGAAGCCTGGACAAAGGAGTGCGTCTCGGGCCAGTGCAGTGGTGTGCAACTTTTGGAGGATAAGAATCACCAAGGGGTGTCTTCCAGGACCCGACCCCAAACCCACTGCCCCAGAATCTACTGGTGAGACCACAGCACTCCAATTCTAACGCCCCGCCCCACTCAGGCCGAAGAGAGAGAACACCTAACGTGGAGAGCCTGTGCTCCTGCAGGCGCCCGGCCTCCAGCTGCAAAACCTAAGTGGACTTTGAGCTGTGTCGCTCACGCTCCCACTAGGTGGAGGAGGTGGGGCGCTGGGGTGCGGGTGGGAGGTGGCAGGCCCAGGCGGAATGACATGGAGATGTCATTCTGGACGCAGAGGACTTCCAGACTTCTCGTTGACACTGCTAAGAAAGAGAGCTTCGGGGAGCGATTTCCGTGTGTGGTGCGGAGGCGCAGGGGGCGGTTGCCCTTTCTGTACCTTGAATCTCGCACAGCCTTCCTCTCCACTCAGAGCAGCAAAAAGCAAGCAGTGTCCCAATTAAATTCATTCATCATCCACCTCCCGAGCTTCTGCTGCGGCTCCGCAGCTGCTCTCTCCACACCCGGGAATGCGGTGGGGAACAGACCCCGTCCCCCTTGGTTGCCTGGAGGTGCCGGCTCTAGAGGTGCGTTTATGTCAGAGAAAAGCCCGGCGAGACAGGGCTGCTGCTCCGGCTGCCCACTGTCCTCCGGTTCCCTCCGAGGCCCGTCCATCCGTGGGTGGCTTTTCTGTCAACCACGCAGATACTTTTACTTTGCATCCCCTTTCGGCCTTGCCAGCTGCTCCCAAAAGATCTGGGTCCCCGGATTTCCCCGGGGGTTCTCATCCTCTCCCTCCCGGGGAAAGAGGCTTGAAATCGGAGGCTGCACCGGCGCCATGGCAACAGCAGGTGGCGCCCTGGGCTTTGGTGGCCGAGAGCAGGAGGCCCTGAGTAGCCGACTCTGCTAGAGAGAGCAGAGGTGCCCGGTGCACAGAAGGGCGCAGCGTATTTGATAAGGAAGCGCGTGTGCGTGGGAAGTCGTTTCGGGTTGCACTGTCTCCTGGTCTAAGCTCTAGAGCTGGCAGGAGGGTGAAAGAAGAAGGCGTCGGCTGGAAGGGCGGCAACCGCCTCATTGCAGAAAAGGGGAACTCGGCCCAGAGCCGGGAGGCTCACGCAGGCCCCCAAGAAGAAGGGCAGAGCGTGGATCCCGTCCTGCCGGCTCCTGGGCTGGCCTAGAGCCAGCCCTTCCGACTGGACTCCTCCAAAAGATTTGCTGCTATTCGCACAGCCCTGCGTAGGAGACGGTGTACTTACTGGGCTCTGAATTAAGATGAGTATTTCCTACACTCGAGCCCTTTACATCCTTCTTCGTGATTCTGGCCATATCTCCACACCACGCGAGCTATTATCCCGTTAACATTTTTCTTAAAATCAACTCACTTTTTAAATATAATTATAAGGGAAATATTTGATTGCTATAATAACTGGAAACTCTGTATTTCTTGCCAAAAACAGGACTGTAAAAATAAATACATAACAATTATGATTCCTTAGAAGTCTGGCTGTTTCCCAATGATGATCGTTTGCCCTACCAGCAGTATGTACCATACCATACTTTAGGAGAAACCAGGATTCCAGCACAAGCTCTCCCAGGAATTCTGAATAAGAGGAGACAAGAGGTGGTGATGGGAGAGAACAGAGGGGAGCTGGAGAGAGAGGTAGCTACACTTTTTACCCCATTGCAGAACAAAGAGAGCCTTGACTAATATTCCATGTCCTTCCTGCAGTATGCACATACTTTCGGAAACTGAGAGTTATTTTTTACTCTGGGAAGCCAGAGGAAAAGGGTGGTGACCTGGCTTCCTTTGGGCTGCCCCACCCTGGAGCTCTCATAGAAAGCAAGATAGCATCTCAGCATGAGGAGGCCCTTAGACGTTGCCCAGCCAGAGAGTTGGAGGGGAACCAAGGCGGGCCTCCACCCTTCTGCTTCTGTGGAGAAGTCTTCAACATTGCAGACCTGCTCTGCCACTTCTGCCTCTATTGCTTCCTCATGGTGGGGATCCAGACAAGTTCCTTAACCTCTCTGTCTCAGTTTCCTCATCTATAAAATGGACATGATGCCTACTTCATAGAGTTCTTTGTGGGGGCTAAATAGGATCTTTTGTGTAGCATCTGCCAATCCATAATTTGCAGAATACCTACTGTTGTTAAGTGTTGGGTGCGTAGCCCAGTTCCTCACGTAGGGCTAAGCACGCAAGGAATATGGGAAAGCAGTGTATATAATATAGATGTAAGTTTGCATAGCAGATCTTCCATGCCACAGCAACTTCAGCTAATCCCCTCCTCGTATGCAGTCTCTGCATCTTCTGAGTGCCCTCAGACTCCCTGTGGTGGTGACAGCATCCTCCCTTTCATTATGGAGACATCGCCTTCCTTCTCCTCCTCCAGGAAGACAAATGGAGCCCACTTTAGTCATCACTGTCCCTCCCTCCCACCCAGCGTCTGTAGAATGCCCTGAACATCATAGGCACTCGCGTGAAGTTTGTCATCTGAAATTCCACTGCCCACATGGCTCAGACCAGAGGTCCTACAAAGCAAACACCTTTTGTTTGGCCATTTTGTTCTGAAAGTGACTGTAACCAGCCAGGTGTTGGCCTGATCGCAGTGCATGTAGCTGCGTACCTGGAGTCTCCCCACGCCCCACCTTCCCCCCAGCTTAGTGGCCTCACTAATGCAGAGGAACCCTGCAGCCCCTGTCTCAATCACGCCTCCCACAAACAGGAAACCTAACTACCAGGACGCTGAAGCCCTTGACTCTGTGATTTGGAGACTCCATTTATCAATGAACATTGAGCACCTTCTGATGACTTCCTATCACATGTAAAATAAAGTCCGACATCCTTACAGGTCCACTGGACCCCCATGCTCTGGCCTCTGCCCACCTCTAAACCTCAATCCCTTCTTCCTCTTCTCATCAACACCGCCCCCCTCCCCCCCACCCCTACCCCCCCCAGCTTCAGGCACACCGGTCTCCTTGCTGTTGCAAACACACTAGCCACTCTCTCTGCCTAGAAGCTCTTCTCCAGACATCCCCATGGTTCCTCATCCAGATCCCTGCTCAAATGTCAGCCCCCAGAGAGGCCTTCCCTGTCCAGCGTGTGTAAAGTAGCACAAACACAGCTTCTCCTTTGCAGAATCCTTGTCACTACTGGGACACTCTTTTTCTCCATTCTTCATATTTCCATGTGGAGGAAGACCAGCCAGACCATCTCTCTTGGCCCATCTCCCTACCCATCACTGCCTGTTCTCTGTGGGATGACTGAGTTGTTGGCTGGATGAGTTTGGGGGGGAAACACCTTCTCTTGGGGAGCCAGCCTTTCTGCAGAGAGCAAGTTCTCCTCTGCTCTCTGTCTCACCAAGGGGGCCTCCCCACCTGCCCCGGAGGGAGGGGAAAGAAGAGAAGGCCTGAGGGTACCCAGCTGTGCCAGTCACTGGACTCTGTCTAGTTCATGAGTAAAGCATTAACTAGCCATATTCTCCAGTCAAAATTACCAGTTATGACTTTAAATATCTGTTGGACTCTTATGTTGGCCTGTCAGTGGTTCTGGATTTAGATGTGTCTCTTTTATCTATTGATGCATAACAAATCGCCCTAAACTCAGTAGCTTAAATTAACAATTTATTATTTCTCAAGAGTCTGTGGGTTGACCAGATAGTTCTTTTGCTTCCCAGGTTGTCAACTGGAATGCTGGACCAGCTGGAAAGTCCAAAATGGCCTCACTCACATAGCTGGTATTTGGTGCTGGCCACTAGCTGGGAGCTCATCTGGGGCTGTCCGCTGGGCACGCAGGGGTGGGGTGGGTGGGGAGGTGGAGGAGTTGGCTCTCCTGCACACAGCTGCTTGGGCTTCCTCTTGGCATGGCAACTAGTTTCCACATAGGACTGTTCCACAAGCAAATATTCCAAGCGGAAGGAAGTAGAAGCCAACAGTCTTAAGAGTTGGTCTTAGAAGCCCTGGAAAATCACCCCTGCTGAATCCTATTGGACCATGCAGTCACAGAGCCAGCCCAGAGTCTTGATGTAAAAAGCAGTCTGCATATACAGGGAGGGAAAGGCCATCTTTGGAGACTACCCACCACAGATGGGGGAGGGAATATTGAGCCCTTCAACTTCCTACAGCTACCCCCACACACACTAGACCATTCATTCATTCATTCACTGTCTCTTCCCTTCTAGTAAGTTCATGAGAGCAGACACTTTGCTTTGTTGATTGCTGTATTCCCAGGACTCAGAACAATGCCTGACACATAGTAGGTGCTCCGTAAATATCTATTGAATAAATGACCTTCAACTGCCCTCACCAACCACAGGAAGTTGAACAGAAGAACAAGGATTCGTGGAAGAAGTGAGATTTAAGCTTGGCTTTAAAGACAGGTAGTCCTCTGGCAAGAACACGTTCTACAGATAGGCTGGGGAGAAGCAGTGATGGGTAACGAGAGTTGAGCTCCTCAGTCAGTTGCCTGGTTGACACCCGACTGACCAGGACTCTCTTAAACCGTGTCATTCCACATTCAATACAGACAGGACCTCAAATCAAAGGGAACTCAGGAAGCTTTCATTATACTCCATGCTTGTGTGTGTTTGTGTCCCACAGGGAGTATGCAAGAGGGAGGAGGAGAAGGAATCTGAATTCCCATTAGCTCGGCCCCAGGGACAGGGCTTTCCCTGAGCTTGTTGTGTAGATCAGTGGTTCTCATTGGGGGTAGCGGTGGGGGTTAGTCTCCCCACTTTCCCAGGGGATATTAGGGAATATCTGGAGACATTTTTGTCTCCAGAAGGTGCTACTGGCATCCAGTGAGTGAGGCCAGGGATGCTGCCAAACATATTATAATTCACAGGACAGGCCCCCACAACAAAGAAGTAGCTGCCCCAAATGTCGACCGTGCCATTGATGAGAAACCCTGCTGTAAAGAGTAATGGGAAAATATTGTGAATTAGGAGCATTTGGGAGCTGGCAGGCAGGCAATCTTTGTAGTAACATTTGGTCCAGAAATTGTGTTCTCACTTAAGATGACTGAGTTTTATAAATAACATCTCTCAATATTGTAGCAGTTGTAGCAGGCTGAATTAATGTTAGAGAAGTTTCAATAGCATGGATAATAAAAATGCAAAGGAGTTATAAAGGGAGAAAAATACATGATGAGAAGCAGCAGAAGCAGAAAGGTTTTTCTGCAGCAAAGAAAAAACAAGCCCCTTGCACTTTAATGTCCAGATTCTACCACCAAAATCCCTCTCAAATTCCCCCTCTGTCTCCACTCCACTGTCCTTCGTCCAAGCCACCATCATCTCCCTCCTGGACCAATATCTCCTAAGTGCTCTTCCCAGGTTCACCCTGCCCCCTTTCGCCCCTAGGCTTCTGCCCCCAGGGAAGGGGAAAAGATCTTGGAGCATAAAATAAATGGTGTGCACTTGCTGTTTAAAAACATGGGAAGACTTCCCACTGCACTTAAAATGAAACACAAAATCTGTAACTGGCCCACCAGGTTCTGGAGGATCCAACCCTATTTTGCCCGCAGGTGCCCCCCTGCCTCAGCACACTCTAGCCATGAAAGGTTGCTCTCCATTCCTGGAATACTTCTAGCTCAATCCAGTCTCAGATCACTGTTCCCATGGAGCTAAAGTTCTGATGACATCTGGAGATGGGCATGCACCAATCATACCACACAAGTGCATGTAAAACTGGCCATAGTGCTGTGAGTGAGAGGGCCACAGTGCCCCCCGAGCCTGGGACCAGGGGACCTGACTCATCAGAGAAACCAGCGAATGTTTTGTTTTGTTTTGTTTTGTTTTAATATCTTTATTGGAGTATAATTGCTTTACAGTGTTGTGATAGTTTCTGCTGTACAACAAAGTGAATCAGCTATATGTATACATATATCCACATATCTCCTCCCTCTTGAGCCTCCCTCCCACCCTCCCTATCCCACCCCTCTAGGTCTTCACAAGGGACTGAGCTTATCTCCCTGTGTATGCAGCAACTTCACACTAGCTGTCTATTTCACATTTGATAGTGTATATGTGTCAATGCTACTCTCACTATGTCCCAGCCTCCCCATCACCCCCGTGATCTCTGGTCTGTTCTCTACATCTGCGTCTTTATTCCTGCTCTGCCACTAGGTTCATCAGTATCATTTTTCTAGATTCCATATATATGAGTTCACATATGGTATTTGTTTCTCTCTTTCTGGCTTACTTCGTTCTGTATGACAGACCCTAGGTCCATCCACCTCACTACAAATAACTCAATTTCATTCTTTTTCATGGCTGAGTAATATTCCGTTGTATATATGTACCACACCTTCTTTATCCATTCATCTGGGGATGGACATTTAGGTTGTTTCCATGTCCTGGCTATTGTAAATAGTGCTCACATGAAAAGATGCTCAACATCATTAATCATTAGAGAAATGCAAATCAAAACCACAATGAGGTAGCACCTCACGCTGGTCAGAAAGGCCATCATCAAAAAGTCTAGGAACAATAAATGCTGGAGACGGTGTGGGAAAAAGGCAACCCTCTTGCACTGTTGGTGGGACTGTAAATTGGTACAGCCACTATGGAGAACTGTATGGAGATTCCTTAAAAAATTAAATATAGAACTACCATATGACCCAACAATGCCACTACTGGGCATGTACCCTGAGAAAACCATAATCCAAAAAGATATGTGTACCACAATCTTTATTGCAGCAAATGAATTCTTGAGCAAGTCACTTGGGAACGGACATCTGATGGGTGTGCAGGAGTTCACTCAGTGAAAAGAAAGCTGGGGGGAAGCTTGTGCAAATACCCTCAGGCAGTGTAAGCTAGGCCAGGTGGAAGGAGAAGAAGAAAGCAGCAGACAGATCTTGCAAGTGCTGCAGACCAAGGTAGAGAGTTTGAATTTTATTCTGAGCATAATGCAAAGCTCTTGTAAGGTCTTAAGCAAGAGATTAAGTGATGAAATTTGTAATTTGAGAAGATTACTCTGGCCACAGAGTAATTTCTCCCAATCTTATAGCAGGTATAGCTCCTGAAATTTACAGAGGCCAGGAAGAATGTGGAGGAGACCTCACAGTTGTCAAAGGGAGAGATGATGGTGACTTGGACTAGTGACAAGGGAGATACGAGACACTGAACAGTTTGCCAATGTATTAAAATTTCTGTGTGGCACAGTTGTTTTCCTGTTCCTTACTCTAAAGCCCTAGATGTTATTATAGCAAAAACAAAGAACACAGGAAAACACTCCATCTTAAGTCTATTTATCAGACTGGTTGGTAAGCCATGCAATATGACAGGTTCAAGTCTGTTTTTGAGAGTATCCCAAGGCAAGGAGTGTCCAAGCATTAGGGCTTAGTCATTAGAACATATTATTTCCTCTTGCTTTTGCACAAGGGCAAAAGGGGTTGGTTGCATTTATAACACCCAGTACAGAGTCAGACTGCCTGGATTCAAATGCCTATTCCTACCACTTCACTTACCAGCTCTGTGGAACATTCCAGACCCTCTCTATGCTTTTATCTTTAAAATAGGAATGATAAAAATAGCAACTACTGCTGGAGTTTTAGGGAGCCAATAAATACTCTTTATGCCCCTCCTGTGTTCAGGACTGAAAAATGAAAGCAGGTGTCAGACAGGTAGAGTGTCAAAGCTTTAGTGTTGACAGACCTGGAGAGGAGGATGTGGTTGAGGTGAGAATACATCACCCAGTCACTGACACAGTGGACAACCTCAGACAGCAGATAATAACACACCCTCTCTGGGGGAAGGGTGGCCCAACCTAGCCGGCACTGATCCTTCTCAGAAAGTCAGCTGTCGGTGGGGTCAGAGAAGTTCTTCTCCTGCCCTGGGGAAGAGTGGTTGAGGGGCACTGCATGTGTTCTTCCACAGTCATAGGAATCCTGCCCCCTCTCCACCCCCCATGAAAATATGACAAGGGGAAATAAGTGATTCCCTCAACACCCTCTCATGAGTTGTTAGGGAGATTAGAGAAAATGAGCAGGTACAGTATCCAGAATACAGACTCCATGAGTCTCATCCCTGGTGCCAATTGTCCTAGGTGGTGAGGCCAGCCAGGTAGGCAAGGCTGGCCAGCTGATAGAAGTGATGGTTCAGAAACTACAGGAAGCAAGGGAGTTTCTTAAAAGGGGATTTCTCTCTCTCCCTCCCTCTCCTTGTTCCCTACACTCAGGAAACCTTGAGAGTTCCCTAAAGGGAAATGCTGACGAGACGTGAATTGGCAAGTGTTCTAAACGGGGGGGGGGGGGGGGGGACTCCAAAGCTGTATTTCTGGTGATACACCAACCCAGTGACTTCTGAACATAGTCTAAAGGCCCAGTTTTCTTCTACAGTTGTGTGTATGTGCTATTTGTGTTGTTTTAGGGTGCGTTTCTGAGGGGAAGGGGAAGGGGAAGGGGAAGGAGCCTCTTCTCAGCCTTAATAATTAAGCGATTAAGACACACCAGCAGGGAAGTCACTGGGAGCAAACAGGAACCACCCTGGGGAAAGCCCTGTCCAATCACTGAACAATAGCAACTCCATTTAAGGTGAGTGCACCGAGAAGACAGGAAATAACATATTGTGTTGACTCCAGCTCTGGATGCAGTCTATCTTTGAGGCCATGCTCTCCACCTGACCTGCCTCAGCTGATCTCAGGTCATCCACCTGATGGAGGAGAGAAAGGCTGCTGGCTGTGTGGACACCCAGGGAAAAGCCCAGGGGAGCAGGAAGTTGTCAGTCTGTGGGCCTAATAGTTCTCTTCCCTGTGCTGAGTCATCTTTCGTTGGGGCACCAGGGAACCACACCTGTCTGAATTTCTGAGGCATATGGAAAACCCCAGCAGCCCGGATCCTTGAGAGGTTTTACCTTGGGTAATCCCTCTTACCAAGACCATTCCCCCTTGGCCTTTCCAACTGCAACATCTTTAGATCCCCTTCTTTCTCCTCAAGGGGGAATCTATACAGAGGGAGGGGGCTCCCAGGCCCATAAGTTCAGTATGGTTGCATAATCCACACAAAGCTTTTCTGTGAAAATGGAGCCTTAAATATATTGCTAATTTAACAATAAGAATAGATAATATTTAGTGAGCATTTACCCTTTCCAGGTACTATCTTAATTTTCACAATAATAGTGAGTACTATCTGTACACATGCACAGATGAGAAATTATGACTTAGACAAGTTAAGTAATATGCCCATGGTCCCTAACTATCTATTATACCCACAACATTTAGCACAGGAAAAGGAAACTACCTTAACTTCCACAATCTGTTTTCATGGACTCAGAGAAAGTAAGATCTGGAAAAGACTTTGGAGATAACTGGGGGCAACCCTTGAATTTACAGACAGGAAATTTTCTTAGATAATTTATATAATTCTTATCTAAATGTAGTACAGATAAGAAATTTTCCTATCTGAAAATCTACAGGTCTGCTTGGAGAGGGCTTAGGGTGTACTTGCCCAAGTCCCCCATTAAAATCAGGGAGAAGCCCCTAATCCTCCACTTCTTGTACCTCTCCTGTAGCACATCCTCCTCCTCCCCTCCCAGAAAAAAACCCTCTCTTGACTTTTACTTAACCGTTTCTTTGCTGTTCAATTCTCCATATACATTATTCACATTTTCTTTTCTTCCTGTTACCATTTTTACTGAAAGAACAAAGGCAAGGAAACGGGAGGGAGAGACAGAGACAGACAGAGAGAGGTGGGGAGGGGGGAGAGAGAGAGGGAGGAAGAGAAAAAAAACATCTATCAATTAATGAGAAGCTGGATAACTCAATTTGCTAGAGCCCTAGACTGGGCTTCAAGATGTCAGAAAGCAAGCCAAATGCCTTGTGTGACACTGAGTCAGTCCCGCCTGCTGGCTCGGAGCCTCAACTTCCCCATCTGTAAAACCTGAAATTCATCATCCACTAGGCCATCTGAAGGCACCGTCGCCTCACCAAAGGCCCCCCAGGCCCCTCTCCAGAGCCATCGTTGTGCCCTCAACAAACATGGCGACCGCGCGTGACGTAACTTCCGTCGCCTCCGCCCAACCCCCCCCCTTCCCCTCACCGTTCCAGGGGGCGGCGACTCTCAATGACGGCGGCGGGAGGGGCGCATGCGCGGCGGCGGGGCCCGGCCCGCGGCGGCGGCGGCGGCGGCGGCGACGAAGGGGCTCACTCCCCGCAGTTGCCCAGCTGCGGCGGCCGCGGCGGGATGGTGTAACCGGACCTCCGCCAAGCGGCGGGACGCGGGCTGGGGCAAAGCGCCCGGGAGGGCCGACGCCTCCTGACGGGCTCGGGTGCAGCGGCAGCACGCTGAGGGGGCGTCGCCGCCGCCGGCCCCCGGCGCCGCCGCGGGAGGCCGCGCCCGCCATGGCGGCCCGGGCGGTGCTGGACGAGTTCACGGCGCCCGCCGAGAAGGCGGCGCTGCTGGAGCGGAGCCGCGGCCGCATCGAAGGCCTGTTCGGCGTGAACCTGGCCGTGCTCGGCGCGCTCGGGACCGAGGAACCGCTGCCCGCGCGCATCTGGCTGCAGCTCCGCGGGGCGCAGGAGGCGGTGCACAGCGCCAAGGTGAGTGCGGCCGCCGCCCGGGCGCGATCGCCTGCCCCGGCCCGGCCCCCGCGCGCGCGCGGCCTCGGGTCGGCCGGGGTCCCTGAGCGCCCCCACCCCCTTCTTCCCCGCTCTTCCTGCGCGGACGCAGCCGAGCGCGGTGGTGAGAGCGCAGGCTCCGGAGCCTCCGCTCTAGAGCCATGTGACCTTGGGCTAGCGGTTTCATCCCGGGCGCCTCAGTTTCCCCGTTTGTAAAGTGGCACTGACGAAAGCACCTGACTCGGAGGCCTGTCGCGAGGGTCGAGTAGGTGATGTGCGCAGAGCTTGGAGCGAACGCGCTGAGAGTGTGGCCTGTTGTTATCTTGCCCCGGAGCCCTCGGGCTGGTGCGCAGGGCCCGATGGCTGGGCCCGCAGCCTCCTGGCCCACCAGCTCAGCCACTTACCTCTTCCCAGGTCTCCGCCACAGGGATTCTGAACCTTCTGGGGATGGCAGCCCCCTCTGAAAATCTGACAAAACCATCATAGCAGTACAATACTCGGAGAATATCAAGAAGAGATAGGAATTTTCATAATAGTGTTAAAAATAGCATTATTCCGTGTATTGATTTTGTGGACCACTAACATTAGTTAATAGCTCCTCAGACGTTATGTTCAATACTTCAGAGGGATTATCGAATGCAGCCCTTGAAAAATCCAGTGAGGTCGATTTTGTCTTCCTGTCTTTAACAGCTGGGGAAACTGAAACTTTCTAAGAGGTGACTCACCTTCTCTCTAAATCAGCATTTCAGACTTATACCTACTTCAGACACTTTCAGCTACTCCCTTCCCTCCCCAGGGTTTTCTCATCGAGTAAGTGGGAGAACCAGGATTCAGACCGAGGGAGTTTGTTTCCAGACACCTTGTTCTTGATACCTGTCTCCCAGATGATGAGCACGGGGTGGGGTGGGGGTGTCCTTTTTGGCATCCTACTTAAGAAGTTTCACAGTGCCCTAGAAGGATCTGATTAGCTGTAACTCTTGAGTTTCTTAGATTTAAAAAGAAGAAAAAAGAAAAAGCCTGGATGCTTGCTTTTACCGTGTTTAGAGGAGATAGGACTCTTAATTGTATGATTCTTCTCCACAACTTAACTTAAAGCACTGCAGATGTTGAATCAAGTTTGCTTTCCTATTCTTGATTTTTTTAAACCAGTTTTTGATTTGGTTTTTACCAGTTGTGAGACAACTGGTCTAACTCCTTCCCAGTCGCCTGCGTGTTTTCTCCCCAGCTACCCAATTTCTTCCCACTCCCCAGGGCCAAAAAGTTTGATATGAGTAAGTATATTATGGCTTCTGAAATCTCTTACGTGCGTTCATTCCTTTCTTTTCCATTACTTTTGCAGCAATAATGAGCTTCTTTCTTGGTATGCGCCTTCTCCCTTATATCATTGCCTTCCCTCCCTCCCCAGTACAACTTGCATTAGACTGATCCTCCCACAAAAAGTCATTCTCCTGCCCTGGGACCTATGAGGGCCTCCTATTGCCTATCTCATTCACTGTAAACTTTTCTGATTTACAAAACGCTTATTAATCCAACCCCACTTTATTTTCCCAATTCTCTGCCTCGGCAGCTCTCAGCTTAGATCTCCACTGTAGTCTGACTAGTCTCACTGCTTTTCTTGTGTGCTCTGCCTGCTCCCAGTTCAGCTGTACTCAAGACTCACTACAAGTATGGAAGGTGCTTCTTTTGCTCTACAGAAAAACCCTGCCAAACCTTCCCAACTCCAGTCCCCTTGCCTGTCCCTACCGTGCAGTTCAGCATAAGCTAATTGGAAAAGGTGTGTCTTACTGTATCTTGGTAGTATGTGTCACCTGCCCATTTATCTTTGTGATATGTGTTACTCATAATCCAACCCTCCCACTTGTAAGAAATCCTTTTTATTCCCCTGGAGATTCATGGATAAGAGTTGAATGCCATACTCAAGGGCTTTTTGTTCTTGTTAATTCGTTTTGGAGTTTGTTTTGCATTCTTTTGAGGAAGAGAAAACCATTAACTTGATTTTTAAAAGTTAAGAACAGGGAGGGAATTCCCTGGTGGTCCAGTGTTTAGGACTCCGTGCTTCCACTGTAGGGGCACGGGTTCAACCCCTGGTCAGGGAACTAAGATCCCGCATGTCGTGCAGTGCGGCCAAAAAAAAATTGAAAACAAGAAAACAAACTTCAACATCTACAATAAAGTTAAGCTGTGGAGGAGAAGAAAGTTTGGGGGAAGGAAGATTTAGAGTAAAGACTTTTTTCAGCCAGCTGATAGAGTCTCTGATTAGTGAGCAGCTTTCCAGGTCCCATCTAGTGGTTCATGTTGTTTTCTTGCTTTAAAAATGTTAATTCACTACCCTTTAGCAAATGCTTGAGTAAAGGGGAATATGGAGGTTTAGTTAGTTAGGGCTCCATTAGCTGGAGAGAGTGAGATGGGGCTACTGGTAGAAAGTGATAATGTCCTGGGAAGTTTTTTTTTAAACGACACATGCTCTAGGAGTGACTACTTTGTCAAAGGGGAAATTTGTTGGAGGAAGCAGCAACAAATTTGAGCTGGGCTTTGAAGAGCCAGGAGGAGCCCAGGTAGAGGTGGTTGCAAGCAAGGGCCTAGAAGCCAGAAAAACATGGAGTGTCTGGGTAGGAAGCGTCAAGGTGCCCTGTGAGAGATGAAGCCCCCAGGGACCCAAATGCCAGGGTAAGGCCATTGAGCCTTATCAGTAGCAAGTCAGTGAGGATTTGGGGAGAGGAAGCATTGCCTGAAACTGTATTTGAAGGCAGGGAGACCGAACTGTGGAAGGAACATTTTTTCCAATCTAGAACTGGACATGCGTGGGGTGACAAGGTTTTCACTGGGACTTAGCAACTAAGTGGTTGTAGGGATTGAGGGAGAGGCTTGAAGCTCTGGTGTCAGGAAGGATGGTGGATACGTTGTTTGACCTGTAGGTTGGTGGGACCAGGTGGCTGATACTTGAAAGAAAACTTCTGTGTCAGGAAGTGCACTAGCTGTTGCCTCTTGACCTCAAGGAACCGACAGCCTAGGAGGGGAGACAAAGTTGGAAACAACATTTAAGAGTTGAGGGACTTCCCTGGTGGTCCAGTGGGTAAGACTCCTCACGCTCCCAATGCAGGGGGCCCAAGTTTGATACCTGGTCAGGGAACTAGATCCTGCATGTGTGCTGCAACTAAGAGTCTGCATGCCTCAACCGAAATCCCACATATTGCAACTAAGACCTGGCGCAGCCAAAATAAGTAAATAAAAATTAAAAAAAAAAAAAGTTGACGTATGTGCAAGGTGTTACAGTAATATAGGAGAGGAAGGATTGCTTGCCCAATGGGGTGCTGGAGGGTAAGTGAGAGTTTTCCAGAGGGAAGAGCATGTGCAAAATCACAGGGGTATGAAGTAGTCCCATTTTTTCATGGATTCTGTAAGTGGAAGAGAAGAATGGGGGAAGGTGCCATCTCACAAAGTATGTGGGACCTGCTAAAGAACATGGATTTTACCAAGCAGGCAGTGGAGAGTCATGGTAGGGTTGTAAGAACACGAGTGATGCTGTCAGATTTACATTTCTAAGAAATGCCTCCATTGTCAATGTTTATACCTCTAGGCTTGTGCTACTTAGTATGGTCCATTGCTGGTTAGTGATGATATAAGTACAGAAATTGGGGATAAGTGTTTTGCAACTTTTAAAGCAACGCGACATTACTACAAGGGCTAGAGAAGCAATGTCCAAAAGTGAGAGGGAAACCAGAAGCAGGCATTTTCCATAGGGGCCTAGTAGGAGGGGACTGAAGTCCAAGGTGGCAGACATCATGGAAACAGAGGAGGCTGAGGGTTGAATTTCAGAGAGGAAGTGGAGGCACTGACTGTGAGCTGCCTCATTCATAAAGAAATTGAAGATGCAAAGCAGGGGTGGGATCCTTGGAGCCTGGCATTGGTGGGGAGAGATGAAGCTGAAGAGATCTCAGCCCTGGGGAGTTCGAAGAGTTAGAGCCTTCCTTTAGATCAAAGAGCCACTGGGACCAGGTGGGGAGACTGCATAGGGAAGTGGCTGGTTGGTAGGAAGGAACTGGTGAACCAAGGTGCTCGTGCCCCATGGGAGAGGGCAGATGCCCATGCTCAGTATTAGCTGGTTACACAGTATGGGCCTAGTGATGTCTGACCTTCTCACCTAAGGGAAGCCAGAAGTCTTCATTTCATCTGTTTTGTTTTGTTTTGTTTTAAGAGGCAACTGATTTATGTTTTGAAAACCATGCGTGGGGACTTCCCTGGTGGTCTGGTGGTTAAGAATCCACCTTCCAATGCAGGGTACTCGGGTTTGATCCCTGGTTGGGGAACTAAGATCCCACATACTGAGGGGCAGCTAAGCCTGCGTGCCACAACTACTGAGCCCACACACTCTGGAGCCCGTGTGCTCTGGCGCCCATTGCGTCACAACAGAGAGAAGCCCATGTACAGCAACTAAGATCTGACGCAGCCAAATAAATAAATAATTTTTTTAAAAAATGCGTGCTGTGAATTATATCTCAATAAAAGTTTTGCACTAATACATTCTTTTTAAAGTTCACATTCTGAAAAAAGAAAAATAGAAAGCAACCACACATGCCAAACAAAACATATCAGTAGACCAAATTCAGCTTTTGGACTACCTTTTTAGGACCTCTGCTTTAAATAGTAGGAGACAAGATGAGTGAAGATACACTTTTTTTTTCCAATTGGCGAAGAGGTCAATTGAAGGCCTTAATGGCCTATAGTACTGTCTTAGTAAAGTAAGATGCCAGTTTATGCCCAGAGAGCAAGGGTGAGAACTTGAAGACAGTACAGTGTGTCAGCAGAGATGCATTGGAGCTGTTGAAAGTGCATTGGAAAAGAATACAAAAGGACTGTGGACTTGAAATAAGCGCCAGGGAAGGTTAGGTGGTTTAAATTTATAGTATCACTAGATCCAGAAATTCTCAAGTAGGTGATGATTTCCCCCACTCAGGATGTTGGTGAGGCCAGCACATAAAGACTAAAGGAATCTCAGGTGCAATTGAGCAAGGCAGAATGGGGCCCAGGAAATGTTTCTGAATGGTCAGCCTTTTTTGGGCTAGGACAGTCCAAAAATATGCCAGACTTACCTTCTACTATCAGTGAACTAATAGCTTGAGAGGTTCAGACTGGAGAGGAGGCAGGTGAAGGCAGAAAGGGCATAGTAAACTGTAAGAATGAAGGAAGGGACAGGACCATAGACCATGTCCCTTCCTAGACTCAGGGAATCATGCAGGCAGAGACAAGTTCAATAAGTGTTGGAGAATTCTAGAGGTGGTAGTTAAGAGAGGCATTTCAAAGATCAGAATCTTGGATGTGGGGGAGTTCTGAGGATGATTCTGAGAACCAAAGGGTGGTGCCTCAGTGATCATGGGTGAAGTGGAAGCATTCCTTTTAGCCTCAGAAGTGAGGGGCTAAAAGATGGACGTGTGAGGCATCTAGAGATAATGCAGTGCTGAGGCCACTGAGGTCCATAGCAGGGGATCGGGGGCTAGAGTTAGTTGCTGAGCTAGGAGCCTGTCCTCGAGGTTAACAAACAAAAGAGGAGTAATTGGAAGTAAACAACAAGGCTACTTGTTGGTTTTGCCATGAACCTTTAGGGTACTGAATGTGCTACCTACGGCTACCCATCAGTTGGTGTTATTTCAGGTATTCATGACAGTGAATAGCCACCATGAAGCATAGCCAGTGACCTACCAAGAACACCAATGTAGAGCACTTACAAAGAGGGTAATTTGGATGACTCATCAATCTTAAACATTGAAATTATAATATACCTGAGAAACTGTGGTAAGTCAGACTAACATCCAGTCTGCTTTTAATTTGGGAGGAAAGGAAGACAGTCTTATGAAGATGATTGTCCTTTACCAGAGTTTTTGCTTGTGTATTTGTGGAGTAAGAGAGGAGGAAGAAAAGGGTAAAGAAAATGCAATTCCAGTAGAAGTGGCCTGTTACTTCACTGACTTCAGAGGGTTAAAATGGACCCTATATTGTTTCATTTCCTTTTCTGTTAGAAGAACGTGGTACCTGGTTTCATGAATGAATTCTTGAACAGTAGGTTTGTTCATGGAGGAAATAATTCATAGATGTAATACTGGGTAGTGACAGAGTTTTTTCTTTTGATTTTACCAGAAAGGAGGTTGGAGGCCTTTTGCATTTCTTCCTAGAATGATACTTTTTAACTCACTATGGTTGTGAAAATCATCTTCTTAAGAAACAGTGGTTTGTTCAGTCTCTTTTTATGGCTAATATTTTGGGGTTATACCAGAATGTTGAAATAAGGGATACTCACGCTGATTGTACTGGGGTCAGAGTGATTGCTCATGACTGTAGTTTCCTCTTCCCTATTTATTTACCAGCTAGTATTGTAGGGCTTTAATTAAATCAGGAACAATATCTTGTTCTGTGTTGACTTTTTGCTAAATTAATGTAATTGTATGAAGTTAGAAGTCTTGCATTTCAAAAACAAAATTATACAGTAATTAATTAAAGAACTGTTTTTAAAAAATAAGTTATATGGAAACAACATAGAAAATCCTTTTGTTTAAAGAAGCATGCCTTTTAATTGTTAATTTAAGAAGTTCTTTGAACTTAGAGAAAGTTTTGTTCAGTCTTAGTTCTGACAGAATTACTTACATTAATTGATGAATAAAAGCTGTGTGGATTCACATCTGAATTTTCTGTATAAACTTTGGTTGTGATTATGGCACCTTTTCATCAAAAATCCCTATCTACCTGTCATTTGGAATCTTTATCCATTCTTGAACCTATATGTTTAGTTCACAGTATGTTTCATTATTAACCCTAGTATTTTTTAAATGAAGATAATAAAATCATTACTTTGTTATAAGAGGTTAATGCAGATGATATCTCTAACAGGCTGATAGATTAGGATTTGGCTGTGGTGATAGAAACCTGTACAAAATGGTTTAGTTTTCTTTTACTCAGTAAGAAGTGTAAAGATAAACAACAGTTCAAGCCTGAGTAGCGGTTAGGAGCTGTTACGGTGAAGGTCTCTGCAGTTCTTTTGGCCTTTCCCTCATGGTCACAGAATACCTACTACAGCTCCAGCCATCCGGTTTTTATTTCAAGAATGAAGGAAGAAGCCGCAACACCTTTCTACAACACCCCAGCAGACTTTTCCTTATCTCTTGTTGACCAAAACTATGTCATATGGCCAATACTTGTAGGAAAGGGAGCTAGGAAATGTTCAGTTTTAACTAGATACATTGCTGCCCTGAACAAACTCTGGGTTCTGTTGTTAAAGAAGCAGAACATGGAGAAAAAAAAAAAAAAAAAAAAGCAGCAGCAGCAGAACATGAATATTGGTAGACAATAGGAAGGACTGCCATATCATATCATCTACTTCTTAAAATATGCCTTGAATCTCCACCATTTTTTTTAGTTTTGTTTTTGAAGACAGGAATTTTTTAAATGAGCACCTTCATTTCCTTTCTTTCTTTCTTTTTTCTAAAATTAAAATATACTTCCTAAAGATACAAAGTGAGCACATCGAACATTTATTTAAGTCATTTTGTCAGGGAATAAGCTGAATAGGAAAACTGATTCAAGGAACAGTAGAGGAAATGAATATAGGTACTGAAAAAGAAAGTTGAAATAAGACTGCTAGATTGGATATAAAACTTGTTCATGTCCTATAGGATAATGAAACCATAATTTTGGTGGTTATGACAAATCATCTGTGTCTTTACTGGACAAAAATCTGCAAGTTGATGTGTAATTTCACCGATTCTGGGCCTTTTTCAAAATAAATAGTACGTCAAACAAAAAATACATTCTCCTAGAGCATACATACATGGGCAGACTTTTTCTGTAAAGAGCCAGATAATAAATATTTTTAGACTTTGTGAACCGTACAGAATCTCTGTCTCATATTCTTCTTTGTTTTTGCTTTTTAACAACCCTTTAAAAGGTAAAAACAATTCTTAGGGTCCGTACAAAAATAGTTTGGAGGCTGGATTTACAGTGTCCAGTATGTAGCCACTACCACATGTGGCTGTTTAATTAAAATTCAGTGAAATTAAATATTCATTTCCTCAGTTGTATTTCAAGTGCTCAATGGCTGTCTATAGCTGTTGGATACCAATTTGGACAATGCAGATATAGAACATATGCCATTTCAGAAAGTTCTGTTGGACAGTGCTGCCCTAGCTAATTAAGTCATCCTTGGTTGGGCCTGCTAGACAGTATGACATTGAGAGAGCATGCAGCTATTCTTTTACCTTACTTCCAGAGTTTCTGTAATTTGTGTTAATTGTGCCCCTTGTCATCATAAATAACCTCAAGGATTACTCTTGATCACACACACACACGCACATGCATACAGACTAGCCTAATTGTATGTAGAGTATGGCAGGAAGTATTAGCAACTACTAAGACTAGAGAATTATCCTCTCTGGAAATTTCATAAGGAACCTTAGGTTGCCTTTTCAATAGCTGGGTGGTTTTCATTTGTTTTTGTTTTTAATTGCCTCTTTTGGCTCTTTTGTTTTAAAGCTAGGAAACAAACCTCCAAAAAAATCAAGAAAATCATCTTTACATATTTCACCTGTAGCATTTATACATTTGGATGAATTCTTCTCAAGATTCCCAAAACATGCTAAAATTTCTGGCCTGCCAGGAAGAGACTTCCTTTATACTCCTCTATGCCACAGAGTAGGTACCAGAGCAGTATCCTGAGTTGGTTCCATACATGAACTACAGTCCTTGTTTTTTAATAGTAACCTTGCCATACCTGATTAAATGAGATTTATTCTTAAATATGACATTCTGGTCATGGCTTGGGTTGTACAATGAATTTGTCTAATTTTGTCCTAGCAAAAAGGAAGACAGATTCTTAATCATCCTATGCAAGTAACTACATTGCCATGAAAAGTAAGGAGACTCAGTAAAAGTAGACCAACCTTCCCTTTTGATTTGACACAGTTAATAAGTGTTCATGGTTTAATAAATTCAGAGTAGCCCAAAGAAATTAATAGTTTTAGCATCCTTATAAGGTTAAAAACAAATCTTTGTGAGTGATTGCCTGAGGACCTTTGTGAAACATCAAAAATAGTTTAGGTGTAAAAGACATTCCGAGTGGTATACTATATAGTAATAGAAAAGAACAAATTACTGCAGTAACATAGATGAATCTCAAAAATATTATGCCAAGTGAAAAAAGCATTACACATAAGAGTGCACACTAATTCTGTATGTGTGACATACTAGGCAAGGCAATACTTAATTGTGTAATTTCGATGGGGAAAAAATCAGAATAATTAGAACAGAACAACTGGAAAAAGACATTAAATACAGACTGGGTGTTAGATGATACTAAGGAATTATTGTTCGTTTTGTTGGGTGCAATAATGACGTGGTTATGTTAAAAAGAAAATATGTGTAATGTGTGTGTTTAAACTATGCTTGGCATCTCTCACTTGGAAATTAGCCATGTTTGCAGAGAGTGTCCATTAGTTAACCATTTACTGTTAATCCAACCAAGGTCTTAAAGTTAACTAAGGATATTGGAAATTATGCTTAAGCTGACAACTGCTGAGTAACATATAACTTCTGATATCAAAAAATGTATGTCATATTTCAATTTAGTTAAACGTATACATTTTTATTTTTTGTAATCAGTCTCTCCATGAAAGAAAATTCTTAAGTTAAAAAAATCTTATGCATGTGTCATACTCTGCACTGATAAAATCAGAGAAAGGACATCTGTTTTAAAACTAGCATTAATATTATCAAATCAGATTGATTTGTCTAAGGATTTTTTTTGGTTTTTGGCCGTGCCTCAAGGACTGTGGAATCTTAGTTCCCTGACCAGGGGACCAGGGATTGGGACCAGGGATTGAACCCAGGCCACAGCAGTGAAAGCACCAAGTCTTAACCACTGGATTGCCAGGAAATTCCCTAAGAATTTTTTTTTTTTTTTAATATGTATTTATTTATTGGCTGCGTTGGGTCTTCGTTGCTGCACATGGGCTTTCTCTAGTTGTGGCGAGCAGGGGCTACTCTTTGTTGTGGTGCGTGGGCTTCCCACTGCGGTGGCCTCTCTTGTGGAGCCTGACCTCTAAGCACGAGGGCTTCAGTAATTGCGGCACGTGGGCTCAGTAGTTGTGGTGCACAGGCTTAGTTGCTCTGGGGCATGTGGGATCTTCCCGGCCCAGGGATTGAACCCATGTCTCGTGCACTGGCAGGCAGATTCTTAACCACTGCGCCACCAGGGAAGCCCCCTAAGAATTATTTTTATTACATGAATTTGGATTCTAAATACAAATGCCTTTGGAGTTTCAGCTTGTGCATTTTGGGTTGTTTTTGTTTTGTCCTTAAAAAGCTAACACATTATAAGTTGTTGGATGTTTAGTTTTCTTTATTTTCTAGGAGTTTAGGAATATAGACTTATGTAAAAACTTGTTCTCTATAAATCAATTCAAACAGAAGTTCTTTAAGAAGCTTTATTATCTACTTTATTAATAACCCCTGGAGATAGGAATATATTTCACAGTCACACCATGAAGAAATACAGATTTTTTCTCATTTGTAGACACAAGAACACAGAGAGAGCTTTCAGCTTTGGTTCCCTAATCTTAGTCACAGGTCGAAAATAATCCAAAAACACAAAACGGGTCCAGATTTCCTAAGAGCTATTCTTCTGTCAGTAGTCCTGAGACATGTTCTTGCGTAAACAGAAGAACAGAGAAGACTAAAACCAGATTTTCCTGTAGTCTCTCGTGCCACAGAAAGTGGATCCCTGTTATCTGCTGACAGATTGGCTCATGGTCAGACTGTAAAATCAGATTCCTGCAGACTAGATTCATATGTGAGACTGACCTGTAGTCTGTAGCCACTTGATTCCTCAGCCAGTATGGAAAGGGGCATGTGGCCAAGAACTGTTAAGTGAAAACACAAAATCAGAAGGGAAAAGAACAATAGGGCAATAGTACTAGTAAAATTCACTTCCTGTTTGGGATTCACTCTGGGAGCCAAAATGCTTGGGCTCCCAGAGCCAATGAGAAGCCCTTCTTGGGGCACTCAGTTTGCCCACTTGGACATCTCCATGGGTATTACAAGGCTGCCAAAGTGAAATTTTAAAAGTTATAATCATGACTTTCAGACAGTCAGGTATCTCATAAATGAGGGAACCAGCAGGAACATAAAATTGGTTCAAAGAGCTTTTGAGAATCTGAGTAGTTGAGGCTCTGAGTATCTGCACTAAAAAAAAAAGAATGGTGGAATAAAATTGCTTGTAGTTAAAAACTGACTAGTATCTTACAAAGCAGTGAAATTATAATTGGTGATATTTTCTACCAGATGGAGATAATTGGCATGTCTGCTGGACAAAAATCTACATTTTGACATGTAGTATCACAGTCCAGGCCCTAATCAATAATAAATGGTATGTAAGACAAAGGTAAATTTCCCAGAGAAGTAAATCATCTTTGGGTGGGCGAAAGAAAGTGTTCCATTGTGATGGAGAGGCCATCCTTTTGCCTTATTTAGAAGTATTTGTTAATTTTTATTAGTGTTATGCAAACTATTAAAATGAACAACACCCTTCCCAACTTTGTTGTCATTTGCCCACACTCTCTCTTAAACAGTTACCCACATCATTGATACTACTAGGCTGGATATCAGCCTTTGTTCCCAAACTTCCTTATTCTTGTTTTGACATGTATTTGTTAGACATTTATTGACTCAGATTTTCTCAACAGTGGCACTCTTGACATTTTGGTCAGCTAATACTTTGGTTGTAGGGGGCTGTACTGTACACTGTAGGATGTTTAGCAGCATCTCTGGCCTTTACCTCCAAGATGCCAGGAGCACCCCTTCAGTTGTGACAGCCAGAACTGTGTGCTGACATTGCTAGTGCCCCCAGGAAGAGCAGAATCACCCCTGGTTAAAACCAAGGTCAGTACCTACACTGTCTAGCAGAGTTATGATAACTGCTGTTGTTTAAATAATAAGATACTGTTGTGTGTGGAAAACAGATTAACACTCCCCACCCCATTTTTGCCAGTTCTTGAAGGAAAGGTTAAATTAGGCTCCAAAAAATAAAAGGACATGCTGAAGTCCAAACCACCAAGGACTTTGAGTATAATTCTGAGGATCTTGAGCATTAATCCTTTGCAGTGAGGAACTTTAGAAAGTGTTTGAGTAAGGAAGTGAAGGGTGTGTTTTCAGGCATAGCTTTGATATTATTACAAGGCAGTGGAGCGAGACAAAACTGGCAACAGAAAGAAGAGGTTAGTGTTGGTTGTAGTGTTCATATGCGACTAGATTTGTGAAGGATCACAAGTGATGGAGAAGGAAAGAAAGCTTTGAATCTAGACATCTGTGTTTCATAGAAAGGAACTTGGACCAAAGATGAAGTGGAGGGGAGCTGTGAGCTCTGATTCAGACCTGTCAAGTTTGAGGCACTTGTGGGATAGGTAGAAATGCCCAGGGGATGGTCTGCAGCCTAACAGTATTGAAGGTTAGAGATGGACATTTATCACCAGAGTTATCATCAGAGAAGTAAAAGTTATGGTTGGAACTTGAAGAGCCTATTAGAGCATAATTGCGGGAGAGAACCAAGACAGAACCTTACAGAATATCTGCATTTAAGGTACAGTAGGAAAAGGCAGCAAAGGATTTGGCGGAGATAGAAAGATAGACGGTAAAGACAGCTAGTGGTATCTCAGATGTGTGGAGAGGAAAGAATTGGGCAGGAAGTCGGTCAGCCGTCGATATTGTGCTACCTACCAAGTAGAGAGCCCAGGGAGGAGAGTACAGAGAAAAGGGCCTTTGAATTTGGAATTAGTTGTCATGCAGGGAAGTGATTTCATTTTGAATGGGGACAGAGTCCAGATTTCAAGGGGTTGACAGGGAAAGGGGTTTAGGCTACTTTTTCAAAAAGTGTGAAGGTGAAAAGACTGAGTGGTTTCATGCATAGGCAGTTGGGCTGAAGGAAGTGTTCTGTAGGATCAGGGAGACCCACACGTTTGTAGATAGCAGGGCAGGGGTGGGTGGGTAAAGGGGGAGTGATGGATCAAGGTCTGGGAAAATGGCATGGCTTTGAAGCAGACTGAAGGAGGAAAGAATTTGTGAAAGGTAGAATTTTTACATGAAAATGAGAGGCAGTCAAAGGAATTCATAGATGTTGACCTCCAGGCTCATGAAGTAACATCTTTTGCTAAGAGTGAGAAGAGTGACAGAAATGAATTCGGGGACCTGAAGACATTATTTGTGTAAGAGTGAAGATTAAATTGCTCAAGAGAGCTGAAAGTTTTGGACACTGTAGAATTTCAGAGATTTACGGATGTAAGGGAGGTGAGGTCTAGGGTAGAGTGCGGCACCTGGTCCTGTCTCCAGAAGTACACTCAAAATGAGCATGCAGGGAAGTCCCCATGGAGCAATTATGGTGCTCCTCCTGGGGGGAACTTGGTAGGCATTTTGGAAGTAAGATTGAGGAGAAAGATGGAACAGAAGGCAAATGTTGGGAATGCATTGGAAAAATGGCTAAAATGGTTATTTTAATTTTATAGCAATATTATTAATGTAGATGGCCAGATAGAGACGTTATCATAACAAGTGAAAATGAACCTGATACAGATCTGTAGGTAATGATATTAAGTTTGTTTTCTATGAAGCACTATGGTGCTTCTACTTTATATACATTCTGTAGGACTTGTGTCAGTGTCTAAAAGTCAAATTAATCCCCCTACTTTCTTTTCTCTTAGAGATAACATACAATACCATTTATGCAAGAGTATCCTAAGTTTTAAGAAATCTTTAGAATTCTGAAACGTGCAGTCAAAGTAGAGAAGTACTGGTCCGAACGATTTTAGAAATGTATCTGTAACGTATTAAGAGCTTCCTTGCCTGGGTAGTTTCTTCTTCCTGATTGATTTGTGGTCGACTTGAGTATCTTCTGTTATATTGTGCCAGGGTGCAGTTCTGTTCCTGGCAGCTGCCAGAGTGTGTCAGTTCTACATTCATGATAGATGATCTCAAGTTGCTATGTTTTTTAATGATTATGTCTTCTGTATTTTTGCACCTGTGCTGTCAATTATCATTTGCTGTTGCATGCTCTGCAGGTAGCACCCTATGCTGTTCCTTTTATACTTTCACTCAGCTGCTTTAAACCATACGTGATCTGGGAGATAAGCTGATAAAGTTCCTCAAGTATGTGCCCATGATAAGAGATGGTAGATGATAAACAGTGGTGCCAAGAACCCTTTTCCCCAGGTCAGACCTGCAGACTCTTGAATAGCCACTTTGATCCTTTCTGGTTTTAGCTATGTTCTGAATTGCAGAGGTTGCCAGGACCTTCTCTCTGATTCGTGAATTGTTATGATATAGTTGAGAAGAGCTGAATTTATAGAAAGTAGAATAATAGAAATTCGTTTTGCCATACAAAAGGGAAGTTATTATTGTATATAACTCCCCTCCCCCCTTTTTCCTTAAAATCCTAAGTAAAATAAACAATATGAACGCTGCAGGATAGGGGGAAACAATTTTTGACTAACATTCAAATGTTCGGACACCAAATACAGCCAAATGCAAATGATGACTGCTTAAATCCACAGAATCTTTCTTATCAATACAACTGGTGGCCAGACATCTAGAATGTAGTAACACTGTATGCCTGTATCCTTTATTGCTCACTCCTGAACTGCAGTATAAATATCAATTGTTGCTACTCAGTAATTTCCCAAGAGTAAATTATTAATGAGAAGATTCAGTCTGAATCTCAAGGGATAATCACTCATTCCTCTTGGGTATATGAAGGAGTGTGGGGTATGTGAAGCTATAGCAGCCTTTTAGCACAGCTCTTCCTCAAGTCTATGCAGTTTATCTTGCATAGTTTTGGTTATTTGGGGCATAATGTCAGACAGCTCTGCTTGTATTGGGCATTTCTCTGCCAGTCTTCCTAGTGCTAACACAACAGGAGCTCTCCTGAGGCCCTCTATAATCTTGTCATACAGTATCACAGCATGTTATGCATCCATTTTTTAAATTTTTTATTAAAATTAGGAAGTTGGGAGTGTAATATAATAATATATGCACATGGTTAAAACAAATCAAGTACTACTGAGAGAGTTTTTTTTTCAATGTTTGTTTATTTGTTTGTTTATTTATTTTGGCTGAGCCAGATCTTAGTTGCAGCATGCGAACTCTTAGTTGCGGCATGCATGTGAGATCTAGTTCCCCGACCAGGGATCAAACCCAGGCCCCCTGCATTGGGAGTGCAGAGTCTTCTCCACTGGACCACCAGGGACGTCCCCTACTGAGAGTTTTTATGGTGAACAATAGCAGTCTGTTTGCTTCTGTCCCACCCCAACTTCCTAAAAGTAACTACCTTTTCCTGTTTTTTAGCTATTTGTTCTGATGTTTACCTAAATAATTGTAAATAATATACTCCTATTTCTTATCTTACCCAGTCTGTGATATGTTACAGCAGCCCAAACAGGCTAAGATACCAACAGTTTTTTGTTTGTTTGCTTTGTTTCTTTAGTTAAAGCAAGAAACAAAGTTTATATAATTATGACATGAATATTACTCGTTGCAGGGTCAAGTACTGTATTATATTACATTATGTTCTCTTTCTGGTATAGCTTTTAATTTTTCCTGGGATTTTTATCTGCCCTTTTCTCGTCTACTTATACAATTTGCTTTAAACACATCCCTAATGTTTTACAAATATTCCTTTATATCAGCTATTCTTTCAGCCTCTTTTTCTGGGAGAACACCCCTGGCGCCCTCTTCCCTCCTCCAGTCAGCTGGTTGCTCAGCTTATCTGCTGCACAGCTGTAATCTGTGGACTTCTATTTGCCACTTTTGGATGGAATACTAATTACTTCATCTCCTATATTTTTGGTGGCCTTCATCTTAAAATAGTTTCTCAAGAAAAAAATCCATGGGAGTAATTTTCTCAGCCTTTAGCATGCTAGATATGTCTTTATTCTGCTTTATATCTGGCATGTAATGTGGATATTATAGAACTATACATTAAAAATCATTTTCCCTTAGAATTTGGAATGCATTGTTAACTTTTTCCCCCGATTATCCAGAATTGCTATTGAGAATTTGGCATTCTGATTGTCATTCTTTTATGTGTGCCCTGTTCCCACCCTACCTCCAGGATTTTTCTCTATTGGGCCTTTTAAAAGTTATCATGCTTGGATATTCTGTGGACTCTTTCAAGGTGGAACCTGGGTGCATTGGCTCCCAAACAAGATTTTTTCACTGATAATGCATGGGGTCTTATGTATTTTAGTTCCAGGAAATGATCTGTGTTATTTCCTTATTAAGTACCATTCTTTCTTTTTGCAATGCCATTTTTTTTGGATTTAGATATCCTAGATGGACCTTTAAAATTTCTTTTCTCTCATTTCTTTCTTTTTCTGATGCTTTTGGAGGAATTTCTTCCACTTTGTCTTTCTGTTCTTCTATTAACTCTGCTTTGGCCATCATATTTGTAATTTGCTAGTGCTCTTATTCTGATTATTTTTCCTTTTTTTTTTTTAGCGTTTTTTTTTCCTGTTTTATGAATTCATTATCATCTTACATCTGTTTGAAAGCACTAATTAAAATCTGTTGAAGTTTTCTACCCTACATTACCTACTTTCCTCCAGTTTTTCTCCATTTTGTGTTCTACCTCATTGGTTTCTGTCTTTCTTCATATTTACCAGACTCTCTTCTGACAGGGTTTTTTTGTTTGGTTGGTTGGTTGGTTTTTTTTAATGTTTCATACTAAATCTGAAAAGCCATTTAGAAGCTTTGTGTCTGGGCAGGATCTGTTGATAGCTAGCCTTTACCTTGAATCAGTTAGAGAATTAGCCCCTGTTTGAGAGGATATTTGTTTTGAAAGTCTGTTATCTGGAGAAGAAATCTCTTCTCTCCAGGTTGGCTCACTGTTGCTGGCATTCCACTGAGTGGCTGTAACCAACTTCTTCTTATCCTGTGGCTGCATAGTAGTCGCAGCAGTATTTGACTCCTGTGAATTCAACTCATACACTTACTTATGCTAAATAGGCAGCATCATTTATATTAGCAGGTAGCAAGGAACAGCTCCAGTTCTGAGTAAGACAGACTCCACCTTGCCACTCCTACTGAATATAGATAGAGATAAAACATGGACAGGAATGCATGGAACAGCTATTTGAGGACTCTGGAAACTAAACAGTAGTAGGCAGATTGGGAAAGAAGACCAGAATTCACAGTACCACCAAACCAGTGGTGAGTTTATTTTTTTTCCCCACTGTTATCCCTCAGTCTGAACTCAATACAGCCCAACCTGAAAGTGGAAATGGGCACTAGGGCACAAAAGGAGAAGCACGAGGAGAAGCCCTCTGGTTTTAACTCAGGGGCAGAAAATGGAGTATCTAATAGAGTGAGAAAATCCATTTTTTTTTTTCTTCATTCTGTCGCACACCAGTTTCCAAACAGTCCTGTGATGGTGGCAGTGGGAGCTCTCAGGAGTCAAAATTCTGAAGGAGGAGAACCTTCCCCTCTGATTGGTGGGGTTGTGGTCCCAAGAGGATGGGGCCAGTCTTGTTGCTCTCTCTCCCTCTCTGTCCTTTGGATGGACCAGGCACAGTTGCAGAAGTGCAAGGCAAAGTGGGGTAACCAAAGCCCCAGCTTTCTGACTGGAGGACTGAAAAGAAGAGCCCAGGGAACCAGAAAGCACTAGAAAGATGGCAGAAAGGGAGGAGCTTAGGAAAATGACTCCATAAAAGTTGGTTATGATCTCCTGGGTTCATCCCCAAGCTACACACATGCATGGATCTACTCCTTATCAGCACAACAAAAACTTTTGAGAACCGAACTAATAGAAAAACCGCCACCCGGGTTCCAGATTGGCCACTGGATATCGCACATGTGGGACAGATACAAATAGCACTGCAAAGGCTTTAAAAACTGAACTGAGGGCTTCCTAGGTGGCGCAGTGGTTAAGAATCCGCCTGCCAATGCAGAGGTCACGGGTTCAATCCCTGCTCTAGGAAGATCCCACATGCCGCGGAGCAACTAAGCCCGTGTGCCCAAAAAAAAAAAAAAAAAAAAAAAAAAAAAAAAAAAGTAAAAACTGAACTGATATTGGAACCACAGCTCACAGAAAACCAGGTACAGCTTGCAACCTGAATCTACTAGGTCGATCACCTGTTTGAACAGAAGTGTTGACATTCATCACGGATTTAAACAAGACCCAGAACTAATAATATTCAAAATGCATACAATACAGAATTACTTGGCATGTGAAGAACCAGGAAAATGTCAAATCTCATAAGAAAAGACAGTGGACAGCAATGCCAAGATGACACAAGTGTTGGAATTACCTAATAAAGAATTTAAAATGTGTTATAAAAATGCTCCAACAGGCAATCACAAGTACTCTTAAAGCTAATAGAAAAATAGAAAGTTACAGCAAAGAAATAGAAGCACATAAAGAAGAACCAGATGGAAAGGTTAGAACTGAAAACTACAATCACCTAAATAACACCTCTCTGGGTGAACTCAATTTATATTTTTATTTTTTTCATGTTTTTATGTATTTTATTTTTTTTCTACTTTGGGGGCATTTTTTAAGAACTTTTATTGAGATAGAATTGATATACAATAAACTGCATATATTTAAAGTGTACAATTTGATGTTTTTTTCTTATTAGTAATGTATATATGGCAATCCCAATCTCCCAATTCATCCCCCACCCCCCGCCCCCCACTTTCCCCACTTGGTGTCCATATGTTCCTTCTCTACATCTTTGTCTCTATTTCTGCCTTGCAGACCAGTTGGTCTGTAACATTTTTCTGTATTCTGCATTTGTGTGTTACTATACAATGTTTTTCTCTTTCTGACTTACTTCACTCTGTAGGACAGTCTCTAGGTCCATCCATGACTCTGCAAATGTCCCAGTTTCCTTCCTTTTTACGGCTGAGTGATATTCCAGTGTGTATATGTACCACATCTTCTTTATCCATTCATCTGCTGATGGACATTTAGGTTGCTTCCATGTCCTGGCTATTGTAAATAGTGCTGCGGTGAACATTGGGTTGCATGTGTCTTTTTGAATTATGGTGTTCTCAGGGTATATGCCCAGTAGTGGGATTGCTGGGTCATATGGTAACTCTATTTTTAGTTTTTCGAGGAACTTGCATACTGTTCTCCATAGTGGCTGTATCAATTTACATTCCCACCAGCAGTGCAAGAGGGTTCCCTTTTCTCCACAGCCTCTCCAGCATTTATTGTTTGTAGATTTTCTGATGATGCCCATTCTAACTGGTGTGAGGTGATATCTCATTGTAGTTTTGATTTCCATTTCTCTGAAAATTAGTGATGGTGAGCAGCTTTTCATGGGCCTCTTGGCCATCTGTCTGTCTTTGGAGAAACGCCTGTTTAGGTCTTCTGCCCATTTTTTGATTGGGTTGTTTGTCTTTTTGATATTGAGCTGCATAAACTGTTTATATATTTTGGAGATTAATCCTTTGTCTGTTGATTCGTTTGCAAATATTTTCTCGCATTCTGAAGGTTGTCTTTTCGTCTTGTTTATACTTTTCTTTGCTGTGCAAAAGCTTTGAAGTTTCATTAGGTCCCACTTATTTATTTTTGTTTTTATTTCCATTATGCTAGGAGGTGGGTCAGAAAAGATCTTGCTGTGATTTATGTCAAAGAGTGTTCTTCCTATGTTTTCCTCTAAGAGTTTTATAGTGTTGGACTGAGTTTTTAAATGGAGATGATCGAGGAGTCAGTGAACTTGAAGATAGAACAGTGGACATTATCTAATCTGAACAAGACAAATAGAGGAGAAAGTGTGGTGCTAAAAAAGGTATTTGGAGAAATAATAGCTGAAGACTTACGAAATTTGGCAGAAGATGTAAATCTAATGATTCATGAAGCTATGAACGCAAGTATAATAAACTCTCAAAGAATTCCACATACAAACGTGTCACAACCATATGCTGAAAACTGAAGACACGTTAAAAATCATGAAAGCATCAGCACAGAAACACAGTTCAGGAAACAACTACAGTGAGTACAGATTTGTCATCAGAAACCATGGAGGCCAGAGAAGTGGCACAGTATTATTTAAATGGTGAAAGAAAAGGACTATTAACCAAGAATTCTCTGTCCAGTGAAATTATGCTTTGAGAAGGAAAGTGAAATAAAGCATGATAAAGCATTCTTGGTTGAAGAAAAAACTAGAGAGGAATCATTGCCAGTAGCATGCTGCAAAAGAATTGCTAAAGGAAGTTCTTCAGACAGAAATGATATATACTATATCTAGGGTAAATATAATAGGTTATTTTCTCCTCTTGAGTTCTTTCAAGTGAGTCAGTGGTTGAAAGTAAAATTTATGACATTGATAGGATTTCAAATATATGTACATGTAATTTATGAGATAGCTATTATAACATACAAGAGAGAGCAGGGAGAGTAGGGACCAAGGTATAAAGGAACCCATATGATGGTGGTGGTCTTAAATTTATACCCATAAGAGTTTAAGTTATGGAGGTGACTGAGTGATGGCACAGAGATGTCAATGCCATTGAAAGAAGATTTGGATTACTTACATTTCCCAAGAGAAGAGGGCATGCCTCGCCTTGCAGGGCCATCAGGTTTTTGGCAGGAAGCAGAAGCAGGAGTAAGGGGAAAGGCATAGTAGGGCAGGGTAGAGTAAACAGTTTAGGACTGGGTAGTTTGGATAATTCCTGCCTGCTTTGGGGCATAGGGGCTGTCCTTAGTTGTTTGGTACCTGGCCCTGGCTTGATACAGGGCTTGGTGTGTGAATTAGATAAAGAGAATGGATGGGGGCACAGCACTGTACTTGAAAGGCATGCTCTAGGTAGATTGGCCACAACTCCTAGGAATTAGCTAGCCCTGGGAGAGCAAGTCTCTCCCCAGATCTGAAGGGCCTCCCAAGATGTCAAAACATCATAAGATATAGAAAATAAAAAACATGAATAGCATGGGTGGTAAGGTTTATGCATTCCTCTTGAAATGATAGAGTGTTTATTTTAAGTGGACTGTGAAAATTAAGTATGTATATTGTAATTGATAGCATGACTACTTTAAAAACTGCATAAAGAGATATAGTAAAAAATGCAATGAATTAGGGACTTCCTAGGCGGCACAGTGGTTAAGAATCTGCTTGCCAACACAGGGGACATGGGTTCAATCCCTGCTCCAGGAAGATCCCACATGCCGCAGAGCAACTAAGCCTGTGCGCCACTAAGCCTGTGTGCCACAGCTATTGAGCCTGCGCTCTGGAGCCGGTGAGAAACCGCCGTAATGAGGAGCCCACGCACCCCAATGAAGAATAGCCCCCGCTTGCCACAACTAGAGAAAGCCCGTGTGCAGCAATGAAGACCCAACACAGCCAATAAATAAATAAATATTTTAAAAATGCAATAAATTAAAGTGTAATACTAAAAAATGTTTGTATAATGCACAAGAAGGCCAGATAGGGGAAAAAAGGAACAAGCAGAAAAGAAACTAATGGTAGACTTAAATCCAAACTTACCAATAGTTTCATTAAAATTAAATAGTCTAAACCCACCAATTTCATCAGAATGGATTGAAAAACAACCATTGTGGTGTCTTCAAGAAACTTATTTCAAATATAATGATATAGGTAAGTTTAAAAGGAGGGGGAAATAGACTGTGTAAACAATAATCAAAAGAAAGCTGGAGTGGGGACTTTCCCTGGTGGTGCAGTAGATGAGAATCCGCTTGCCAGTGTAGGGGACACGAGTTCGATCCCTGGTCTGGGAAGATCCCACATGCTGTGGAGCAACAAAGCCCCGTGTGCCACAGTTACTGACCCTGCATGCTCGAGGGCCCATGTGCCGCAACTACTGAGCCCGCGTGCTTAGAGCCCGTGCTTTGCAGCAAGAGAAGTCACCGCAGTGAGAAGCCTGCACACCACATTGAAGAGCAGACCCCGCTCACCGCAACTAGAGAAAGCCCGAAGCCTGTGTGCACCAACAAAGACCCAATGTGGCCAGGGGAAAAAAAAAGAAGAAAACAGAAAGTTGGAGTGGCAGTATTACTGTCAGACAAAATAGGCTTTAGAGTGAAGAGACGGTTAATTCACTGAGAAGACATAACATTGCTAAATGTGTATATTTCTGAAACCAAGTGGGGCCCCGTGGGACTCCCAGGCACTGAAACAAGTGGGGCCTGAGCTCAGAGGCCTCCTTTTGTCCACCATTTTTTATAGGCAAGACTCCAGCCTCCATGACCTTCCCTGGGTTCCCAAGGGTGGGTTTGAACAGTTACTGATCAAGGGAGGAGCAGTCAAGAAACCACCTGAGACAGATTAAGGGAGTGCAAGTGCTGCTCACACCCTAATCTTGTCAGAGACCCCACTTTTGAACCACTTATAAAACCCTTCATCAAATCCTCTGGGGTTGAGACACATAGATTTTCAAGGCAGAAGCCCGCTGTGTTCCCCTTTGCCTGGCAGAGCAATAAAGCTATCCTTTTCTACCTCACTCAAAACTCTGTCACCGGGATTTGATTCAGCACCAGCGTACAGAGAGGCTGAGCTTTCGGTAACGTTCCTAATAATAGAGCTGCAAAACAGATAAAACAAAAACTGGTAGACCTAACGGAGAAATTGATATTTCCACAGTTACAGTTTGGAGGCTTCAACACGTTTCTCAGCAATTGATAGAACCATTAGACAGAAAATCAGCAGCGATATAGAACTCAACACCATCAACCAACCAGGTTGTAATTGATATTTATAGAACATTGCCCAGCAACAGCAGAATACACATTCATTTCACTGCCCACGGAACATATATCAAGATAGACCATAACCTGGGCATAAAACAAATCTCAACAAATTTGAAAGAACTGAAATCACATAGATTATGTTCTTTGGCCACAAAGTAATCAAACTAGAAATCAGCAACAGAAGGATGACAAGAAAATATCCAAATACTTGGAAACTCAGCAACAGATTTCTTGAAGAGAAATTTGAAGAGAAATTTTAAAATGCATCGAACTGAAGGAAAATGAAAATATATATCAAAATTTGTGAGATGTGGCTAAAAAAGTGCTGAAAGAGGAATTTATAACACATATTACGTTAGTAAAGAAAAGTCTCAAATCAGTAATCTAAGCTTTCACCTCTAGGAGCTAGAAAAAGACAAGTAAAATAAACCAAAAGTAAGCAAAAGGAAGGCGATAAGGAGCAAAGATCAATGAAGTTGAAAATACAGAAATAATAGATAAACTCAAAACAACAAGCTTGTTCTTTGGGGGGAAAAAAATCAATGAAATTTGACAAACTTCAGCAACACTGAAGAAGACATAAATTACTAATATCGGGATATCAACTGACCCTGCAGACATCAAAAAGATAAGGAAACCCTACAACTTTACACACATTAAAGAGTTAACACCAATTTTACACAATCTCTTCCAGAAAATACAAGGGAAGAGAACACTCCTATATTCATTCGTAATCAGTATTTTCCCAATGCTAAAGGCAGAAAAGGCAGTACAGACTAAGGCAGTACAAAATATAGCAAATAGAACCTGCCAGTTTGTAAAGGAATTATACATCATGACCAAGTGGTAATTAGTCCAGGGATACAAGGCTGGTTCAATATTGAAAAAGCAGGTGATGTAATAATCTATCATACTAATAATAGGCTGAAGAAGTAAAATCATGACATGATTACATCATTTGATTTAATAAAGCATTTAACAACTATTTTTCATGTTCATGCTCCTAGAAAAGTAGGAATATAGGATAACTTCCTTAATGTGACAAGTAGTAAATACAAAAAATATAAATAATGGTGAAAGACTGAATGTTTTCTCCATAGATTGTGAACAAAAGCAAGCACGTCAGCTCTCACCACTGCTCTTCAGCACAGTGTTGGAAGTTCTAGCTAGTTCAGTAAAACAAGAGAGTAAAAGGCATATAGATAAGAAAAATAGTAAACGATGTAATTATTTGCATAGAATATCCCAGGGAATCTAGAAGAAAAAGAATCCTAGAATTAGAAGTAGGGTCAGCAGGGTCACAAGGTATATGATCAATATACAAAAATCTTATATTTCTATTTGTTAGTGATGAATGCATAGGAACCAAAATTAAAATGCAGTGCCCATGTTCACTTGCTCAAAAAAAAATGAGATACTTGGGTATAAACCTCACAGAACGTGTATAGGACTTGAAACGTAGATATGCTCAAAACTATAAAACAGTAATGAAAGAAAGCAAAGATCTAGAGAAATGGAGAGACATGCCATGTTCATGCATCAGAAGAGTGAGCAGATATCATTTATCCTCAAATCAATGTGAAAGTTTAACAATTGCTAAATGAGATGGAAAGGCAAAGGAGCTACAATAGCTAAAAATAATATTTTAAAAGAAGAATAAAGTGGGAGTAGTCACTATCCAATTCTAAGACATTATATAATTACAGTAGTCAAGACTATGTGGTATTGGAGAAGGGATAAATTCATAAGTTGATGGAAGAGAATCGGGAACCCAGAAATAGCCCCACACAAGTTTGGCCAACTGATTTTTGACAAACACGCAAAAGCAATTCAATAGAGAAAAGATAGTCTTTTCAGGAGATGATGCTAGAACAGCTAAATATCCATAAGCAAAAACATGAACCTTGACTGAAACCTCATATTTGATACAGAAATCAACTCAGAATGGATTATAGATTTAAATGTAAAACTTTTATTTTTTAATTTTTTAAAATATTTATTTATTTATTGGCTGTGTTGGGTCTTCATTGCTGCACACGGGCTTTCTCTAGTTGTGGCGAGCAGGGGCTACTCTTCATTGCAGTGCGCAGGCTTCTCATTGTGGTGGCTTCTCTTGTTTCGGAACAAGGGCTTTAGGCATGCAGGCTTCAGTAGTTGTGGCACATGGGCTCAGTAGTTGTGGCTCGAGGGCTCTAGAGCTCAGGCTCAGTAGTTGTGCACGGGCTTAGTTGCTTCGTGGCATGTGGGATCTTTCAGGACCACGGATCGAACCCGTGTCCCTGCATTGGCAGGCAGATTCTTAACCACTGCGCCACCAGGGAAGTCCCTAAATGTGAAACTTTTAGATGCTAACACAAGAGAAGTCTTTGGAACGTAAGGCTTGGTGAAAAAAAGAAAAAAACAACAATAAATGGACTTCCTTAAAATTGAAAACTTTTTCTCTCACAAAAGACCCTGAAGAGGATGAAAAGAAAAACTTTAGATTAGGAGAAGATATTTGCAAGCCACTTAACTTGACAAAAGGATTTGTGTCTGGAATACATAAAGAACTCTCAGAACTCAACAGTAAAAGCCACACAATCCAATTAGAAAATGGACTAAAAAAATGAGCAAGCACTTCATGAAAGAGGGACTGTAGATGGTAAATAGAACATGCGCAGATGTTCACTATCACTTGCCATTAGGGAAATGTAAACAAAGACCATAATGAAATATACTACACTCTTATTAGAATTTCTAAAATAAAAACTAGTGCCAAAACCAAATGCTAGCAAGAAATTGGATCTTTCATACGTCGCTAATGGGAATGTAAAATAGTATAGCCATCCTGGAATATAGTTTGGCAGTTCCTTAAAAAACTAAACATGTACTTATCATACCACCCAGCAATTGCACTCCTGGGCATTTATCTCAGAGAAATGAAAACGCCAAGTCCACATGAAAACCTGTACATGATTGTTCATAGCACCTTTATTTGTAATAGCCCCAAAAAGGAGCAACCAAATTGTCCCTCAGTAGACAGATGATTAAAATACTATAGTTTATTCATATCATAGAATAGTATTAGTGGTAACAGGGAATGAACTATTGATACATGCAACAACTTGGATAGATTTTAAAGCATTATGTTGAGTGAAAAAAGCCAGTCTCAAAAGTCACCTACTGTATAAGTCTGTTTATATAACATTCTTGAAATCACAGAATTATAGGGACAAAAACAGATTAGTGATTGACAGGGGTAGGGATGGTAGGTGGAAGTGGAGTAAAAATGCAACTATAAATGGATAGCATGAGGGAACTCTTTGTGGTGATAGAATAATTCTGTGTCTAGACTGAAAAGGTATTTTCATGAATCTACACATGTGGTAAAATGGTATAGAACTAAATACACTCACCATATCAATGTATGTGTCCTGGTTTTGATTTTGTACTACAATTATGTGTGATGTAAGGTTGGAGGAAACTGGGTAAAGAGCACACCGAACCTTTATGTACTATCTTTGCAACTTCATGCGAACCTGTAATTATTTCAAAATAAAAATAAAAAACAACTTCAAACCACAATCTAAATACAGCATAAGTTCAAACAAGTGGTAATAAAATGTTGCCCATGTGGAGGTCTTAAAGGATGCTTACATCAGTATTTAATACTGCTTGCACTTCTAGGAAAAAAGGACAGTTACTGTTTTTTTGTGTTTAACACCATTGCCATGTTACAAAAGTAGCTCTAATAAACTGCTGTTTAAAAAATAAAAAAAGCTCCTCTGTCCAGCACCAGTCATCTCTATTCTTTTTTTTTTTTTTAGTGGCACTAACTGGTACTTTTTTAAAAAATTAATTACTGTATTTTTTATTTATTGGCTGCATGGGGTCTTGGTTGCTGCGCGTGGGCTTTCTGTAGTTGCAGAGAGCGGGGGCTACTCTTCATTGCGGTTTGTGGGCTTCTTGTTGCAGTGGCTTCTCTTGTTGCAGAGCATGGGCTCTAGGCGCCCAAGCTTCAGTAGTTGCGGCTCAAGGGCTCTAGAGCCTGGGCTTAGTAGTTGTGGCACACAGGCTTAGTTGCGCTGTGGCATGTGGGATCTTCGTGGACCAGGGCTTGAACCTGTGTCACCTGCATTGGCAGGCAGATTCTTAACCACTGAGCCACAAGGGAAGCCCCAGTTATCTCTATTCTATACCACCAAGCCCACAGAAATTCCAGGTTTATCCGAAAGAACATAAGGAAGTATAGAACTCATGACTGTACATTATACTGCTTGGGTTGAGCTTTTCCCCTTGATGTTTTCCTTGTATTTCTGGTGTTTCATCTCCTCATAGGAACTTTGTAGTTCTAAATGTGTAAACAAGGAATATGTACACATTTATATATAAATTCTAATGGGAGATATGTGGCCATTATAATAACAAGTATACATACACAGTAGATGCAAGTTTGTAAAGCCTCATTGTAACTGGTGCTGCACAGGTTGAATTTTTTTTTTTTTTTTTTTTTTTGGCTGCACTGGGTCTTAGTTGTGGCACATGGGATCTTTAGTTGTGGCATGTGGACTTCTTAGTTGTGGCATGTGAACTCTTAGTTGCAGCATGCATGTGGGATATAGTTCCCCAAACAGGGATCGAACCCAGGCCCCCTGCATTGGGAGTGTGCAGAGTCTTCCCCACTGGACCACCAGGGAATCCCCCAGGTTGAACTTTTAAACAGCACCGTTTTGGATAACACTATTTTGATTTTAGTTTGAAGTATAGATCAGGTATCGCCAGGCTCATTTCTTACAGATGTCTGTCCAGAAAGCTTTCACTGATAATTTAAAGTAAGTGTTTTTATTATTTAGTAAGCACTTGCAAGACACTATTGTTGGAACTTTATGTTCATTATTTCATTGAATTTCCTCAGAACACCTGAGATTGCACTAGCCTCTATTTCACAGTTGCAGAAACTGGGCTCAGAAGTGTTAGGTATCTTGAGCAAGGTCACCAGTTGTATGGCTGGAATTTGAGCCCAGGAACTTACTCAAGTGCCCAAGTTACTAACAAGTATGTTCCACTGTTGGTGTGAGTGCTCGCATGTTTACTTGATTCACACTTCTGCCTCCAGTGGCAACCTAATTGCTCAAGAACCCAGTTCCCCTTCTTACCTCCTTCATGCCTCTTTCAATACTAAATTTCACTGGAAACCGTAGCTTTATATCTGAGAATGGCAGTACTGTATAGCATTCTCTGGTTCTTTACGTTTAGATCTACTTTTAAATAGTCTAGTCTTTCTTAGAAAACAGACATAAAATTATACAGGGTATACATTGTTCCAGCCAGCTAGAAAAATTGTTTTGTTAAACTGATCTTGTTTTTAAATGCCTTCAAGAAAAAATCAGCCTATTTCATGTGGAAACAACAGTAGCAAAACAAAAGTCAAGGTTTGTTCTGGAATACATTGTTTGACTTGATTATCTTCTCTCTTAATTATGTCATAGTAGTAATAAATGACTAGTAGTAAGCAAAAATGTTCATTCTTTATAGGCATAAATAAGTCCAGTCTTGTCATTATCCATTGTGCAGCTGGGCAAACTCCTAAGATCACATTGCAAGATACACTATTGAAAATGTTAGAGATAACCACCTTTCAGTCTTAGATGCAAAGTTTTCAGTTCCTCTGAAAACAATTAAGTGACTTATATCTGTTATTTTACATATTTTAGTTAAAACGTGGTATTTTTTCCAAAGGTTTTAGCATGCTTTTGACTTTTGTGCAGCTTGATATTTGTAATTTCATGTGTAACATGATACATGCTGTTAAGGAGCTTTTGTAAATTGATCTAATTTCTTATCTTCTCCTTACAGGAATATATTAAAGGAATCTGTGAACCTGAACTAGAAGAAAGAGAATGTTACCCCAAGGCCATGCACTGCATTTTTGTTGGGGCACAGAGCCTATTTCTGAAGAGCTTGATTCAGGACACCTGTGCCGATCTCTGTATTCTGGACATTGGTCTTCTTGGCATCAGAGGAAGTGCCGAAGCTGTGGTCATGGCTAGGAGTCACATTCAGCAGTTTGTAAAGCTCTTTGAGAATAATGAGAACCTACCCAACAGCCAAAAAGAATCAGAGGTGAAAAGGGAATTTAAACAATTTGTTGAAGCTCACGCAGACAGTTACACAATGGACTTGTTGATTTTACCCACTTCCTTGAAAAAAGAACTTCTGGCACTCACCCAAGGTGAGGAGCATCTATTTGAAACAGGAGATGATGATGTTATTGAAATTAGAGATTCTAAACAAACAGAGTTTACAGAGAATGCTGCCACAGGGCTGAATATTTCCAGAGATGAAATTGTTTTGCAGGAAGATGCAAGAAATAAAGCTGGGACTCCTGTTTCTGAGCTTACAAAACAAATGGACACAGTCTTTTCTAGTTCACAGGATGTACTTTTTGTTCCAATAAATGGTGTAACCCCAGATGAAGAGGCGCTTTCCAAAGACAGGGTTTGTCATAAAAGAAGGTTTTCTGATTCTGAAGAAAGGCATACCAAGAAACAGTTTTCTTTGGAAAATGTTCAAGAGGGAGAGCTTTTACACGATGGTAAGACTGGAAGTATAATCATAGACCTGTCTGATTCTTCTACTGATGCCGAAAATTTAAGTCCAGATGTAAAAGACACTACTGAGGAAATGGAATACAACATCCTTGTAAACTTTTTTAAAACCATGGGCTATTCTCAAGAAATTGTCGAAAAGGTCATCAGGGAGTATGGGCCATCTACTGAACCATTATTGCTCTTGGAGGAAATTGAAAAAGAAAATAAAAGATTCCAAGAAGGCAAAGAAGTTTCACCTAGTACTGTGTATCCAGAGACTAACAGAACCAAAAATAAAGGTGTTTGTAGCAGCATAAATGAGCTTACAACAGATTCCACTCCAAAGAAAACACAAACTCACACACAGCAAAACGTGGTGGAAAATTTTTCTCAGTTACCATTCAAAGTAGAATCGAAACCATGTACCTCAAATTGCAAAATTAATACTTTCAGAACAGTGCCAATAGAACAGAAACAAGAAATCTGGAGTTCAAATCAGAACTACATTTGTAACACAGACCTTGAAACTGATGGCCTTTTACCGGCTGTTGCCCCTTCAAGTCCCAAAGAAGTTGTCAGTTTTGTTTCAAGAGGAGCTTCAAGTCACCAGCCCAGAATTCCAGTTTTTCCTGAAAATGGTTTGCAGAAGCAGGCAGAACCCTCGCTTCCGAATAATACAAAGTCTGCCTGTGAAAACCGCTCAAGGTGTTGTAGCTCTTCTCAATCTAAGCCAAACTGTCCACCCCTTTCTCCACCGATGCCACTGCCTCAGCTGTTACCTCCAGTTACTGATGCAAGGTTGGCCGGACCTTCTGAGCATATTGATTCCTCAGTTACGGGGGTTCAAAGATTTCGAGATACTCTGAAAGTGCCCTACAAGCTGGAATTAAAAAATGAGCCAGGGAGGACGGATTTGAAGCACATTGTTATAGATGGGAGCAATGTTGCAATTACGTAAGTCCATTCTCTTCTAATTATAGTTTTCAGTAGGGCTCTTAGCCATGTCTCAGAATTGCATGTGTTTATAAGAACTATCCTGTCGTCTGTGTAGTTGGCCTATAGCCTTACCTGACAAAAAGAAAGAAAAAAAACAGTCGATTGGGAAAGTTTTGTTATTCCATCCTCTGGGGTTGTAGACTCTGTCTTCACTCTGCTGAACCTGTATTTCTGGGGGCAAGGAATGATAGAAAACTTGTCTTTTCACATTGCATTTCCCAGTGATAAGAAGTATAGCCTTAAATCCTTAGATTCTTATGCCGTGAACACCAGTAGGTTCTGAATACGAGGACGAAGCATAAGACAAAAAAGAGACTTTTCTTTTTATGTACAACATGTCAGGTCTTTAGCGAGTATGTGCAGTGATAATAGGTGTGATGCACTTGTGTTATACTTTTGTTGATAGAGTGATAACAATTTTCCTTTCTAAGGAAATTCTTCAGTTTGAGCTTCTTTATGGGCCTCTAATCTTACTAAAAGTTTGTATATTTGTTTTTAGTAAAAGGAGTTAAATGATCGTTTCTCTTTAGCCTATCTTGGAACCCTCTTAGGGTTCTGATTTTATATTTCCAGTATGGGATTGGATTTCTTAAGGGGTGGTTTGATATAGTGACTAAGGAGAGTGTGGGGGTCAGAGTCAGAGTCTCCGCCCCACTGAGGACCAGCTGTTTAACCTCGCGCGAGTTTCGGCCTGCTGAGTTTCACTTGCTGCGGCCTTTTGCCCTGTCCTAAAGGACATGTTTATCATGCCATTTCAACAATTGCTAGGTAATCTCCCTCCGGTTTTCAAAACCAGTCACTCCATTGATTTTGAAGAAGTCTTCAAGGTTTAGCATTTTAAGTAGCTGCAATTCAAGAAAAGGGGCACCTGGACATGGAATGAGGAGAGGTTGAAATACAGTTGGCCTTTTAATGATGTGGGATTCGGGGGCACTGACCCTCTGCACAGTCAAAATAACTTTACAGTCGGCCCTCCATAAAGCTGTACTGCTGTGTCCTTGGATCATATAGTACTGTAGTATTTGCTACTGAAAAAATCAGCCACGTTTAAGTGACCCTTGAAGTTCAAACTTGTGTTGTTCAAGGGTCAACTGTACTTTTCTGAATTGCTGGATGTTTCTGTGACCTGTTGCCTAGGAGTTCTAAAAAGATCAGTTAATCCCCTAATTTTTTTAGGAATACTTGATAAAATTGAAAAATAAAATGAATTTTATTATTAAAATATGCATTTACTATATATTTATTTTTTGTTTTGTTGATTTTTTTGTTAGCATTTTCAAAAAAATTCATAAGAAGATAATATGATGAATTCCATGTTAGTTTCACTTGGGATTCCCTTGTGCCTACCACCTAACTTCAGTAATTATCAACTAACTCCTGGTCTGTCTTGTTTCATTTCAAACATTGTTTCATCTGTACCTCCTTTCACCCATTTTGAAGGAATTCTCAGATATCTCATTTCCATCTATAAATATTTTAGTATATTTTTTTAAATATGATTCTTTTGATTTTTATTTTTTGAATGGTGCTGTACTTTGCTGTCAGAAAAAGAAAAGAAAATGCCAGCATTTCACATGTTAAAATTTGAATATAGGCAGTAAAAATATGTAATATACTTGTCTTCATTTCCAAATAATACTGTTTATTGTCATTTCACTTTTATTTTTGGCAGTTCTTTTGGGGGAAACCCAGCAAATGGCCCACAGCTGCATAGCATTATCTAAGTAAAAATGTAAAGTGCAATTTCACTCACTTACAGTCCAAGCCCCACAGCAGTTCCTCATTGTTAACATTTCTTGAGCCAGATAATGATACAAAATTGAGGTCACGATTGTAATATTAATCCTCTTTCATTTTTCTGTATGTGGAGAGATTTCCCAAATTGGTGTTCAAAGACTAAGAAATGCAAATTAAGATAGAATGAGCAGCGATTTAGAATGACGCTTTTAAAAAACCTTTTTGTAGTAACTAGTGTATTTCTCAAAGGGGTCACTATTGCAATTCAGAGTTGTGCTGGCTATCCAGGACAGGAGGTTTTGCATCTCTGGTCCCTCCTACTTTGCCCATAATGCCCCCCAGCCATAGTGACACCCCAGAACACAGTCACATATTTCCTCACACCCTTCAGTACAGTACCATTTCTTTTAAAAACCACTAAATTAGTGCACTAAGGGAAATCACAAGCTGATTATTTGAGAGAGGATTTCAGTATTCTTTGAATTCACAGATGTCTCAATTTAAAAGCAACTCTTTTACAAAGGATGTGTTATCCTAAGAAGACAGACGTATACTTAATTTGATGTAGATTGATCTGAAAATATCAGTAATTAAAATTAAGTCTTATTCTGGGAAGAAGCTGTTTAATGGGTACAGGGTTTTATTTTGGAGTGATGGAAATGTTTTGGAACAAGATATAAATGGTGGTTGCACAACATTGTGAATGTACTAAATGCCACTGACTTGTTCGATTTAAAATGATTATGTTGTGAATTTCCCTTTAACTTTTTTTAAGTCAGAAAAAAAATTAATCATTCTAAGTCAACTGCTTTGATATTAGATGTGAATTATAGACTATAAATTCCATGAAGGAAGCGATTCATGTCTGTTCTGTTCACTGAACTACTCCCAAGGTCCATGGTGCTTGGCACATAGTAGCCCATCAGTGTTGATGTGTTGAATGAATGAATGAATGAAAGACTTAAGAAAGAAAGGATTGTTTAAATGACTCTTCACCACCCATTTATAGCTTGCTCTTCCAATTGCTATTCTAATAATCAATTTGGATTACATTTCAACAAATATTTGGAATCTTAAAACGGAAGCACTTGTTATGTGTCAGGTACTGTATCTTTATCTTTTAAAATATAATCTTCACACCAGTTGTGTGAGGTAAAAGTTATCTGTAATGTACATAACATGAAATGGCTTAAAACTGTTGTCCAGAATTGTGCAGATATGAGATTTGGGCCCATGATATTGCTCTCCAGAGCCATTGTACACCTTGCCTCTTCCCACAGAAATTGAGGTTGAATTTTTAGGGCTTGGCAACGTTGGATACATAAGTCTTGAGTTGCTTAGGCATTGCTGGGTTAACCTCACTACCTTGACTCAGCTAATTGAGGTAGTAGTTAAAAAGGAAATTTGGGTCCTTAAGCATTAGGTTTGAACCCCACCTTAAAGCCACTCAGGCCCACCCATCCCTGGGTTTCTGCAAAGCCTTTGTTTATTTGCCTCCAGAGTGATGTCTGCAGTTATAACACACCGTGAGAAATTCCGAAATACCCTACTTAATGCTGCTGATTATGCATATCTCTACTTGGTTTTTCCCCTTTGTCACCATGAATGAGTCAAACGATGAGTAAATGGAAATTGTTTGCGGTGTATGGCTAGACATCACCGTGGTGGCCAGATAACACTCAGTCTCTGTCAGTCTGAAACTTCAGCATAAGAGCACCTGACTTATCTGGATAGATAATTTTCCATGTAGGTGAGGTTTGCCTCTTAACTTGCCTATGTATTTTAACTATTGTTCGTGCTAGTCTTTCTGTATCAGGGTTCCATGGCTATTTTCATTAAGTAGAAGCTATAGAAAGGAATTCTTCTTTCCTGGGTAACTCAGAAAGGTTTTTCACTCTTTACCCATATTGCCCTGTCTGGTTCTGACAGCCGTGAGTTTTTATCAGGTCTTTATCACCCATCTCCTCTCTGCTTTGGACCCTCTTCTTTCTAGTTGACTGTCTGCTACAATATGGAAAACAACCAGATGATATAACTTGTTTCCAAGCATATGGAAACAGGAGTTTAAATCTCCCTTGAGAGCCTGCACACCTGGCTTCTCAGGCTTAGTATCTGTTAATTCTACATTTGGATCTGGGAACCCCAGAGCTTTGGCCTTCACAGAGATAGAGAGGTTTTGTATGTATACCCTCTGTCTCTGAGTCAAAAGAGACCGTTGGTCTGAGATTACCTGTCAGCAGGTTGCTCTGGGTTGATTGCAGGGAGGGCTAGGAGACAGCACACATTTTTTTTTGTCTGGTCAGGATGTGAGAGTAAAAGTAGGAAGGGTCAAGGACCCTTCTTATTATTTTAAGGTCACTAGTTTGGCTCCACTTGATTTTGTTTCTGTTGGTTTGTTTTCTGGATTAGTCCATATATTCTCTACCAGAATTTAGAACTGTTATTTATTCCTAAAACAGCTCTAGAGATTTTTCAGGGTATTAAAAATGATTTGCTCTTATCACTGAGGATAACAAACCCTTTGGAAATTTGTTTTAGCGCTAATGTTTCTAGAAACTCCACTTTCCCCCTCTAGGCTTGGGAGGAGTCCGGGGCAGCAGAATTTTATCTACTGTCACTTCCCTGCTTTTCCTTAGTGACGCAGTGTAATGGACTAGGGCCTTTATTTGCACCCAGTTTCTACTGCTGCCATCAACAGAAGCGTTTAAGGAAAAGAGGAAAAAGAGTTCAAACACATTTGTGTCTGATGAATAAGCTAAGAAGGCACTTTATAAAGCTTTTTTAGTGCATTTCTCTCAAGGGTAAGACCCCCTGTACAAACACTCCCCCTCCCCCAGCGTCTTTTCCAGTAACAAATGTCATATTACCATTCTTGCCATATTTAAATGCTTTTAGATGAACAAACCACTGCTAAGTTATTTCATTGAGTGGGTTTGTTTACTTGCATATGTTTTCTGGGGTATAGCTGATGCTTGTGTAGTCTCTTCTTTATGGTTCATAGAGGAGAAGGTGGGCTTTAGCCTTTAAAAGGCATTTTTGAGCCACTCTTCTGGATGTTAGATGTTTGTTACAGGTCCAGTCCATTCCTGCTCCATGAGAATGTAGATTTAGTTGGGGACAGAACCACAGGGGGGTAGTGGGTAGTTCAAAGGGCACTGGCCCAGGAGTGAGGAAACATCAGTCTAATCCTAGCTTATCCAACTTCTGGCAGAGCAGGCTGAGCAAGTGGCTCTGTCTCTCAAGAGGTGTTTCATTCTTTTTATCTCTAACATGAATCTAAATGCATTCCTAAATTCTGTGGTTCTGGTGTGCAGTACAAGATAGCAAGTCAGAGAAAAGGAGAGGGATAGTTGAGGACCTGTGTCTAGAGACAGCTTCATAGAAGAAGAGAGATTGGACGTGGATCCTGAGGGCATTTGGGGAGGAGATTTAAGAGATAAGAAAAAGCTCAGAGCCCAGGAGGAGTCAGATGGCAAGACCACCCGGTCAAAACCCACAGTATGATATTGGTGGCAACAGAAAGTGCTCTTTGGCCAGATCTCACCTGCCTAGTCAGGTGTGGAGGTGCCCTCAAAGCCAGGCACTGGATTTGTCTGGAAGGATAATGCTGTAGAAGGGCTTGAGCAGAATCAGAGACTGCATGGGTGCATTTCAGGGTCAGTCTAACTAGAGTTTGCAAGGGTGGGTTAGAATTAGCAGAGCCTGGGGACACTTAGTGCCTGAGGAGGCAGAACTCCAAGTGAAGGAAGTATCCACTAGTGATTTTGACATGTGAGAAGACAGGACTGAAGATGCAGAATTTACTGTTATTGCATCGTAGATGATCATTGACGCAGTGAAGACAGATTTTGCGAATCTCAACTGTAACATCACAGGGATTTCTCCTTTCTTTCTTTCTTTCTGATACTCATGGGTAGACAAAAGGATTATCACCTGCAGATTTTCAGACTTTTAAAAAAACTTTTTAAATAAAACCTCTACTTTTATTTAATTGCTGGAAAATAAATTTTAAATTTTTTTCTTTGTTTATTTTGAAATTTAGCAGGTTTTGGGGTAAGGAACAATTTTTAATCCTCTATACCAGGGGTTACAAATTAGGGGCTGAATCTGGCCACCACCTGTTTTTGTAAACATGGAACTTAGGCACACCCCTTCACTTACAGTTGACAGTTCCATGGCACAGCAGACATTGTCTGGCCCTTTGCAGAAAAATTGTACTCACTCAATGTTCAGTACTATCCCTTCTTTACTTTCCCCCTGCCTTTCTGCTTCCTTGAACAACATCATGTGCACTCATAGTTTCATTTGAGTCTTGCCCTCAACTTGTTTCCTGGAAGCTGTAAACTGAGTCAGTTTCACAGTTCTCCAGAAAGGGGATGCAGCCCTCCCTCCTGATGGCAGAGGCATTCGAAGCCTTTGAAAATTGTGGTGGTGAGGACCATGTCATGGAATAATTCTGATCGAAGCTGCTTCTGCTTCAGCAACAAATTCCTTCATGAAACTCATAAAAGATTCTCAGAAGCAGGTGGACTAGGACTGTCTAGAATGGGCTTGTGATAAACAAGTAATGCCCTGAAGCTCTAACTGCGTTCTGCCACAAAAGCACAGTCAATTAAATCAATTGAATAAAATATAACAGAAATCACAAAGCTATTAGGAGTCACATTTCCTATCATGATTTCTCTCTTGGCTTTGCAGAGCAGCAAACTATCAAAGGAAATTTTGTTCTAATTGTTTTTGTTGTATGTGGATTTTACCTTTTCACCTTATCATGATGAAACTTAACATACATTAAACATGCTTTAAACTGAAATAAATTTTACTTATTTTCATATAGCCATGGTCTGAAAAAGTTCTTTTCTTGTCGTGGAATTGCAATTGCTGTTGAATATTTTTGGAAGCTTGGCAACAGAAACATCACTGTATTTGTCCCACAGTGGAGAACAAGGCGTGATCCTAATGTCACAGGTGAGGCAAACTGATTTTCCCAGATTACTAATTAGGCATTTAATGAGTTGGCTTGTGATTGCAACACAGACTGCTTAGAATAGTGCCATGTGCCATAGGCAGCAGCTTTAAAAACAAAACTGTAAATTTATTGCACCCAGCTTAAAAAAGAAAACAAACCAATTGCAGAGAGTGTTATAAGGAATAACTGGGGGAAGGATGGAAAGTTAAATAGCTGTTTATATAGAAAGTTACATTAGACTTCATTATATATCACAAAAACTTTCTCTGACTTTTTAAAAAGTTGACTAAATATGTCTTTCAAGTAGACTGGGTTTCTTCCTCTTTTAAATAGTATTTTTGAAAACGGTTATTTGATAAATTTGGAGCCCTGAAATAGAATGTCTTTTGAATAGTCTGTTTAATAGCTTGATAGAAGTCATTTATGTTAATTGCATGGTACTACATGGCCAACCTGCAGGCCACACACAAAAGGTTTGAACTTATTATGGATCCTTAAATATTCCAGAGAAACTTAAAGTTCTTTGTTTCTTGGGTCTTAATAGGAAGACCAGTAAAAGGGCTATTATGCCAGGCAGTTTGACACATCCGATTACCTGGAAATAAAAGGTAGTTTGGGAGGAGGAAGGGTGAGGACAGGATTCACCCAACACATTTACAACAGGCAGTAAAACTTAGTCACTGTTGAGGTGGAAATGGTAAAACCACATTTCCCAAGTGTCCCAGCTTCCCTTACTTGGGGGAATGTATTTGTCCTAACAGAAGGTACTTGAGAAATAAGGCGGATCCAGTCATTTCAGTTATTTTTGCAGTAGCATCCCTGAGCCTCGTAAGCCTTATGTGCTGTACATTTCTAGAACCATAGAGACTGTGGGCATTTCAGCTTGTCATTGGTGAGTACCATTGTAGGGAATGCAGGTGTGGGAATCTTAGATTCTGAGCTTCCAGCTTCTTTTTTGCCCATTACTTGTTTGTGGCTTTGGCCCTTCTTTATCCCCTGTCATGACCCAGTCCCGTGAAATCAGTAAATATTTGTACAGATAACAGAGAGAGGTTAGATAGGCTGCCAGCCAGAGGGAGATTTGACAAACCCTTGGAATAGGACCAAGCAGACCTTACTTGGGACGAGGACAGAGCAGTTTGTCTGCCTCTACTGCCATCACTCTTCCTGTTCCCACCCCCACCCTCTCTCAGAGACTCTTGCCCTCATTCTCTTTGTCCTCTACTGCTTGTAATGTGGCTGCAAAAAAGTTCTTAAAAATAAGATCCATTAAATATAGATTGATGGTTTCCCTTCTTAATTTAAGAAGCAAATGAGTTGAACATTTTTAAGTTTATGAGCTAAAGTCAGTTTTTACATTATATTTGTCTTAGTATATGTCTTGCTTGATTTTTTATATTTTTCTTCCCAGTAAGTTAGTGAAATTGAGTCTTCTTGAGTCAGTAGAAAAAAGGTTTCCCACAACTCTCCAAGTGAAACATTTGGGAGTGCTTTCATTTATTTAAAGATCTGGGAAAATAGCCTTTTTCTGAATATGTATTCAACTTATTCCATGAACAGAACAACACTTCTTAACCCAGCTCCAGGAGCTCGGAATATTATCTTTAACTCCTGCACGGATGGTCTTTGGAGAAAGAATTGCTTCTCATGATGACAGGTATGAAAGGCCGTTTTCCTTTCTGAAGTGGGTGTGGGGTGGTGAGGAGCCAGCCACCTGCTCCACCAGACGGTTCATCAGGCACCTGGACCCACAATCTTAAAGGACACACTTGACTCGGGTTTGAGAATTTTAACATTTATGGTCATTAAGGTTATACATTCAGTGGTCTTTGCTGTGTGGTTTAGGGACATTACCAAAGAAGCTTTTGAGTTAGAATTTTTTTTAAAATAAAACATGACTGAGAATCTGTAAGTAAAAGTAGATATTGAGTTGTAGTCTTTTTTGATACTTCCTAAAAGTAGCTTTTGTCTTGCCTTAGTGTGGCAGCCTCAAGAGTGGTTTCCAGACATTCTCTGTCTCCTCCTGGTTATATTTGGCCAGTGACTTAGTCTGTCATTGTAGTGGCCTGAACCCTCAATATTTCTTTCACATAATAGAAGACAGTCTCAGCTGACACTCGTGTTATAGAAATAAGCTGCATTTCTTAGGTTGGTACTCAGAGAGCAGGTGCTAAAACAACAAGCTTTACTCTGCACCTTTTTTTTTTTTTTTTTTTCTAAACACCTTGCTGAGCACCAGCCAAGTCCAGTGTGCAGAGCCGAACTCCTGGAACACACATGATTCAGATGCGCTTCCTGCCCTAATGAGTTTTTGATCTGGGGGAGAAGGCACACAAATAAGTAATAGAGGGGAGTTCTGCTGTGGTTGAATAAGAGAAGGTTCTAGACATGACCAGTGGCATTAAAACCAGTTTTCAAACCCTCCTGTTGTGATACAAAGTTAGTAGTAGTGAACCTACAAGTGGCTGGGAAGCTAAGCGTTGGCCGCCTGTGCTTTCCTCTCCTGCACTCACCCTCTTTCTCTCACTCTGGCTTCTAGCACATAAGCCCCTGGTGGTTTTGTCTCAGTGTTCTACCACAGTGCTCCCTCACACTGAAGACAGTGCTTAGCTTGTAACCCAAGGTAGTGAGTGATGGTCAGATGGGTAAGAGATGAAAAGAGGGGCTTAGCAGGGGAAGGGGACTTGGGGTAACAGCAGACATTCAGCAAAACATCCAAAGGGCCTTCTCACTGACAGCCGCTTACCCTTCATACCCTGGTATGAGAGACCAGATCTGATGGGGAGAATCAGAGGTGGCCTGAAAGAAGAGTGTGGGAGGAAGCACCTTGGGGCGGGAGCATAGGTGAGAAAGTACTGAGAGACTGAGATGGAGGGACTGCTCTTGCTCCAGCTCTGAGATGCTGGATAGGGACCCTGGAGTGCTCAGGTGAAAAGGCAAGTTGGACTGCTGGGCTCATGAAGAGCCTTCAGATGCTCTAACGCTGCAGTTTCATTCTCACACCAGCAGAATTTAAATGCATGTGCAAGTATATAGGCTAGGCTTTTGCTTAATTTATATGGCTCTCTGGGTTTTTAAGAGATGTAAATATATGTCCTGATTCATAGTACATGCACAGAAGCCTTACTACCTATTTTTGTTACTACCTCCGGGCAAACATTTCCACGTGCAGTTCATGCCAGTTAGAAATAATTTAAGATACTTATTAATAAATCCAAAATGCTAAATCATATTTACTTACCAAGGTTTCCTAAGATTTCTGAAACTGATAAGGCTTGTTTTTTAATCTCTTTTTAAGTACTCGCTACTGTTAATAAAAGCAGTTTGCACCTTTAATTCTAATGCTTCTCTTAATTTATTGTCTCATTATCTTTGTCTTCATTGCCTCAGGCAAATGTGGTCATCCTGGCTAGGGGATAAAACTCACATTATCCTCACAACTCTCTGATTAAGAAGATTTGAACATTACAGTCTCCAACAATGAAATAGAATTCTCCTTAATATTTAATTCTTACCCTGTCTGATTACCGTGTATCTTTTCATAATTTGCATTTGACTGGATCTATAACTTGGACGAAACTGAATGGCAATTCTAAACATCTCTTCTCAAGTCAGAGCAGAAAATGTGAATTTAGGCATTAAAAAAAAATTGCAAGGCTGACTGTGCCAGGCAACTAATCTTAGAACCAAAGTACCGTAGCTTAGCAACTAAAAACCGAATAGTGATTCACGGGCTTGTCAACTGTAATTCATTCTCTACTCTAGTCCTCACACATTATCTTATCACCCTTTATTGATAATACAACTTCTCTAGAAAAATGTGTAAATATGGTTGAGATTATTTTAAAAAGATTGTATGAAAACCAGATCTTCATTTATAATCATTCTAGTAATTTCAGATGTTCAGTATTTCAGATTGATCTTGAGTTGACAGGGGCTTAACTTTTCTCCTTCCCAGCCTTGGTTAAATCTTTGGTGATTTTCCTGTGGAAAGTAAATCCTTTTGTTTTCTTGTAACACAGCTTCTCTGAGCCAGACATGCCTAGCTTGCTCTTTGTAACTACTCTTATGTTACCATAGGTTTCTGCTACACCTAGCGGACAAAACTGGTGGCATAATTGTAACAAATGATAACTTCAGAGAATTTGTGACTGAGTCAGCTTCTTGGAGGGAAATAATTACAAAAAGGTAATAGTTTCTTCTTTGTCTTTGGTCAGAGATGGTTTTTGTTGTTTGTTTTGTGTCCACCTTGGAAGCAGTGTAGGGTACCAAAAGTCTAAGACTGTTGCTCCCAGTCCACAGGATGGCTGGCCCCTCTCAGTAAGTGGGAGGACTCAACACAGAGCAGCAGTCAGCAGGTAATGTGTGAGCATGCTCTAGTGTCTTCTGTAGATCAGTTTTCTCTGGCAGGAGGCAAGAGGCACATCGTTGTGGCACAGTTAACACTCTGTGATGGAGCAGAAATGGCCACCTAACTTGACCTTGCCCTGATGCCGAGAGACACGTAAGCAAGTCATTGGGCCTCCTGACTTTACTCAACTATGAAATATGAATGTTGGGCTTAGTAACGACTGTAATTTCAGCAAGAGGATAGGATCAAAATTAATATGCTGATTGGGTTTTCACTTTGGGGAGAGGAGAGAGTATTTCTGCTTTTTAACATCTGATGCTTTTCTTAAGCATGTTCCCATCAAAATTTAGCCATCTTTATTGAAAACATGTTGAATATCATCCAAAATAACAAACTCAAGTCAGGAGTTTGCCATCACTACTGTAAGTTTTTTGTTTGCAGTGACACTCTGAATGTGTTCACCTGCATTAAGATCAGTGAACACAGGCTTCCAGGACTTTCCATTAACAAGCAGCATCTGACAAGTTACTTAACAAAAAGCAATAGTCTTGTGGTAGTGCCACGGATGAGTCATAAATGCCACAGATCTAGAAAACATACCTCAAGGTTGTGTATATCTAGTATAACTAGTATATAACCCGTGTAACTGCGTACTTACCTCTCTAGGGGTTTCACAGTTGCCCCTTGTCTGATATTTATATTTTGTTGAATCATTAGAGGATTTTAGAAAATGATTCCTTGCTGCATCATTTTAGAAAATGATGCCCAGGTGAAAGTTAGTCACTATATGCATTTTGACTATTAAAAAACTGCACAGTTAACAAGCCATTAATCTTCTAGGATATGTTTCTGTTGGATCTGTGCCCTGGGCTCATTGTCAGTATCTGTTGGACACTCATCTGTGTACGCATGGAAGGTTCAAATGCAATCAGGACTTCACACACCAGTGCACTGCCTTCAGAATTAGTAAAACAAGGCAGAAACCAAAGTCCAGGCAACAGACCAGGCATTTGGACTTTTTTAAACATTTTTCTAGACTTGATCTGACCTTCAGTATTCTTTCTTCGTATACTGTTTCCCTTTTTTAAAAGAACAGCAGTGGGTTTGCTTATGGACTCATTTATTCAAAAATTAAACCTTTGTTGAGCACCTGTTGTATCCTAAGCTGACAGTCTTTCAATCCTATTTTTCAAAGTTACATTGAAAGTTATGTTAGGAGAAGCAGCTGCTTCCCAGGCCCAGGTAAAAATCTGGAAGTCTTGATAAGAAATGTGAGAGCCAGTGGGTAAAAGTTTCTTATTCTATTGTATTTGTATCCCAAAGAGAAATTAAAATGGTTTAACTGGTATGTATTTGTTTTTTGCTGTAGGCAGTGAGCAGTCTTGTAATTTTTCTCTCTAGCCTGTAACTGTTCTCCATGTCGTAGATTGCTGCAGTACACCTTCGTGGGGGACATATTCATGGTTCCCGATGATCCTCTGGGAAGAAGTGGACCTCGTTTAGAAGAATTTCTTCGGAAGGAAGTCTTCCTTAGGTATTTCCCTTTTCAGATTGCCTTGTATTTACAGGTTTGTTTCAGTTCTTTATGCTTCAGTGCCAGTGCTCTCTCTCTCTAAAGATTAAAAATAGTTTTATTTTAAAAAAAATAGCCTTAGACTTAGTGCTGATGAAATATACATGGAATGTCTCCCAAAGACCAGATCTTCATTTGTGGTCCTTTTGGTTTTAATCCCAGGAGAGGATGGGGAGCCAAACTTTCTGTAGGTCTAGAAGACAAAGCAGATTTTGCTAGTGGTCTCTTATTAGTGAATGCAACTTCGATTCATTGTGTGTCTCTGAATATCTTTTTTAAGTTCATTTTCCCATGTCATTTGCTTTGAATATTTTATGCTTATATTAATTTATTTGCTATTCAGGAATCAGTACCTGTGGAAGTGTTACTTTCTACCTCCCTGAATGGAGAAGCCAGTATTCTTTATTTATGCAAAATTGATAGTTTAGGTTTTCTTTGTTGTAGATTAGGGTTTTTTGTTTGTGTTTAAAGACATGTGCTAGTGGTTGTTTCTGTTTACAGGATTCTAAAGTAAAGGACATTGTTAACTAAAGTGTCCTGCGTGCCTGAGTGACAGATTGTGTTCCCCAGTGATAGGCCTTTTCTCTTTTTTAAAAGTAAAATAGGCTACATTTCTGCGTGTTTCTCAGCAGATATTTGCACAGGGATGTTATGTTGTCTAAACTGAAAGGAATCAGATGCATAGCTCCCCCAGCTTTCTAAGGCAGTGAGACTTTATAGCTGATCCTTTCCATTTATAACAAGATCCTTTGGGGGACGGGTGGTTCACACAGAGCTATCTTCTGCACCCGAGACCCACATGATTTCCGCTTCCAGGTCTTGTGAATCATTTCTCTTTTGATCCTTTGGATTTTATTACACAGATGAGGACTTAGCTCCCAAAGGTCTACACCAAGAGAATGGCAGCCATTTTTAACACCTGCTTGATGTCCGTACGTCTCATTTTTCTTCCGGAAGTCTTAACTTGGAAATCCACCACTAGGCTTTAAGACCTGAGGCCTGTGTGTACACATCAAGGCCCGCGGGTCAAACAGTGGAAGAAGAGTTCTGGCTCCTTCTACAACCTCAGCAGCCTGGCAGCAGGGTCAGTCCTGCCTGCTCACCTAATGGCTCTTTACAAAAATGTTAACTAATTGAATGAGAAGTTAATAATAGCTCCCCCCACAGAGGGACTGAGCTCCTGAAGTTGGGAAAAGTGTTCATTCAGCCCCATTTCTCAGCTGCAAGCCAGAGCCAAGTGGGAGGCTTTCTAATGGTACAGATGCCCTATACACACTCATGTCCATTCAAGTCGTGGACACCAACATCTGACTCAGACCTGGGGGGCTGGGGAGGCAACCTCTGCTTTAAGTGGGTTCCTTTTTCTGAGCCCCATCAGCCAGGCCCCGCAGAATCAGAATCAGCAGGAGAGTAGGGCCCTGTTTCCAGACCTTTTGAACACTTCCAGGTGGTTCTGATACACCCTGGTTCAGAGCCAAGCAGCTGGATGGGGTCAGTCCTCACAGCAGCAGGCCAGGGAGGTGGAGTCGCTCACGAAGAGCCAGCATTCCCTGCCACGACTGGTCTGGAGTTGGTGTCAGTCCCCGTGGGCCCATCCATGGGCGGCAGCCATCCCTGCCTTGGCTACAGTCTTCTATCTTGCCTTCAGAGGCCAGGGAGCAGCTCCTTGAGCTTTGAGGTCAGCAGCAGATATTTTTAGACAGATTTCTTGTATATCTCATAACCCAGCTCACCAGGACTTGCTTCCATTCACAGAGACATGCAGCCCCTACTCAACGCCCTGCCAAATGTGGGCATGTTTGACCCCAGCTTCAGAGTCCCTGGCGCCCAGGCAGCCAGCACCAGCCACCAGCCTTCGGCCCGGATTCAGGGCACCCCACCCAGCCACTGGCTTCCTCAGCAGCCTCGCTTCCCACTGTTGCCAAGCCTTCCCAACATGCAGCAGAAGCTTCCCATGCCAGCACAGAGATCTCCTGTAGAAACCAGTGAGCTGAGGGAAGCCCTTCTGAAGATCTTCCCTGACTCAGAGCAAAGACTGAAAATCGACCAGATCTTGGCGGCTCATCCATACATGAAAGACCTGAACGCGCTCTCCGCCATGGTGTTAGACTGAAGGCCATCGGGAGCTGGGGCTCTGGGCTGAAGATGCACCCAAGCTGGTATCTGCACGTGTCAGCGGGAAGTGACATAATGTGAAGAAACCCATTTCCCAGTGGAAATGCTGTTGTTGTATATAGGAAAAAAAAAAAAAAAAAAAAAACATGTTTTGTGTATAAAAAAAATCTGGGTTTTCAAAACCAGCTTTTTTCTATATATAAATTATGCTGCTATTACAGATTTAACATTTTCTGTAAAAGGAAAGTCTACATTTTCTGCCTGTTCAGAACTGTTTAATAGCAGTTACTCTTGAGTGTACCTACATTTTTATGTTTTTTAAACTATTTTCCTTAATGCTGAAAATATTGACAAATGGAAATAATTAGCCTTTCTAAATAAAAAAAGAGTTGCTTTCTTAGGGAAAGCAAGACCTCTTAAAGTATATTTTCTTGAGATGACTATGTCACGTCCACTAACATAAAGTGTGCTCACCCTTTCCAGCCTCCTCTGCCCTCACCCCTGGAATGAGAGTCCATAAGAGTTAGTTTTGCTCCTCTGGGGTCTTTCGTTGGAGCCATTTGTGAGAGTGGACAAGTGGTGCCACTAGATGGCACCTTGTGCCTAAGCCATTGGTAATGACCAGGGCAAAGTGAGACGCACTCAATATCCAGGCTGGAAGAAACTTGAGAGCCCATGTAGTCCAGCCCTTCCTCCCCTCCCACCCTGCAGAAGAGGGAACGGGGGCTCAGAGGGCCCTCTTGTCTGGACACACCCAGGTCCACAACTGCAGACCAGATTCCCCGTCCAGGGCTTAGACACATTCACCAGTCAGCCCTGACTGACTCTAGAAGTCACATCTTAGCTTCTGAAGATTCTAGCGGGATGTGAGGAAGTTTAGTGAAGACCCTCATCATTATAGTAATTTTGTGTCCACAACCTTGGGAGACCCCCATGTGAAGTTTGTGCAGCTTTGCCAAAAAAATGATTTTCTATTCTCAAGAAAGACCCAAGCCAATAAATAGCATTAGTAGCTTCTGTGGGGGCCCAGAGCCCCATATTTATTTTTCCTGTGTTTGTTTCTTTAGTGTCCTCCTAAGCTGCTTTTCCTGTGAGTATTTCTCAGAACTGATATCTTAGTATTGTGTTTTCAGTGTTGCCTAAATTCTGTGTCAGTGAAATTCTTTTTCTGGATAATTAATTCCTAACATCTTTATTGTTCTCTGGACCTTCAAAGGGCTTTGTGTTTTATACCTGTTCTCTCTCCAGGCTGCTTGCGGTCAGTTTCACGTCTGCCTTGTAGATCTCTCCCGGCCCCCAGAAATAGCTGCCGAGGACTCGGTGCTGGTTTGTTCTTCATGGTGAAGGGACTTAGTTGGCCATGAGCAAACCCGGGTGGCTCCCCACTGTGCTCCCTGCAGGCGTGTCTGACCCCTGCATCCCTTGGGGGTTGAGTCCAGAGTCCTCCAGGTGGCGAAATTCGTACTTTAATCATGTTTTCTCTTTAAGATGCATCCTACCTTGGAGCTGGTTGTCAGCCGGGGAACAGGTTGCCCAAATCACCCAGCCATGCATGTGAAGGTAGAAGCCTTCAGGCAGGTCAGAAGGCAACTTCAGTCCCAGCCCCCGTGCCTAAGCTTCACAACTGATGATTTTAAAAACAACAGCAGAGGTGTGAGGGCTGCGTCCGTCTCGCACTGACTCTGATCTTCCAGGTCAAGGTTTGGTCCAGCAGCCTTGCCGATCCAGCACGTCTCTTGTTTCAGAGAAGCACCCAGGGGCCGTGCCTCAATTGCCAGGGCTTAGCCACAGGTCTTCCTGGAAGGGGGCTGAGCCTCCACCAATGCCAGGTAGGGCTGGTTAGGCCTAGAGGTCGGGAGTTTTCTGGGCTCTAGCAGTGACCTGACCTTTGACCTTTGGATTCTGTGTGCCTCTGTGGTCTTAGTATTGTTTCTGAGAGCTCTACCTGCCCCTTTCCTCTTCCTCTGGTGCGGGAAGGAAGAACGCAGAAGACCAAGAGGGAGGAGTTTCAGAAAAGCATTACTGACTGAGCTTGGTAAGTTATGAGTCAGAATTCGCAGTTCTTTCTGAAATCTGTCAAGTTTAGTTAAGTTTAATATTTTAAAACTCAGTTTCCAAGCCGTTATTTTTAAAAAGTCATTACTTGTTCTCAGACTCCTCTTAATACTAGGCTCAGTGTTGATGCTATAAAATATGTCTTGATGGTCTAACTTCCATGGTAGATTTCTAAACTACATTGGGGGTGTCAGCAGCAGTGCTTCCTCTAACTCCTTCAGGCTGCTGTGCACGGTGGCTGTGCCTCCCGTATTCCATGGCATTCCTGTGAAGTAGGTGACAGGGCAGAGGACACCACCCTCATTCAGTAGACTGGTGTCTGGTGCTCAGAGAGGATGTCCAGAATTAAAGAATAAGTAGGTGGTGATGATTCCTGGGCCTACATTCTTCCCCAGGCCCCAGGCTGCCGCCTCTGGGAGAAGAAAGACTGGTTTGACCTTTCTGTCAAGTAGCCGACGTCTCAAACCCTGTAGGCTGCCAGCTAGAAAAGCAGTAAGAAGACCTCTCAGCCATCCTGGATGAAGGGCCAGCAGCATTCTGGCAGGCTCAGTGGGGCATGGCTGTGTTGCCAGGGACTCTGTCGGCCTGTTACAGCTTTTGGTGTCAGTGAGAGGAGGGATAGTCTTGCTTTATTGCTTAGGCTTATTGTGGCACTTGTGGAATGTGATCCACACGTAGAAACCCATGATGCTCTGAGCGAACCCCCACCCCTACCAGGTCTCGTGCCCCTCCCCCCACCACGGGAAATGGCCCCAGGCACTGGGCCCCCTGGAATTGGGCCTTGGCACCACTCCCACCTCAGGCCCAGTCTGCCTCCCACACATCTCTGAGACGTGGCCTTCCTTTGGGAACGCTTCCCCACTTCCACCTCCCCACCAGCCCTTCCGTGTACCCACCTGTCCTTCCTCCTTCCTTCCTGTGTCCCTGGGCCCGTCTCTTCTCATCTCCCAACTGTAGTTTTGTTCGGTTAGTTACTCTGGCTCCATTTCTTCATTATCTGCCTCTCCATTATTTCCCCCATATTTCAGATCCTTGAGATTAAAATAACCCAGTTCCCCTAAGGATCTCCATTTGTTGCTGCTTTCCCTCCCCTTCTCACTCCCCAGTCTGCAGACTTGGCCTCCACCCCACTGCGTGGAAATAGGCTAGGGAAGTCATCGGAGACCACCCAGTTGCCAAATTCAGAGGTCTTTTCCCAGTCCTTCATCTCCATGTCCACATTCAGTGACCGTAGCATGACACTGTTGACCTTATTTCCCCTATTTTCTGAAACTTCCCTCCTAAACAGTCTTCATTCTTTTTCCTTCTTTTACCTACAGGCCAGTTCAGTAAGTGGTTCTCAAACCTTGGACCAGCTATGGGACTTAGGCTGGGGAGGGCAGCTCTTAGTAAAAACGCAGATTACTGGGCACTACGGCCAGAGATGTTTATTCAGGAGCTCCGGAGTAGAGCCTGGAAATATGCAACTGCAGCAAGCTCCCTGGATGGTTTCCACACACGTGGTCCATGTACCACATTTTGAGAAGCTCTCACCCTTAGGGATCAGCATGCTTCCCTGATTCCAACTGCCACCTCTTTGCGGTGACTTCCAGTCCCAGCTTCAGCCCCACTCCATAGGAGTGCATTTCTAGCTCTACCTAGAAGCCCTGGGACACCTTCAGACCCACTGCCCCCCAGACCCTTGGCCTGCATCTGTTCCTTGCTGTCCTTTCCCACCTGCCCTGCCACCAGGTCCCCTCATCCACCCTTGTCCCTTTTTGGCCATTGCCCCTCAGTCATGCTCTCATGGCCTCCCTGTGGGTGTCAGCCTCTGACCAGTCAGCCCACCTCTCAGCTTTCCCCCCTCTCCCGGAGTCCACAACTGCTAGATTTATCTTCTAATAACACATTTCTGCACACCCCTCTTGTTCAGTGATCAGTGGCTCCCTTGACCAGCGTGTCAAGTTTAGACCTTCCTAAGCTTAGTATCCATCTCCCAGTCGTACTTGATGGCCCACTTTGTATAGCCCACCTCCCCACTCACTGCAGCCACACAATTTCCTCAGTTACCTGTGGGCGCCTGCCTCCGAGTGCTCTCTTCTCTGCTAGAAATGCCCTTTCTCCCAAATGGCTTCCCCCCTCAAAGGCCCAGCCCTGCATCTTTTGTACCGTTGCCTGAAGCTTCTGACCAGAAGCAGCCTCGTGGTGTTCTGTGACCCCACAGCACTGTGTCTTGCTTTCAGCGCTTGCCCCTCCGGCTGGTGTCCCTGCAGCTGATTGTGTACTGTGTCTTACCTCCCTTTCTAGACTGTGAGCTCCTCGTGGGCAGGGCTGTCTGTGTTCACTCTCTGTATTTCCCACAGCACCTAGCACAGTGCCTTGCACTTAATAGGTGCTCAATAAAGTCTGCTCAATTGAACTGAAGGATGGTGCCTTCTTGACGGCGGCATCTAGCAGCCAGCAAGGCCTTCAGAAATCAGATTCTCAGCAGTTGCACCCCAAAACCCACTGCTCTCCGTGTTCCCTTCTCATCAAGGCTCTGACACAACCTGGTCCAGGGATGGACACCTGCTCCAGGCCAAGCCAAGCAGTGTGCTCTGACTTCCTGCCCACAGGTGGCCAGGGCAGACACCTGGCCACACCAGGCCAGTCAGAGCTACTCCTTGGGATTGTACCCTCTGGTGGTGGGGGAGCGGCTAAGGAGTGTCATACCCAGATCTGTTGGAAGCTGTTTCCTGCCCTGAGGGGAGGGAGGAGCTGGTCTATGGTGGGAGAGAAGCAGAAGATGCCAGTGTGATTCCTGGTTGCACAAGTTGCAAGTTCCTGTTGTCATGGAAACCTTACGGCACTCATGCCCTTCCTCAGGCGTCGAGGTGCCTATTATCCTGACACACTTAACTTTTTCCTTAAGTTTTCTTTACATCCCTGGAAATCAGGAGTCTTGAGTGAAGTACGTATCACTGTCCTTACACTTGGCGGATTAAATGAGGGAGACTCGTCATATCTTTAGGAAGATCCCAAAGACCAGTGCATTAGCACTGTGGGAGTGTCCCCTCAGTCGGTTTCTAAGTAACCTCAGGAGGCTTCACCCCCACCCTCACACAAGCTGGTTCCTCCCTGGCATCCCCCACCCTCTCGAGGTTTTCTTACAAATGCCCTAATGTGAATTTCCTTGCTCTGTTCCCTAGCTGGGTGGAGACCAGGCCTGCTTCTTCAGAATTAGACCTTCCATACCCTTCTATGTCCTCACTGGTAAGACAGCCATGATGGGATCATCCTTCCTAGTCCAGGGCTGTCGTGAGGAATATATGGGCCTAGAACAGTGCCTGACACAAAACCCGCTCAGTGACAGTGGTGACCCGCTCTGCCCAGAAGCCCTGTAGACACTTATGTAACTGTTCACACCCTTACAGATCATCCCGAAGTTAGAGATCTTATTTCCAAAAGCCAGCGACCTCATCTTCCAAATTCTGAATGATCTCCTCTGTCCCTGCCAACTCACCCAGAGTGTGAGATCCAGACCCTCCTCAGAACCTCAGCAGGACCGCAGAGAGGTCCTGCTATGACCTGGAGAGGACACTGCTCCTCTGAGACGCTCGGCGCTCAGGAAAGTCTCTTGGTATCATGGCAGAGAGGGAACCAGAGGGATGCCAGTACGGTCCCTGCTTGACCACAAGATGCGCGGGAAAGCTGATTGCCGGCTGACACAGGCCAGGCTCGGTCTTGCCTCATCTGCCTCTCATGCCGCTCTTTGAGGTCTCCATCTTGCAGAAGAGATGAGGCCCGGGATGCTGGGACTTGCACTTCAGCAAGCCTGTGTGTCCAGGATGCAGGATTTGAATTCCCTCCGGCCGTTCCACTTCCCCAAGAGGCAGGCTCCGCCAGGGTGACTTGGCAGCCAGAATGGCGCCCGAGGTGGACTCCTCCCCGACCCAGTGAACAGAATGGCAGGCTCGTGAGCCGGGTCAAGGTTGTCAGCCTGCTGGACAGAGGCAGGCTGTGGAAGGAAGCTGCCTCCCACTCCCACCTTCCTGAGGAGTGGGCCTTGTCCAGCCCTGTGCCTGTGGGAGGACGCCAGGAACACGTTATTTTTTTAAGTAGACCAGCACTGCAGAAGCACCGTCCGGAGGACGCCTGTGTGTGCGTCATACCCGCCTTCCTCTTCATTTAGGGGGACACGGAGCAGTGAAATGACCTTTGATGGTTTTGGAAAACTGAAAGAAGCCTTCTTTACAGCTCAGGTTCCAGTCTGGTGACATCTATGGTTCCAGGGCTGGTGACAGACCTCAGAGAAACTGAGGCCAGGCACGCAGGGATTTACCCAGAAACTGAGCCTCAGTGCCCACAGCCAGCACTGGAGCTGCAGCCCAGCAGTGCCAGGGCTTCTGGGATCACCCCCTGCCACCTCCTCCCAGAGGCCTCCCAGCCACAGACTACGGCCTTTGGGGCTTTCCTTCCCACCCCACCCCACAGGTCCCCAGGGAGCCCTACGTGGCCCCACAGCCTGAAACCCAGTCTGGGGTCAGGCCTGGGCAGGCCCTGCCTTCCCCCCTCCCAGCTCCCAGAGCAAGGAGGAGGGGGCCTCCCCTGAAAAGAATGTGCTTGTCTGCCCGCCTGTCTGGCTCCAGGATCAGTCTAGAGTTTCAGCCACCAAAAAAGGGTCCAGGAAGGAGAGGGCCTCCCGCAGCTGGCCTCCACGAGCTGCAGACGCCGCTTTGCTCACACGACCTCCCCAGACCAGAGGGTCTCTCAGCCACAGCAGTGCCCTCTCCCCTGGCCAGCCCCTCATGAAGGCACGGCATGCGCCCTCTCCCCGACAAGATGGGCAGGGCGCTGGTGCTTCTTCCCATTTTGAGGCGAAGGAAGCTGAGGCCGCGTGGTAAGTGGTGGGCGTGGGCCGGAGCGCCGGCACCCGCATCCCCGGCATGCCTTGCTTGCCAGCCCCTCTGTGATGCCTCCCTCTCCCGCATCCCCCAGCTGTCCCCGAGCAGCTGCTGTGTGCCTGGGACAGTGCCGGGGGAGGGGAGAACCAGCCAGAAGGGCCCTTTCCACAGGACCCTGTGCTCCCCCAGTCCCGGCAGTGAGGGTGTGGGCCCTGCGCTGGCACTTCTTGCTGTGTGACCTTGAGGAAGTTACTCCACCTCTCAGAGAAGGCCCGTCCCCTCACCTGTGAATGGCACGGAGGATGCTGCCCTCACAGGTGGTGACTGCGCATCAGAGCCACCTGGAGGAAGGGCTGTAAACATCCGCGTGCCCAGGCCTCATCCCAGACGGGGGAGATCAGTGTCTGGAACCTCCGGGGATCCCGGTGTGCCCTCAACACACCGACACTCTGTGAAGAGTTGTTGCCACCGGGGTGAAATCCTAAGACAAGGGCCTGGTGCCTGTGAGTCCCTCGCTTTCCTGACACCTACCTTCAGTCCCCCACGTGGCTCCAGTAAGGGCTCCTCCTCAAGGCTTCATCTGACCTTCACTGTTTTCCAAATCCCAGGCCCCACAGAGGCGAGACGGGGGTGCAGGAGGAGTGCAGAGCTGGGAAGCTAGGGGGGCCCCTCTCTCCTGTGTCAAGTGGCTGGGGCTGGCGTGGTCTCCCCACCCCCAGCCCAGCTGTATGTCCTCGCTTCCTGGCAGAAGCTGGCTCTAGTTACACCTGGGACGTTTCTGAAGGAGGACAGAGGGAGGGGAGTGCTTGGCGCCCACCAAGCACGCAGGCTTCTTTCCACCAAACCAGGGTCTTCCTACTGCCCATCGCTTGCCCAGCAGACCCCAGTCCCTGCTCTGCATGGCACTGACAGGGCCTGGGAGCCCAGCGGGGTCTGCACACGCTGTCGAGGACAGAAGAGTCCACCACGCCAAGACCTCCTATTTTAGCAGGCAGAGGCCAGCTGGCTTGGGCTCTGGCCACCATCAGCCGTTAGGTGAGGCAAGGCTTGCGTCCAGATCTCATCCGCTGCCTCCCTGGGAGATGCGGTGTCTCCCCTCAGCGTGTTTCCAGCTGTCTGACACCTCCAGCTTTCTCACCCCAGACCAGGAACGTGGCCGTTGAGGACCAGCCTGAGCATCGCGCACAGAGGGAGGTTGGGCTGAGTGGGGCAGTGGAGGGTGACCGGCTGAGATGGCACAGCTGGTGGGAAGAGGCCCTTGTCCTCCGCAGAGCTGGCAGCCGCAGAGGGGCTGCCTACCTCAGACGTCCCAGCACCCGGCTTGGGGCCATCTGCTGCTGCCGTGTGAGGCTTGTCGGAACCGTTGTCCCAGCCTAACCCACCCTGGGGACTCTCCATCCCCATCACTGTCATGGTGACCCCCAGGAAAGTCTGCGGCCTGGGGCTGGGCCTGAGAACACTCCCAACAGGAAGTGACTTCATGACATGAGCCTCGACCCCCTCCCTTCCCCACAGCCTCCTCCAGACTGAACCCAGACCCCATCTGTTTGATCTTTCCAGGCATCCTTCAGTCCCGGCCACAGCTGCTCCCCATCGTCCTACTTGGGTGGGTCTCTACAGCTGCCCAGTGGGGAAGGCAAGAATGATTCCGCCACCCTACAGGTACGGAAACTGAGGCAGGCCCATCCTGTGACCGGCAGAGCCAAGACTTGACTCCAGGTGTCCACACTCCGTCAGCCACTGAATGACTCAGGAAACCACAGCTGGGTGTCCAGGCGTCCATTCATTGATGTTACTCTCTAGTCCCTTCTGAGTACTGCATTTCTGCCGGGATGGGCAACGGTGGGGAACTGATGGCCTACTTGGGTGAGGAGACCAGAGACAGAAGTGCGAATGAGGTAAGTGGGTTAGCCAGGCAGAGAGGGTGGCGCTGTGGATGGAAAAGCGTTCCTGGCAAAGGAACAACAGATGGAGAAGAAGGCCACAGAGGAGGAGGCTGGACAGGTCAGGGAAGAAGGTTTGCTGCGTCCTAAGGGATGTGTTCTGCCTTCTCTCCCTGAGCTGGGGGACCGTGGGGGCTAGCCGGGATTCACGCCCTGCTCTTTGGAAAAGCGCTCGCAGACAGCCCTTGCTTCAGCTCTCCCTGACTCTTGGAATGGGAACGTGGCCTAAGTTTCCAGCTAACCCAGCTCCATTCCTATGGTATGTAAAGGTGTGGCGGGAGGGTACCACCTGAGGAATCCCTGCTGAGCTCCCCAGCGTGTCTCTTAGGAGGCCCCCTCCTCTCAGCGGCATGTGGTGGCCTGTCACCAAATGGTCATGACTAGATCTTTCCCAAGACTGAGCTGGGTCTCCTGTGCAGCAATGCCTCTGTCACTCCCTTTGTCCCCTCCCTGAAGAGCCAGGACCAAGGGGGTGATTCCATCCTGCTGCCTGTGACCACAGAGTTCCAGGACTTTCCCTGGTATCAGGGAGACCCATTGGCTCCTCTTTGGGAAAAGGGCAAGTTGGCTTTTCTAGGGGCAGAGATTCATTCCTAATTATGACAGTGTACGGCCTCCTTAACTCCTCTGCGCCTCAGTTTCCCCTATCGTACACTCGGTCACCCCTTTTGGCAAGATAATGCCTGCTGTCGGCCCCGTTTTAATCAAGTGGGCTTAGTTCCTTTGTCCTTTTTTCAACTTTTTTGAAGTGTGGTTGACATATAGAGGAGCAAATAAATCATAAAATAGGCAGCTCACTAACTGTTCCCAAACCCATCATACCGTGTCACCAGCATCCAGATGGAAAAATGGAACACGTGAGCCCCCGAGAGCCCCCTGTGCCGTCCCCAGCCCACAAGGTAACCACGACCTTGACTTCCTATGGGCTTTAAGAAGGCTTCATCCTCCTCTTTCTGTACAGGGCAGACCAGGACCCTTATAAAAAGGGAGAGAGAAAGAGCAGAAAGGTCAGCTTCTGGCACTCCTGTGCACACCTGAGCCCTGGAGCTGGGTGGGGCCCCCTGTGCCCCGGGGTTTTACCAGCCAGCCCTGCCCAGGGGAACCCAGGAGGCACCTCTGGAGAGCAAAGCACTTGTCCATTGCTTTGCAAGAAAAGGAGCACTTTTTTCTTATCTTTAAAAATTGTATGACGTCTTCAGAATCACATGCCCAATTGGTGGATGGGAGAAAAGTAGCAAAGTTTCATTTTTTTAAAGCGGGAACGTTTGAGGAAGAGCCATCGAGCTAGCCTGCATGCCAGGGCCTTTTTTCAGCGCCCTGCCTGCCTTAGCGCCTCTCTGGAGGCAGGGCGCCCCTCGCCTGCCTGTCTTCCTGCACTTGGTAATTGCAACCAGCTCTCCAGAGCGGAAACTCTTGCTTCCAGGTGCATGCAGGCTGCTCTCTGGGTGGCTGTGAGGGCAGAAGTCCCCCACCCCTGCCGCCCCCAAGCCCATCTCCTCTCAAGTCAAGGACCCCCCAGTCCTGGTCCCAGCTCTGCTGTGAACTCTCTCGGGCTTATTCCTTTCCCTGTCAGGGTGTCAGTGTCCCAATATGTAAAACGAGTGAGTCCCCACAGTGCTACTGGACTGGCCCGCTGTGAGACTGACCCATGGAAGTAAGATCACTGTGAGATTTGGGAGGGATCGTTCTCCAGACATCAGCTCCAAGCCTACTCTTCCAGGAAGTCTCCCAGGAAGGCCTCCGGCCCCTCAGCAGGCACATCAGCCTCTGGCAGCTGGTACCGTCCATTCACGCAGCAGCTTCAGTGTGTGGCACCGGGAACACACAGCTGTGAGCATGGCGGCGTGGCCTCTGCCCTGGGGGAGCCATGGCCTGGGCCCCTTGCTCGGCTGGCACCTCCTCTTATCCCTTCTGGGGCGAGTGTGTGTGAGTAGTAAGCCGGGGCAGGAGCCTGCACTTCTCTCATATGTTTCTGTCAAGAAACTTGGTTATAAGGACAGACACCCTCTCAACCTGGCTGAAGCCAGGAGCAAGCTTCTCAGGAGCCACCAGTCCCAGTCCTGGCTCTTCCAGGCCTCACAGGGGTCCCTTGAACAAACTTCACCCCTCCCCAGGCCCAGGTCCCCATTTCAGGATGAGGGGTGGGGCGCTGACCTCTGAAAACTTGTACACCTCCAATCTTTACTGATTCTTGGAATCTCTTTTGCTCATCCAGAGAAAAGGAGGCCAAGAGCAGGAAGAACAAACGGAGACTTCCTTAGAAAACAAGTAGAAGTTTCTTACAAAGTTAGAAGCGTATCTACCCTATGGCCCAGCAGTTCCATTCCTAGGTGTTTACTGAAGAGAATGAAGACATATGTCCACAAAAAGGACTTGTACAAGACTATAGAGCCTTATTCCTAATTGCCGAGACTGGAAGCAACCCAAGTGTCCAGGAGGTGAAAGGATAAACTAATTGTGGAACTCCATATGATGGAATATTACTCAGCAGACAGACAATACTATTCTAGCTGTGCAGATGATGCGACAGGAAGGCTGAATCCCACAGTCATTATGTTGAGTGAGAAAAGCCAGACGAAGAGGACAGGCTGCATGAATCGTGTATAGGAAGTTCTAGGACAGGCAAAACCGTTCTATGGAAACAGCAATCAGAAAGTGGTGGTGACAAGCAGCTCATGCAGCTCAATATCAAAAAAGCAAACAACCCCATCCACAAATGGGCAGAAGACCTAAATAGACATCTCTCCAAAGAAGACATACAGATGGCCAACAACACATGAAAAGATGCTCAACATCACTAATCATCAGAGAAATGCAAGTCAAAGCCACAATGAGGTATCACCTCACACCAGTCAGAATGGCCATCATCAAAACATCTAGAAACAATAAATGTTGGAGAGGGTGTGGAGAAAAGGGAACCCTCCTGCACTGTTGGTGAGAATGTAAATTGATACAGCCACTATGGAAAACAGTTGGGAGGTTCCTTAAAAAACTAAAAATAGAACTACCATATGACCCAGCAGTTGCACTACTGGGCATATACCCTGAGAAAACCATAATCCAAAAAGAAACATGTACCACAATGTTAACTGGAGCACTATTTACAATAGCCAGGACATGGAAACAACCTAAATGCGCATCAACAGATGAATGGATAAAGAAGATGTGGCACATGTATACAATGGAATATTACTCAGCCATAAAAAGGAATGAAATTGAGTTAATTTGTAGTGAGGTGGATGGCCCTAGGGTCTGTCATACAGAATGAAGTAAGCCAGAAAGAGAAAAACAAATACTGTGTGCTAACTCATATATTTGGAATCTAAAAAAATGGTACCAATGAACCCAGTGACAGGGCAAGAATAAAGATGCAGATGCAGAGAACGGACTTGAGGACACAGGGTGGGGGGTGTAGGGGAAGCTGAAACGAAGTGAGAGAGTAGCACTGACATATATACACTACCAAATGTAAAATAGATAGCTAGTGGGAAGCTGCTGCATAACACAGGGAGCTCAACTCAATGACTGGTGGTGACTTAGAGGGGTGATAGGGAGGGTGGGAAGAAGTCGCGGGAGGAAGAGGATATGGGGATATATGTATAAATACAGCTGATTCACTTTGTTGTACAGCAGAAACTGGCACAACAGTGTAAAGCAATTATACTCCAATAAAGAGCTTTAAAAAAAGTGGTGAGGGGAGGCCCTGAGGGAACTTTCTGGAGCGATGGAACTGTCTTATATCTTGTTTTGAGTGGTAGGTACATGAGTGTATACAATTGTCAAAACGTTGACTGAACAGTTACGATCTGTGAGTTTTAATGTACATAAATAATGCCTTAATTTAAAAAAAAAAAGGAATTAAAACTAAAAAAGAAAAAAGAAATCAGCCAAAGCCCTCAGGCCAGGCAGGGAGGCTGCAGGCTAGGAGTCCAGTGAGGCCTGCCGCACACTCTGAGGAGCTTGTTTGTCTTGTTAGAAGTTAGCGGTTTGCAGGGCTGGGACGTGAGGGTCCTCGTTGGCCATTTTCACAGTCATGACGTCATCAAGTGAGGAGACCAAGAGGGTGCGGGTGTGGAAGGAGCGGGGACACAAGGAGCAGCTTAAAGGTTCATCAGCTCCAGTCCAGGAGGAGGGCTCCTCTGTCCTTGGACTGGACATTCATTGAGCCTCTCCCCTGTACCAGACACTGTCGCGGCACTGGAGATACAGCAGTAACCAAAAGATGTGGTCCCTGCCCTCCTGGAGCTCTCTGGGCGAGAGATTCATTGAACAACACGAATCACACCAACACCACCTCTTCTCTGGACTGAGGGCGGAGAGGAAGCACAGGGCGCTCCCAGATCACCAGCCTGGAGTCCTCCCCTTGCTCGGGTCCAGAAAAGCCACTCAGGAACCCCGAGTTCAGAGCTGAGTTCTGAACAACTGCAAGATATTAACCAGGTGAAGAGTATGAGAGAGAGCATCCTGCCCCCAAAGCCAGAACCTAACGCAGGAATCACAAACCCCAGGGCCGAAGGGACCAGGCAGGCAACAGCGCTGGTGAAGGAGCAGAGCGTGGGCACAAGAGTCAGGTCAGTGTAGGGGCACCTAGAAGGATGAGCAAGGGAGACTGTTGCCCTGCAGCAATTGTTGCAGGCCTGGTGTGATCCCATCTTCCCATTTTTTTCAAGAAAACCTAGAAATCTGGAGTTTTTCAATGTAAGCTCAAATCAGTTTTCAGATCTTGAGTCAAATTTTTAAATCGCTTCTGTAGATTCAGAGCAGTTCCAATCAAAATTCCAGCAGGATTTTTTGGTAAAAGTTTGCAAACTGATTCTAAAACTTATGTTGAAAAGCAAAAGAACCTAGAATATCCAAAAACAATCTTGAGAAAGAACAACAAAGTTGGAGGAATCATTCTACCTGATTTCCAGATTTAGTGGAAAGCTACAGAATCAGGACATTATGTTTCTGCCAAAAGGATAGGCACATAGATCAATGGAATAGAAGAGTGTCCAGAAATAGACTCACACAAATATAATCAATTGATTTTTTAAAATATTTATTTATTTATTTATTTATTTATTTATTGGCAGCATTGGGTTTTCGTTGCTGGACGTGGGCTTTCTCTAGTTACAGTGAGCGAGAGCAACTCTTCATTGTGGTGCGCAAGGCTTCTTATTGTGGGGGCTTCTCTTGTTGCAGGACATGGGCTCTAGGCACTCGGGCTTCAGTAGTTGTGGCACGTGGGCTCAATAGTTGTGGCTTGCGGGCTCTAGAGCACAGGCACAGTAGTTGTGGCGCACGGACTTAGTTGCTCCGAGGCATGTGGGATCTTCCTGGACCAGGGATCAAACCCACGTCCCCTGCATTGGCAGGCGGATTCTTAATCACTGCACCACCAGGGACGTCCCTAGTCAATTGATTTTTGACAAAAGTGCAAAGGCAAGTCAATGAAGAAAGGATGGTCTTTTCGTGAAATGGTGTGTCCGTGTGACAGACCGGCTCTTAGGTGGCCCCTCATGACCTTGCCTCCTGGCGTTCACACCTTTGTGTAAATCCGTGCTCTTGAGTGTGGGTGGGACTTGCTTCTAACCAATGGAACATGGCAATGTGATGGGATGTGATTCCCAGGATTATGTCATGTGGTACGAGACTCCATCCTGCTAGCCATTTGCTCTGGAGACTCTCCCTGCTGGCTTGATGGAGTCAGCAGCTGTGTTTGGAAAGCCCACGTGACAAAGAACTTCAGGAGACCTCTAGGAACTGGGTGGCCTCTAGGAGCTGAAAGTCACCAGCAAGAAGCCAAGGCCCTCAGTCCTACAGCTGCAAAGAAATGAATTCTACCAACAACTTGAATGAGCTTGGAAGCAGCTTCTTTCCAGTCAAGCCTTCAGCTGAGAACATAGCCCAGCCAACACCCTGATTTGCAGCCCAGTGAGACCCTAAGATGACCCAGCTAACCTGTGCTCAGACTCCTGACCCACAGAAACTGTGAGATTATAAATGTGTTATTTTAAGCCACTAAGTTTTTGATAATTTGTGATGCAACATAGAAAATCCATAAGCCAAAAAATAAAAGCCCTACCTATATCTCATATCATATACAAAAGTTAACTCAAAATGGGTGGATCATAAGTCTCAATGTGAAACCATAAAACTTACAGAAAAAAACAAAAACACTGAACACAGGTATATTTGGACAGACAGTGGCCAAGGTAGGAGCCATGGGGCAGGGTGGGGCAGTGATGGAGAGAAGCACAGTTGTGACCCATTAGGACTTGGGGTCCAGAGCTGCCCAAGGTGGCATGGGAACAGCAGCAGCCTCGGCCTCGGCATCTCTCAGGTGGTATCTCTGGTCCCCTCTGGTCTCCTCTTGCTCCCAACTGCCCAGTCCTTCTGTATTCTCTAATCCGGTCCAAATCTGATTGGTTTAGCTAACACCACCCCCATCAGTCAGAGTTCTTTGCCCCAGGCCCCTTCGTGGGTCAGTGGCCACCCTAGTTCTTAATCAGTTTCCACCCCTGAGCACAGCCAACCACTGCCATCTCGCAGTGGGGCCACAGGAGGGACACTGGATGATACAGGTGCTGTGACTAACACATCAGAAAGGCACATCTCTGTGCCTCGGCTTCTCTGCTGCCCACCAAGGAGCTAAGTCCCTTTTGTGCCCATGTTCTGAGATTCCCTGGAGAGGGACATGCCACAGGCCAGGGATCCCGTGGTCCTCTGGTGCCTCCCATGCCCTCGCTGCTGCTGGGCTGCAAGCTCAGGCAAGCTGCCGCTGCCCGGCAGCCCCATCTGAGAAGGCTGGGAGGCAACTCTACAAAGACAGGTGTTAGAAGTTGGGGCGGGGGTGGGGGGGTGGGGGGAGAGGTGGGTGGGGCGGGTAGAGAAAGCTACCTGGAAAGTGCAGGGCCCATCCCTTTCTAAGAAGACGACACTCTGGGGAAATAGGCAGCACAGCCCTGAGTCACCACGGCTGACTGGCGCCAAGGGGCCTCCCGGAGGAGAAGATTCACCAGCGCTTCTGTGTGCCGCAGCGATGCAGGGACCAGGAGACCGACCGGAAGACTCTCAAGTAGCTGAACAGAAAGCCCTGAGAACCAAGCAAGTGTCAGCATTTGTGGAGGGAGGAGCCAAGGGGTCCTACAAAACCAGAATGAGGAGGAGGTGCTGGGCCCCCGGATTAAAGTGGGGCTCAGGTTAACGCTGCCTTGGCTGATCCCCCATCAGTCCCTGACACAGACCCCCAGCAACCCCCTCCTGTGTTTTCTCCTTCATGGACAGAGCCACTAGGGTTCTCAGAACACTCTGCCTTCCTCTCTCCCAGCCTGGTCCATAGGATTCAGTCATGTCTGTATAAACACAGCCTCGGCAGAACGCAACAGGAGGATTAGCTGGCCTCCCAACCAGCAGTGGGTGGGAGCAGGGTGGGCTGGGCACCGTGACTCCTAGAGTGTCCAAAGGCCACAAAAGCTTTTCAAGGGTCACAAGAAGTAAATCTCTGTTCATTTCTTCCTGTGGCCTTATAAAGCCACCAGCAAATTCATCAAGCTAGAAAATTGGAAGAAAGAAAACAGGGACTATGCAAGAGAAGGGGTCACTGGGCTCTCCCTGACCCAAAACAATGGGCCAAGCAGGCATCCAAATAGTTCACCATGTGAGGAGAAGACCTAGGAGGTGAGAGACAGGGGAAAACCTCCAAGGACAGGTGGAGGCAAAGGCCTGTGACTCGTGTGCCTCCTGAGATGCCTCTGTTGCTTATTGTGAGATGCAGGTCGCCATGGTGATGGGTACAGGAAAGGTCCAACTGAGGAGATTGGGAGAAGGTCTCAAGGGAACACGTTGGGGGGAGGCTATTTGCTTGTTCTGTTGCCTACCCCGTAAGTCTTTGTCAACATATTCATCTGAGGTGGTCTGAGGACTTTACACGCCTCCTCCTAGTACTGACCAGGGGCCACCGGGTGCACGAACCCTCCTGTGACAGGTGACAAGAGTGATCCAAGATATAAGGGGCTCCATCCTGGGAGGCTTCCTGGAGGAGACACACGTGGGTCTGATAGGCTCTAACAGCGCTGGACTGTGGGAGCGTGCAAAGGGACAGAGCCCCCCGGGTGGTGGGAGGCACCAAGGCCCCTGCAGAAATTAGCAAGTTGTGGCCAATGGCCTGGGAAGAGACCAAAGCATCCTCAGCCAGGAGGAAGAGCTGCCAAGTGGACCAGAGTGTGAAGTTCATCAGTTCCAGTGGCTGTCAGGGTCTGCTGTCTGCTGCCACCCACCCAGTCCCTGGCCATCCTGTTGCACCTCCTCACGCCCTGTCACCTGCCGGTGCCCAAGAGGTTCCTGGAGGCATCGCAATTCTGCCCTGAGGTTGCTGGAGTAGGCCCCTGCCACTCACCAGCTCCATTCAAGCCTGGTGTTTTGAACACAGAGCCAGGCTCTGTGCTCACTGCCGGGACAAAACAGACACAGCAGACAGGGTTCTGGCCCTCGTAGAGCTTATGTCTCAGTGGGGAAATGAAACATTACTCACATAAACATGCAGATAGACATAAAGACAGTGGTGATAAATGCGAAGAAGAAATGTACAGGGTGCTGTACCTGTATGACAAGGGGGAGGACAGAGGCAGGGAGTTGTTGGACAATGTATCTGTTACTACGTAACAAATTCCCCCCAAATGCAGTGGCTTAAACAACAATAATCTTTTACTATCTCTCATGGTTTCTGAGGATCAGAAATGAAGGAAGGACCCAGTGGGGATGGCCTGTCTCTACTCTATGATGCCTAGGGACTTAGCCGGAGGACTTGAAGGCTGGGTGCTGGAACCATCTGAAAGCTCATTCCCTCCCACATGAGCCTGTCTTGTCAGTAGGACACTCCTGTGGCCTCTCTCTGAGGCCCTGGTTTCCTCACAACACGGTACCTACGTTCAAAGAACAAGCGGCCCAAGAGAGAAAGAGCAGGGAGGAAGCCGCATCGCTTTGTAAGGGCTTCAGAGATCATACGGTGTCAATTCCACATTTTCTATTGGTCGAAGCAGTTATAAGGACGGAGCCAGGTCCAAGTGTAGGAAACAGACACTCTACCTCTTGGAAGAGGAGCATCAATGCCATCTTGTAAGAGCCTGAGAGATGGGAGATATATATGTGCAGATATATACATACGTGCAGATATATATATATATAGGTGCAGCCATCTTTGGAAAATAGCGAATATATCCCAGAAGCAAGCCTTGCAGGATGCTCTGGAGTTAGCCAGGTTCCAGCAAGGAGCATTCCAGGCAGAGGGAGAGCATATGGTCCACTCTGAAATGGGAAGGAGTCGGGCACATGTGAGCACGGAAGAACAAAGCCCTGTGCTCCTAGAATGAGGCTGTGCGGGAACAGAAAGTGAGGCTGGAAAGGTGGGCGGGGCCAGAGAGCACGGGACTCGGGGGGCTGTGGGTGGGTTTAGGTTTTCAGCCCGAGGGCTCCGTGAAGCCAGGAAGTGCTCTGATCAAACAGGTGTTCTAAAACGCTTCATCTGCTGCTGAGTGGAGATAAGTTGAATGGGGTGAGAATGGATGAATGGAGACAGAAGCATCAGTGCCCCCTGGATCTGAGAACCACCAGCCTGGGGGCAGAGGATTGAGGACTAATCCCATTCAGGGGCGTGAAAAAGGCCCCCAGAGGAGGTGGGTGGGACTGGCAGGGTGGTGCCAGGGAAAGAGGGAGAGGCATCCCATCCCGGAAGGGGACCCGAGGCAATGTGAGCTAAGAACTGCCCTGAGAAACCCCCTGACCTGCTGACGAACCTTGTAAAATCTTATGACAGATACAAGTTTGTCCGAGGCACCCCAGGCAAAAGCAATGCTGTACTTCTTGGCACTTCTCGATGACATTTCTTGGTCTTTCTAAATAAAATGAAATCCTTTTGGCACCCCTATTTGCCAAGGTTGTGAAGACCAGATACCTGCCACGTTTCAGGGCTTCTTCCGCTTCCTGGGGTTGTGTGAATACTCAAAACGTTGCCATCTGGATCCGTGGGGCAAGGCCCTGCTGCTCAGCTGGGGTGTCCGCTGGTGGAGCCCCTCGTTTAGGATGGTGAGGCCCATTCGAAGACAGACATCTCTAAACCCAGGTCTGCCACAGGGGTGTGGCTGAGACTGCCAGAGACAAGGACAACCCCACACCACAGCCACCCGAGGACCAGCTGCTTCCTGGAGCCAGGTCTCCAAGCAGGGAAAACACCATCCTCCAGGAGTCCAGCTTCCTGTTTTGGGCCCCTCGCTCTTCTTCCTTCAAAGCCCACAGCCCATATCCTCCCCACCTCGGCCATCCGGTGTGGTCCTGCCAGTGAGCCTCCCTGTTCATCAACAAAGCCTCTCTAAGGGGTTTTGCCTGGAAACCTGACAGGCCACTCATTTCCTCGCCCAGGCTTCAGGTGAGTCACAGGCCTGACTTCCACATTCTGGGGATGCTTGAACATCTTACAGTGTTGACAGCAGTGAAGAGTAGATCCCATTGCCCTTGGGTGACACCATAGTGCAGCCTTGGTTTCCCAGCAGTGGAGGGAAGGCTTGGCCCAACTGATCTTGGAGGGCCCCTCCAGCCCTGCTGTTCTGAGATTTGGGGTGAAGAGAGCCAAGGACAGCTGCTGGCATCAGAGGGAGCCCCTCCCCCCAGGCCTGCTGGGCAGGGCCTGACAGGCAGCCCCGCCAGACAACCGCCGCCCAGGGAGAGCTCACCTCCCGAATGCTGCCTTTTCTTGTCTTCCCGCATGCGATCCAAAGCAAAGCCCAACACGCTCTTCCCGGCCACCTTGTTGCCCCTGCGCGTCACCGGCACGGATGCAAGATGAGGCTGCCTTTCCTGGAGTCCTTAGGGATCCCAGCAGACCTGAATCCAGCCAGGAGCCAAGGGCTGCTCTGGAGCTGGGAGCCAGGGCGCGGGTGCTCCGTGTCACCGTCAGGGCTCCAACCTGGTGGGAGTCAGGCCAGCAGATGGCATCCCTGAAGCTGGGTGAGGTTTGGTGGCAAGGCCACCTGGCTGTTTCCCAGGGTGGGAAAGATGGGGGCAGCCCAGTCTAGAGTCAGGAGCTGGGGGCTTCCTTCCCAGGGCAGGGTCTGTCTTCTGCATGGCGGGCCCTGAGCGAGAGGTCCGCCCTGGACTCCTAGCCAAGCCTCACTGCTGGGACGGATTCCCAGGGCCCTGAGCCTGCGCTGAGGTTCTGCGCAGTCTTGACATTTAGAGCCCAAAGCTCCTCTCTCCTCTTGAGCTTTTAGTTGTCCTCGTCACCTCCTCCTCACTGGACTGCTTGCCCCCATATGTGGGGCATTCCACCCTCAACCCCAAATCATTGCCACGCAGTGCTGCTGCCTGGGCCCTGGGGTCTTTCCACGGGGGGGCCTTGTAAGTGCTCCTGGTTTTCCGGGCGATGCCAACACGCTCAGACCCTCTCCTGGGACGAAGTAACAGCTCCCCACTCATCAGGTGCCTGCCGTGTGTCTGGTGATCAACAAAGTGATGACCGCATATGTCTTATGGATCCTCGTTTCATCAGGGAGGAAACCCAGGCTCGGGGGGTTAAGCGTTTCACCCAGGAAGACACAGTCAGTGTTCAGCTCAGGCCTGTCTGACCTCAAAGGCCACGCACTGTCTCTACGGCACACCCTTCCCTAACTTCCCACCCACCGCTGAGCCTCAGCTGCGTCATAGCCCTCTGCAGCCCAGCGTGGCTACTGTGGTGGCCAGGGGCCTCCTTTGGAGAAAGCAGCACCCTCCTGCAGGTTAGGACAGGGCTCCAGGAAGAGCTGTCAGCCAGACAATCCAGGTGACTGTTCCCCCGTGTGCTCTGGCTCCCTCTCATGCCGCAGCCTGCCCTCCTGTCCCTGGGGAGAGCTGGCGGTAGGGAAAGGGGCCCCGCTTTATTCCCTGCATGTCACGAAACTCTGTTCCTGACCTCCATTCCTCAGCTCTGAAAACTTCTCTCCTATCCAGGCCCCTGTTATTTTTTTTTGGGGGGGGGGATTTTTTCAAATTTAATTTTTTATTTTATATTGGAATATTAGTTGATTTACAATGTTGTGGTAGTTTCAGGTGTACAGCAAAACGATTCAGTTGTACATATACATATATCCATTCTTTTTCAGTTTCTTTTCCCATATAGGTTATTACAGAATACTGAGTACAGTTCCCTGTGCTACACAGTAGGTCCTTGCTGATTATTTTATATATAGTAGGGTGCATATGTTAATCCCAAACTCCTAATTTATCCCCCCCCACCCCCGCACCCCCCCACACACACATTTCCCCTTTGGTAACCATAAATTTGTTTTCAAAGTCTGTGATCCTATCTCTGTTCTGTATATAAGTTCCTTTGTATCATTACACCCGAGGAACTTGAAATACTGATGCTCGGGTCCCACCCCCAGAGAGTCTGATCCAGTTATTTGGGAATGTGGCCTGGGCATCAGCAGCTTGAAAGCCCCTCATGCTGTTGGTGTGTACAGCTAGGACTGAGAGCCGCTACTCCACGCTGGGCCTGATCCGTACTTAGCTCTGTCCTGGGGCGGGCACTTCAGTCTCACTCAGTGCTGGTTGGATAGTCTGGGGAGCCAGGGTGGCAGCTGCTAGCACCCTGGGATGGGAGGAATACTGCCTGTTCTCTCCTTCTCCTGTTCCCGCTCCCTCCTTCTTCTTTTCCTCCTTCTTCTTCTTTTAATTAATAAGCTTTCTTAGAGCAGCTTAGGTTCACAGCAAAATTGAGCATGAAATACAGAGATTTCCCATATGCCCCCTTTTCCTACGTACATACAATCTCCACACTACCTACACCCCCACCAGAGAGAGATTTTTGTTACAATCAGTGAACCTATATTATCACCCAAAGTCCATAGTTTACATTGGGGTTCATTCTTGCTGTTGGACATTCTGTGGGTTTGGATAAATGTATAATGACATATATTACACAGAATAGTTTCACTGCCCAATAAATCCTCTGTGCTCTGTCTGTTCATCCCTCCCTCTCCTCAACCACAGATCCTTTTACTGTCCCCATTTTTCCAGAATGTCAATATAGTTGGAATTGTAGTCTGTAGCCTTTTCAGACTGGCTTCTTTGACTTAGTAATAGGCCTTTAAGTCCCCTCCATGTCTTTGCATAGCTTGATAGCTCATTTCTTTAAGGGCTGAATAATATTCCATTGTCTGGATGCACCAGTTTATGTATCCAGTCACCTACTGAAGGATGTCTGGGTTGATTACAAGTTTTGACAAAGAATAAAGCTGCTACAGACATCTATGTGCGGGTTTTTGTGTGGACGTAAGTTTTCGATTCATTTGGTTAAATACCAAGGAATGTGATGCCTGTATCTTATGGGAAGAGTAGATTTCATTGTGTAGGAAGACAAACTGTCTTTCAAAGTGGACTGTACCATTTTGCATTCCCATCAGAAATGAATGAGAATTCTTGTTTCTCCACATCCTCTCCAGCATTTGATGTTGTCAGTGCTTTGGATTTTGGCCATTCTAATAGGTGTGTTGTGGTATCTCATTGTTTTAATTTGCAGTTCCCTAATAACATATGATGTCAAGTATCTTTTCATATGCTTACTTGCCATCTGTACATCTTTTTTGATGAGTGGTCTGTTCAGAAATTTTACCTATATTTTGATTGTATTGTTCACTTTTATTGTTGAATTTTAAGAGTTCTTTCTATATTTTGGATAACCATCCTTTAACAATCAGATATGTCCTTTGCAAATATTTTCTCCCAGTCTGTTTCTAGTCTTCTCATTCTCTTGACAATGTCTTTTGAATACTTGAATTTTTAATTTTAATGAAGTCTAGATCATGAATTATTTCTTTCATGGATTGTGCCTTTGGTGTTGTATCTAAAAACTCATCACCAAACCCAAGGTCATCTAGGTTTTCTCCTAGGTTATCTTCTGGGAGTTTAAAAGTTTTGCTTTTTACATTTAGTTTCATGATCCATTTTGAGTTAATTTTTGTGAAGGATATACAGTTTGTGCCTAGATTCCTTTTTTTTCTTTTCTTTTTTTTTTTTTTTTTTGGCATGTAGATGTCCAGTTGTTTCAGCACCATTTGTTGAAAAGACTGTGTTTGCTCTATTGTATCACCTTTGCTCCTTTATCAAAGCTCAGTTGACAGGCTTCCCTGGTGGCACAGTGGTTAAGAATCCGCCTGACAATGCAGGGAACACGGGTTCGAGCGCTAGTCCAGGAAGATCCCACATGCGGGGCAGCTAAGCCTGTGCACCACAACCACTGAGCTGATGGTCTAGAGCCCTTGAGCCACAATTATTGAGCCCATGTGCCACAACTACTGAAGCCTGCGCACCTAGAGCTCGTGCTCCACAACAAGAAATGAGAAGCCCACACACTGCAATGAAGACTCAACACAGCCAATAAATAAATAAATAAAAATAAATTAAAAAAAAAAAACCTCAGTTGACTGTATGAGTCCATCCTCGGGTCTTGATTCTATTTCACTGAACTATTTGTCTGTTCTTTCACCATACCACACTGTCTTGGTTACTGTAGCTTAATAGTAAGCTGAGTAGTGTCAATCATCCCACTTTCTTCTTCTTCAATATGGTGTTGCTATTCTCAGTTTTTGTCTCTCCAAAATTGTCATCTTGCCAATACAGAGACTTTCTTTCCATGACTATGGAGTATCTCTCCATGTACTTAGTTCTTCCTTGATTCCATTACTCAGAGTTTTGTAGTGTTCCTCATACAGATCTTTTTTTTAAATAAATTTATTTATTTATTTATTGGCTGTGCTGGGTCTTCGTTGCTGCATGCGGGCTTTCTCTAGTTGCAGAGAGTGGGGGCTACTCTCCATTGTGGTGCTTGGGCTTCTCATTGCAGTAGCTTCTCTTGTTGCAGAGCACGGGCTCTAGGCACCAGGGCTTCAGTAGTTGTGGCACGTGGGCTCAATAGTTGTGGCTCGCGGGCTCTAGATTGCAGGCTCTATAGTTGTGGAGCATGCCTTAGTAGCTCCACGGCATGTGGGATCCTCCCAGACAAGGGCTGAAACCCATGTTCCCTGCATTGCCAGGTGGATTCTTAACCACTACACTACCAGGGAAGCCCCGCTCATATAGATCTTGTACATATAATATTTTGCTAGATTTATATCTAAATATTTTATTTTGGGGGGTACTAATATAAATGACAATTTGGTTTTAATTTTAAATTTCACTTGTTTGTTGCAAGTGTATAGGGAAATGATTAACTTTTATGCATTAACCTTGTATCCTGAAGCTTGAAATTAATAAGTGATTATAGCTAATCACTTATTAATTTCAGGAATTTTTTTGTCTGTTCTTTCAGATTTTTCTGTATAGTCATTGACATCATCTGTGAGCAAAGAGTCTTATATCTTCCTTCTCATTCTGTCTACCTTTTATATCTTTTTTCTTGTCTTACTGTGTTAGCTAGACCTTCCAGTGAAAGAAAAGGAATGGTATGAGGGACATCTTTGCCTTGTTGCTGATCTTAGCAAAAAAGCTTTGAGTTTTTCATCATTAAACATGATCTTAACTGTAGGTTTTTGTAGATTTTTTTTATCAGGTAAAAGAAATGTCCCTTTATTCCTAATTTGCTGAGCATTTTTATGATAAATGAATGTTGGATATTTTCAAATGCTTCTCTGCATCTATTGATATGATCATTTGATTTTTCTTCTTTTAGCCAGTTGATGTAATGAATGACATTAATTGATATTCTAATGTTGAATCATTCTTGCACATGTGGAATAAATCTCACTTTGGTCATGGTGTGTACTTCTTTTCATAAATTGTTGAATTTGATTTGCTATATTTTGTTGAAGATTTTTGCATCTATGTTTATGAGAGATACTGTTTAGTGGGGTTTAGTTTTCGGGTTTTTTTTTTTTTTTTTTTTTTGCAATGTTTTTGTCTGATTTTAGTACTAGGGTAGTGCTGGCCTCATAGAATGATTTATGAAGTATTCCCTCTGCTTCTGTATTCTGGAAGAAATTGTAGGGAATTAGCATAATTTTTTCATTAAATATTTGATAGAATTTACCAGTGAACACATCTAGGACTGGTGTTTTCTGTTTTGAAAGGTTGTTAATTATTGATTCAATTTCCCTTACTAGATATAAGCCTATTCAGATTGTTTGTTTCTTCTTGTGTGAGTTTTGGCAAATTGTCTTTTTAAAAGAATTGGTCCATTCCAACTAGGTTACCAAATTTGTGGGCATAGTGTTGTTCATAATAATATTCCTTTGTTATTGTTTTAATATCCATGGGATCTGTAATGATGTTCCCTCTTTCATTTCTGATATTAGTAATTGTGACTTCTATTTTTCTTAGAAGAAATCAATGGCTAGAGGCTTGTTGATTTTATTGATGTTTTCAGAGAAACAGCTTTTGGTTTCATTAATTTTTCTCTATTGATTTCTTTCCTGTTTTCAATATAATTGATTTCTGCTCTGATTTTTATTATTTTTCTTCTGATTATTTTGGATTGAATTTGCTCTTCTTTCTTCTAACGTCCTAACAAGGAAGCTTACCTTACTGATTTTAAATCATTCTTCTTTTCTAATACATGCATTCAAGGCTATAAATTTTCCTCTAAGTACCACCTTTGCTGCATCCCACAAATTTTGATAAATTGTGTTTTCATTTTCATTTAGTCCAAAATATTTTAAAATTTCTCTTGAGATTTCTTTTTCAACCCATATGTTGTTTAATCTCCAAATACTTTGGGATTTTCCAACTCTCTTTCTGTTATTAATTTCTACTTTAATTCTTTATGGCCTGAGAGCAGACACTGTGTAATTTATATTCTTTTAAGTTTGTTAATTTGTGTTTTACAGCCCAGAATGTGGTCTATCTTGGTGAATGTTCCATGTGACTTTGAGAAGAATGTAAAATCTGCTGTTGTTGGATGAAATAGTCTGTACATGTCAATTATATCCAGTTGATTGATAGTGCTGTTGAGTTCAACTATGTCCTTACTGATATTCTTCCTGCTGGGGTGTTAATGTCTCCAACTATAATAGTGGATAATCCATTGCTCCTTGTAATTCTATTAGTTTTTGCCTCACATATTTCAATGCTCTGTTGATAGGTGCATATACAAAAAGATTGTTGTGCCTTCTTGGGGAACTGACCTCTTTATCATTATGTGATGCCCCTTTTTATCCATGATAACTTTCCCTGCACTGAAGTCTGCTCTGTCTGAAATTAATATAGCTAGTCTTTCTTTCTTTTGATTAGTGTTAGAAGGATATAATTTTCTTCATTCTGTTACTTATAATTTACATGTATTTTTATATTTAATGTGGGATTCTTGTGGACAGCATACAGTTGGGTCTTCTTTGTTTGTTCTATCCACTCTGATAATCTCTGTCTTTTAATTGATATATTTAAATCATTGACATTTAAGGTGATCATTGATATAATTGTATTAATATCTATACTATTTGTTACTGATTTCTATTTGCTGCCCTTGTTTTTTTTTTTCCTATTTTTGTCTTATATTTTCTACCTTTTGTGGTTTTAAGTGAGCATTTTATATCATTCCATTTTCTCTCCTTTCTTAGCATTTCAATTATATTTTTTAATGGTTGCCCTAGAGTTCACAATATATATTTACAATTAATCCAAGTCCACTTTCTTTTTTTTTTAAATAAATTTATTTATTTATTTATCTATTTATTTATTGGCTGCATTGGGTCTTTGTTGCTGTGCACAGACTTTCTCTAGTTGTGGCAAGCAGGGGCTACTCTTTGCTGTGGTGTGTGGACTCCTCACTGCAGCGGCTTCTCTTGTTGTGGAGCACAGGCTCTAGGCACATGGGCTTCAGTAGTTGTGGCACGTGGGCTCAATAGTTGCAGAACATGGGCTTAGTTGCTCCATGGTATGTAGGATCTTCCTAGAGCAGGGATTGAACCCGTGTCCCCTGCATTGGCAGGCAGATTCCTAACCACTGTGCCACCAGGGAAGTCCCCCAAGTCCACTTTCAAATAACACTATACCACTTCACAGTACTACAAGCACCTTATAACTTAATTTCTTTCTCTCATCCCTCGTATCTTTGCTGTCATAAATATATATATGTCATTTATATATATATATAAAATTCCTGCTCTGGTAATTCTAACATATATATGTGTGTGTGTGTGTGTATATATTCAAATGCATTGTTGCTATTATTATTTTGAGCAAATTGTTATCTCAGACCAGTTAGAATAATAAAAATAAAAGTTTTTATTTTACATTCACTTATTCATTCTCTAATGCTCTTGCTTTATGTGAGTCAGAGCTTCTGACCTATGTCATTTTCCTTCTTTCTGAAGAACTTCTTTTAACATTTCTTTCAAGACAGTTCTACTGATAACAAGTTCTCTCAATTTTTATGTGTTTGAGAAAGTCTTAATTTCTTTTTCACTTTTAGAAGGATAATTTAACAGGGCACAGAATTCTAGGTTGGTGATTTTTTTCTCTCAACACTAAATATTTAACTCCATACTCTTCTTGCTTGCATGGAGATAAGTTAGATATAATTCTAATCATTGCTCCTCTATAAGTAAGATTTTTTTCCTCTAGTATCTTTCAAGATTTTTTTCTCTATCTTTGATTTTTTGAAAATTAAATATGATATGCCTAGGTGTAGCTTTTTGTGTTGTTTTGTTTTGTTTTGGCATTTATCCTGCTTGCTGTTTCTGAGCTTCCTGGATCTGTGGTTTAGTGTCTAACATTAATTTTGGAAAATTCTCAGTCATTATTGTTTCAAATGTTTCTTGTGTTCCTTTCTCTCTTTCTTCTCCTGCTATTCCCATTACATTTTTTAAGTTGTTTCACAATTCTTGAATACTTTGTTCTGTGTGTGTGTGGGGGGGGTGAGTCTTTTTTCTCTTTGTTTTTTAATTTTGGAAGTTTCCATTGTCATACTTTCAAGCTCAGGGATTCTTTCCTCAGCTAATGAGCCTGTCAAAGGCATTCATCATTTCTGTTACAGGTTTGTTTTCTGTTTTTTAATCTCTAGCATTTCCTTTTGGTTCTATCTTAGAAACTACACATTTCTGGTTACTTTATCCACCTGTTCTTGCATGTTGTCTACTTTTTCCATATTAATTATAGTTTAAAAAAAATTCCTGCTCTGGTAATTCTAACATTCCTGCCATATCTGACACTGGTTCTGATGCTTATTCGGTTTCTTCAGACTATGGTTCTTGCCTGCTAGTGTGCCTTGTAATTTCTTTGTTGAAAGGCAGACATGATATATTGGGTAAAAGGAACTGTGGTAAATAAGCCTTTAGTGATGTAGTGGTGAGGTGTAGGAGGAGGAGAAGCATTCTATAGTCCTGTACCCCTGAACTGTAAACTTCATCAATGCTTCTCATCTGTCCTTCACTACCCACCTTAGGTGGGATAGGATGGCTGGAAAGGACTGGAGCTGTGTGTTTCCCTTCCCCATACAGAAAGCTAGAGTAGGCTGGCATTAGATATTTGCCTTCCCCCAAGTTGGTTAGGCTCTGATAAAACCCCACTAGTTTAGGGTATTGCAAAATAGATTCTCCTGGCATGTTGAGAAGAACCCAGTGCTGTGGCATATGTCAGAATGACCCCTTTTCCCTTCTCCCTGCCAGAAGCACAAGGGGACTTTTTTTCCTCCAATATTCACTGTGAGAACCTGGTAGAGCTCCTGGAGGTAAAACTCACAAAAGCATGGGAGACTCCCATGACAGATTACCCCTGGAGTTTTTAACTCTCAGAGTTGTTCACGTTGAGCCTCCAGCAATTCACTATTTACAGTTCAGGTTTCCCTACCCTGACACTCGTTCCCAAAGAGGTTAGTGCTCCAATAAGTTGTGATTCTCTGTATCCAACCTATCTGTGTCTCCAATTTTCCAACCTCACTTCTCTGATGGATTTAAGAAGAGTTGTTGATTTTTCAGTTTGTTCAGTTTTTAAACTTGTTGTCAGGACACAATGGCAACTTCCAAGCTCCTTACATGCCAGACTAGAAACCGGAAGTGCCTTCCTCTGCCATCTAATGCCTGCCCTCCAGCAGCTCCTCACCACTCATGGACAGGCCCATGCAGGTGACTCTCTGGGGCCCCAAGGGCAGAATAGAAGAGCACATCCTGGGGAGGTTACATTTGACCAGTGGAAATGGACCAGCAGGTGGTATAGGGAACCAGCACTCCTGCCAGCTCCACTCCACTCTCCATCCTTGGGCCCCACTGCCTTCCTCTGGGAGGCACCTAAGTTCTAGGACCTGTACACACTCAGTCTAAAGCACTCTCCCCACCCACCCCGGGCTCCCTCCTAACTTTCCTAATTAGCTCTGAATCAGCCTCCAGAATAACTCAGGCAACCTGACCCCAATCTAGTTTGGGATTTTCTGATATGCTGTCATGAAATAGAGCCTGACTTGTGGAAGGCCTCCAGTAAATCTTTGTGACAGAAATGAGTGCATAGAACTGTGTTTCCTTCCTTAATGTGTGTGGTTCCTGCTGTAATCAAACATTCATTGAGATGATTATATATAATGTACATTTTTCCCTTTAGGCCATGAGGAATTATTTTTTCATAACTGAATTCCCTACATTTAGCACAATGTGGCTTATAGTAGGAAATCAACAAATATTCCGTGAATGGATAGATGGGTGGATGATGAGAGTGTGTTGAGTCCCTCATTGAACAGGGGTTTAAATGTGTTTGGGAGCCACGTCACATATGTGGAGGCAAGGATGGGAAAGCATTGTTCTGGGATGAACTCACTGGTGTTCTGGGGAGACTGTCAGCAAGACAAGCTTGCACCTGGAGGCTAAATACCTTGTGGATTATGCAAAAGCATTTTTTGGTGGATGTGTTGGGGTAGTGGGGAAAGGAAGTCTTTTGCCCCAGTCAGCAGCTCATGTCAACGGCAGGCAAGTAGAAAGCAGGCAGGTCCGGTGGGAGGAGAGCTTGTTGGGACCAGACACTCAGAAACCAGCCAGTGTTCTCAGCCGGTACTGACTCATGGACAGCCTCTAGGCGGTGGGCAGAAATGGGCCCTCCAAACCCAAGTTCTGGGGCTCTGCATTGGCAGGGAGGTCGGGATCCTAATTGACGGGCTGTAGGAAACTAACAGGATGATGAAGGCTAATGGGGCCTTACGGAAGGTGAGGATGAGGATCTTGGTGGGGTAGGCTGATGTCAGAAGCAGGTGCTCCCTGGGTGGTCAGAGCCCTCAGCGGGAGGAATGGAGGCCAGGCTCTCATGGTGCTAGTCTTAGACTTCCACCAGCCTATGGATGGAGCCCCATGCTGTGAACTGCAAGGTTCTGGCTATTCCCATTTGTGAGACCTCAGGTTTGTTGTGGCAATGCAGATGGTCAGAGGTCCACAGATGGGAAAACAGGCCCAGAGTGGGTAAGATAATATCCAGGGAGCCACAGGAAGGCAGCAGGTGATCTGAACCTAGGGCTGATGTCCCAGGGCTCCAGGGCCACCCATTTACTATCTTTGGAAGCTTGCTCTAACCTCTCTGAACCTCAGTGTACTCATCTATAGAATGGGGATAATAATACCTACCTTAGAGGATTGTTGTATTAGTGAGATCATTCGTCCATTCAATAAATATTTATTGAGGACTATGGCAGACACTGCTAGTTATCCTCCCTTCTTGGAAACAGAACCCCCACTTTTAGCTGGGAACATAGCTACCTGGAATAGATTACATTTCCCCCACTTCCGTTGCATGTGTGGTGATGAGACTTGAGAAGATAGGTGGAAGTGGTATATGAAATTTTGATAAGCCTGATAACAAGGAAGCATGATTTGCATTCCCTCCTCCTTACCAGCTAGAATTTGGCAGTGATAGCTAGAGCAGCCACCATGGACCATGGCACAAGGCAGGGTAGAAGATGCATGGATTCCTGATCATCAGGGGGTCCCCATTCCATAATTGTGGGATAAGAAATGGGACTCCTCACCACTGGCCTTTGTTCCCATGAGACAAAAATGAATGTGTATTTCTTTAAGTCGCCATTATTCTGGGTTTTCTGTCACTCACTGCTACACCCAATCCTAGTTGACACAAGGGCGAATTGTGTGCCAGGCCCTGGACTCTGCACTAGTGATCATGAAACAGAGAACAGAACCACACGCAGCCCCTTTCCTCCTGAAGCTGCCAGTCTGGTGGAGGTGAGAGACAATCAGAAAAGCTCATGCAGAAGCGAAAAGTACAAATGTGTCATTGGGGGGACAATACAAGGCCTTGACCTCAACACGGAAGCAGCAATCTGAAGGGTGAGAGGATTTACCAGGTGGTGGAGAAGTGAAGATGGTCGCAGGGTGAGGAAACACCCCGTGGCAGAAGGGACAACAGCACAAAGGGACAACAGAAGGGGGCCAGGGAGGCCATGGGCAGAGCTGGGACTGCGTGATGTGAGGCGAGGCAGAGGCCAGACCACATCAGCCGCGGCAGTGCAGTCTTGCTCCTCAAAGCAGTGTGGACGACAACACCTGTAAAGCGCCCAGCACGCTACCTGCTCAGCAGAGGCCGGGCTGTCTGCAGTGTATTTTGAGAGGATTGGATGATCATAGGAGAACCAGGACTCAGGAGAGCCCCTGGTCAGCAGAGTGAGGGGAAGACATCAGAGGAGGAAAAGGAGGGACATGGAGGTGGTCCAGTGGAGGAGCAGGGAGACGACCAGGAAAGCCCTTGATTACTTTAAGGGCTAGGTGTGTGGCCCACATGTGACATTTTCTCTTGGTGCCTTGGACAAGCTCTCACTCCTGAACCCTGGGTGAGAATGGCTTTTATCTTTTTAAATAGAAACTGACAAGGAGCTTGTCCGGGGTCCCCAAAACGCAAAACAGAGATAGCAGACACAGAAGAAGGAGCCAAGGCCAAAAACAACCATGAGAAAGTGAGGCCTCTGGGAATCTGCCGAAAACTTGGGAAGAAATTTAGACTCCCCAGGACAGGGTGGGTTTGAGCCTGGCTTGTCTGGACCTCAGAGGCCAGACGCCCCCTTCCCTGCAACAGTCAGCCACGCAGCTCTGAGCTGCCTGTCTAGGGCGATAGGGGTTGGGAGTGAGTCACGGGCTGGGAGAGGGCTTTAGGGAAACATGAAAAGCCCCTGGGGCCAGGGTGACGGAATGTTTGGTTCTCTCAGCACTCCTGAGTCATCCACCTCTGCTGGCTGGATCCCCAGCCCCCTGTGCATCAGGGGTGCCGATTTCCCAGGGAAGGTGAAGGAGATGCCCAAGATGCTGCTGTAGTTGGGATAGAGACTGAAACAGGAGGGAAGGGGAAAGGACACAGCATAGCCCAAGGACACAACATAAAATAAGTAGAACCAAATGGGTCCAAGATGGCAGACTAGTGGACTTCCACAAGACCTTGATCTTCAGTGTAATCTCATTGTGACACATCAGCAAGCTAAATGACACACCCACTGGCACCATGACAGTTAGGCCGACCATCAAAGATCAAAGAGTGGTCAGTGGCCCAATTCCTGAAACTCTCTGCCCCTTCCCCAAAATAGCTGGAATACTCCTCCCACTCCATAGCCTATGAAATTACCCACCCCTGTAAAAACTGACAACCCCATACCCTGGGCCCACTTTCGCCTTCTCAGATGGCCCACACTCTGTCTGTGGAGTGTGATTCTCTGTAAATAAACCCACTTCTTACCTATCACTTTGTCTCTCACTGAATTCTTTCTGCGATGAAACATCAAGAACTTGAGCTTCATCAAGTCCTGAAAGCAGGTGTGTGATCTCAGTTAAAAGACCGTGGGTTTTGGCCAGGTTTGAGTTCCAGCCACATGGGTTCAAGTCCCATTCTGAGGTGCATGGTTTCAAGATGCTGGAGCTCAAGGCCTCATCAGGCCCCTGAGCAAACCTGCACAGGGGCATGAGAAGAACCCAGGCCTTGAGGGATGGCTGAGGCACCCTGCACCTCTGGGGACTTGTGTGACAGGAAGGGACTCAGGCTTCCCTTCACCTCACCTGAGACAGCTGATGGCTGAGCTGCCTGATGTTTGCTTGCCCCATTTGCTTTATTTTTTTTTAATTTATTTATGCATTTATTTATTTATTGGCTGTGTTGGGTCGTCATTGCTTCATGCAGGCTTTCTCTAGTTGCGGAGAGCGGGGGCTACTCTTCGTTGCGGTGCATGGGCTTCTCATTGTGGTGGCCTCTCTGGTTGTGGAGCACGGGCTCTAGGCACTCGGGCTTCAGTAGTTGCAGCACATGGGCTCAGTAGTTGTGTCTCACAGGCTCTAGAGCGCAGGCTTAGTAGTTGTGGTGCACGGGCTTCATTGCTCCGTGGCATGTGGGATCCTCCTGGGGCAGGGATCGAACCCGTGTCCCCTGCATTGGCAGGCGGATTCTCAACCACTGTGCCACCAGAGAAGTCCTGACTCGTTTGCTTTAGATTTTCTTCTTCCCATCCTCCTTCTGTCCTTCCTTCCTTCCTTCCTCCCTCCTTCCCTCCGTTCCTCTCTCTCTCTGTTTCTCTCCCTCCCTGCTTCCCTTGCTCCCTCCCTTTCTTTAAATTTTAAAATTATTATAACCAATACCAAAAAGTACCCAAAAGAATAAGGAAGAAAATAAAAATATCTGAACTCCCACCCTCCTGAGATGACTACCATTCTGGTGACAATCTTCTCATTCTTTTAAAAACTGGTATTTTTTAAAGTAAACGATTTAAAAGTGGATTTAGATATTCAGAAAGTTGGCAAAGATAGCGCAGAGAGTTCCCATATACTGCCCCTGTCTTAGTTCAGCCTGCTTTAACAAAAACACTACAGACAGGTGGCTCAAACAATAAATATTTATTTCCCACAGTTCTAGAGTCTGGAAAGTCCAAGATCAAGGTCCTGGCAGACCCAGTGTTTTGGCGAGGGCCCTCTTTCTGGTTGCGGACAGCTGTCTTCTCCTTGTATCCTCACCTGGAGGCGAGCAGAGACCATAAACAAGGCACTCATCCCATTCAGGAAGGCCCCACCCTCCTGACCTAATCCCCCCCAAAAGGCCCCACCTTCTAATATGATCCCATTTGAGGAGGACACAAATCTTCAGGCCATACATCCCCACAAGTAATTTCTCCTGTTACTGTGAACATCTCAAGTATGTGTGGCACGTCTGTTACAGCTAGTGAGCTCACACATATAACTAAAGCCTACACTGTACGCAGGTTTGCTTCGTTTTCCCTAACGTCCTTTTTCATTCCAGGATCCCATCCGGGATTTCCTTGCCATGTTTCCTTAGCTTTCCTTGCCATAGCTCCTTTTGGCTATGGCAGTTTCTCAGACTTCCCTCGTTTTTAACAACCTTGAGAGTTCTGAGAACTGGTCACATATATTCTACAATGTCCATCAATTGGGATTTGCCTCAAGTTTTTCTCATGATTAGACTGAGGTTATGGGGCAGGGGTTGGGCCTCTCTAGAAGAGGCAGCAGCTAGTGGGCGGGGGAAAAGCACGAACTGGGCCTTCCCTTAAGGGGAGGAGCGTATCTGGTTCCTACAGACCCTCCTGGTCCTGGCTGATTTCCCAGACCAGCAGAGAAGAGGAAGAAGGATGCAGTCAGACTGGGGAGTCCCCCAGGGCAATGTCCACCCCCAGGCTTCCTTCCTAAATGACTCAAGCTCATGGTCTTATGTTGATTATTAATCACAATGACTGGCATGCATGCAGCCCTTCAGAGCTTACAAAGGATTCTTATTAATAATAAAATGAACCACTAGAAAAGCTGCCCCAGCGCTGGGCAGTGAGATAAAGTGCTATTGTTAGTAACCCTCGGGGGAGTTGATATCAGGCCCATTTCACAGATGAGAAACAGGCTTACTGAAGCTAAGTTGCCTGTCCAGTAATAAGGCTGAGATGTGAGAAAACGGAGATTCAAACCCGGAGCTGACCTGGCTCAGTTCCAGGCTTCCTCTCTTGCACAGCCATCCACACACATTAATTTACAGCCACTCTTCTCATTTATACAAACAAAGAGACGGAGGCTCACAGAGGAGAGGTGCCCGGCCCACAGTGGCCCAGCCCAGCATTACTGATGGCCCTGGGCAGACCCCAGGCATTCTCATCCACCCAGGGTCAGGGTTGGGGCCCTGGGGTGTGGCCTGAGGGGCACTTTGCAAGCAGCCAGCCAGGTGGCATATCTAGGGAAGGCGTGTGTGGGTGGAGCCTTGCTGGGGCCCTGCTGGGTTGGGGTCCTGCCCCGCTGCTCCCTGCAGGGCTGCCCAGGTGTGGCCGGTGGTCCCAGCCACTCCCGAGCAGGAAGGGGACCAGAAAGGACCTCCACGATCACCCCTCCCTGCACCCTGGACAGCCTGAGAGCTTCAGTCCACAGCTGCTTCCTCAGCCCGGACCAAGCCTGGCACAGAGCAAGGCTCACAAAATCCTGAGGCCTGGATACGTCAGTCAGTCAGTCCAGTGCCCATGGGCTAGGATGCCATCCTCACTGGCCCTGGTGATGACCTCGCCTTCTTCCCAGAGATGGGACACTCATTTCCCACTCTCAGGGCACCTGCCTCTGTTTTTGGATGGTCCTATCTCTTAACCTACAGGTTTCCCTTTAACTGGACCAAAACATCTTCCCTTTGGCTTTAGCTCAGTCCTCTGGGGCCACATACAACAAGGCCTTTTTCTCTTTTTCACGCTCACCTGGTGCCCCAGCCTCACCCCAAGCAGCCCCGGCTTCACCTCCAGCCACGCCTTCCCCAGGGCCCCATCTCCACCCTGGCCTCCCTCCTAATGCACTCCCACTTCCCTCTTTCCCTCCTGCTCCCCGTTACAGGTCGAGTTGCATCCCCCCACAATTGATGTGGTGACTTCCGAATGCCAATACCTCAGAGCGTGATCTTATTTGGGAACATGGGCATCACAGATACAATTGGTTAAGATGAAACCATGAGGGTAGGTCCTAATCCAATATGACTGGTGCCTTAATAAAAAGGGGAAATTTGGACATAAAGGCAAACACACATAGAGGGAAAGTGATGAGAAGATTCACGGGGAGAAGACGTCAATCTATAAGCCAAGGAGCGAGGCCTGGGGCAGGTGCCTCCTCCCAGCGCTTAGAAGGAACCAGCCCTGCTGGTTCTCAGACTTTCAGCCTCCAGAACTGGAGTGCTTTTCTGTAGTTTAAGCACCCAGTCTGTGGTCCTTCATTACGGCAGCCCCAGAAAACAAGCACACCCCCTTTCGTTCATCCATTCAAAACTGCTGAGCCCCTGACCTGTGCTGGAGATAAAGTAGTGAAGATTAGCAGAAGGGACAGAGGATAGATAACAGAAAGGGGCTGCCTTCAAGGAGCTCACACTTCACGGGGCTTACACAGGCAGGTCATAAATACCTTAGGATGAAATAATCCCACACTGATAAGAGCTCTGAAGGAAATAAAATGTGGGCTCTTTGGCTCTTCATCAACTCTCTCCCCATCAGCCCTTTTGCCTCTTCTGCACAAAGAACTCAGGCCTCTTCCAACCTAATAAGGCCTTTGCCCAACGCTGCCATGCTCCCCCAGACTGCCCAGCCGTTCACCATCCTGTCTCTGAATAAACCCTTGAGAGCATACTCTCCACACCTGGCACCTCCAGCTCGCCTGCGTTCCTGAATCTCCAAGACTGCAGCGTGCTCCCCACAGCCCCCCAGACTGCTCTTCAGCCGCCCCCCACGTCCTCGCCACCGCCCACCTTCCCGCAGCCTCTGCTGCCTTCCTGGACTCATATCCTCTCTCAGCTGCCAGGAGCCTTCCCTCTCCCCGCTACTCTTCTCTTTTGCGGCCTCCTTGCCCTGCTCCCACTTAAACTTTTTTTCACATGGAAGAATTTCAAGCCTACAGAAAAGTTGCAAGAACAGTACAATGAATACCCTTCTATCTTTCATCTAAATTCACCAGTTGTTAACATTTTGCCACTTTGCTTTGCCTCTACATGGGCATACTTACCACTATTATTTACTAAGCCATTGGAAAGGAAGTTAGAGCCGTGGTGACGTATCACCCTGAAATACTTCAGCTGTATCTCCTAAGAGCAGGACAATCTATGTAACTTCAATTTAAACATCAATTAAGGGAATTTTATATCAATACATTACTATTATTGAACATAGAGTCCAAATTTAAATTTCATCAATTGCCCTAATTCATGTTCTTTGAAGCATTTTTTTTTTCCTGATCCGACAGCCCACCTAGCATCTCACATTGCACTGAGTTGTCACATCCTGCTCCCCTTCAGAGAGCCAGCAACTCCGAGGGTTGCCCACCCGCAGCACAAGCCTCTCTGACATCAGTCATCCCCTCTGTGTGGATGGCCCTGGGTTTGCACCTGTGCCGTGATCTCCCGCCCTGCTTTGCCCCCCTTCTCTGTCTCGTGGTTATTCACTGCTCACTGCACTGCCAGCTTCCCCCAGGCAGGGATCCAAGTTCACCTCTTTATTCCCAGTGCCAGGCACAGTGCATGGAGAGCACATCACGGAAGAGAGGGAGAACTACCCGCCCGGGGTCACCCAGTCCTGGATTTAAACTGTGGCCCCACCAGCCTCTGTTGTGCTCTCTGTCAGGTTAATTAACACTTGCTCGGAGCAGATAATACAGCCTACCCTGCTGGGCTACTCAGAGTATTTCCTTAGGTACTGGCTCATAGTATCCTGAAAGGAAGGAAGGCAGGAAGAAAAAAGGGAGGGAGGCTGGGAGGGAGTGGGAGAGGAAGGATGTCGAGTAGAGCTCAAAACCTAGGAGGGAAATGGAGACCCAACCCAGTCCCACCCTGAGCTCCTGGACTCACCCCCCCACCCCACCCCCAACCCCTGAGTTCTAAGCAGCCTGACCTTCCCAAGCTCAGTGGAGAGAGAGCCTTACATGAAGGAAAGCACATTTCATGACACACGAAATCAAGCTGGTCAGAAGCTGGCTTCCAAGATGGAGAAGTGGGATTCAAGCATCTTTGAAAGAGATCCAGCCCATCCGCTTGACCAGACCCTTGATGAGCATAATAACCTGGCCATAAACCAGCCCAGCTAGGGAAAACTGCCTGCCTCCACAAGGAAGAAACTACCAACCTGGGATCCCATGGACCCAGGGCCCTCCAAAACCGGGCTGTGGGCTCAGGGGCCAAGGCTTCCCGCGGTAGGAAGGACCAGCTGCCCCAGGAACGCGTTCGTTAATATCAGATTCTTGGGCAACAGCTGGACCCAATTTAGCCGCGGAACACTGACAGCGAGGCCTGGCTGCCAGCCAGCACCCTGCAGAAGGCCTGAGCCCGCCATTCCCTTTTCCACGGAGATACAGTTGCTGAGGACTTGCCCTGGCCCACCCAGCCCCCTTTCGCCTTCCAAGCAGCCCAGGGAAGGAGTGGGAGCAACCGGCACTCGCTGGGAACCCAACCTTTGTCTCCTGCAGACTGGTCACCCTGCCTGCCTCCCAGGTTTTCCCAAACACTGACGTGATTGCCGCGGCTCTCTGTCTGCATGGATTTTGGGGTTTCCGGGGGTAACACCTCCACCCAGTGCAAAAGGACACACATATGCTCCCCAAAAACACACACACATACACACACACACAGGTGCACGTAGGCACACCATGCTGCTCTCTGGTATTGCACTTCCATCATGCGCTGCACTTGGAAGTCCCAGGTTCTCAGAGCAGGCAGAACATCTAGCACAACCCTCGTTGTCCAGAGAGGGGCAGGGACTTGGCGAAGGTCAACCAGCAAAACAGGTCCCCATGCCAGTGTACTCCACTGCAAATAAATAATATTTATTAATGATAATGTGACATGATGTTTACTAGGTGCCTAATTTAAACCAGATCTCCTGATGGGTATTTGAAATACAGTCATTCTTTTAAATTAATCCTCAAAATAACTGGAGGCTTGGTGAGGTTAAATATTTCTCCCAAAGCCACATACCTTTAAACAGTGGCAAAGCTGGAAATCAAACTCAGGGCTGCCTGACATCAAATGATAAGATTTCCTGCATTGCAGTTCTGATGTCTGAAATTCCACCAGTCAGTCTTCCCAGGCCCTGTGATTAGAATGTAAATGGCCCTGGAAAGGTCCTGCCTTAAACCACCCCCAGCTAACCCCGGAGGGGGAGCAGGAGGGAAGGACACCAGAAGGGGACGTGGTGCCTCCCACAAGATGAAAGGGTGTGAGGGACACTTTTTCCAGCCTTCCCAAGTTGTCAGCCTCAGAGATGTGAGGTGGAGGTGGAGGCTTCTGAAAATGCCTTCCTGGGAAGAGATCTCTTCTGTGGGAGAAGAGTTTTCCAGCTGTGCTGTGATGGATGGGGCAGGGGGTAGGGAAGTGGCGCTCTAGGCACCGTGAGTGGAGTACATAGATGAAATCTTCCTGGGGCAATTTGGTCATTTAGATCAGGAGGTTTTCTTTTCTCTTCTTTCCTTTTCTTTTTTTTTTTTATTTTTTTATTTTGTATTGGAGTATAGCCGATTAACAATGTGATAGTTTCAGGTGCACAGCAAAGAGACTAAGCCGTACATATACACGTATGCACATTCTCTCCCAAACTCTCCTCTCATCCAGGCTGCCACATCAGTTTGAGCAGAGTTCCCTGTGCTACACAGTAGGTCCTTGTTGGTTATCCATTTCAAATATAGCAGTGTGTACATGTCAGTCCCACACTTCTTAACTATTCTTTCCCCTCACCCTTCCCCCCGGTACCCATAAGTTCTGTCTGTGAGTCTGTTTCTGTTTTGTAAATAAGTTCATTTGTATCATTTCTTTCTAGATTCTGCATGAAGGGATATCATACGATATTTCTCTTTTTTCCGCCTGACTTCACTCAGTATGCCAATCTCTAGGTCCATCCATGTTGCCGCAAATGGCATTACTTCATTCTTTTTAATGGCTCAGTAATATTCCATTCTACATCTTCTTTACCCATACCTCTGTGGGTGGACATTTAGGTTGCTTCCATGTCTTGACTATCATAAACGTGCTGCAATGAACATTAGATTGCGTGTATCCTTTCGGACCATGTTTTTCTCTGGATATGTGCCCAGGAGTGAGATTGCAGGGTCATATAGTAGCTCTGTTTTTAGTTTTTTGAGGAACCTCCATACTCTTCTTAAATCAGGAGATTTTCAAATGTGCTTCCTTTATGACCCAGTCTTACTGTCCTGACCTCCTTGCTGAGCTTAGAGCACCAGGTACACTCAATAAGTGAAAAAGAGCATGTAACAAAAATGTATGTAGGGATTGCGCCCAAAAATGTATCTGTAGAGTGATCACAAGTGACTTTCATGTTTCCAGTATTTGTCATCTTTTCTTTTTGTTGTTGTTTTTTTTTGTTTGTTTTTTAAACAGATGTATTTAAAGCCATTGTTCTAGTTTCTGTGACATTCACCCCCCTTTTTGGATTGCTACAACCTTGGTTTCCCTCCCACACAATCAGTCCACTTATTCCAGGCAGGGTGGGCATGTGACCTGGGCATGTGACCCAGTCATGGCCAATCAGAATCCTCCCACTTGGCTACAGTGATTGGTACAGGGATAAACACATGATTTGAACCAGGCCAATGGAATTCGGTTCTGAGACTTTTGTTGAAACTATTGGGAAAGAGACACCCGTTTTCACGGATGTTATGAAGCCAGCAGGAGGTAAGCCTGGAGCTGTCGGCAGTCATCCTGCCACTCATTCCAGATGGGGGATGTCTCTTCCTCATTATGAGGGGCGGTGTGTGCAGTGGGAGCCAAATTCTTCCTGATTCTCAACCACAGCATCGGAAGTTCTACCATCATTGTTCCTTTGACTCACATAGGCCTTCTAGACTCAAAATGGCAATGCCCTTGGGAAAGGTTATATGGGTTAATAACTAAAATAGATCAGAATCCTCCCATTTGGGCCTGCTTTCTGTGGGTCATGATGAAAATAACACCAAGGCAGGAAATGAGGTCAGCAAGATCAGGGACTGATTGACAGCATCCAAGTTTTCTGTCCATCCCCTGCAACTCCTCAAGCATATGAAAAAACTCCCTTGGGTGGATGGGGATGGGAAGGTCACATGAGGGTCAGCATGCTTAAAGAAAGTAGAGAGAAAATGTGAGATTGTGGTATAAAAAGCAGGTTGAATGAGAAGAAAATCTTGCTCAGCCTGAAGAACTAAAAAGGCACAGACTGACTTCAAAGGAATCTTCATCCATGTTCGAAGCCAGAGGTTTTGCTCCTTACTCTAAGCAGAAAGTAGTTTGTGCTTCTGGGTTGAGCAACCACCAGAAGTAGCCAGGAGAAGCCAAATGCACTTCTGAATCCACTTGCTTTAGGTTCTACTTATGGATGCGGCAAAAGTCATAGGGAGACAGAAACGGGGGTGGGGTTGGGGGGAAACACTCCAGTGCCCATCCCCCTCCGTGGTTGCACTCAGCCATCGAAAGTTCAACCAGCTGCTGAAGTCATAGGGCATCTAATGAAAGTGTCTTTTTTTTTTTTTCCTATGAATTGGAGTTGCAGCTTGTAAGAAGTTGGGACTGTGGATTAAGAATCAATTGGTTAAAAGCCTTAGATTATAGGCCTTTCATAGTCATTTGCAGGGGGAAAGTGCCTTCTTCAGAAAAACAGATTGCCCAGGCAGAGCCTACATTTCTGCTTTGATATCTGCAGAGTTCTGTCTTTAATGACCATGTACATTGGTCCCAGTGATTTGGAACGGAGATCTGCATTGATGTGACAGGTTTTTGCTGTTCAACATGCTCTTTTTTTATTCTTGTGAAAAGCTCTTAAAGGGATGTGGAGTTTATTTTTGAGTTAAGTTACTCCTCACTTTTTCTCCATTATGAAAAAAACATTATGCAAGTCATGGGCCTAAAGAATTATAAATGTGTGATTTTAGTTAAGAATGTGCTTTTTATTTTTCTTAGAAGCTTTCTTACTTGAAGCTGGCTCTCAGGGTCTGACACCACGTTGGCAGAGATCAGCAGGAAAGGAAGGGGATGTAAATTGGCAACCTGCCTGGAAATGAGAGAGAGAAAAACCTCTTCCTTACCAGAGTCGTTAGCTGAGCCAAGCCTGCAAAGAAAGAAGTATTCTTATGCCACTTTTCTTTCCTTTTCTTTTACCAAAGTAACACAAACATATTAAAAGAAAAATCAAGTGATACAGAAGTGCTAATAATGAAAAACGATCGTTTCTTTGTTTTGCTCCTAAGAAGGAATCACTTTCAAGTCCACCTTTCGGTGCATCCTTCCATGTCTCCATAGCTATGTCTTCATAGCTGTCTCTGTTCTTGTTTTTCTTTTGTTTTTTATTGACGTATAATTCATATGGAACAAAATTCATCATTTTTAAGAGTGCAATTCAGTGATTTTTTTTGGTGTGTATTCACAACATGCGATGACCATCACCACTATCTGATTCTAGAACATTTTTATCCCCACCCTGAAAAAGTAACCCATATTCATTATGAGTCACTCCTCATTGCTCCTCCCCCCATCTCCTGTCAATCACTAATCTACCTTATATTGCTATGGATTTGACTCATCTGGACCTTTCGTATAAATAGGATCACAAACGTGACGTTTTGTTATCTGACTTCTTTCACTTGTCAAAATGCTTTCACTTGTGATAATATGTATAAGTACTTCATTCCTTTTTATGGTTGAATAATATTCCATTGTATGGATATACCATTCTTTGTTTATCAATTAATCAGTTGATGATGAGCATTTGGTTTGTTTCCTCTTTGGGGCTATTATGAATAATGCTGCTATCAGCATTCAAGTGCATGTGTTTGTATTGACATGTGTTTTCAATTCTTTTTTGAAATTTTTTTGATTTATCCCTTTAGACTTCCTGTTATGAGAGATGAGTATTTAGCTTGTTTATACTACTCTCTCTCCTCCCCTGCACCGTCCCACCAATATAGTATTATACATTTTTACTTCCTCTCTTCATTACATTTGTAACTCTAGCAGTTGTGACTGGTCTTCACTCAAATAATAGAAACCTGACTACAGTGGCTTTAACACATAGGGAGATATTTTTCTCACTTAATAAATCCAGTTTATTGCTAGTTCAGTTGCCAAAAACTGCCAACAGGGGCCCAGGTTCTCCTTAGCTTTCCTCGCTGCTGTCCTCAATACACTGGCTTTTATAGTCATGCTGGTCTCCTTTTGATTACAAGATGGCTGCTGCAACTCCAGACATTACATCTGCATACAAGCAAGGAAGAAGAGAATGGGCAAGAAACAGAAGCTATGTTGGTTGGCTTTTATGAAGAAATCATAAGATTTCCTAGACCTCCTCCCACCAGCAAACTCCTACTTAAATCTCATTGACCAGAACTATGTCAGAAGGCCACATCTAGCTGCCGGGGAGCTAGAGAAACCTGCAAGAAACAAGATTGATATCACTGGCTTAGATCAGTGGTTCTCAACCCTGGCTGTGTATTAGAATCTTCTAGGGATATTTTAAGATGTAGTGATGTGTACATGATTTTACCCTAGTGCAGTGGTTCTCAACCAGCTGTGATTTTGTCCTCCACGGGACATTTGGCAATCAATGTCTGGAGATATTTCTCATCATCATGAATAGAGGTGGGGTGTTCCTGGCATTTTATGGGTAAAGACTAGGCTACTGCCAAATATCCTACCATGCACAGGACAGCCCCCCACAACAAAGATTTATCCAATCCAAAATGTCAATAGTGTCAAGACTGAGAAACTTTGCCCTAAGCCAATTAAATTATAATTGGTAGTTCCAGTGTATAGCCAGTGTTGGAAATCATTGCTTTGTGAATGTTTCATGGCCTGCGGCTGGGCACGTTGACACCCTGAGTAAAACTGACATTCGGCTACTAAGAAACAGAGGGGAGTGGTTATTGGTTAGGCATTATGTCTGCCCCAGTAACTTTTAGTCATATACTGACACCTTTACTTCTAATTCCAGTGTCTTTTGGCCCCTTCTTTTATGTTTGTTTGAATATTTTATTTATTTACCTATTTATTTATTTATTTTGGCTGCGCGGGGTCTTAGTTGCAGCATGTGGGATCTTTGTTGCAGTGTGCGGGATCTTTTTTAGTTTCGGCTTGCGGACTTCTTAGTTGCAGCTTGCGGATTCTTAGTTGTGGTATGCATATGGGATCTAGTTCCCTGACCAGCGATCGAACCCGGGCCTGCTACATTGGGAGCACAGAGTCTTACCCACTGGTCCACCAGGGATGTCCCTTTTGGTTCCTTCTTTGTGAGATGAAGTTAGCCCCCTCACTTTGAATTCTTCTCCTCCCTTCTGCCTTTCAACTTCTAAAATTTGAATTTTTACATTGGGAAAATTAATAGCATTTATTTTCTTTCTTATAATCAACATTATATCTGTATGTTGTCTAACTATAGATTCTAAACATTGAAATTTAATAAACAGGATTTCTATTTTGACAATATGAACGTTCACTGCAGAGCCAAGAAATGTTTTAAAATAACTTTTTTCCTTTATCAGCTTTTTGTCTTCCTGGAGTTTGTAGTTTCATTTTTTTCCTCTTGCAGTATTTAACTCAGGCCATTTTAAAGGGTTGTTCATATAACCCCATTTCTATCTCGTATAAAAATGAGCAAGGAAGAGATAAGCACTAAAACTGACCAAATTCCTTGAGAACCGAAAGCTTTCACAATCACCCTCAACTTCCAATTAGATAAAAAAAATGACCGAGAAATCTAATTAATGTAAAATTGAGAATACAGAATTGAATGCTAGTATTATAATCCTATGTACCATATGTTTAATAAGTATTTGGTGAATGCTGTTAAATATTTGCATCTGTTTGGAATGGCGTTACTGGATGCTTCTAATTGAAATAGAAGAAAAATCTCTCAATGATGCATTTGTCAGATACAAGAACACATGATATTATATATTGTGCAAGGGTGACCTAAGGATATAGTAATAGATTAGCTAGTGATGTAACAGTTGTAAACATTTTTATCTATAATGAGTATTTGTCATTATTGACTGCTGTACAGCTGAAGAACTCTAAGTGAAATTATGTTCAGACTTCCTGTGACCAGAAAGCAATTCCTTACTGCTGTGAACATCTGCCACAGGAGCATGCTGTGGCCTCCAGGCTGCGGAACATCTACCTTGATTGCAATTCCACATGTGAATTCCTTCTAGATTTCAGTGGTAATTTAAATAACTTTATGATATGCTTCCAAGAGCTCTACACAGCAGTGCAGATGAATACTTGGATTCTCAGAAGTTGTGTAATTCAACCTACCCTATAGATAGTACAATATCATATTTCCACAGATTACTTTTGTACGTAGTATAGTTGTATTTTTTGTTACTGTTGATTGGCTAATTTTTATTAAGATAAAATTTACGTACAGTGAAACCCACAAATGTTAAGTAGAATTCAAGGGGTTCTGACACATGTAATCAACATCTTAATTGGCTCATTTTCCCTTTGGGGAATTTAGGGTAAATATTACTTTGAGATAATGCCAAAGGTCTCTGAAAAAGGTATTTTTTCTTTTGCTTTCTAGGAAAGATTTTTTAATTGTGGTAAAATACACAGCATATAAATTTTACTATTAGTGACATTCAGTACATTCATAATGTTGTGCAGTCATCACCACTATATATTTCTAGATCATTTTCATCACCCAGAAGAAAAATTGATACACATTAAGCAGTTACTTCCTATTTCCCCCTCCCCCAGGCCCTTGGCAAACCACTAATCTGCTTTCTGTCTCTATAGATTTGTCTATTCTGAATGTTTCCTATAAATGGAATCACATAGTATATAACCTTTTGTGTCTGGCCTCTTTTATTTAATTAACATAAGGGAATTCCCTGGCAGTCCAGTGGTTAGAACTCCTGAGTTTTCACTGCCAAGGGCCCAGGTTCAGTCCCTGGTGCGGGAAATGACATCCCACAAGCCACGTGGTGCAGCCAAATAATAATAATGATGATAATAATAAAATGAAATTTGCATTTTGGTTTCTAAGGTCATCCATTTTGTAACATGTATCAGAACAGCATTTCTTTTTATGCCCAAATAATATTCCATTATATATATATGCACCACAATTTATTTACCCATCCATCTTTTGATGGACATTTGGGTTTGTTACACATTTTGGCTATTGTGAATGGAGTTGCTATGAACATTTGTGTAGAAAGTTTGTTTGAACACTTGTTTTCAATTCTGAAAAAGATATTTCATTTGTCTTCCAAGTAGCCCAGGTCTGATAAGTATGAGTCACATTGGGACCAATTTATTTTGTTCTCTCACTGCCTGTTACTTCCACTAAAACAAAAGAAAATGAAATAAAAAGAGCAAGTCAGTGGTGAAACCACCAAGGAAGAAAAATGAAAGAGTGGTCATGCTGTTGGTATGATTTTTGACAACACCCTTGGCCAGTGCACAGGAATGTGAAAGTGACAGAAATGGAGAACAGAAAGGAGGCATTGGTATGTTTTTAGTTATCAAAATCACGAGCTTTTCCAACATTTTATGTGAAAGGTTTTGATTCCCACGCCTGTGTCCAAAGGGGATTGTTGTTTGAACCACATGACTTCTTAGTAAAAGCGGTAAAAGTGATCATTACTGGACTTCCTAGGTGGCACAGTGGGTAAGAATCCGCCTGCCAATGCAGGGGACACGGGTTTGATCCCTGCCCCAGGAAGATCCCACATGCCACAGAGCAACGAAACCCATGTGCCACAACTATGGAGCCTGCGCTCTAGAGCCCGTGAGCCACAACTATTGAGCCCATGTGCTGCAACTACTGAAGCCCACGTGCCTGGAGCCTGTGCTCTGCAACAAGAGAGGCCACCTCAATGAGAAGCCCATGCACCACAAGGAAGAGTAGCCCGCACTCGCAGCAACTAGAGAAAGCCCATGTGCAGCAACGAAGACCCAACACAGCCAATAAAATAAATAAATAATAAATAAATAAATAAATAGATAGATAGATAATTTTAAAAAAGTGATCATTACTCAGCAAGCAGCCCTGACAGTGGTTGAGCTTGCACTGCAGTGTGCAGACATTAAGAAGGAGGAGTGCAATGGGAGTGAAAATTTGACCAACCCCGGTAATAGCGTTACCCAAGCTGTGTGCACCCTGCAAGTGGAGAATCCCACAAAGTTTCCACTGCCCTCCTGCCTTCCAACCCACAGTGATTTCCCCACTCTTGGCATCCATGCAATTCTAGAGCTCTGAGAAAGGGGTAATCCCGAGTGCAGTGCCCCTGTTTGGCCAGTACAAACAGTGGATGGGAGCTGGGGACTAGCTGAAGACCAGCAGCAGATCAGCCCAGCGTGCCCCAGGGCGAAAGTCCCCCGGGGAATGTGGTGCAGACCCGAGCAGGCATTTTCTTTCATTTCTGTACCCCCAGCTCACCAGAAACCATCTGTCTTCTGCTGTCCGGGACTGCCTCGGCATACATCAATTCCTCCACAATCTGCTGTTGACTGTGTGCTCTTGGGCGAGTTAGTTAATACATCTCAGCTTAAGTTTCCTCTGTAAAATGGTGTTCATCAAAGGGCCTACCTTTTAGGACTGAGAGAATTGAGTTAATCCATATAAGGCCCTTAGCAGAGTTTCAGGCAGATCATTAGTGAAAAAAAGAAAGAATAGCAATTATTATTCTATGAGAGAATGAGGAGGGCACAGCAGCGCTACAGATGTGATATAAACTGCGGGGGCACCTGAGCCTCCCCTCGGCGCCTACCACTGGGGCTGGGTGGTAAGAAGGAAAAGTATATCCAGATTACCAAATACCATGGACCAGGAGAAGCCATCTCTACACCTTGGCTGCTAGCTGTACACCCACAGCCTGTCCTGAAAACCACTGTGGTTCAGCCTGAGTAGAAGTGTTCCAGTTGATTAAAGGTCTTGAGATTGTACTAATTCTGCAGGTACATTTAAATATATGAAACTTTCTCTTACACACTCATTCATTTATTCGTTCAGCAGCCATTTATTGATCACCTCCAGTGTACCAGCAATTGTTCTAGAACCTGGAGACACAGGAACAAATAAGACAGACAAGCATTTATGCTCTCCTGGAGCTCTTGTCCCGGAAGGGCTTTGCCACATAAAGCCTGTGTCCTTAACCTCTTGACACTGAACCTTTCTATGTTTCAATTTCCTAATCTATAAAATGGAGATAACAGTAATAGCTACCTCATAAAGTTGTCATGAGGCTTTTTTTTTTTTTTTTTTTGGTTTGATTGTTTTTATTGAGGTATAAATGACATATAATGTTATGGACACTTAGGTGGTTCCCATATCTTGGTTATTGTAAATAATGCTGCAGTAAACACAAGGGTACAGATATGCTTCGCGTTAGTGTTTTGTTTCCTTTGTGTACATACCTAGAAGTGGAATTGCTGGATCATATGGCAGTTCTACTTTTGAGTTTTTGAGGGCCCTCCATAATGTTTTCCATAGTGGCTGTACCAATTTACAATCCCTCCAACAGTGCACAAGTGTTCCCTTTTCTCCACATCCTCACCAACACTTGTTATTCCTTGCTTTTTTGATAATAGCCATTCTAACAGGTGGTATCTTATTGTGGTTTTGATTTGCATTTCCCTGATGATTGGTGACGTTGAACATCTTTTCATGTAGCTGTTGGCCATTTGTATGTCATCTTTAGAAATATGTTTATTTAGATCCACGGCCCATTTTTAAAATCAGGTTGTTTATCTTAATGACTTAATATTGTAAAGCACTTAGAACAGTGAAAAGCACAGAGTAAGCACTGGGTAAGTGCTATTTATTATTATTTGGGGGAAGACTGAATGAAAAGCAGCTTTAGGAGAAGATCAGCAGTTTCTTTTGGGTGCATGTTAACTCTGAGATGTCTGTTAAACACCCAAGGGAAGATGGTTGACCAGGAGCTCAGATAGAATACAAGTCTAGATGTCAAGGGACAGGTCTGAATTGAATATGTAAATCTGGGGGTAATTGGCATAGAGTTGGTTTTAAAAGTCATGAAATTGGTTGAGAGCACCAAAGGAGCAGGGACAGGGAAGAGACACATCCTGAGGACGGAGCCCCAGGGCACCCAAAGTTTAGAAGTTGAGAATCTTAGGAGGAATAAGCAAAGGAGAGTGCGAAAGGGCAGCCAGAGAGGTAGGAGGAAAGCTTGGAGAGTGCAGAGTCCTGGAAGCTAAGTGAAGCAAGCTTTGCAAGAAAAGGGAAGGTCCAGCTGTGTATGCTCCTGGTGGGCCAGGTGAGATGAGAACTGAGACGTGGTCACTGAACATGGCCACAGGAAGGTCACTGGTAACCTTGCAGCAGTTCTGGTGGAATGATGCAGGCAGATGTCATTTTGGAGTATGTTTTAGAGAGGATGGGAGGACATGAATTGATCACCATGAGTATAGGCACCACTTCTGAAGATATTTCTGTAAAGGAGAGCAAAGAAATGAGAGGAAGAAGGGAATATGAAGTCAAGAACATTCTCTTGTTTGTTTGTCTTTATTTTTGTAATACAGTAAGTCCCCTACGTATGAACCTTCAAGTTGCGGACTTTCAAAGATACGAATGTGCGTTCACATGTCCAATCACGTAAGTTAGTTCACGTGTCTGGCATACATTGTAACATGCATGCATCTTCTACAAGTGGTTGTGCTTTTGTGTACTTTACTGTACAGTACTGTACAGAGCACAGTAGTACAGTATCTTTATTTCAAGCCCAGGATGTCTGGAAACAAGCGTAAAAGCAGCAGTGATGTAGCCGGTACTGCTAAGAAGCGCCAAGCAATAGTGATGGAAACAGTGAAAATAATCGAGAGTGAAGTGACGAGAGGCAGAAGAAGCAACTGAAGAACCGAAGAGATTCACGACTCAGGAAACGGCAAGGGGATTTTCTTTATTTGAGGAGGCACTGTTAGTTTTTGAGGCAGGGGACTGGAATGTAGAACAGTACATGAAGGTTGCAGCAGCCATTCAGAATGCAATCCAGTGCTACCGTGTTATGTATGACAAGGAAAAAAGAGCTACTACCCAGACATCACTGGATTGTTTTTTTCAAGAGGGTAGATAGAATTGAATCCGGCAAGGAACCAGAACCTGTGCCGTCAACGTCAGGCATGAGTGAAGGTTCAGCTTGCCCTCCGTCTCCTATTGCTAAGGATCCTTCAGCTCTACCATCTCCCGCCTCCTCTCCCTCCTCGTCAGTACCTCTTCTTTCCTGTTCACTCAATGCAGTCCCTGTATGCCAGCTGCTGTACTGTACTACTGTACTTGTCTAGGTACTGTGCTGTGAGATATAAAATGTTTTCTTTATTTTTTGTTTGTTTTTTATGTATTATTTGTGTGAAAAGTATTATCAACCTATTACAGTACAGTACTATATAGCCGATTGTGTTAATTGGGTACCTAGGCTAACTTTATCAGACTAACGAACACACTCTCAGAAAGGAACTCGTTTGTATGTAGGGCACTTACTTTATGGGCTTCATTTCAGCATGTTTGCAGTGACATGCAAATATATTTGAAGTATTCCTTTATGAGACTCTTTTTTGGCCACACCACACGGCTTGCGGGATCTTAGTTCCCCAATCAGGGATCAAACCCAGGTGCCAGCAGTGAAAGCACAGAGTCCTAACCACTGGACCACCAGGGAATTCCCTATGAGACATATTAATAAGATAGTTTTATCAAAAAAAGGCACAGAACCCTAGGAGAAATTGTCACTGTTCTAGTTATACTGTTCCATGCATTTCTAATACATTGAATAAAGTAGGGAAGTTAACTCAACCTCTTAATAATATGGGCCATTTGTATGTAATAGCTGATGTTACAGAATCATTGGAGAGCCTTGTAACTGATACATTACATATGTGTAATTTGATGTGACGTATACCATGGTATCTAAAGAGAAGAAGAAATCTGGTAACCCAAAGGAAGAGATAAAAATTGAAAAGTTCTTGTATAAAGTATGATAGGAAAGGGCTTTAGTGAAGCTCCTGTACCATCAATGAAACAAAACTGCGTGGTGTCTCTGGAGTCACCCAATGAGAGCAGGTAATGTAACATGATGTATAGCCCCAGGACCCAGAATTCAGGCCTGTGGACAAAAAAATGTTGTGGCCATTAGGCCATCAGCCACTGCAGCTGCCCCTCATTGTGTGCCCTGAGGGGAATTCAGGGCACAGAAAAGTAGTTAAGATACACATCAAAGGAGTAATTTCAATGAGCCCTGACCCTTGCATCTTCCCATATATAGAAACGCACTAAAATCATTAACTTGACATATCTATTTTTTGTGATTAGCAGTAATTTGGAGGAAATTCCCTGGTAGCCCAGTGATTAGGACTTAGGACTCTGAGCTTCTAATGCAAGGGGCACAGGTTCAATCCCTGGTCCAGGAACTAAGATGTTGCATCTTGCGTGATGTGAAGCATGGCCAAATAATAATAATACAGTAATCTTTTGATGTTCAACTACATGTTTTTCTATGTCTTTTTTTGTTTGTTTCTTGCTTTGTTTTGTTTTGTTTGTTTTGTTTTGTTTTGTTTTCAGGATCCTGGCTCCTCCTTCATCTCAGTCTCTCAGAGCTCTCTAAGAGGCTGATTCCCAGACTATAGTCCTCAGTAAGATCCCCGAATAAAACATAACTCTCAAACTTCAGGTTGGCAATTTTTAAAAACTCCACAGGCCTCTGCTGCCATCTTTTATCGGAAGGAAACAGAGCCTTCCTGATGGGGGTGGCGGGAAGAGGGCAGCCTGTGGGGAGGACCCCACGTGGAAGGGTAGCCATGGAATGAGGAGTTCAGAAGGAAAATTCATAACCTCAGCCTTTTTGAAGAAGCTGAGTCTGTAAAAACTTTCATGTCCTGGAAAAGGAGTGTTAACATGGTATGTTTTATAAGGTAGTTAAAATGCCCCTGTGAATTTTCAGCATTTTTTACTAGAGAAAATGTTATATATTGATTGAACGAAAGTATGTACCAATAGAAAAGTTGTCTGTTAAGATTCTGTTCAACAAGCAAAGTGCCAGACCACCTTATTTTGCCCTGGGTCTTAGTCAGGACTGCTGTAACAAAAACACTATTGACTGGGTGGCTGATAAACAACAGAATGTACTGCTCGTAGTTCTGGAGGCTGGGAAATCTGAGATCCAGGTACCAGGATATTCAGTGTCTGGTGAGGCCTGCCTCCTGGTTTATAAACAGCTGTCTTCTCTCTGCGTCCTCAAATGTCAGATGGGGCAAGAGAGCTCTCTGAGGTCCCTTTTATTGAGGACACTGTTGATTGAAAAAAAAAATGCATAACTTAAAAGTTGAGGACTTCCCTGGTGGCACAGTGGTTAAGAATCCACCTGCCAATGCAGGGGACACGGGTTCAATCCCTGGTCCAGCAAGATCCCACATGCCACAGAGCAAATAAGCCCGTGCACCACAACTACTGAACCTGCACTCTAGAATCCGTGAGCCACAATTGCTGAGCTGGTGTGCCACAACAATTGAAGCTTGCGTGCCTAGAGCCCATACTCAGCAACAACAGAAGCCACCATGATGAGAAGCCCATGCACCACAATGATGTGTAGCCCCAGCTCACCACAACTAGAGAAAGCCCACACACAGCAAGGAAGACCCAATGCAGCCAAAAATAAATTTAAAAAATAAAATAAAATAAAAATAAAATACATTACAAACCTCTTTCATAATAAATAAATAAGTAAATAAATAAATAAAATAAAAGTTGAGAGCTATGTTTTATTTGGCGGACATTCTGAGGACTTCAAGCCTGGGACACAGCATCTCAGATACCTCTGAGAGACTGCTCTGAAGACGCAAGGGGGGAGCCAGGACATACAGGAGTTTTTGCAACAAAGACCAGATAGTGGGAACATCAAAAGGTTACTGTCAATTAAAGAAAACCAGGGACTTCCCTGGAGGTCCAGTGGTTAAGATTCCGTGCTTCCACTGCAGGGGGCACAAGTTCGATCCCTGGTTGGGAAACTAAGACCTGACATGCCATGCAGTAAAAAATAAAATGAAATTAAATTTTGAAAAATAAAGAAAACCAGGGATTTCCCTCGTGGCTTAGTGGTTAAGAATCTGCCTGCACAGAAATAGAGACAGAGATGTAGAGAACAAATATATGGACACCAAGTGGGGAAAGCAGAGAGGGTTGGTGGGGGGGGAATGAATTGGGAGATTGGGATACCAAATTGTACACTCTAAATATATGCAGTTTATTGTAAAAAATTAAAAGTTTAAAAAAAAAGTTTGATAACATGTATTATAGGAATGTACTTTAGTTCAAACTGTTGAAAAGCAATTTGGCACATTCTATCAAACTTTTACATTAAACTACTCTGCAATTCCAAAAAAAAAAAAAGAAAAGAATGCACCTGCAATGCAAGGGACACGGGTTTGAGCCCTGGTCCAGGAAGATCCCACATGCCACGAAGCAACTAAGCCTGTGCACCACAACTGCTGAGCCTGAGGTCTAGAGCCTGAGAGCCACAACTACTGAGACCTCGTACCATAACTCCTGAAGCCCGTGCACCTAGAGCCCATGCTCCGCAACAACAGAAGCCACTGCAATAAGAAGCCCCCACACTGCAATGAAGAGTAGACCCCGCAACTAGAGAAAGCCCGCTCGCAGCAATGAAGATCCAACTCAGACAATAAATAAATAAATAAATAAATAAATAAATAAATAAATTTAAAATCTCATTTACATTTTTAAAAAATGAATAAAGAAAACCAGATATCTCAAGTTAAGGAATTTAGCACTTTTCTATATATGGGAAGATGCAAGAGTCCGGGCTTACTGAAATCATTCCTTTGATGTACACCTCAGTTATCTGGGGCCAGTATCCTGTGCTTCCTTATCCTGAGTTTCCTCAGCGTGCACCCTCAGAGGTGGCTGCAGTGGCAGGCATTCTGTTTCTTTCCTGAGCTCACTGTTGGCGAGGCTTTAATGTGATGACTTGATGGCTGCAACATCCTTTGTTTACCGATATTTTCAGTATTTTCGGACAATGTTTCTCATTTACAACACTAATCCCATTCACGAAGGCTCTGCTGTGGTGCGCTAATCTCCTACCAAAGGCCTCAGTTCCAAACACCTTCACAGTGGATTAGGTTTCAACATATGAATTTAGGGAAGACTCACACATTCAGCTCATAGCACCCTACAAGCCTTTTGATCTGTTCAAGTTGTTTGATTCGGTAGATACTCAGAATTTCTGCTCCAAGTGGGTTTTGACTGGGAGGTAGACTTTGCTACCTACCCCATGCTTGCTGCAATTAGAAATTACTCTTCACCTTTGGACCGACCAATAAGTTACAGGGGGCATTTCTGCAGAACCTAGGTGGCTGACACAGATGGAGAAGCATAAGGCAGCTACGGTCAAGGACCGAAGATGCCCAAAGCATCTCACTCTCAGAACCCCAGCTTCTGCTGCACTTTTTGACTGGCTGTGGGAACCCAGCTGTGATGTCATAAAAAATAAGTATTGGCCTCTGTCCCTGGTTCCTAGGAAAAGCTCCTAAGACCCTTGGAATGTCCAGAGTGATGGATGTCTTTTGTATGCTAATGACATGACAGGTGGCTGGGAGCAGTGTGGGCTGGTCACCAGAAATACCAGGCCTAATTAGAGGCTTGGAACTTTCAGCCCCATCTCCAGACTTCCTGGAGGGGGAGAGGGGCTGGAGATTGAGTTAATCACCAGTGGTCAGTGATTTAATCAATCATGCCTACATGATGGAACCGCTATACAAACCCTAAATAGCAGGGTTCAGAGAGCTTCCAGGTTGGTGAACACGTCAGGGTGCTAGGAGGGTTGTGCACACCCCTCTACCTTGCCCTGTGCATCTCTTCCAACTGGCTGTTTCTGAGTTGAATCCTTTCTGATAAACCGCTAATCACAGGTAAAGTGCTTTCCTGAGTTCTGTGAATTGTTCCAGTGACTTGAGGAGGGGGTTGTGGGAACTCTCTAAATTTATAACCAGTTGGTCAAAAGTACCGGTGACAACCTGGAACTTGTAACTGGCATCTGAAGTAGAAGCAGTCTTGTGGGACTGAGCCCTTAACTTGTGGGATCTGATGCTGACTCTGGGTGGATGGTGCCAGAAATGAACTGAATTGTAGGACCCACAGCTGGAAGGGAGGTGTGGACAAGACACCACACATTTGGTGTCAGAAGTGTTGTGAGTAAAACTAGCTCAGAGGCCTGAAGCAAGACGAGGAGAGGGAGGAGGAACAAGGGGAGACCCAGGCAGGACACACGGTGTGGACCAGCGCCGTGTTCACGGTCTACAAGCAATCTGTTGGTAAGCAAACATGAAGGCTGGATCCAATCACAGAGCAGCCAGGCCCAGGACTGGTACAAAATAATGGAGACCCTGCCGATTTTGGGGGGAGGAGGAGGAAATGAGGTCGTGTATGCAAAACTGCCAGTACAATGCCTGGAACACAACAGGTGTGTCTCTAGTCATCACAGGCAGAGGGAAGAAACCTAGCTTCTTTTTTCTTTTCTGTTGGAAATGAATGAAACTGTTCAGTTTTCCTTTCATTTTGCTGCCTAAAACCTGGTTCGTTTGAATGAAACCCTGGGCCTAGAATCCAGCAAACGGGGAAGGAGCTGCTTCAGGATAATGAGACGCTGCTGGGGAAATAGAAAATAATAAAATTTCAACCCTCTACTTGGAAATGCAAACACGTTTCATGTATTCATGGTCACTGATGTCTTTATTGGAGCTGGAACGTCTAACACATCCAAACACCGCATGATCAGTCTCCATAATAGAACAAAACAAGCTGCCGGTGAACTAATCAGCTGATCACGTTGCAGAGGGTGTTCAGTGCTTTTCCACAACAAATGGGCACTGGGTTGGTCCCCTGGCGCCTCGCGCTAATGTGCATGTGGGGCGTCATCTGTCCCAGCACCTGCTGAGCTCAGATGCGTCAGCATCCTCAGTCACTGCAGCCTGACACCTCCAGGTACTGGGCTCAGCTCCAGGCCCTTGGGGGATCGGACCTAATTCCTGACTAGGAGAGATCGTGGTGAGTCTGAAGAGCGTGGGCTGCTTGTTTATTTGATTAAAAGAAGAAAAAAAAACTCCACTGTTACAGAACAAGAGTGCAAAGCAAGCCCCCGGGGCCTGGACCTGTTCCTGGCTCTGTGATTTCACTTACATATTTCATAAAGCTTGGCCAATATGGAAAATTGCACTATTGCTTAGCAACCCAAATTATAGAGAAAATTAGTTCTGAAAGACCCATGGCAATAAGCAGAATCCTAAAGGGAGGTACAGTAAGGAGAAGGATCCAGAATGACTAAGCTCAAGGCTGACTCCCCTCTGAGCCTACCCCTGGCCCCTAATAATGATCAGAGTTACCGCGAATTAAGCACACGAGGGGGAGACGCTACACAAAGTGTTGTATACTCATTACTTCATTGATTCCTCACAGCACCCCCTGAGGTGGGTATAATGATTACCTCCTCTTCCTCACAAGGAAACAGAGGCGTAGGGAAATAGGTATTGGTCAGGGTCACTCAGCCAGAAAGAGTGGGTCCAGAATTTGAACATCAGACCCCCAGTTTTTTTGGCATCATGCATGTTGACCCAAGATGGCAGTTCCTCGTGCCTCAAATATTCCAAAAATGCAATTTATAGGAAAAGATGTAATTTGGAGGGCTAAATAACCCAGATGGTAAACTCAATTTTTTCCTTCACTGAGACATAACCAGAGATCATTGGAACAAAAATTGTTTTTCTGCTATTTTTACAAAATGGAGAAAGCATTTTTTTTTTACTGATTATAAAATAAAATACATGCTTATTATAAAATAGGCAAATGATACAGGACTGTAGAAAATGAACCCCCCCCCAAATACACATATATATATAATCTCATATGCCACACATGTCAGAGATAATCACTGTTAATAATTTTCTCTAAATATATATATTTAAAAAAAATAAATGCAGCAGACTTAAGAAGCAGCTGCAACAAACTAGTTGCACTGAGAAGAAATAGAAACATTGGCTTAACTAAAACAAAAGTAAAAATCTGTTTGAGGGACAAATCTTTCACACAGAAGAATTTCAAATTAGGCAAGTTAATACGTTTCCCTAATGCTCCGTGAATGTGAACCTTAATGCTCCATTAGTGTGGGCTGTTCTTAGAGACCCACATTCAACAAATATAGTACAGAAAGGGAAAGACAATAACCTTACAGTGGAGAAATGTGACAGACACTACTTTAACTAAATGATCATAGTTAACCTCGCTAGTAATAATCACGTTGACGTCATGTACTGCATTAATTCAGGCTGTTTAAAAAAGAAAAAATACTGCAGACTGTGTGACTTAAATAAACATTTATTTCTTACAGTTCTGGAGGTTGGAAGTCCAAGATCAAGGTGATGGCAGATGCAGTTCCTGGTGAGAGCTCTCTTCCCAGCTTGCAGACGACCGCCCTCTTTCTGTATTCTCACACGGTAGAGAGAGGGTGAGGAAGCAAGCTCTCTATGGTCTAGTCTTATACAGGCACTAATCTCATCATGCAGGTACCTCCCTCATCTAAACCTAATTCCATCCTAAGGGCCTCACCTCCAAATACCATCACACTGGGGATTCGGGCTTCAACATATGAATTTGAGTGGGGGGGATACAAGAATTTAGTCCATAACATGTACTCCCAATACGGTGTCATGAGAAGGGTACTTTGTGATATTCTTCCTCCCAAAATTGTAATCCAGTCTATTCGTGAGAAAACACCAGACAAACCCAGACTGAGAGACCCTTTACAAAATGCCTGACTAGTACCCTTCAAAACTATCAAGGCCGTGAAAAACAAATAATAAAGACTGATAAAATGGTTACAGACCATGATACAGGCATGACAGCTAAACATAATGCCGCAGCCTGGATTAGGTATTAGAACAGAGAAAGGACATTGTGAAAAACCTGATGAAATCTGAATAAAGTCTTTAGACTACTTAATAGCATTATTTCAATGTTAACTTATTGGTTTGACAAATGTAACAAGGTTAGGCAAGATGTAATTGTCAGGGGAAACTGGATGAAGGATATATGGGAACTCTATACTATTTTGCAACCTTCTGTAATTAAAAAATTATTTCAAAATAAAAAATTTATTTAAACATTTTTGTTGTTGTTTGAAGATAGCTAGGACTTAAAGAGCCCGAGTAAAGTGGGTGCATTGAAGAGAGACCAGCACTATGCCCAGCTCCACTTTGAGGCATTAACCATAGGGCTAATAAGTGCCATAGGGCTAAGAGGCTCAGAAGCTTCCCCTTGGTGCCTTTGCTGGTTCATAAGCAGTGTTGGGCTCCAATTAGCGTCCTGGAAGAGCCACACTATAGGAATAAAGGTGAAATGGAAATAGCCTGATTCTTCTGAAAACTAAAACTCACTTTTGGGACTTCTCTGGTGGCACAATGGTTAAGACTCTGCACTCCCAATGCAGGGGGCCTGGGTTCAAACCTTGGTCCGGGAACTAGATCCCACATGCATGCCACAACTAAGGAGTCCACATGCCATAACTAAGGATCCTGCCTTCCACAACGAAGACCCAACACAACCAAATAAATAAATAAATGAATATCTTTTTAAAAAGATAATATAGCCCAATTTAAATAAATAAATAAATAAAACTCACTTTCAAAGCAACTCAGACTCAGACTGGATTAAAGCAACCTGCATTTATTCAAACTGCTAGAGGCAAAAGTAAATCCTCAAAAGTAACACCATGGGAGCCTCAAATTATCCACACAATCTTTTTATACACAATGCCTAGTATTCAGTAAAAAACTTAAATGACAGGGGATATGGTAAAACGGCCAAACATACATAAAATTGGAATTTCAGAATGAGAGAAAAAGGTAGAAAGGGAAAGCAGCACTATTTGAAGAGAAAATGGCTGAGTGATAAAAGATATCATGTCATAGATCCAAGAAGCTCTATGAATGCCATGAGGAATAAATGCAAACAAAAGCCCAATTAGTTACCCCATATTAAAACTGCTGAAAATCAAAGACAAAGGAAACTCTTAAAAGCAGCCAGAGGAAAAAAGATACGTTACTTTCAAAAGAACAACAACAAGATTGGCAATTTTTCAACAGAAATTATGGTAGCCTAGAGGACAATCCAACTGAATCTTTATGGGACACAAACAAAATAACTGCCACCCTAGAATTCTATTCTTAATAAAAATGTCTTTCCAAAATGAAGATAAAATGAAAATATTTTCAGTCGAACAAAAACTGAGAGCATGCATTTCTAGCGGGTGGGAATAAAAGAAACACTAAAGGAGTGTTTTTTAATGGAAGGAAAATTATGAAAGATGGCGGTATAGTAATGCAAGAAGGAATGATGAACAGTAGAAAGGTAACTGTATCATTAACTCTAAATGAAAACTGATTGAATAAAATAATAATAATGTCTCTCAGTGTGGAATTAAAATATAAGATATAGAGAAGCCCTTCCAAAACAGTGGGCTTCTCTCCAAAAACTCCACTCCTCCAAAGCAGCAATAAAGACACTGGGGGGGGGGGGATGTAAAAAAAAAGCAACAACAATATCAACAACAACAACAAAAAACTTTTTCAAAACTTTGGAAATTAACCACCAGCTTTCAACAATAAAGGAGTTTTTACATAAGGAAAAAGTTTGAATATTAGTCTCATCCTCCCTCCCCAGCTCCATGATTGGCTTGAAAGCCAGAGACTTAAAGCCCTAATAGCTGTTAAAACCAGCAGCCTAGCAGCCACTGGAGAGGTTAGAACAGGTTTGAAGCTCCCAACAAAGCCCACCCGAGATTTGTCACTATTTGGCTTGACAGTTCCCTGGAAAAGCCCCATTGTAAAGTTGTCTTTATTTGAACTGACTCATAGCTCACTCAGTAAGAAAAACCCTATCCTCAGGGCATTTGTCAAAAGCAATCAACAGCAACTGTTTAAACTCATAACGTCCTGAGGAGGTGATCAGTAAGGGCAAACAAAAAGCTTGTCCAAAAAATACAAAAGAAAAATCTGGGGAATGAGATGTCCATCAGGAGCTTTGAAAAACTCCAGCATATTTCTGTGGATCTAGAAGGCCATGTGAATGTGCAGGGCTAAGAATATAAGGGCCTGAGAAGGTCCTAATCTCTCATCTTGGGCTGACCTTGAGGCTTTGGCTGAGTGTTGAAGGTGAGCCCCAACACACACACACACACAGGGAGATTTGGGGTGGGGAATGGTCCAAGAATCTAAGAAAATCTCTCTAATCATTAGCTGAGCACTAGGCTAATGAAACAGAGATTTCAATGGCCTCACATGACAAAGAATATAGAATTAGTTCAGAAACATCACTAAGGAAGCAATCAGCAGCAACAACAAACCCTGGAAAGGAAGAAAAACCTGATGTCCACATTAATTATTTTAAATGTTCAGTTTTCAACAAAAATGTATGAGGCACACAAAGAAACAGGAAAGTATGGCCCATAGACAGGGGAAAATAGCAGTCAAAAGTTACTGTCCCTGAGGAAGTCCAGATGTTGAATTTACTACATAAAGTCTTTAAACGAGCTATTATAAGTATGTTCAAAGAACTAAAGGAAATCATGCCTAAAGAATTAAAGGAAAGTATAAAAATAATGTCTTGCCAAATAGAAAATATCACTAAAAAGAAAAAAAAATTAATAGAAATTCTGGACCCAAAAATATAACCAAAATGAAAAATTCACTAGAAGGGCTCAACAGCAGATGTAAGTTGGTAAAAGGAAGAATAAACATACTTAAATATAGGTCAATATGATTATCCAGGGACTTCCCTGGTAGTGCAGTGGTTAAGAATCTGCCTGCCAATGCAGGGGACACAGGTTTGATCCTTGGTCTGGGGAGATCTCACATGCCATGGAATAACTAGGCCCTTGTGCCACAACTACTGAGCCTGTGCTCTAGAGCCCTCAAGCCACAACTACTGAGCCCATGTGCCACAACTACTGATGCCTGCACAGAGAGGCCACCACAATGAGAAGCCTGCATACCGCAACAAAGAGTAGCCCCTACTTGACGCAGCTAGAGAAAGCCTGCATGCAACAACAAAGACCCAATGAAGCCAAAAATAAATAAATAAATAGATAGATAAATAAATAAATAAAGATTATCCAGCCTGAGGAACAGAAAGAAAACAAGAATGAAGAAAAATTAATGGAGTGTCAGTGACCTGTGGACACACCAAGTATATCAACATACACATAATGAGACCCACAGAAATAGAGGTGAGAGAAAAAAGGACAGAAAGAATATTTGAAGAATATGGCCAAAAGCTTCCCAAATTTGATTTTTTAAATCTGTATATTGAAGAAACTGACCAAATCCAAGTAAAATAAACTCAAGAGGATTCACATCTAGACACATAACAGCCAAATTTTTCTAAAGACAAAGAGAGAATCTTCAAAATAGCAAGGAAAAAAAACCTCATTACATATAAGAGATCCACAATAAGATTAATGGCTGAGGGACTTCCTGGTGGTCCAGTGGTTAAGAATCTGCCCTCCAATGCAGGGAGCATGGGTTCAATCACTAATTGGGGAACTAAGATCCCCCATGCCGAGGGGCAACTAAGCCACACACCTCAACTACTGAGCACACACACCTCAACTAAAGAGCCCATGTCCCACAAACTACACAGTCCATGCACTCTGGAGCCTGTGCACCACAACTAGAGAGAAGCCCTTGTGCTCTGGAGCCCACGCAATGCAAGGAGGAATGAAGATCCCGCATGCTGCAACTAAGACCCAATGCAGCCAGAAAAAGAAAAAAGAAAAAAAAAGGTTTAACAACTCTCTTATCAAAATCCATGGAGTCTGGAAGGCAGTGCAATAACATATCCAATATGCTGGGGGTGGAGGGAGACTATCAATCAAGAATTCTATGTCCAGCAAAACTATACTTCAAAAATTTAGACATTCTCAGAGAATTCATCACTAGTAGACCTGCCCTATAAGAAATACTAAAGGTGACCTTTTCAGGATAAAATGGAATAATACCTGACAATAACTTGAATATACACAAAGAATAAAGAGTACCAGTGACAGTAAATACATAAGTAATATAAAAGACAGTATAAATGTATTTGCTTGTAACTTTTTTGTACTCCTTTCTGATTTTTTAAAATCATTATAAATTTTATTTATTTCTTAAAATTTTATTGAAGTATAGTTGATTTACTACTCCTTTCTTACTTAAAAGAGAAGCACATAAGGCAATAATTATAAAACTAAGTAAATGGGCTTATAATGTATAAAAATGTAATTTGTATGACAACAATAGCATTAAGGAGGGGGAAGTGTATGTAGAGCAGTTTTTGTAGAAGATTGAAATGAAGTTGGTGTTAATCCAAACTAGATTGTTTTAAATTAAAATATTAATTTTAATCCTTAGGGAAACCATTAAGAAATAACCTTATAAAGCAGAGTAAAAACACAAGAAGGAAATTAAGGTGGTGCACTATAAAATATTTATTTAAGCAAAAGGCATCAGTAATTGCAAAGTAGTAGAAAAAAAGATACAAGATATGTAGAAAACAAATAGAAAAATGTCAGGCATTAATCCTACCTTATTAGTAATTACATTAAATATAAATATATTAAACATGCCAAATAAAAGGCAGAGATTGGCATAATGGATTTTTTTTTAATGATCCAACTCAATGCTGTGTACAAGAGACAAATTTTAGATTCAAAGATTTAATAAGTCAAAAATAAAAGGCTAGGAAAAGATATATCATGTAAATATTAGCCATTTAGACATTCTAGAGTGGCTATACTAATATCAGACAAAATAAATATTAATACAAAATTTTTTACTAGACACAAAGAAAATACACTATGCCATAAAGCAAGTCTCAACAATTTAATTTCAAAAAACTAAAATCATATAGGATGTGTGTCTCTGGCTGCAGTGGCGATAGCTAGATATGAATTACAGAATGAAAACTAGAAAAGTCCCCAAGGGTTTGCAAATTAAGCAATATAATTATCAATAGTATATAACAGATCAGTAATGAAATTACAATTGAAATTAAGAAGTATTTTGAAAGGAATTATAAAAACCATATATCAATACTTCTGGGATATTGCTTAGGCCATAATTAGAGAAAACCATATAATTCCAAATACATGTATGTATAAGAAAAAAATAAATACCAAAAGTCAATTATCTCAGTAACCAGATCAAGTAGTTAGAAAATAGCAAATTAAATGCAGAGAAAGGAGAGGAGAGGAAATGATAAAGATAACAACAGAGATTAATGAAGTTGAAAGCAAATATACAAAAAAGAATATTAAAAAATTCACATTTATGAGTTCCAGCAATACTGATCTAGAATGAAAATAGAAAAGACACAAAATATTATTACCAGGAACAAATAAGAGCATCATTACAGATCCTACATATTAGGAAGATAGTACATAGAAGAACATTATAAACAATATGACAGTGAACTTGAAAATTTAAATGAAATAGCAAATTCCTAGAAAAATACAACTTTACAAAATTGATACAACTTAAAGAAAATACAAAAGTATCAACCATATTTACTGAAGAAATAAATTCTGTAGTTAAAAACCTTCCTACAATAAAAATTCCAACCCAGATAGCTTCTGTGGTAAATATACCAAGCATTTAAAGAAGAAATAACACCAATCACACACAAACTCTTCAGAAAATAGATGAAGAAACATTTCCCATTTTGTATTAGGTTATGATATCACATAAGCTTAATCCCCAAATTTAACAAGGACATTATAGCAAAGAAAAATTACCCACCAATCTTTCTCAGAAACAGAGATGGACCAAAAAATCCTAAAAAAAGGAAATAGCTAGACTAGAGGAGAGCAGGCAAGATGGCAGAGTAGAAAGACCCTGAGCTCACCTCTTCTCACAAGCACATCAAAATCACAACTATCTACAAAACAACCATCAATGAAGAAGACAAATCTACCAGAGAAGTTCTTCTACAACTAAAAACATAAAGAAGGAACCACAATGAGATGGATAGGAGGGTTGGACTCATGATGTAATCAAATCCCATTCCCCAGTTTGTGATGCACAAACTGGAGAATAATTATATTGCAGAGGTTCTCCCACAGGAGTGGAAGTTCTGAGCCCCACATCAGACTCCCAAGCCCATGTGTCCTGCAGTGGGAAGGTGAGTCCCCAGAGCACTTGGTTTTGAAGGCCAGAGGGGCTTAATTTCAGGAGCCCCACAGGACTGGAGGAAATAGAGACTTCACTCTTAGAGGGTGCACACAAAATCTCACATGCATCAGGACCCAGGGCAAAAGCAGTAATTTGATAAGAATCTGGGCCAGACCTACTGGCTAGTCTTGGAAAGTCTCCTAGAGAGGCAGGGGGCTGCAGTGGCTCACCCTGGGGACATAGACACTGGTGTCAGCCATATTTGGGAACATTCTGCCATGTGAACACTGCTGCTGGCAACTGCCACCTTGGCTCATTAGGGGCAAGACCAGGCCCCACCCAACAGCCTGTAGGCACCAGTACTAGGATGTCTCAGGTCAAACAGCTAACTTTGTGGAGACACAGCCATATTCATCAGCAGCCAGGCAGCCTAAAGACTTCTTGAGCCAATATCTGCCTCTAGACATGCCCTTAGACACAGCCCAGTCCACCAGAGGGACAAGACCCAGCTCCACCCACCAGTGGTCAGGAACCAGCCCTTCTCTCTAGGAAGCTTGCACTAGCTTCTAGACAAGCCTCACCCAACAGGGGGCAGATACCAGAAGCAAGAAAACTATGATCCAGCAGCTTGCAGACCCAGCCCACCCAAAGAAAGTCAGACCCTACCCTGGGACTAGCTGGGCTCTGGCCCTGCACACCTTGATGTACGTGACAGTAATACAATAATGGCAGGGAATTTAATACTGCACTTACATCAAAGGACAGATCATCCAGACAGAAAATCAATAAGGAAACACAGGCCTTAAAAAACATATTAGTTCAAACGGACTTAATTGATATATAGAGAGCATTTTATCTGAAAGCAGCAGAATACATATTGTTTTCAACTGTACATGGAACATTCTCCAGGAGAGATGACATGCTAGACCACAAAACAAGCCTCCGTAAATTTAAGAAGACTGAAATCATAACAAGCATCTTTTCCCACTACAACACGATGAAACTAGAAATTGACTACAAGAAAAAAAGTTTGCAAAAAACACAAACATGTGGAGGCTAAACAATATGTTGATAAACAACTAATGCATTACTGAGGAAATCAAAAAGGAGATCAAAAAACAAAAATATGACAACCCAAAACTTATGGGATGCAGCAAAAGCAGTTCTAAGAGGGAAGTTTATAGTGATACAGGCTTACCTCAGGAGACAAGAAAAATCTCAAATAAACAACCTAAACTCACACCTAGAGAAACTAGAGAGAAAAGAACAAACAAAACCCAAAATTAGTAGAAGGAAAGAAATCATAAAGATCAGAGCAGAAATAAATGAAATAGAGACTTAAAAAACAATAGAAAGATCAATGAAACTAAAAACTCATTCTTTGAAAAGATAAACAAAAATGATAAACCTTTAGCCAGATTTATTAAGAAAAAAATGAGAGAGTCCAAATCAATAAAATCAGAAATGAAAAGGTGACATTATCATTGACACTACAGAAATACAAAGGATCATAAAAGCCCACTACAAGCAACTACACGCCAATAAAATGTACAACCTATAAAAAATGGACAAATTCTTAGAAAGGTCCAATCTCCCAAGACTGAACCAGGAAGAAAGAGAAAATATGAACAGACCAATTACCAGCAGTAAAATTGAATTAGTAATTTTAAAACTCCCAACAAACAAAAGTTCAGAACCAGACGGCTTTACAGCTGAATTCTACCAAATATTTAGAAAAGAGTTAACACCTATTCTTCTGAAACTATTCCAAAAAACTACAGAGGAAGAAACATTTCTAAACTCATTCTATGAGGCCAGCATCATGATGATACCAAAACCAGACAAAGCTATCACAAAAACAGAAAATTACAGGCCAACATCACTGATAAATATAGATGCAAAAATCATGAACAAAATACAAGGAATCCGAATCCAACAATACAATTAAAGGATCATATACCATGATCAAGTGGGATTTATCCCAGGATGCAAGGATTTTTCAATATGTGCAAATCAATCAATGTGATATATATACCACATTAGCAAATTGAAGGATTAAAACTGTATGATCATCTTAATAGATGCAGAAAAAGCTTTTGATAAGATTCAACATCCATTTATGATTAAAACCTCTCCACAAAGTGGGCATAGAGGGAACATACCTCATCATATAATAAAAGCCATATATGACAAACACACAGTTAACATCATTCTCAATGGTGAAAAGCTGAAAGCATTTCCTCTAAGATCAGGAAAAAGGTAAAATGCCCATTCTTGCCACTTTTATTCAACATAGTTTTGGAAGTTCTAGCCACAACAATCAGAGAAGAAAAAGAAATAAAAGGAATCCAAACTGGAAGGAAGAAGTAAAATTGTCACTGTTTGCAGATGACATGATAATATACATAGAAAATCCTAAAGAAGCCACCAGAAAATTACTAGAGCTCACCAATGAGTACATTAAAGTTTCAGTATATAAAACTAATACACAGAAATCTGCTGCATTTCTATATACTAACAACAAACTATCAGAAAGAGAAATTAAGACAACAATCCCATTTACCATCACTTCAAAAAGTATAAAATACCTAGGAATAAACCTACCTAAGGAGGCAAAGACCTGTTCTCTGAAAACTATAAGGTGCTGATGAAAGAAATTGAAGACAACACAGAGGGATGGAAAGATATACTGTTTTCTTGGACTGCAAGAATCAATATTATTAAAATGACCATACTACCCAAGGCAATCTACAAATTCCATGCAATCCCTGTCAAAATACCAATTGCATTTTCCATAGAACTAGAACAAATAATTTTAAAATTTGTATGGAAACACAAAAGACCCCAAATAGCCAAAACAATCTTGAGAGAGAAGAACAGAGCTGGAGGAAACAAACTCCCTTTTTTTCAGACTATACTACAAAGCTACAGTAGTCAAAACAGTATGGTACTGGCACAAAAACATAGACCAATGGAATAGGATAGAGAGCCCAGAAATAAACCCAGGCAATTATGGTCAATTAATCTACAACAAAAGACAAGAGTATACAATAGAGAAAAGACATTCTCTTCAATAAGCAGTGCTAGGAAAACTGAACAGCACTGCTTATTGAGCATGGAAAAGAATGAAATTAGAACATTCTCTAACACCTTATACAAAAATAAACTCAAAATGGATTAAAGGCCTCAATGCAGGACCAGATAGCATAAAACAACTAGAGGAAAACTTAGAACACTCTTTGACATAAATTGCAGCAATATTCTTTTGGATCCATCTCCTAAAAGGAAAGGAAATAAAAGCAAAAATAAACAAATGGGAACTAATTAAATTCAAAAGCTTTCGCACAGCAAAGGAAACCAACAAAATGAAAAGACAACCTATGGAACAGGGAGAAGATATTTGCAAATGATATGACCTATAAGGGATGAATATCCAACATATATAAACAGTTCATACAACTCAACATCAAAAAAACACAAACAACCCAATTAAAAAATGGGTGAGAGACCTGAATAGACATTTTTCCAAAGAGGAAAGGCAGATGACCCACAGGCTCATGAAAAGATGCTCAACATCGCTAAGCATCAGGGAAACGCAAATCAAAACCACAATGAGAAATCACCTCACACCTGTCACAATGGCTACCATCAAAAAGAACACAAATGACAAATGTTGGACAGGATGTGGAGAAAAGGGAACTCTTGCACACTGCTGGTAGGAATGTAAATTGGTGCAGCCATTGTGGAAAACAGTATGGAGGTTTCTAAGAAAAACTAAAAATAGAACTACCATTTAACCCAGCAATTCCACTCCTGGGTATATATGTGGAAGAAACAAAAACACTAATATGCACCTTAATGTTCATAGCAGCATTATTTACAATTGCCAAGATATGGAAGCAACCTAAGTGTCCATCAACAGCTGAACGGATAAAGAAGATGTGGTATACACCCACCCCACCCCCCCACACACACAATGGACTACTACTCAGCCATAAAAAAAGAATGAAGTTTTGCCATTTGCAGAAACATTGATGGGCTTGGCAGGCATTATGCTAAGTAAAATAAATCAGACTGAGAAGGACAAATACTGAATGATATCACTGATATGTGGAATTTTAAAAATACAACAAACTAGTAAATATAACAAAAAACAAGAAGACCCACAGATACAGAGTACAAACTAGTGGTTACCAGTGCAAGGGTAGGGGCACCACAGGGGTGGTGGAAGGTACAAACTATTGGATGTAAGATAGGCTACAAGGTTATATTGTACAACATGGGGAATAGAGCCAATATTTTATAATAACTGTAAATGGAAAGTAACCCTTAAAATTCTTAAAATTGTATTATTATTTTTTTAATTTTTAAAAAAAGAAAATGGGAAATTAAATTCAGCAACATATAAAAAGTGTAACACATCAAGCCAAATTTAGATTCATTCCAGGAATGAAAGGTTGATCTAACAGTTAAAAATTAATCACTGTAAGTCAGTATATTAGTAAAATATAAGAGAAAATTGCAGAAAACATCAATAGATATAGAGAATGCATTTGCTGAAATTCAACCCTGTTCACAATAAACACATAGCAAACTAGGAATAAAAGCAAACTTTAACAAAATCTTTTTAAAAATAACTATTTTAGACTTACAAAAAAGTTGCAAAAACAGTGCAAAAGTTGCAAATAATAGTTCCCTTATACTATTAATCCAACTTCCCCAATCTTACCATCTTACATAATCATAGTACAATTATTGAAATTAGAAATTTAATATTGATACAATATGATCTAATTTATAGATCTTATTTAAATTTTGCTCATTTTCTCATTAATGTCCTTCTGATCCAGGATCCAATCTAAGATCCCACCTTGCATTTACTTGTCATGTCTACTTACCGTCCTCCAGTCTGAGACAGTTCTTCAGTGTTTCTTTGTCTTTCATGAACTTAACACTTTCAAAGAATATTACAAAGTGATGTTGTGCTGGAAGGGAACTTTCTTAATCTAATAAAGAACATGTTTTAAAAATCTACAGCACGTTGTAGGGTGAAGAGGGGGAGGAGAAGTAAAATGCACAAGGACCAGTAAGGAAGAAAAAAAATGGTCAAAATGCACAGATGACATTATTGTATACAGAGAAGATCTAAACAAATCTACAGATAAACTATTACAATCAATGAGTGAATTTAGCAAGGTCATTAGATACAAGGTCAAAAATATTTTTAATCCGTTCCATTTCTATCTAGATAGAAATTGAAGAAAAATTCAAATACCACATACAGTAGCATCGAGGACATAAATATATAGTAATAAATATAACCAAACTGTACAGAATCTCTACATACAAAATTACAATACTGTATTGAGGAATATTAAGGAAGAGTTACAAAAATGAAAGGATACATTATGTTCAGGGATTGAAATACTCATTTCTAAGATGTCAGTTCTTCCTAACGATCTATAGATTGAATGCAATCACAATTAAAATCCCAGTAGGTTTTTTGTTAGTTTGTTTTGGTTTGGGGTTTTTTTTGTTTGTTTGTCTAGGAATGAAGGAGGTTTAAAATTGACATGCCAGTTCTAAAATTTATAGAAAATACAAAGGGTCGGGAATAGCTAAGGCAATCTTGAAGAATAAGAACACAGCTGGAGGGTATAGACTACATGATAAGGTGGTCTGGTATTGATATGAAGATGTGAAAGAAAAGTCTAGAAACAGCCCACATGTATGTAGACAGTTATGACAAAAGGTGACACTGCAGTGGGGAAAAGATGAGTCTTTCAATAAATGGTGCTAGGTCAACTGAATAACCGTCTAGAAAAAAAAATGAATCTTGGTTCCTATGTGATACCATTCCTAAACATCACAGCCAGATAGACTGTAGATCTGAATCTGAAAGGTAAAAGAATAAAGCTTCTAGAAATTAGCATAAGAAAATATATTCATAGCCTTGTATCAGGCAAAATTTCTTCAAAAAAAAAAAAAAAACACACACTCAAAGAAGCACTAACCATAGAAGAAAAATAGACAAATTAGACTATATTAAATTCAAGAACTTCCATTTATCAAAACACCATCATCAAGAGAGTAAAGAGGCAAGTTAAGGACTGGGAACAGATGTTTGCAATACATGTAACCAACAAAAGTCTAATATCCAAAATACACAAAGAACTGCAAATTCGTAAGAAAAAGATTGGCAGCTCAACAGACAAAAAAGCAAAAGGCTAGGATGTAAAAGGGGATATCCAAAGGGCCAGCAAACTTGTAGAAAAAAAAAGGTGCACATTCTCAATAGTCATCAGGGAAGCACAAGTTAAAACCACAGTAATTTACTGTTATATTCAACCAGAATCCCCAAAATGACACAGTATGTCACAGGTTGGCAAATATCTGGTGAAACTGAGACTCTCAAACATTGGTGAGAGTGTCAGTTGGTACCAACACTTTGGAAAATGCTTTGACACTAACCATCAAAGGTGACTATAAGTACATCCCATAACCAGCTAAGTATATTCCTAATGAAATGGGCACATAATGCACCAAAAATCATGTGTAAGAATATTTATAGCAGCATTATTTTTAGAAGACAAAAAAATGGAACAATCCAAATACTCATCAATGGGAGAGTGAGTACAATGTAAGTATATTCACACAGCGGAATCAGATATGGAAATGCATACGAACGACTCCTGGTACATCCAGAGGGATCTCATAATGTTGAGTGAAAGAAGCTAAACATAAAAGAGTATATAGTTTATGATTCTGTTGATGTACAGTTGAATCAGAGATCAGATTCATTTCTGATATTAGAAGTCAAAGCGTAGTCCTATGAGAGGGGATTGAGGGAAGCTTCAGGGCCTCTTCTGGTAATTTCTTTATCTGAATGGTAGTTACACAAGTGTGCTCACTGCAAGTTGTACATTTTCTATGTTTATGTTCAATAAATTTGTTAATTTTTAAATGAATGTAGCTTATACCTACCAATTTTCAATAGCCTATAAATACAGTTACAGATGCACACACACACACAAAAAAACCCAAACCTTGCTATTACCTTTCACTTACACAGGCTGGGATTATCATTTTCCTAGCTCTTTCTTGGAGTCTCCAAAGGGAAACCTCATATGTATTTCCAAAATTGTCTGTCAAATATCAGAAAACCAGTTGTATAAAAAAGTCAAAATCAAAATCCAAGTTAAGTCTCAGCTGGGGGACCCTGTTATCAAATATGAGACTGCATACTGCAATTTGCTTTTTGAATTTATCATAGACTTTCCCTCTTATCAGCCTCTATAAATCCACCTTATCCCCTTAACGGTTGTTCGGTAATCTGTTATATAGCTTTTCAATATTTTTCACAGCAAATCTCTTTTTTTCTTAAAGGGTATTTAAGTTGTTTTCAACTGTTTGCTTTTTAAAAAAATGTCCCAGTGAATATTCTAGCACAAACATCTTTTCCGTCTGCTTTTGTTTTTCATTAGAAGAAATGATGTGAAATTAAAATATTAAGCCAAAATGTGCCCGTGTGGGTAAGAATTTGGACATGTTTCCAGTTGGTCTCCAGAAAGGCTATAAGCGTTTATCCCATCACGGTCTAGAAGAGCATCTTCTCCCCTACATGCTTGCCAGCACTGCTTATTGTCCTTCTTTTTAATCCTTGACAAATCTGATGTGTGACAATAACATCTTGTCATTTTCATTATCATTTCTTTGATTATAAGCAAGGTTGAACGTGCATTTAACTCTCATGGGTAGTTCTTCTTTTGTAGAATCTCCCATTTTGAGTGAGGTCTACTTCTGACTAATTTTTGAGTTGCTCATATACGGTAAGGAGATTAAGCATGTTTTTATCACATATGAAGCAACTAATAGTTCTCAGTTTGGCATTTGACTTTATATTTTCTTTTGTGCCCTGTCATGTCCCACAGAAATATTCCTTTGTCTTCTGTCTTTGATATCTATGCCAAGAAACACTTTCTCTTTCCCCAAAATTATAAAAATATTTTTATCTGTTTTCTAGGATAAGGTTGCATATAAACAGTAAAGCCAGAATTTGAACATGAGTTTGTCTTACTTCATACCCCGTGTAACTCTTCGCTATATTGTTAGCACTAATACCAAGTATCTCTGGATATTAAGACAGCAGGTTATCTTTAATTTAGTTTTATTTACCTGTATTTTCACACATGTACAAGAAGGAGTGGTTAAAAGAGGGAATTCTGTGGCCCCAGCTCTATTATTTCTTAGCCATGTGATTCTGGGAAACTTACTTACCTTCTCTGTGCCTTGATTTACTTATCCATAAAATGGGGGTTGTGGTAGTACCTAACTTGTAAAATTATTGTGCAAACTCAGTGAATTAAGACAAGTGTTAGACGAGTGCCTGCTATATCATAAGCTCAATATAAGCTTTTATTATAATGAACATATACAACTTTTATAACAACAATAAAAAAACCCTAAGCTCATTTTTTAAATGAGAATATGTTGTAAGGGCAAGTAACTGAAAAGCCTATTAGCCCAGGCCCTTGGAGAGCTGTCTTGGGCTTCCGAGACAAACCCTCACTGTCCAGACCTCACACTTAGCTCAGTCAGATCAAGCCCCCAGGGGGACACAGCAGCCACACCCCCTGCCCCCAGCCCTGGCCTCCCCTCTTGTTTCCAAGCGGAAGAGCTTTCTGATCCCAAGTAGCTTTTTAGGTAAAGAACAGGTATTTAGTGTAAAATAGATAGCTAGTGGGAAGCTGCTGCATAACACAGGGAGATCAACTCGATGATAGGTGATGACTTAGAGGGCTTGGATAGGGAGGGTGGGAAGGTACCGTGGGAGGGAGGGGATATGGGGATATATGTATAAATACAGCTGATTCACTTTGTTTTACAGCAAAAACTGGCACAACAGTGTAAAGCAATTATATTCCAATAAAGAGCTTTAAAAAATAAAAATAAATATGCAAAAAAAAAAATTTATTGAAATTGTTAAAAAAAAAAAACAGGTATTTGGAGTGAAGAGGAAAGTTAGAAACTTACACTCAGCTAAAAATAACTCCACGATTGTTTTGCTTTTGTGAAATATGCTTGCTATGCCAAGAAAAACAGAAAAACAGGAAAACAGGATGATCTAACAATCCAATGTAACTTTAAGATGTTTTGCTAAAAAAATGGAATGTTCTGCACCTGCTCTTGTAAATTTCTGTTTGGAAACTTCCATGCTCTGTAAACATGTGCACTATAAAAGTAAAGCTCACTCTGAGTTTGGGGCCCAGAACTTTGGAGCATTAGCTCATCAGGGGCCACTGGCTTAATAAACCTGAGTTCTCCACCCCTCTAAGTGTGGTGCTTGGTTTCTCGACAGACTGATTTCTGCAACAGGAGGATGAAAAGAAAAAGGAAACATGTCTGATTCATTCTTTGGACACTTCCCAAGTGCCCATTATGTGTGATCTACCTGGTCAGGTAACTGCTGCCATTTATGAGGACCTACTGTGTGCCGGTCACTTAATGGACATTATCTCATGAAAAACTCACCCCCTCCCATGATGCAGACACGACTGTATCCCCATTTTACAGAGGAGGAAACTGAAGTTCAGAGAGCTGTGACTTGCCCCAAATCCCCAAAGCTGCTAAGTTGGCAGGGCTCGCCTTGTCTGGAGGTGGCCTGGCCCTGCTGCGATCTGCTGATTTGGCTGTACTGTCTCTCCTGAGCTCCCAGCCCTGCTGAAATGTCATTTTGGAAGAAACTGGGGCCTCAACAAAGGTCCAGCTTGGCAGGCATTTGGGGTGGCCAGCCAGCATGCCGCTGGCCTTGGGCAGAGCACCCACGTATGGCCACAGGGGAGGAACAGGCTTCCAGGCTGCCGCTCACCTGGGGGCCTGGCCAGGACCCTGACTGGGGAACCACCATGTCCTGCTCTTCAGAGCCGAGCCCAGGATGCCTGGAACAGATTCCCGCTCTAGCTAAGCCCGGCGCATGCGCACCACAGCTTCCTCCCTGGCTCTCCTTTCACACGCTTCTGGGCACCAGCATCAGCTCACATGGTGCCAACCCGCAGCCGAGGCGTGTTGCCTAATTACATTCCTCGAGACTCTGATGGGTCTTCACAGCTCCCACAGAGCCCCATCCTCTCTCGTCCTCCTTCAGGAAGCCCACCCAGATCCCACTCCCACAGGCAGCAGAGGGGCTGGCTATCCTCTCCTGCACCCCAACATCACTCATGCCTCAGGACCTGTCTTGTCTTTCCCTCTGATCCCCAAGCCCTTCTCCTGAAGCAAGAAGTAGACCCTCTCCACCTTTGAATCCCGCTCCAGCCTTCAGCCAAGAGCTGGGCTCACCGGAAGTGCTTAATAACTGTTGGTGGCGAATGAATGAGTACATAAGTCTAAAGTAAACACACTTATTGTTCTCTTCAAGGAACCGGCTGATGAATGGCTCGATGCTTTGGGTTCTGGTGGAAAATTTGAAAAATCTGCATTTGAGAGCTAGCTCTGCCCTGACCTGCGTTGGCTCTGGACGGATCACCAAGAACCTTTCTGAACCTGAGATTCCTCAGGTATAAAAAATAGTCACGACAGAGCAGCTCCACACTCTGCACAGGAGGAGGAAAAGAAGGAGGTGATGGCCCTGGAAAAAAATCTCTGCTTGGAGAGCAGCCCTGATTGCAGTTTCTCATCCCTCGCGAGGGATAGTGATAGATCCTTGGGGAGGAGCTACCCACCCCCACCCCCAGCCGCTCTCCTTTTCCTCCACTGACCCCAGGGGAAAGCTGTTTTCAGACTTCAGGGAGCTGGACACTCAGAAAAGGGGATTTGAAATTTCAAGGCCTTACGCTATCCTAGAAACCTGTCTTCCTTCCCAAGAATCCTCAGCTTCCCTTCTGGAAGGTCTGAGGTAGGGGAAGGACGTGAGACCACCCAGCTTGGATGTCTGGTGCCTGCCTGGGGACCTTTAAGTGCAGGCGGTGACCTGCCAGCCAGCTCCAAAGCTCTGAGGTCATTTCCCCTGACACCAGAGACTTGGCACCTGCTGGAATCTTTGGTGGGTGAGAATGCCAGGAGTGCCCCAGATCTGACGCCTCCTGCCCTGGAGCCTGGCAAAGAGGCCTGGGAGCAGCACGGCCCTCCGCTGCCCAGAGCTCAGGCTCTGCTGCAGGGCAGGGTCCTCAAAGCCCAGGGGAGAGGGGAGGGCGCTAAGCTCCCAGTCTGCATCCTGCAAGGCTGGCCTTGGGCTCAGGGGCACCCTTAGGCAAGTGAAAGGGCAGACCACTTCTGGAGACCTCGGAAGATCTGAAAAGGGATCCAGCCTCATTCTTGCAGTTTGTCCACTGTTGACGCCACCAACAGTTGCTAAGAGACAGCAGGCATCACAGGAGCTGGCAGGACAGGTTCCCCAGAGCCCTGCCAACGCGAGGTCAAGGTCTGTGGCAGAGCCCAGGGCTCTGTCGACATCCTCGGCATCTGCAGAGGCCAGAGGTCACCACCAGGAGCCAGTAGCTTTGCTGAGAAATCACTCGCTCAGAGCACGCAGGCTGCACCTAGCAATCCTTGGAGAGGAGGCGAGGGTGTTGGGGAGGACACCCGGTCGGGACACTAAGTAGTGTGTGATCATGGTGGCTCCCTAGCTAGCAAGTCACGTAACTTCTTTGAACTTGAGTTTCTTTCTCAATAAAATGAGAATAGTTAGACAACATCAGCAAACCTCCCAGAGGGATTGTTAGAATTGAAGAAGATAATTGGCTGGAGTGGGCTCAATAAGTTGTAAGGGGGCTTTCAATTCTCTTCATCTTTACAACTACAGAACTGGGTTTAGGGCAGCCTGTGAAAGAAGACACGCCCATCCTCCACTTGGCCAAACTTGAGGTTTACCAAATCATGTCTAGGGTGGGTTCTTATCTCATTTTGTTATAAATATGTAAATGTATATGTTATCAAATGATATACAAAAATTATGACAGAAGGTTTTAAATGATACATTTTATTAAATATAATTTCTATAGTTACATAATTAAAATCTATGACTAAATGTACTATCTCATCTATAGTCTGGGAAGGTATTTACAAATTTACCAACTACCTCATCAAGAGGGGATTGTGGGTGGTTTTTAATCTTACTCTCTTTCCTTACCCATGTTTTCTGTCTTTTCTGTAATGTTTGATTGCTTGCGTCCTTTTTTTAGAAACAGCTACAGCTGTATGGAAGGGGCTCCTTCAACACTAGAAGATCTATCTTGTCCAAACGTCTCCCACAGAATGACTCAGGCCCTGCACAGGCGGCCTCCTCGGGGCTGCTGATTCACAGTAAAACCCTTTTTTCAAAGAAATCTCGCACAGAAGCCCAAGGTGGGAGATGCAGTCTGCACAGTGGAAGGGGCTCAGCCTCAGAAATCTGAGAGGCCTGGGGCTGTGAGGGCCCAGACAAGCCCCCCACCCCCAGCTCTTCATCTGTAAAATGGGATCCTAACACTTGCCCACAGGGCAGCTGTGAGAATTCAGTGTAATCTCTTTGTAATGTACAAAATGTGTTAGCAATTAGTAAAGTTTTTAAACCAAAAAGTGCGGTCACAACTGCTCTGGTTAAAGCAATTCCCTGATTGTCTGCAGTAGCCCCAGTAGCCCTGAAGGGACTTCCAGGGAAGCCTGAGCTCCAAAGAGCGGAGTCACAACCCTCAGCAGAGAGACGCGCACCGAGCTTGGGTCCGGAGGCTGCAAGCCCAGGCCAGGCGGGGCCGCCAGCAAGTTCCTAGCGCATATTATCTCTCTGTGCCCCGGTTTCATTTGCAAACCAAACAAGATTCATTCTCAATGGGAGGTGTGAAAACTTTTGTTGGGCCTGGAGGCAGGTTTTGCTTTGTCACGAAGACTGTTGAATAGTCTCTCCTCTGGCCAAACTTTCAACTGCCCCTTCAAACAGCCTGGAGATGAAACAGCAGTTAATAATCCCCTGTTTAAAAATCCATTTTACCTGTGTTGTGTATGTTTACATATAAAGAGCAAGTATTTTTGCAGTTTGACCCTATATTGTGTTCTCTGGGATTGCAACTCCTATGTAAACAAGGTCAGATGTATTGTTTTGTGCATTAATTTACCAAGACATTTCAGAAAATCAAACCACCAACAGCAGCACAGCTCACGGTGTTTTACCCACCAAAACATCACACCACAAAACGTTACGTGTGCTTATGCTGATTCCACACACCAGTACAAGTATCTATTTCATTAATCCTACTGGTGTAGTTTGGCCAGGACAGTTTCCTGTTTGAAAGCCTTTTCTCTCCCCCTAAGCCTCAGTTTTTATTTTTTTATACAATTGTTTATTTACAGTTATTATAAAATGTTGGCTGTATTCCCCATGTTGTACAATACATCCTTGTAGCCCACCTTACACCCAATTATTTGTACCTCCTGCTCCCCAACCCCTATAGTGCCCGCCCCCCCAGGACTGGTAACCGCCAGTTTGCTCTCTATATCTGTGAGTCCACTTCTTTTTTGTTATATTCACTAGTTCGTTGTGTTTTTAAAATTCCACATATAAATGATATCATTCAGTATTTGCCTTTCTCTGTCTGACTTATTTCACCTAGCATAATGCTCTCCAAGTCCATCCTTTTTGCTGCAAAAGGCAAAATTTCATTCTGTTTTATGGCTGAGTAGTATTCCACTCTACATATATAGCACATCTTTATCCATTCAGCTGTTGATGGACACTTAGGTTGCTTCCGTATCCTACTATGAACATTGGGATGCATATTAATGTTTTTGTTTCTTTCAGATATATATGCAGGAGTGGAATTGCTGGGTCATATGGGTCAATTTACATTCCCACCAACAGTGGGCAAGAGTTCCCTTTTCTCCACATCCTGTCCAACATTTGTCATTTGTGTTCTTTTTGATGGTAGCCATTGTGACAGGTGTGAGGTGATTTCTCATTGTGGTTTTGATTTGCATTTCCCTGATGCTTAGCGATGTTGAGCATCTTTTCATGAGCCTGTGGGCCATCTGCCTTTCGTCTTTGGAAAAATGTCTATTCAGGTCTCTTGCCCATTTTTTAATTGGGTTGTTTGTTTTTTTGATGTTGAGTTGTATGAACTGCTTATATATGTTGGATATTCATCCCTTATAGGTCATATCATTTGCAAATATCTTCTCCCTGTTCCATAGGTTGTCTTTTCATTTTGTTGGTTTCCTTTGCTGTGCAAAAGCTTTTGAGTTTAATTAGGTCTCATTTGTTTATTTTTGCTTTTATTTCCTTTCCTTTTAGGAGATGGATCCAAAAGAATATTGCTGCAATTTATGTCAAAGAGTGTTCTAAGTTTTCTCTAGGAGTTTTATGCTATCCAGTCCCAAATTTAGGCCTTTAATCCATTTTGAGTTTATTTTTGTATTTGGTGTTAGAGAATGTTCTAATTTCATTCTTTTCCATGCTCAATAAGCAGTGCTGTTCAGTTTTCCTAGCACTGCTTATGAAGAGAATGTCTTTTCTCTATTGTATACTCTTGTCTCTTTTGTTGTAGATTAATTGACCATAATTGCCTGGGTTTATTTCTGGGCTCTCTATCCTATTCCATTGATCTATGTTTTTGTGCCAGTACCATACTGTTTTGACTACTGTAGCTTTGTAGTATAGTCTGAGGTCATGGAACATGATTCCTCCAGCTCTGTTCTTGTACTACACACACAGGTACAAGGATCTGTTTCATTGATTCTACTAGCGTAGTGTGGCCAGGGCATTTACCTGTTTGAAACCCTATTATTTTACTTTATTATAAAGTACTATTCTTTTATATATGTAATACATGTAGGTCAGTTATGTTATGTGTACATTTCAGAACAATAAAAAGGGCTTACAAAATACTTTTAACAAGTATTTGTTATAAGAAAAAGACTTTGACACCTGTATCAAATTGTGGGAGGAGACTAGGAAAAGAAGCGTCAGTATTGGGACTGTGGGTTGAGAACCTCAACTAACAGTTAACCATAGATTTCAGGTAATGACTCCCACCCTGCCTTCCCTGGCATTGAGCACAGTTCAAGAGCCCTCCTCCAGGACACCTGTTGTTGGGGCTGGGGAAGCTGTATCAGACCCAATGGTCCTGCCCTGGAGCCATTCTCAGTCTGAGGGTCCCAATCCAAGTGGCATCTACCAGTTGAGAAAACCCCTGGTTAAACTGAACTCAGCACAAAACACTGAGCATCTCCCAATGATAGTCTCAGCTTCCAGTTAGTTGGACTCATCAACCCAAACTGAGGCAAGGGGGCAGGGTGTCTCAGACAGCATTTGAAGGGCATCCCTAGGGTTCTGGTTGTCTGGGAAACCACAGCAGCTGGAGCTGTGAGCTTACAGGCTGACAGGCACCCTGCTGGGCTCACACTCTGGAACAGAAGGTCTCAAAAGTTGGTCCCCACCCTAGGGCTGAAGGACAAATAAGTAATATAAAGTCAACGTGTGTATATAAATGTAGAAGTTGTCAAGACTCCTTTCTTTGAAACACTGTCCTTAAGTCTGAGGTCATGACCTTCCTATTGCTTTCTTTATTAATATTACCTTGCTTTTATGAAATAACAGTGATGGTAGAGGAGCTGGGGTATTTTCATAAATACCCTTTCCATTTACTCTCTCTCCTTCCCTCTGCCTTCTCTCTCTCTCCCCATATCCCTCCTTTCTCTTCCTCTCTATCTTTCTATCTCCTCCTAAAAGTCCTGGAATGGAAGGAAACTGCATGAAAACCAACAAGTTCACTAGAGTGGTGCAGGAGCCATCCTGCTAGCTATCTGGACCTGGCACAGTGAGCTCACCAAAAAAGGGCATGGCTAGCCTTACCTGGGGAAACTTCACAAAGTCTGAAATTTCAGGGCCTGCTTGCCAGGGGATAGACAGATGGATGGTGGGGAGCAGGAGAGGAGGGATGGAGGCAGAGACATGCAGGAGAACATGCCAGCGAGCCTCTTGTTTGAGATGTTGCCATCAGAGTGTCTCATCTGAGAGGGGTCACATCAGGACATGAAGCCGGAGCAGTCAGTGGAGGCCAGTTAACTGCAGGTCTTGGGGGACAAGCTAAGACCCGTGGACTCCAGCCTCTGAATTGATATCCTCAGCATCAAACAGTTACTGTCTAGGATTTGAAATTCTGAACTGAACATAGGCAAGAGGGTGTGTCAGGAGGCAAGGTAGCACAGACAACATTCTGGAGTCTTCCTTGGGAAGCTCTTTGTGCAGGATGTCAGCAGGCCTTCCCCAGACCATGGGGGGGATTCTGAGCCACTGGGCTCCCCAAAGTGACAAGAGACCTGTTGTGTAGACCACTCCCCAGGGACTTTCATGAAGATACAAAAGCAGCAAATTTTGCTGAGAAGGATATTGCCTGCACTCTGTGAGAATAATACGCCCCCTACATAGGCTATAGCAGGCTAGGCTCAGGCTCCAAACTGGGGCGTGGGTGGTGGGTGGTGGGTGGGAAGGGGTGTTTAAGGGATACCTTATTGGAATAAATTGGACTTACTTTTTTTGGGGGGGGGGCTGCATCGGGTCTTCTTTGTGGCAAGTGGGGGCTACGCTTTGTTGCAGTGCTCAGGCGTCTCAGTGCGGTGGCTTCTCTTATTGTGGAGCACAAGCTCTAGGCATGTGGGCTTCTGTAGTTGCAGCACATGGGCTCAGTAGTTGTGGCACACAGGCATGTGGGATCTTTCTAGACTAGGGATTGAACCCGTGTCCCCTGCATTGGCAGGTGGATTCTTAACCACTGCACCACCAGGAAAGTCCTGGACTTGCTTTTATTTATTTATTTTTTATCCTGTACTATTTTGAATTTTTTCCAGTTTTATTGAGAATAGTTGACAGGACTTCCTAGGTGGTGCAGTGGTTAAGAATCCGCCTGCCAATGCAGGGAACACGGGTTCGAACCCTGCTCTGGGAAGATTCCATGTGCCACGGAGCAACTGAGCCCATGAGCCACAACTATTGCGCCCATGTGCCACAACTATTGAAGCCCACAAGCCTAGAGCCTGTGCTTCACAATAAGAGAAGCCACTACAATGAAGAGCCCACGCACCACAATGAAGAGTAGCCCCTGCTCACAGCAACTAGAGAAAACCCGTGTGCAGCAACACAGACCCGACACAGCCAATAAATAAATAAAATAAATAAATAAATTTAAAAAAAGAATAATGGACATACATCACCATGTAAGTTTAAAGCATACAGCATGATGGCTTGATTTACATATATAGTGAAATGCTTATCATAATAGGTTCAGCTAACATCCATATTCTCATAGAGATACAGTAAAAACTTTTTACAACTCAGTTTAATTTTGTTCTGAGCCTCTGTTTCGCTTGGCGGCAGAAATGTCATTTCAAGCAACTTGGGGTGCTTGCCTCTTTGCTCAGGTTCACGGCTAACTTCTGGGGGATTTACCAAGGGCTTGTTATCGAGGGCCCATGTCCCATCTGTCCTCAGGGTTGCTGTGGGGGACACTCTCTACTCAGTGCTCTGGGTCTAGGGCCTCTCTCAGTGCTGGGGTGCCCAGCATCATTTCACAGCTCCCCACTCTTGGAAGCTGCCTGTGGCCACAGCCCTTTGAGTCTTGCTGCCCGACTCTTCCCAGGAAGGGGCGTTGGGTGCTCTAGTCACTGGCTGAAAGTTTTGCCTGCAACCCGAGGCTGAGAGAGGGGTCAAGGTCTCTCTCAAGCCCATCAGTATCTACTGCAGGCTTCCCTCTCTGTCTCTCTCCCCTCCCCCAACCAGTGGCATCCCATCTGCCCTGGGGGAGGGGTGCTGGTCTTACTCATCATGTATCCGCCTCCATATTTAAACATTAGATTTATTTTTTCTATTCTTCTAAAGGCATAGGCTTTTGAAACGCAAAAGCCAGGGAAAGAACATTTTTCTCCTCCACTTTCATCACATTCTCTCCCCAAGGCATCCAGCAAGTCTGGGCTTAGCTGTCTGAATGGCGGGAAAGGACCATGGGTGGGTCTGGATTCTTCTCTGTTGGAGCCCTGGGATCCTCTGTACTGTTCTGTGCCAGATATTTTTTTCTTCATTTGGTTCCCTCCGTAATTATTCAAACAAAACCAAGCAAAACCTCTCCAGCTCTTTGCTTAGAGCAGTCTCTGGCAGGTTGTCAGTGCTCTCTGTAGGTGGCCTGGCAGCACCCATGCTTTGCCATGGGAGATGGGCAATGGGTGATGGGTGATGGGCCAGGGCAGGGGTGCAGCTGATCTGTTGGGGCAATTGGTAATCAGGAAACTTGCAGACCCATCACTGGTCCCTCTGGCTCTCTCATTCCAGCGCTCAGAGATATCGTTTCCTTGGTCACAGGAAGATGAAGAGATGATGACCGAAGATTACAAATGGGGAAAATTATCTTGCTTGTGGTTATTGCTAAAAATGAAGCAATATTTCAGGACCATTTTTTATATTAAAAAATATTTCCTCAGGACTTCCCTGGCAGTTCAGTGGTTAAGACTCCGTGCTTCCACTGCAAGGGGCACGGGTTTGATCCCTGGTCAGGGAACTAAGATCCAACATGCTGTGTAATGCGGCCAAAAAAAAAAAAAAATTTCCTCCAACTACCAACAAACATCTTGTCCTCTAATTAGCTGTCACTAACAAAGTGACAGCTTTTTCTGTCTTTTTTACTTTTCTTTTAATCCAATTTCCAGAAACAAGAGCTGCCTTTCTTGGAGATTTAAGTGTTTGTCCTTAAGAGATTGGGTTCTGTTTTTGCCACCTACCACCTGCTAATTGGTAAGAGGTGATTTGCACACACTGAGCCTCAGTTTCCTCATCTGTAAAGTGGGGATGCTAATAGTACGTACCTCAAAGAATTGTTGTGAGGATTAGACGAGAGGATACATGTCAAATACTTTAGACCCATGCTGACACACAGTCAGCCCTCAGTAAGTGTTGGCTTGAATCAAGTGACCAAATTACTTCCCTGTGGCCCTTGGGAATTTATGGGGAAATTGGCATCAGGAATTCAAGGTTTTAAACTAAAGGAAGACTCTGTACAGGGAGGAAGTGAGAAAGGGAAATGCTAGAGATTTCAGGCCACATGATAGCATTTCAACTACAAACAGCAGCAGAGCCAGCAATTCCTCTGTCATCCTGCAAAACAAAGATCTCCTTCCTTTAAGTCTCTTGAAGGACAAATAGAGCCCCACCCCCTCTCCCAACATAGGCATGGGGAAGTAACTCGAGAACCACATCCACCAACAGAGAGAGAACTAGGAGGGCCCTGGTGGGCGCCGGCCCTGCAGCTCTGCTCCATCGTGGCTGCCATTGCCCTCCAGGCTCCCTTGGCAGCCCGGAGACCAGGAGCCCCACCAGGAGCTTCCAGTGAAGTCCCACCTCGGCAGGCTCCTGAGTCCTCAGTGTGGACTTCCAGGATGGGGCACGTGCACAGGAGAGAAGCAGAGAAACATCTTTGTCCATGGATTTCAGAAGCATCCCTTAGGATTCCAGAGCCAGACGCATCCTCTGGAGCCCACTGGTTCTAGCCTGTGCCATCTTCAGGCAGCCCACCTCTTAGCTGCTCATGGCTAATCACCATCACCATCATCATCACTGATGTTTCTTTTGAGCACTTATTGCAACCTGGCACTTTTCTAAACACTAGTTTCTTTAGGAAAGGAATAAATATAAAGAGAATTAACACAGGAAGAAACAATAGAATAGATGAAGCCTTCATCATTGCCTTTTGGTGGTTTTTTTTGGCCGTGCTCTGTGGCCTGGATCTTAGTTCCCTAACCAGGGATGAACGCGAGCCCCCTGCAGTGGAAGCGTGGAACCCTAACCACTGGACAGCCAGGGAATTCCCCATCATTGCCTCTTATAAGATAAAATTGTAGGGACTTGAGATCTTTCCCATTCTTCCCTGCCCAATGCCTGCCTCAGTGCTTGACCCATAGTAAACAATACTATTTGTTGAATGAATAAATAGATACATACCTGAAAATGTATAACTCTGGTATCTATCAGAGAGTACAGTATAGAGTATAGTATGCACTCTACAAATGTTTGACAAATAAACTAATAATGAAATTATGAACATTATGTATATTTCTTAGAAAACTAAGAAAATTATTTTTCCCATTATCTTCTATTAATATTTACTGGTAACAGATTTTCTATAACCAAACAATTGTTTTCTCCCTTTTCTGGAATTTCTTAGCAAATTAAAAAAAACAAAAAACAAAAAACCCACTGGGTGGAAAAAGGGCTGAGTCTACCTAAAAATCTCCCCATGTGAGCCTCCAAATAGACTTTGGAGTCTGCACATGGCCTCCTGCTAGGGGTGAGGCTGCCACAGAGTGAGAGGGTGGGGACCAGGCTAGAGGAGGAGGCTCCCCCAAGACCAGCCAGGCTGCTCGGTAAAGCACAGCTATCTCAGTCATATTCTCTCTGGAGATTCACTTTTTCTACTTCCAACATCATTATCCGATTTCCATATGATTTTACAAGATGCAGGGTAAATATTAGTACAAGTCCTTCTTTGAGAAAAGAAGCCATTTAATCCAATGAAATATGGTTCACGGTGATGGATGATGTTTGGACAAGACGACTTTGTACAAAGTCAACATTTACAGGACTCTCAGAGCAGCCTGCTCTGCTTGAATAAAGCTGTTCCACCTCTGCTCAGCTTGATCCTCCATCAAAGGAAGTCAGGGCAGAAAGGGGAGACAGAGAAGGGCCATCTTTATGAAACTTGGAGGTTGAAAGACCAAGGCTGAGAGCAGACTCCTGGCTGAGTAACCTGGGGGCTTTCCCATCGTCCATTGGATTCGCCAAGGTGGTCCCCCGAGTTCACTTCAATTGTCAAGCACTAACCCCTCTTCTTACTCTCCACCTCACCTCAAAGGCTGAGCAGGGGAAGATCTTTCTTTGCCACCCTCTTCAGGAACCTCTTTTTTCCTCCTTCCTGTCCTGCTGGGGATATTTGCTTAAAACAAAACACAAGAACAACTGAAAGATCAAAAAAAGTGTGAATATGCAGAGGCAGGCGGGCCTTGCTTTCTACTCTACCTGCTCCAGGGGGAAGGAGAGAGAGGGGTCCAAGGCTTCTGCTCACCACTCTGGCCCAGCTCTTTGCACCCATCACAAGCATCAAGGCTGAGGCCACGGGCCACGGAGCACAATGGGACAGCTCTGGGAGTGAGCTCTGGGCAGCTCCTACCCACCTCCCCTGCTCCGCCCCAGCCCAACAGACGCTTCCCCGTTTGTCTACCCAGCCCTCCCCCCACACAAGGGAGTGGCACGGTGAAGGCTGGGATTACTCCCTCTGAAATACTCCCATCTTCATGCACTTTAGCTCTCCTCCTGCAGTCGTCACAATTTGCCCACATGCAAACTGTACTAGTTTTTAATTGGCTTTATTAAGTATAATTTCCATTAAAATTCACCTATTTTAAGTATGGCTTGATAAGTTTTGATAAATGCAAACAGGATGTAACCACCGTTAGAATTATGATATATAGAACCTTTTCATCTCACCAAAAGTTCTCACACACCTGTTTGCAGTCACTCTCCTCCCCTCACTCCTGATACCTGGTATGCTATTGTTTTGTCTTTTCAAAGTTTCAGACAAGGGGGAGTCATATAGTTCCAGTGTTTTGTGATTGCCGAGAACAGCTCGGCGACCCGAGGTGAGTGACGGGTGCCGCAAGCTTGAAGAAAACACGGACATAGACTGAAGAGAAAGATGGGACCGGGGGACTCAAGACCTCTAGGATCAAGAGCCTTGTTGATTCATCCCACGTTGCTTTTATTTGTTTCCTGGCTAACACTTCTCAGGTTAATCCCATAAACAATCAAAGGCCTCACCTGACTGGGGCAATGATCTTTGCCTCCTGGGTCCGAGTTGAGCAGGTGTGGATGTGAGCTGGGCGGGGAGAGCAGAACAGCCCTGGGGGCAGGAGACCTCTCTCAGATATTAGGGGTCTGTGCCCCACCCCTGTTGGCCCCTCTGCCACTGTGCCTGTCTTAGGTTGTTCCTCCCCTGAGGAATCTTACCCGTCTTTGGCTAACCAGCCATCCTCCAGGGCCAACCAGGGTGATATGAGGAAAGGGGCTGTGCCCCCAGAGAGGGTCAATCCTCTGCCTATGCCCCCATAGTCTCCACGCCCCGCACCCTCAGCTCCTCCACTGCTCAAGCAGGACATTCTGAATCCCATCGCTCGGCCCACATACTTTAACATTTTCAAGGTTTCAGAAAGACTCCTGAATGTCTTCCCACATGTGATGACTTTTTTTTGAAGAACTTTTATTGAGATATAATTGACATACAATAAACTGCATATTTTTAAAGTGTACACTTTGATATATATTTTTTTCTTATTAGTAATGTATATGTGGCAATCCCAATCTCCCAATTCACCCCACACGGCAACCGCCCCCACTTTCCCCGCTTGGTGTCCATACGTTTGTTCTCTACATCTGTGTCTCTATTTCTGCCTTGCAAACCGGTTCCTCTGTACCATTTTTCTATATTCTGCATATATGTATTAATATACAATATTTATTTTTCTCTTTCTGACTTACTTCACTCTGTATGACAGTCTCTAGGTCTATCCATGTCTCTACAAATGTCCCAATTTCGTTCCTTTTCATAGCTGAGTAATATTCCATTGTATATGTGTACCACATCTCCTTTATCCATTCATCTGTTGACGGACATTTAGGTTGCTTCCATGACCTGGCTGTTGTAAATGGTGCTGCAATGAACATTGGGGTGCATGTGTCTTTTTGAATTATGGTGTTCTCTGGGTATATGCCCAGCAGTGGGATTGCTGGGTCATATGGTAACTCTATTTTTAGTTTTTCAAGGAACCTCCATACTGTTCTCCATAGTGGCTGTATCAATTTACATTCCCACCAACAGTGCAAGAGTGTTCCCTTTTCTCCACAGCCTCTCCAGCATTAATTGTTTGTAGATTTTCTGATGATGCCCATTCTCACCAGTGTGAAGTGATACCTCACTGTAGTTCTGATTTGCATTTCTCTAATAATTAGTGTGTGATAGCTTCTTAACATAGTGCTTCTGAGGTCCATCCAAGTTGTGACATGTATTAATAGCCATTCTTTTTCATTGCCAAGCATGGATTCCCCTTAATTTGATTGTCCCTTCACCAGTTGAAACACACTGGGCTGTTTCTAGTTTTGGGGTCCTATGAATGAAGCTGCTATGAACACTGGGGTACAACCCGTACTATTTTTTAATATTTTTCTTTAAATTAAATCTTTAACATTAAAATGACCATAAATGCAAAACCTTTATAGTGTACCAGAAGTCAGCCAGGCAAAGATGTGAAAACAGGATAATTTAAAAAGTTATTCAAGGCTAGCTAGATCCTGTTGCCTGCTATCTTAGAATTCTTTAGATCTGTGTACAAGTTCTTGATCAAGGGAGGGCTCTTGGTGAAGAAGGAGGGAAACAGAAGGAGGCTACACAAGGGTGTGGGTTCAGCCACAGTCTGGCTTTAGCCTGGTCCCGGGAGCTCTGGACCACGAATGGCATGACGGCCTTGAACCACCTTGATGCACAAACACTGGGCCCTGCCTCCTGTACCCGTCAGTCATTGTCTACAGATGGCCCCCGAGGGATGGTGTCATCTCTCACCCATTTCCAGGTGAGGCAACTTCCAAGAGAAGGGTGTAAACTGTTAGCAGCCAACTGGGAGGTGAGTAACAACTGGATCAAGGGGATCTGAGCAGGTCAACATAATCATTACACCAGCCAGAGGCTTAGACCTCAAATTGCTTCTCTGGAACTTAAGATGAGAGATGAGCACGTGTCAGAGAGATGTTAAGGATCTGTTAGTACCAAACAGAGACTGTCTCCTTAAAGGTATCTGACTATGGATGCAAAAGAGAATTGAAAAGAGACCAGCTTCCTCACTCGTGGATATACTGTTCCTGATGCTCTGCCTCGTCTGTTTGCCACCTTCCTCAGCTCCGGTGTCTCACCCACAATTTGGGACACAGTAGTCAGGCTTTGAATGGTGTCTAGCCCCAGGCTGCCTGCTTAGTTTCCTTGTTCTCTCACTGCTTTTCTATTTCCTAGCTGTTTCATCCAGCAATTGGCTTGTTGGAGACTCTGCCTGTTATTTGCTCCCAGGTCCATTCCCTGCCTTTCTGCTGTTCGCTATACAGGACGCTACATTTCCCAGGCTCCCTTGCCAAGTGGCTTCCAGATAGCTTTGCCCAATGGGAGAAACTGGTGGGAGACTGGAGTACAGGAAGAGGAGAGAAGACGGGCATTTCTCCCCTCTTGTTCTGCTTTAGGGTGCACCTAAAGCAGTGGTCATGTCTCCTCTATGACTCCAGCACTCGTAGGACAGCTCTCATGGGCTCTGCCTCCTGCAGGACAGCCCTTATTTCTGTGTGGCCAGCGACCAAGGAGCCTTGCCTGGTCTGGTGTCTGCCAGCCAGCTCTGGCTCTTGCTGGGCTTGCACTCCTCAGCCTCGGGGTAAGAATCTTCTTGCTCTTGCTAAGTTGTGTTCTTCACTGTTCCCTGTTTAGCTTCTTGTCTCGTCCCTTTCTGTATAACCAGTTCCTTGTATCAAATTCCCTCTGTTGAAAGATCCCTGACTGATAACAGAGAAGCAGCGAGACAGCAGTGAGCTAACCAAGTGTTTACAAAGTTGCCAGTAAGAAGCTCTGCAGAAATCAATCAGATGCAAAGATTATTCGACTGTGAAAGCCACCCAAGGCTAAGGGCCCAGCTTCATCCACTTGAAAAGCCATATAGGATATAGAGGAAGGAGGAGGAAGAGAAGGAGTCAACAGTTTACATCCCTCTAGAAATCCACTGTGTTAACTGTCCCAGCCTTGACCTTGCTCTTCCCCCGCTTCTTCCTCTCAGAGCAGTGCTAGCCCTTCCTGGCTTGCTTGGTAAGCAGGACTGACTCCTTACTGCTGGCTCTTCAAACAAAGTGTTCCTCACCTATCCAGTGGGCCCGCTCACTAACAACCAGGGTGTAAGGAAACAGAGAGAGAGAGAGAGAGATCACACAGAGGGACTTAATTTAGGCCACTTAAGTAAATGGTTTTATGAGACCTAATTCCCTCTGTTATTTCTGAACAGCGCCACTGATAATTTGAAGACCTGCACACAACTCCCACTTTTAATTACAGGTGGGAATTACCCTCCAGGTGGGAGAGGTAAGGAGGGAGGCAATCCTTCTGAGGAGAGTAAGGCCAAGGCTGGACTCCAATGCTTTGCCTGGGATTCTGCTGTCAATTCCTCCTTGGCCATGGCCATGATTAGAGAGAGGGCTGCACAGGAGCTCTGGGGAGGCAAGCAAAGAGCAGGGTAACCTGGTGAAGCAGCACGAGTGCAGGGGACACTCCTTCCCCACGGGCGTGTGAAGACTTCACCAGTCTCCCTTGCTGGAAGGGATGTCCTCCAAGCCAGGCGCCCATGAAGGCCCCCAGGAAGCAGGACCTGCTCCAATCCCTCAGAACCTTCTCGTTTGTGACATATTACATCTTTAAAAAGAAAAAATAACCCTGTAGGTTTGTAGCAGTCTATGGGTTGTTACCAGGGTCAGGGCAAAGGTGATGCCATGGATTCAGAACCCTGCCAGAGGCCCTTGCTTCCTGGAGCCTGGTTGTCTGAAGAGCGTGGCTGACCAGGTGAGTGATGGCAGGGGCTCTCCCAGAGGGGGTGGCTGTATTATTGCTGCAAGGAGGACTTACCAAATGGCGAAATGGGGAGAACAGGTCCAGAAGCAGGTTTTGGCAACATAGAAGCAAGTGACTAAAGCTGGGTCTTCTTCCTCCTTTTATTTTTGGAAGCATTCGCTGAATACTTAGTGTGTCAGGCACCAGGCGAGGCCCATCTCATGCCTGAGCTCATCGGATCTTCGCAGCAGCCCTGGGGTCAGCTGCTCCTCGCTGATGAGGGTCAGGAAGTAAGTAGGTAAGTAAGAAGGGAGGTAGCGGCACATGCCAAGGTCACACAGCTGCCAGTGGCTCATTTTGCAAGAGCAATATTTAGACTCTGCAACCCAGGAGGCAAACTAAACAGCTGGGGAGGCAAGGGTCAGCTGCCCGAGAGGCAGAGAGGAAGGTCCCAGGTGGGGGATGGTGGCATCGTGCTAATGTGAAAATTAGGCCAAAATAGCCACCTGAGAGCAAGGAAAGGAGGAACTGACTGGGTGTGAGTCTATGAAACAGGCACGTCTCGAAGCAAGAACAACGTCCTCATTTCATCTGGACCTTTGCCCTAAAGGCTTTTCCTGGAGTTCATCTTCACTTCAACTTTGCCCTGGGAAGCCTTACTTCTTGTTTTCCGCAGATGTGATGGAGCACCTGCTGTGCTCCGGGGCCTACTGAGTGCTGTGGAGGACACAGATATCAACAAGATAGGACCCCTGCCCTGGAGAAGCCCACAGGATAAAGAGAAGCGCCACATATATCCAGATAGAAATGACCAAGATGCCTGACAAGGGGAGTGAGCCAACAGTGCAAGAGCCACAAAGGAGGGGAATCAGGGAGGACTTCTCAGAGGAAGTGATCTTTGCTGTAGACCCAGAAGATGGACTGGGCTTGTAGTTGTTGCATTGAGAGGGAAGGTTAGCTCAGGCTGAGGAGGTAGCCTGAACACAAAGGTGCAGAGGAGGAAAGGGGAAGGAATGGCCAGGATGGGTGAGGAGCCAGATGTGGCTGGACGGTGAGCTTTCGGGGCTGGTGTAGGGACAATGAGCCTGGAAGGGTCACTCAGGTTGGGTGCAGAAAGGCCTCGACTACTTAGTACCACACACACAGCACTTCTTCAAGGACATCCCTAACCCTCAGAATACAGCTCCAGGGTGGGGAACAGACTCCCTGTTTTTCACGTGAGGAAACCAGGGATTGTAGCAATTCTTACTCCACGCTTCCTCCTCCTCAACCATCAGCAAGAGGTCTTCTTCCTTGGAGGCCCCTCTGTTCCCCTGAGGACGCTCTATTCCATCCACAAAGTCTTGGTGGTTACACGTGAAGTTGCCATTTCCCCAAGGAAAATGCTGCTCCCGGAAGCCTGGTGAGGTTGGTGGGCCCCTGGATGGGGAGACAGGACATCTGGGTTCTAGTCTGGACCCCGTCACCAACCGGGGGCCCTTGTGCAAGTCACTTCCTCTCTCCAGGTCTTGCTTTCATCACCTCCAAGGTGAGGATGAAGAACTGAACTAAAGGTCTACCAACTCCCAGACTGTGAGTGGTGAAATGGGGCCAGGGACACGTTCAGGTCCCCGCCGTCCAATGAAGGGGAAAACAGTGAAATGAAAGGCGCAGCGGTGTGAGGCCGCCTGGTGACAGTCTGCCCTGGAAATAGCCGGCCTCAAAGTCACCTTGAGGGGGGGAAGCAGGGCCCCACAAAAGAACTGAAGCTTGATCGGCCCTGTGAAGAAAGGATGGGTATGAACTGCCAGGTGGACAGGAGAGGAAAGGCTTTCCAGGCAGGAGGAGCTGTGTGGACAAAAGCAGGGAGGGAGGCGACAGCCTGTGGCCTCAGGAAAGTGCACATGTGGAGACAGAGTGGCTGGAAGGGGCAGCCAGGCTCACCCCCACGGGGCCAGGGGAGATGTTCTGTCCCAGGGGATGTGCTCGGGGCTGCCATGGGAACCACTAGTTTGACACCCAGCCAACTGCAGTGTGGTAGGTGCCTGCACCCCATGTAGATCTCCGAACAGGCACGGATCCCCCCTGTGGTCCTCACCTCCCCAGGAGTGACAAGACAGAGGTGACTCACCACAGACTGCTTCCTACTTGGAAGCTGAGGTGGAAAACAGGGTGGGCATCCCTGTGGGTGGGCATCGCAGGGGGCCTTGGTTGGTGCCGTGTTAAAAAAACAGGACACGTGCTCGCTGGAGCTGCAGCCTGAGTGCTCACAGCATTAAAACCATTATCTGAGCTGAAGAAAATGAAAGATTAGGCAGCGTGGATTCAGGACTAAGGGGTCTCTCCTCCAGGCCAGGCATGTAGTGAGCATTCGATAAATACCTTAATATTTTCATATACGCCCCATTCCCCTCCTATAAGACTGACAGTTTTATGAGGGTAAAGACAGTATCTTTGCCATCTTTATAGGCCCTTTATAGGCCCCCTGCTTTGAAGTTACCCAGGATGGATTCCACCTCCAGCTGAGTACTTCCTGCTGTGTGACTGACAAGTCACTCACCCTCTCTGGAGACTAGAGATAATCATGCCCAGGCCAGACAGGATGATTAAGGAAGGATTATTACTGAAAGGATTATTGAGGCTGTACCTGTAAAACGACTCCACCTGCCTGGGCCCTCCACTGATGGCAGCTATTGTGACTCCTGCTGTGATCTTGAGTGGTTGAGGAAGTAAGATGCTTGCCCTCTCTGGCCCTCTAGTGTCTTCACCTGTAAACCTCAACTAGTTCTCCTTGCATCTACTTGGAACATCTCTGGTGACCAGAGCTTCCTGTAAGAGGAGTCTCCTTGCCACTGGCTTCCCAGGAAACTCCCTTGCCCTGGGACCTGCAGAAGTGATAGAAACGTGGTGGTCCTCAATTCTGAGATTCTAAGACTTGGAGCAGAAGTTCCTGGAGCCTCCCACAGATCAGCCTCATGGGTGACCCAAGAGCCTCCTGAATTGGAGGCAAAATGCTACGAAAGTCGATTTTCCTGGGAGAAGGTCCATATTAATTGCCATTTTATTTCATAGACTAAGACTACTATCTTCAAGGCTCCTTCAGGGTTTGGACTGAGCCTCCAAGACCAGCACAGTGTAGGTGTTTGGGGAGTGAAATGAATGGACATGTGTGAATTGCTATTGTCCCCCAGGGGCGTGTTTTGTTCAGGATCTGAAACAGATCTGAATTTAAGGTGACTATGTTCAAGTCCACGGCAAACCCCCAAAATCGGGAGATTACAGCATCATGTTGTTTGTCGAGTTTGATGCAAGTGCCCATACTCCTCCATTTTCCCCACACCCAGAGCTCCTGTGAAGACTGACAGGTATAAACGGCTTTTCAAAACATAAAGTATATTAATATTAATTTTGTTTGGGGCGTCTTTGAGACTCTCTCAACACCCTTAAAAGTTGCTGATGTACTGAAGAACCAGGATTTGGAAATACCATCTTCAATCTAGGAAATAAAAAACATTAAGAAAAAAGGCCTTTTGGATATCCCTAGCTGTCCAGTGGTTAGGACTCCGGGCTCCTGCTGCTGGGGGCACAGGTTCGATCCCAGATCGGGGAACTAAGATCCCGCCTGCTGCACGGCACAGCCAAAAAGAGAGAGGGGAAAAAAAAAGAAGATAAGAAAAAAGGCCTTTTATACCCTGTGTCCTAGGAAATTTTCAAAGCCAAAGGGTTGCTTAGACCTACCGTGGGTCTTGGCGACACTGTCCGTTAGCAAGGGCAAAGAGTTATCCAGACCGAAACATCAAAAATCCCTTCTCGGCCCCACTTCAGCCCTCATAGATTATATCATGCAATTTAGCACTTATTTACTGTTTTGTTTTAAAGCTTTATATTGTTAAATAACAGATGACAACAGTCTTCCATCGCACTCCTCGCCACCTCAGAAGCAATCTCTTTAACCACTAGTGATCACAACCCTTCAGGTGGTTAATTCCAGCCTAGAATACATCTATTTTTTTTAAATAAGTTTATTGATTGATTGATTGATTTAGCTGCATTGGCTCTTCGTTGCTGTACGCGGGCTTTCTCCAGTTGCGGAGATCGGGGGGCTTCTCTTTGTGGTGAAGCTCAGGCTTCTCAATGTGGTGGCTTCTCTTGCTGCGGAGCACGGGCTCTAGGCACGTGTGCTTCAGCAGTTGCAGCACATGGGCTTAGTAGTTGTGGCTCACGAGCTTAGTTACTCTGAGGCATGTGGGATCTTCCCGGACCAGGACTTGAACCTGTGTCCCCTGCATTGGCAGGCAGATTCTTAACCACTGCGCCACCGGGGAAGTCCCAAAACCAATTCTAATACATGTTTTAAAAACCAGTTTCTACCTATCAGCATTTGTAGGGATGACGAGGCATCAGACATATAAAGGCATTATGGGAAGTAGCATACAATTTGATAAACAATAGGGTTCTGTAATAAAAAAATTATTAGGTTTTCCATGGAATTACACATGGGCACCTTAAATTCTTTTTTGTTTACTTCCAGTTTGGACCATAATTTTCTTGTACAATCTTTCTTTTTTCCTGGAGTTTCTAACTGACTTAGTTTTTGTATCCCTTGCATTATGTATGTATATAATATAGATATTCTTACATTAAAAAAAAGTCTCAACTGAAGTCCTCTGGTTTTCCAGATGCCTCTGTCCTGAACTCCTCCATCTTTCTGCTGTGAGCTAAATGATTTCCTTCTTGACAACACTGTGTCTTCTTTTCACTGCTCTCCTGAGTTAGAGCTACTGTTTTCCAAGACCCCATTTTTCCCTACTTATTGTTTTACACATCCTCACACGGCTTCCTACAACAGGGACTATAGGAATTTCATTTTCTGAGAACTTGCCTGTTGGAAAAGTTTTTTGTTTTGCTCTTACCTGCTAGATATTTGGTTGGGTACAGCATTCCAGGTTTAAAATCATATTTTCTCATAACTGTGAAGGTATTTCTCTATTATGTTCAGAGTTACTACTAAGAAGTCTGATATCAGGCTGATCTCTGTTCCTTTTTTAACTGACTTGTTTTGTTTCTTTGGAAACTTTTAGAACTTTCTATTTCCTTGCTATTCTGACATTTCACTAGAATGTCTTTTTTTATTCACTGTGGGCCCTTTCAGTCTAAAAATCTGGATCCTGATTCAACTCGGAGGAATTCTCTTCTTCCTTCTTTATTATTTCTTCCTATTTTTTTCTGTTTTTCTTGTTTTCCTCTTTCTCTTGAATTCTTTTCTCGCATAGTGTGACATTCTACCAAACTTTACTTTCCAATCTTTAATAATTTATTTTATTGACTTTGCTTTCCATCCTTTAATAATTTATTTTATTTTGGCAGGAATTTTTAATCCTTAAAAGTGTCTTCTTATTTTCTAGTTGGTCCTTCTTCATAGCATCCTCTTCTTGTTTTACTGACGTAATATTGTGTTGAATCTCTCTGACTATATGCATTAGGTGGTTTTAAAAATATAATTTCTTTCTGATCCTTGAATTGTCTCTTTTTTTCTGTTCAGGTTTGTAATTTTTGGTTATTCTCTTACAAGCTGCTGTTTGCCTCAGAAACCTAGTAACCATGATCTTCTGTTCATATTTAAGAATGAAAGACAGGAGAGAGCGGGGGTTGGTTTCTGCTACTGTTGGAAAGGACTGACTGTTTCACTCTATCTTCTCCAGAGAGGACCTCTTTGTGAAATGGTCCCTAGAGCTGCCATAACAACATACCACAAATGGGTGGCTCACACAACAGAAATTTGTTTTCTCAGAGTTCTGGAGGCTGGAAGTCTGAGATCAAGCCGGCAGGATTGGTTTCTCCAGGGGCCTCTCTGCTAGGCTTGCAGACAGCTGCCCTCTTGCTGTGTTCTCACAGCAAGAAACAGTGCGTTTCTCTTCTCTGTGTGTGTATACTCCTGGTATCTTGTCCTCTTCTTATAAGGACACCAGTCCCGTTGGGGTCTCGTATGAACTCATTTAACCTTAATTACCTCCTTACAGGCCTAATCACCAAATACTGGCTGCAGACTGCCAGATTTTGCTTCAGGGTGAACAGAAAGAAAACCAGCTCTAATGCAGCTGGACCCCAAATGTTGAGTGAGCAGATCTTTCCTCTGAGACACTGTCAGTTAGGAGTGTTTTCAGTCATGTTTTTAAAAACACTCAATTAGCAGAGCTTTGTTTTATTTTTCCACATAAGAAATCTGGAAGTAGAGAGTCTAGTACTAGTGTAACAGCTTAGCAAGGACTTTGAGAAGTCAGGCTCTTTCGTCTTTTGCTCTTTGCTCTCTTAGCGTTTTGACTTTTCATCATCATGATTGCAAAATGAGTCTACACTCCAGGCATCGCCTGCACGTTCAGGGCAGGTAGAGTGGGGAAGGGCTGACACCAGCCAGATCTGTCCAGTTTATCACGGAAGCAGAGCTTTGCAGAGGCTCCCTTTGCTTTGTATCTCTTTGACCAGATCTGGGTCACAGGCCACAACTAGAAATGCAGGGGGCCTGGGAAATAGGTTGCCGGACAATCAAAACAGAAGCGGTGGTGCATTGGGGCTTAGGATGGGCTCACAGGCAACCCCAAATGAAACTGGGGTTCTATGAAGAAGCTAGAAGGGGAGAATAGTTTTAGGGTAGATAACCTACTGGGTCCGGCACAGACACCAACATCTATACCTGAGGAGCATTCCCTCCTCCTCGGAAGCTCATACACCTTCCCTCTTACCTGCCCAAGGAGACATGAGCGGCTGTCTTCTCAGCTCCCACGGCCCCGTGGATATCTTGATGTTGGACACCCCGTTTACACCTGGTTTGGAAACCTAGTCCCTGTCTTCCCTCAGGACTGTGAGCTCCATGTGGGAGGAATTGCGTCGTGGTCATTTTGGGATCCCTGGAGCCTGGCAAAGAGCCTGACCCAGCCTAGGTCCTTTGCTACCTATTGATGGAGGAAGGAAGGGAGGAGGAAGGAAGGGAGGAGGAATGGGGAAAGCAAGGCAGTACTTGGTCTCTTTTGGATTGTTCTTCTGGCTCCTGATAGCAACGTCTATAGATTGTGGATTCTGGAGTTTGTATGATAGCATGATCTAAACTGAGCTTCACAGAACACTCAGATATGCAAAGAAAATGTGGCTTCCTTAGCTTTCCAGTGTCGGAGGCAGCCATACCCTGCAGAGAGGTGCGAGTGAGAGAGGAGAGCTGTGTCTAGTCTAGTCTGGTCAATAAGGGTCCAGATGACTCATCTCACAGCTCCCTTGAGACACACCCACTTCACCTCCCCACCATGGTGCCTGGGTATAGAGGGTCACTGAGTCTTGGAGATGACAGAAAGGTCACTCTGACCCAGGCAGTGCCTCAGGGGTGCAGGCTGGTCTCTGCAGCTGAGTACCTCCTCTGCCCTGCCCTCTGGGACTGGTGACTCCTGAGGTGCGACTGTCCCTCTGGTCTCCACTGCTAACGTCCTTGTTTCTGACCACAGCGGGCTCCTCTTCAGACACAGGCCTCTGATGCGCCACAGGCTCTCCTGGGCTCTCTGCATCTCCTCCCTGTGACACGGATTCCCGAATGCCACGCCTTGGAGAGCCAAGATGTCCTGCTGTAGGCTAGTTGTCGTAGCTGCCTTTGGGGCCACGTGCCCACCATCTCTCCCATGTCATGGTAAAATGGTGTCAAACAACAGGATAGAATTCTCCTTGAGACTGGCACCTCCTGGACCCTGACTAGGAGAGCCAATCATGGCCCCCGAGTTCTGAGGCTCCTGCATCCCCAGCTGCTTGAGCCTAATGCCCCCACCTCCTCACTTGAAGAATAGCCCCAAAGGGCAGGGCTAGGACCCCACCTTATCACCCTGCCTCAAGGTCCCTTCTTCTCAAATTACCTGGAGGAGGAAAGGACAGACTTTTCACGTCCTCCCCTGTCTGACTGAGGCTCCCACCAGGTCCCATTTTCCTTCCCAAGTCCTGTTTCATAGCTTAAATCCAATTGCACATAGCGTCTCTGCAGGAAGCCCATCAATACGGAAATGTAAATATTACTGCAAAATATCATACCAGTACAACATATACCCAAATAAACCTGCAAAGAAGAAATATCTATTGTAAAGATACGGCTCTCACATGGACCCAAAGGCAGGGAGTGAAGCAGAAATGGCAGGATACGGTTGCCTCATAATCCCCTAGAGTAACATAACATTTCTCTGTCTCAAATAGAGATTCTCAAGAGAGAAGCTGATTGCCCAGCTTGGGTCCTGACCAGGGCAATGGGATCACAAGGTACAAACATGCTGCTACAGGGCCACCTCTGTAGGAGAGGATGTTGTGGGGGCAGTTTTTGTAGAAGGAGCAATGGTTTATAGGCTAAGCAGACACCTGTCTGATTGTCCAGTCTGATGGAGACCCAAATAACTGAAAAAAATGAACTGAAAGAGGTTCTTAGAGCAGTGTAAATGTACCTCATTAAATAACAGAATTGTCGGGGGAAAAATAAATACTGTTTTAACCAATATTCAGTGTAAATATGTGGTTTTCCAAATGTTTTCTTTATAGAAAGATAGTCAGTTGACCTGACACTTCTGCTATGTTAACTTTTTGGGGGGACATTTGTATGCCCTTCTTCTCTTCAGTAAGAGTCATGAGGTAGCAATGAATTCTTAGATATGTCACCAAAATCGCAAGCAACAAAAGAAAAAATAAATTGGGCTTCATTAAAATTAAAAACCTGTTGTGCAACAAAGGACTTTACCAAGAAAGTAAAAAGACGACTACAGAATAGGAAAAATATTTGCAAATCATACATAAGGGTTTAATATCCAGAATATGTAATGAGCTCTTTAAACTTAACAGCAAAGAAACAAACAATGCAATTTAAAAATGGGCAAAGGACTTGAGTAGACATTCTTCTGAAGGAGATATACACATGGCCAACAAGCACATGAAAAGATGCTCAACATCATTAGTCATTAGGTAACTGCAAATCAAAACCACAGTAAGATATCACTTCACATCCACTAGAATGGCTATTTTTAAAAACCTGAAGATAAGTGTTGGTAAGGATATGGAGAAACTGGAACCCTTGTGCATTGCTGGTGGGAATGTAAAATGGTGCAGCTGCTGTGGAAAACAATTTGGTGTTTCCTCAAAAAGGTAAACATAGAGTTACCACAGGACTCAGCAATTCCACTCCTAGGTATGTATTTTTAAAAAATGGGGACTTCACTGGTGGCGCAGTGGTTAAGAATCTGCCTGCCAATGCAGGGGACAAGGGTTCGAGTCCCGGTCCGGGAAGGTCCCACATGCCTCAGAGCAACTAAGTCTGTGTGCCACAACTACTGAGCCCATGTGCTGCAACTACTGAAGCCCATGCAGAGTCCATGCTCTGAAACAAGGAAAGCCACCACAATGAGAAGCCTATGCACCGCAACGAAAAGTAGCCCCCGTGGGGGGGACTCGAGGCGGGGGGAGTCGAAGGAGGGAGGGAATACGGGAATATGTGTATAAAAACAGATGATTGAACTTGGTGTACCCCCAAAAAAATAATAAATTAAAAAAAGAAAGAAAAGTAGCCCCCGCCCGCTGCAACAAGAGAAAGTCTGTGCACAGCAATGAAGATCCAATGCAACCAAATAAAAATACATACATACATATATACATACATACATACATACATACATACATAAATAACGGTGAATAATCATAAAATTTTTTTAAAAAATTTAAAAAAATGAAAAGAAGGGTTTAAACAAATACTTATATGCCAATGTTCATTACAGTATTATTCACCATAACCAAAAGGTAGAAACAGCCCGTGTCCGCCAACAGACTAATGAATACTCAAAATGTGGTATATCCATACAGTAGAACATTAATTAGCCATAAAAAGAATGTGTCCAAAATTCTGATTCATGCTACAATCTGGATGAACCTTGAAAATATTATGCTAAGTGAAATAAGCCAGACACAAAAGGACAAATACTGTTTGATTCCGTTCATATGAAATATCTAGAATAGTCAAATTCTTAGAGACAGAAAGTAGACCAGCGTTACCACAGGCTGAGAAGGGGAAGAATGGGGGTTTTTCTTAAGGGGTATAGAGTTTCTGTTTGCCATAATGGAAAAGGTTTTAGAAAGAGATAGCGGTAGTTGTTGTACAATATTGCAAATGTAATTAATGCCATTGAATTTACTTTAAAATGATTTAAATTGACACTTTTTTTTTTTTTTTTGGCCAGGCCATGCAGCATGAGGGATCTTAGTTCCCGATCAGGGATCATATCTGCACACCCTGCATTGGGAACCTGGAGTCTTAACCGCTGGACCACCAGGGAAGTCCCTAAATGACACATTTTATGTTATATACTTTTAACCACCATAAAAGGGGTCATGAGGATGTTGGATTAGAATTCTCTGCTCTGTTGGTGCAGAGCTGCACTGAACCCCCAAACGTGGGAGCCAGGTCTGCTGAAATTACTGTACCATTAACTCTGTGTGCTTCCTTTGTGAAACAAACACAACAGCGACAAGCATGTGACGAGAAGCCAAAAAAGACATTCTTATTTGTACCCTCTCGCATCTTGTTTGGAAGAGGAAATATCACACTGTAATTATCACAAAATGTAACTACAAGGTATGGGGTGGGGGGATGACTGAGTGGCAAGGTTCTTTTTAAAGACGTGTTAATACTATTGAGTGTTTACCTCTGGTTAAAAATGCTAGCTGCACCCATGTAATATTAGTGAAGCAGTCTTTCACCATGTATATATCCACATCTAAGGATGTGGTTTTAGGGTTGATTGAGTTTCCTGCATGGAAGGAAATTCACCGGATGACAACTGGAGTCAGTAGACAATGAGATCTTTTTCTGTTGAATGTCTAAACTAATGTCATTATGGGAATTCCCTGGCAGTCCAGTGGTTAGGGCTCTGTGCTTCTGCTGCGGGGGGCATGGGTTCAATTCCTGGTTGGGGAACTAAGATCCCACAAGCCACGTGGTGCTGCAAAGGAAGGAAGGAAGGAAGGAAGAAAGAAATAAACAGAAACTAATACTGTTACTATTATCTTGTAAAATGACTAGGCTTGACCCAGCAATTCCAATCCTAGATGAGTGCCCAAGAGAACAGAAAATGTACATCTGTACAAAAACTTGTACATATTCACAGGAGCTTTATTCATAATAGCCAATAAATGGAAACAACCAAATATCCATTAACTAATGAATAGATAAATAAAAAGTGGTATAGCCATACAACGGAATATTATTAGTTAAGGAATGAAATACTGACACACGCCACAAAGGTTTATGAACCTTGAAATTATTACAGTAAGTGAAAGAAGCCAGACACAAAAGGCCATATATTGTACGATTCCATTTGTGTGAAATGTCCAGAATAAGCAAATCTATAGAGACAGAAAGTAGGTTAATGTTTGCCTAGAGCTGGGTGGATGGAGGAATGAAGGGTGACTGCTAAAGGGTACAAAGTTTCCTTTTAGGATGATGAAAATATTTTAAAAACAGATTGTGAAGATCATTGCACAGTTCTGTGAATATGCTAAAAACCGTTGAACTGTACAATTTAAATGGGTGAATTGTACAGTAATGTGAATTATATCTCAATAAAACTGCTATCCAAAAAAAAGTAAACTGAAGAGAACTTGGCTGACTGGCTGTGAGGAGTAGGGAAAGTATGAGGTCCAAGGGTACATATTTCTGAATCTACTACATGTATAATTCCCTATGGGTTACAGTGTTCTAGTTTTTAAAAAGTGGTTATTAGAATATCATCCTTAAGAGGAAAACATGTGCATTGAATTAAATAAAACATAAAAACCTAAATTACAAAAACCTGTGTGTATTTTAAAACCAATGATGTGTGGTTTAAATTGCATTTGACAGATAATTTATTTAGTGATGCAGAGAGAAAATGACTCTTCTTGAATTACCATAGTGTAGTCATCTTTTTAAATAGCTTTATTGAGATATAATTCACATGCTACACATTTCACCCTTTTAAAGTGTAAATTCAACAGATTTTAGCATATTCACAGTTGTGCAACCATCACCACAAGCAATTTTAGAACATTTTACTCACCCCCCAAAAGAAACTCTGTACCCTTTAGCAATCACTCTTCAACCCACCCCCCACCCATCATCCCCTCAGCCTTAGGCAATCATGAATCTTACTGTCTGCATAGTTTTGCCTGTTCTGGACATTTCACATAAACAGAATCATATAATACGCAGTCTTTTGTGATTGGCTTCTTTCTTGACCGTGATACTTTCAAGGTTCCTCCTGTTGTGTATCAGTACTTCATTCCTTTTTCTTGATAAATAACATGGCATTGTAAGGATATACCCTACCTTATTTATCCGTGTATCAGCCGGTGGACATTTTGGTTGTTTCCACTATTGTGAATAGTGCATGTCCCTGTATAAGTTTTGTGTGGACATGTGTTTTAGATTTTCCTGGTGTATACTTAAAGCGGCATTGCTGGGTCGTATGGTACCTCCCTTTAGAGGAACTGCCAGACAATTCCCCAAAGTGGTTGCACCATTCCCCACCAGCACTGCGTGAGGGTTCCAGTTTCTCCATTTCCTTGCCAACATTTGTTATTATCTGTCTTTTTTAATAATAGCCGATCCCCTGGGCACGTGGTGGTGTCTCACGGTGGTTGTGGCACACAATTCCTTGACGGCTGACGATACTGAGCATCTGTACATGCGTCCAGTTTATCTTTGGATGTCTTCCTCTCTCCTCTAACACCCCTGCCCCTGCTTGCTTAGGCCTTCGCCATCTCTTCCCTGACTAGTTTCACTGCCTCCTAACTGGTCCTTCCATGTTCCATTCCACCCCCTAAAATGCACTCTCAGACCACATCACTTTCTGCCTAAAATCTTGAGTGATTCCCAGTTGTCCAGGACAGAGCCGGAACTGCTGCGTGTGGCATGTAAGACCCTTCACAGTCTATCTCCAGCCTGTGTCTGTGTTCATCTCTCTCTGTTCGCTCCTGGGCAGTCGTGCTGTTCTCTTTGCTTTTATCCCTCCCCTGAGGTGTCCACCTAGTCAGCACTTACTGTCCTTCAAAGAGGATATTTGGAGTGAAGAGAGACAGGCCCTCACGCTGCACAGCGCCAGGGGATGCCATTCTCACTGTAATCCACCTCGGGGGTTAGCAAAGTACAGCCCACAGGCCAAAGCCAGCCCACCACCTGTTTTTGTGTGGTGTACAAACTAAGATGATTTTTTTTTAACATTTTTAACGGTTGAAAATAATTAACAATTAGAATATTTCATGGCACAGTTCAGTGCCTATACGTAAAGTTTAACTGGAATTTAGGCAAGCTCATTTGCGTACATATTGTCTCTTGCTGCATTTGTGCTACAACAGCAGAGCTGAGAAATTGCAACAGAGACAGTATGGCCCACAAGACATAAAATATTTATTATAGGACCCCCGACAGAAAAGATTTGCCAAACCCTGGTCTATGTGAATGGAATCCCAGAGTTGTGCAGTGTAAACCTAGGTGGACAGGCCCCAGCAGCCCTGCCTCCAGGCTTCCCTGGAGCTCTCTTCAAACCTCTACTTTAATATTTTTCATGTGCTTTGTCTTCTTCCCCTGTAGACCCGAGACTGCCCTGTGAGTCTCATTCATCTGTGTATCTTTAGAGGGTAGCCCAGGGTCTGGCACAGAGAAAGACTTCAATAAATGCCTGCGTCACTGCATCGAATTAAATATTTCCTGGATACTGAAGGTGAACTAATAAAACACTAAATATTTCAGGATTAATGTAACTCATAAAAATGATGGGAGCACTTCTGATAAATTCCTAGGTCCATTGTTTCTGAGTTTAAAAACATTCCATACTCCGGCATAACTTGTTATCTCTCTTCTCACAGAGAAGTCCTAACTGGCATATTTTGTCGAATCAAATTAAAATCACTGTGGTTGGTGTGGAATGTTGGCAGTGTCACAGCACCCGTCCAGTGGCTGGAGACAGCTTGGGCTGTGCAGAGTGGAGAACCCGTCCCCTGAAGCGTGGTTCCAACGGGGCTAGGTTAATGCAAAGAAGTGCATCTGGCAAAATCAGAGGTCTCAGTGAAAAGGAAGGCCTGGCTAGGTTTGCAGAAGGGGGTAGAATAAGAACACTGAAGATGTTACACTCAAGAACTATTTGTGGAACGCAGGGGGAAGGCACCAGCCAACACTGAACCCATACTTTTGTGCTGGGGATCTCAGAAGAATGCATCTGGCCTCCCTCATCTCATTTAGTCCCTGAAAGAAACCTTTCTCAGTTAAGGACACAGACCCAGAGAGCTGACACTGTGGTCCATGTCTGCCCCGTAGAATTGAGTTCAAGTCCAGGTCTCAAGGTTACCAGCTTGTCCTTCTTTGTCTACCGCAGGCACTAGATGGGTCTCACCAAGAGCTGGCTCTTTCAGCAAGGCATTTGCCCAGGCCTTTTGTTCCCCATGGCTTCTCTTTTGCTCCTTAAATTCATTTATTCCCCTGTGGGAGAAAAGGCCTAACCTCTTAACCTGAATGAAGAGGACTTTCGAGAGCTGTTCCATGTCTTCCTTAGTCTTCTCCCTGCCCCCGTGCCCAGTCACTAGGCAAGCCAAACAAAAATTAAATGATGGCTAAGATTTACTCTGTGTTCATCACGTACTGTTCTAAATGTTTATTTATTTTATTTATTTGGCTGCTCTGGGTCTTATTTGCAGTCTGTGGGCTCTTAGTTGTGGCACACATGCAAGATCTAGTTCCCCAATCGAACCTGGGCCCCCTGCTGTGGGAGCACAGAGTCTTCCCCACTGGGCCACCAGGGACGTCCCTATCACGTACTGTTCTAAGCCATTTCACCTACACCATCTCATTTGCTTTTTTCGTTTTTCCTTTTTTCTTTTTCGCATTTCTTTTTTTTTTAAACGAGGGTGAGTCAAAAATGATCCGCACTCTGGTTATACTAAAACTTCTGTTGGCCACACTGTCTTATCAGTGCTTTCCGTTCAAAGGTACTGTCTCCCCAGTCACTGCTGTGCAGGTGTGAAAGTGTTAAATCAGTTCACTTGTAACTGGGGTGTGAGCAAAAATGGGCGCCCCACTTGTGATTTGCACGAAAAAAGAGCAGCGTGCAGTGATTCGTTTTTTTGTGGTATGGGGGCGTGCAGGTCCACACACTTCTGCCCACACTGTCAACACTCTGCAAAAGCTTCGTTTTGAAGTGTTAAAGCATGCTCCCTATAGTCCTGATCTTGCTGCATCGGACTTTCACCTGTTTGGTCCTCTGAAAGCAGCCCTAAGAAGACAAAGATTCACTTCCGATGAAGTGAAGAGAGTGGTGCATTCGTGGCTCGCAGCTCAGCCTAAAACATTTTTTAATGAGGGAATATGAAAGCTTGTTGACAGATGGACAAAGTGTATGGAAAAGCAAGGAGATTATGTTGGAAAATGATGTATTTGTCTTTTCTAAAAGTTAAATTAAGTTCCACAGCCAGAATGCGGATAATTTTTGACTCACCCTCATAATATGCCATCTCATTTATATCCTATGAAGTAGTGCAATTATCAGTCCTATTTTATAGATGAGGAAACTAAGTACAGAGAGGTTAAATAACTTGCCTGGGTCACACAGCCAGTAAGTGGTAGAGTTGGAATTTGAACTCAGGCAGTCCAATTTGAGAAAGCATAAGGGTTTACGTAGTGTGTTCTTAATCTCTTGCAAATGCCATTTCTCTTAGTTTTTTCCAATGGGCCATTCTCTGTCTTCTAATCATTGCACTTAGAGTTAGCCCTTCCTAATACACTCTCCTCCTTGTCTGACTCACTGTACTTATTCTTCAGATCTCAGCTAAAACATCACCTCCTCTGGGAAGCCTTCCCTGACTCCCTGGTCTGTTTGCGGCTCAGTTGTCACTCCCTTAGCATCCTGTTTCCTCTCCATGGCACTCATCACGCTTTACTGACATAGCTGTTTGCAAGCCTGCCTCCCCCACTAGACTGTAGGCTCTGTGAAGCCAGGGAGTACACTTGTCAGATTTGTGTGAACGGGGTTCCCTCTCCAACACTCAGCCTGACACAAACTAAGCTCTTAACACACAGTTGTGGGATGAATGAACCTGGCAGTGAACTTCTTGGCAAAACCTCTACTAGGGATCAGCCCGAAGGTAAAAAATCAAATCAGGTTTTCACGCTACTTGTTGTGGTAAGATCTATGGGGAAGTGAGGGGGAGAAGGAGGCAAGAGCCAGGGCAGGAGCCAGTATCTTGGTGGGGCTGCTCATAAATCACCAGGAATTAGTTGTATCAAACCTGCACATTTTTAGCACAGATCTAAACCACTGGCCCTCATGTTCAACAACCCAACAGTTCCAGGAGCCACTCGGTCCAGGCTGGTCCTCAACAGCGCTGTGGGCAGAGCCCGTAAGCAGGGAGGTCACCCTCTGCGCATTAGACGGAGCGGGGCCTTCGGCTCAGATGCAGGTGAGGAGGGGGGAGGGAAGGGCAGCGGAGCCATATGTCTCCACTCGCGTGAAAAGGGGGGCCCTCCGCACAGCGTGGTTCCTGGAAAGAAACAGGACATCTGGGAACAGGGGTTGCCCTGGGAAACTGCAGGGCAGGGCTGGGAGGGAGAATTCCTTTTTCCTGCAGACTCTTTGAAATGTTGGAATTTTATTTTATTTTTTACTACGGACACGTATTGTCTACTTCCAAAAGAATTGAAATGTTGATTTTTAAAAGTGAAAGTAATTAGTGAGAATATTTGCAGATTTCCTGACTCACTCATTCCCTGAACACATTCCGGGGGGGCTGGCCAATCAGAAAGCACAGGCTTGCGGCCTTCCCCGCCTGACGCTGCAGTTCCTACGCCGTCTTGGAATTTCAGGCCATCTCAGCTTTCTCCCGAGTGACTTAGGGAGGGTGTTTCCCCGTGCCCGGCTGTCTGCTGGCAAGCCCGGGCACTGCTAGGGAGGGATGTACCACTTTCAGATCCCAGGTCTGGCCAGTTAGGCCCCCCTGGTAAGAGAAAATATGGGCGGGGAGGGTGGGTGGCTGGAAGGGACTCTCACCCTCTAAGATTTTTTCCTTTTTTAAAAAAAACTTTCTGTATTATTTGAATTTTTATCATTACTTCCCATTGTAGAAAAATCTGAAGTTATAAACAGTGCCTGGTAAACTCCCAGATGCAACCAACCTGCTGAGGGCCAATTCTGTGTCCTGGGGGAGATGGAGGAGGCCCCAGCCCTCGAGATAAGTAGGAGGCCACCTGCACCCAGAGGACTCACATGTGACTCAGAAATACAGCCAGGTGAAAACAGGTGCTTTAGGCAAGAGGGTGCTAAGCTGGAAAGCACAGTGTCTGGTCTACCATGAGCACCTGTGTCCTTGGGTTGTTCTCTAGGCCTGCCCCAGGCGTGGCTTCTTGTAAGCTTCCTATAAGCATTCCAAAGTTTTGTTTCTTTCTCACTTCATCCTGAGCACACCACATCCTACCTCCTCAGTCTTTACCATCTCAATAAATATATATCCCTGCTTGGTGCTCAAGCAAAACAATGACTTTGGCTCTTCCTTTTCTCTCCCTCCCAATAGCTAGTCCTGTGGATTTCCTCTCCAGAATATATCTCCAATTCACTTCTCTCTACACTCTTGCTATGACCAAAGCCTGGACCTCCCTTCACCTGGGGCACTGCTATAGCTTCTCACTGGTCCCCTGGTGCCAGTCTTGCCCCTCTGCCTGCAGTCCCTCTTGGACTCAGCAGTCAGAATGCTCTTGCCCAGACACAAATCAGATCTAGTTATTCATGGAAATGCTCTGATGGCTCCCAGCACACAGGAGATAAAATAGAAACCCTGTAATATGACCTGCAGGACTGTCCCCAGCATCATCCTCGAACTCACCTGCCAGAGTTCCCCCACATGCATCCCACTCAGGGACGTTTACTAGCAATTTCACGGTTTTTCCAGCAATTTCATGTTTTTGCCCATGCATGTTCTCCTGGGATCTAGACTTCCTCACTAGAATCAGCTCCTTTTCTCTCTTCTGCCTTCTCCCAAAACTATATCCACTTGGCCTTGTCTACATTTAGTAGAAAAAAATCAAAATTTCAGCTCCTCATCAAAACTTCCCCTACTCCTTGACCAATTGATCAGGTCCATCTAAACCTGATGAGTCATCTGGCTGATTTTATTACATCAAATCAACAAATTACAGAACTTACCAATTTGCGGGATATCATTTGACAACTCTTAAAGGGATCCAGGAAACAGTGCCGCTGGAACGGGATCCTGGGAGGAAGTACTGAGGCACAGCCCAGGAAGGCAGCTCCAGCCTGACCCCCACCATCTGACGTCAGGGCCACGCAGCCACTATTGTGAGAGCCGCGTTGGCTAAGTGGCATGAGAAGTATTTCCGCTGAGTCAGCCACTCACTTGGTCTAGGGCTCTCATGCTTAGAAGTGTGCAGGGCTGGAAGATAGTAATGCCAGTTAACTAACTCTCAGAGCATCACATCTACCAACCACCTCCTCTAACCAGCTAATACTCTTAGCCACAAATATATTTCTGAGCTGTTTATTCCCTAACCCAACGCTTGCATAAACCGTTTTCAACAAGTACATGCACGGTTCTCTTCAAATGAACCCACATTTGAAGACTGGTGGACAAGACTGGGGTCATAGATGGTTTTCGTGTACTGTTTGGGGTGCGTGATTTTCTAGCTGGGACAAATAGCTTCGGTTGCTAAGTAACAAATCGTTCTTAGTGGAAAAATTGGGTGAGGTGAGGGTTGTGCAATTGTGTCCTCACTCTGCCTGCCTACCTTTTTAGCAGAGCTGTTTCCATCGGCAGGGGCTGCCATGCATCTTGCCGAGGCAGTCGTGTGGAGACACATGTCTGTAATTAACATTTAGGAGGTGCAGAGGGATGTCACAAAATTCTTGTGTGAGTGCCAAGAAGGGGCAGGACCAGACAGAGGAGACTGCTGGCCCCCCCTGCGAGCTCAAAGGGCAGAGCCCACTTCCTGGACGTTGCCCATCCTTGATCTCTGTTGGACCCCGGGGAAACAACCTTGTCAGGTTCCACGACACAGGGACACTGCGAAGGGACAGGGCCGAGGGAGGAGAATGCACTCAGCTACTTGGCAGCCCTGGGTAAGCATTGCTGAGGCGTGTGCACTGTGACCCCTGGCCTACTCCCGATTTGCTGCAGCACATTAGGTAATGAGTATGTGGAGCGGCCTGGCTGACTCATGAAAGTGACTGATAAGCCCTCTCTCTCTGCAGAAAGGGGCAGATTTGAGTTCCCTTTTGGAAGGATGGCGTGTGAGCTCTGTTTAGAGTGTTTTAGGCCATCTGGAATGTCTCTCCTGAGAAGGGCCTCACATGTTCCACCTAACAAACAGGTTTGTTTATTTGTTTTTGTTTAAAAAAAAAGAAACAAGGCCTTATTTTTACCTTCCAGAATGACAAGAATTGTTGCCCAATCCTTTAATTTAGAGAAAGTTGGATATTAAATAAGGGTTTGTGAACATTGCCTCCAACAACCATAGATGTTTCTGCAGCTCTAGCATTTTAAAATTCCACGACCCTCAGAGATTTGTGCCCCTCAAAAATGTTCAGCAAAGTAGAAAGAAGCCTCCATACCAAAAGAATGACCTAAGAATTCATTTAAAAGATTGAACCTGTACTCTTTGAATTGGTGCTCTGAAATAGGAACGCGGTAAAGACTTGTGTTAAGCCCTCTGTCCGTAAATACGTGTGTCTCACAACCCCTCTCCGTGACTAGGGAAAGAGTATAATGGGGACTTCCCTGGTGGCCCAGTGGTTAAGACTCCATGCTTCCACTACAGGGGGCATAGGTTCAATCCCTGGTCAAGAAACTAAGATCCTGCTTGCCACGTGGCGCAGCCAAAAAAAAAAAAAAAGAGTGTAATGAAGCAAGACCCTATGGGGCCTTCCCAGGACAGACCCCACCCCTGCCCATGTGCTCCACCTGACTTTTTTTTTTAATTAATTAATTTATTTATTTAATTGGCTGTGTTGGGTCTTCGTTGGTCCACACGGGCTTTCTCTAGTTGCGGTGAGTGGGTGCTACTCTTCCTTGTGGAGCGCGGGCTTCTCATTGCGGTGGCCTCTCTTGTTGCAGAGCATGGGCTCCAGGCGCGTGGGCCTCAGTAGTTACGGCACACGGCTCAACAGTTGTGGTTCACAGGCTCTAGAGCACAGGCTCAATAGTTGTGGCGCACGGGCTCAGTTGCTCCACGGCATGTGGGATCTTCCCGGGGCAGGGATCGAACCCGTGTCCCCTGCATTGGCAGGCGGATTCTTACCCACTGCACCACCTGGGGAGTCCTCCACCTCCCTTTTGTCTGTAGAAGCACTTTAGCCAAAGAATAAAATTAATCAGAGAAATGAGAAAATCAGAACCAAAGGAAAATAGTCAAACAGGACAAAATAATAAGTGAACAAAGTTAAGGACCTTTAGTTCCTTCTCAAGGGCTACAGGTAATATTCTTAGCCATGTGCTTTGAGCTGTTTTGCAGATACTAAAGCCCCCACCAGATGGAAGAAGTTAACTCTATGATGACCAGACTATAGCCAATGCCATAAGCTGCTCTATCTTACACAATTAAACAATCTTACACATCTTACACATCTAAGCAATCCAGATGGTGTGATCAGATCGCCACAGGACTGATTTCAAGATGACCGTCGCAGCTGACTCTGCTGCTCTGCACGTAGCCCCCTCCCTCTGCCTGTACACCCCTGAAACTCCCCTTTAAAAGCTCTTGCCCCTTAAGAAAATAAGAACAACAAATTAAGAGTTATGCAAAATTAACCTTTTCCCACATCTCTCTTTTTTTGGTTGCACCACGTGGCCTGCGGGATCATGGTTCCCTCTCCAGGGATTGAACCCACACCCTCGGCAGTGAAAGCTCAGAGTCCTAACCACCGGACCACCAGGGAAGTCCCCCCACATCTCTCTCGAGTCCCTTTCTATATATATATATAAAAAAAGCTCTTGCCCCAGATTGACACTAGGGAGTTTGCCTTTGGACACAAGTTCGCCTTCTCCCCTGGTTGCCGATCTCCTAAGTAAAGCAAGCTGTCCTTTCTTACCAACACTTGTCTCTCAAATACTGGCTTTCAAGTAGTCAGCAGCCGAATCTGAGTTTGGAAACAAGGGGAGCAGGTTTTCCAGGGCTGGGGTCACTTCCTAGATACTCTGGCCTCCCGTTGGCCCCATTCCCTTCTACATTTGCCGTTTCCTTCACCATGAGCTTCAGCCCTCCAACATTTCCCTATTCTTCCATGGGTCACCCTTGTATTGCCGTCTGTCTCCATTCAGAAACTTGGTCCTACACACAAAAACACAGTAATAATCAGTATAGTCCAAGTCCAAGTGTCTTAGGTATTCAAAGCCAATCTGACTCCACCTGAGTATCCAGAGATAGCTCCCCTCCTTGTCAGCAAAGACCCATCTGCCCAGTGCCCACGCCTCTGTGCCCCTCCAGCACGCATGGTCCCTCCACGCCCAGCCCTGGGTCCAAGTTAAATGCTACCTCCTACTTTGAGGTGTGCTTCCTACATGAAATTCCTGACTCTTCCAGGGCAGAACTCACCTCTGGGGTTATTCAAATTATTCAAACTATTTGTGTCCCGGTCACTTCCTTCATGAGATGGCAACCTCCTTAAGGGTCGGGAATGAGAGCTCAGATATTTTTCTAATTCCCACTGAGCTTAGTACAGATAGGAAAACGATATGTTTTTTTCAATGAGAGAATGAATTTTCAAAGAACTTCTCTGGTTTCTGTTTTGTTTTGTTTTTCTTTTCTCAGTTGAGTTATTGGTACCCTCCCCCACGGACCCCCCAACACACACACAAAACAAAGAAATCAATCTCTTTATAAAACAGGGGAAGGAGGGGGGACGGATAGCCAAAGTGTCTACCAGACTCTAAAATTTTCTTTCTCTTCATTTGATGGTGGAACTTATTTTTGCCATTAGAATGAATTGTATTTTATTTTTCAGTATTTAAAATCTTTTTTTATTGTAAAGTCATTCAGCGAACAGCAAAAAGTGGCAACAATATGCAAGCGTGTAATGTGGGAACAAAAGTCCCCCCCAGCCTGGGTTGCTCTGTCAGGATTGCGGAAGGAGAGCCCCACGGTACTGCCCAGGGCCCAGACAGGGCACTGATATGGGCCGATACAAAGGCACAAAAAGATAGCACAAGGGGCTTGATAAGCCTCACTCTTTTCTTTTTTTCCTGAGGATGAAGCAAAATTGGCGACGTCTTTGTACTGCAAAATTTCTAGTGCACTGCAATGCTAATGGGATTCCCTTAGCGTGTTAGTGTTATGACAACATCTAAATAACCTGACCTCCTTGGCAATTTTATACCCCGGAAATAACAGAGACTCCCAGTCACTGTGACTCTGTGCTGTGTCTGGATGCTGGGAGCGTGAGTGAACTGAAGCTACATCACCTGAAGCAAACTTGGATTTGGGTGTCCAGGACTGTGAAAGAATTCGGCCTTTACATTCCTTGCAAGCTAACTATTTATCCTGCCACAGTCCCATGGACGCTGGCAGAAGATAGGAGACTCCTGGGTCAGAGGCAAAAGACTCACGGCAATCGCAGCAGCTGAATATGAGCGTTCTCATGTGTCTGTTTCCCAAGCCCCAATCCCCACAGGGTGATGTGAAGAGGGCCAGGTGTCACATGCACTCACAATGGGGTTGCATTACAGGAGATGAACCCTGCATGTATTGGGGAACCCAAATCCTTTATAATGGGCATTAAACTCATTTGCTCCAGAGTAATTCACTATCTCTATCTTGTCAGCAAACCTGCTCTGTGCTCCAGAGGGAGGCACTATCTCTCACTTCAAAGGCTGTTCACTACACAAACATCCCTAAAACAACCTGTTTTACTTAATCGACCCATGGACAATTGTCTCCCCAAAGCAGGGTTCTACTTTTGCTGATGCTTTGAGTTAATCAACAAGGATCAAAACCAATAAATGATAGTAAATTCAAGTAAATATTTACTGTCTGCTCCTTGGTTGGGGAGAGCAGGGTGGTCAGAAAATAAATGAATAGGACTTCCCTGGTGGCGCAGTGGTTAAGAATCCACCTGCCAATGCAGGGGACATGGGTTCGATCCCTGGTCCGGGAAGATTCCACATGCCGTGGAGTAACTAAGCTTGCAAGCCACAACTACTGAGCCCATGTGCCACAACTACTGAAGCCTGCAAGCCTAGAGCCCGAGCTCTGCAACAAAGAGAAGCCTCTGTAATGAGAAGCCCTCGCACTGCAACAAAGAGTAGCCCCCCGCTCACCGCAACTAGAGAAGGCCTGTGCACAGCAACGAAGACCCAACGCAGCCAAAAATAAATAAATAAATAAACAAACTGAAAGGGCTCTTTGAAGAGGTAGATTTATAGTCATGTGAAGATCAAGGGTAAGAGAGGTAGGCAAGGGCCAGATCATGTAGGGCGGGAGATTAGATTGTATTCTGCTGTGGTGGGAGGCCGTGGGAAGGTTTAAAGTAGGGTTCTGGGTTACTCGACAAGCATGGAAATACTGCTGCTCAAAGAGGTGCTTCCTTGTTCTCATGTCCCAGGCTTCGGATCATCTTTGTGAGTAATGGGAACAGTCAGCCAAAGTCAGGTAAAAAACCTAGTTTCCAGTGAGTCCTCATGGAGCGGCAGAAAGCCTGAGAGCAGAAGGCGTCCTCTACCTGGCAGCCTGGGCGTTCGGAAAGCAACTGTGGAACCGTAGACGCGACACCAAATCCTCAGCTCCTGGAGTGTGGCCTTCTTACTAGCGGACCGTGCCTGGGTAACGGAGCATGCGCAGTGCTAGGAGGGCGGACCCATCCCAGGGCAGCGCTGCGGCCTCACGTGAGACGGTCCAGGTTCCCATCCAAACCTAGCTGTGCAGCCTCTGACGTTTACTTAACCTCTCCCGGTCTATGCTGTCCTCTGTAAAGTGGGGACGACGATGGTGCCTACCTCACAGGGTTGCAAGGAGGGTCACGGGAGCCTGTAAAGAACTCAGTGCAGTGCAGGGCCCAACATGGGGTTCAACCCGAGTTCGCAGTCAAGTAAAGAGAGGGAGCAGCCCAGGGAACAAGGGGGCTGGGGACCAAGGACTGTGACATGTGAATACACGACAGGAGGGCTTCCTAGGTGGCGCAGTGGTTGAGAATCCGCCTGCCAATGCAGGGAACACGGGTTCGATCCCTGCTCCAGGAAGATCCCACATGCCACGGAGCAACTAAGCCTGTGTGCCACAACTACTGAGACTATGCTCTTAAAAAAAAAAAAAAAAAATACACGACAGGACTCTGAGGGCCTCAGAGAGGCAGGACGGCTTCATCACGGGTCCTTCCAGCACGGACGCCAGGCTCAGTCACCTGTAATGGAAGGTGGTAAAGAAATGAAAGGTGACAGGAAGGCAGAGCGGTGTGAGAAAAGGACTTTGGACTCAGACCTCGGTGTGAAGGCCAGCTGCACGGCTGCCTGCCTGTAGCAACCTCAGCTGGGCTGGTTACCTTTCCTGAACCATGTTTCCTCATTTATAAAGTGGGGAGACCCTCTTGGGGTTGTGAGGATTAGCTGAGTTCATGTAAGTGGCTGCCACAGGGTGGATGTCCAGCAACTATTACGTCTCCCAGAGCTTTTCTTTGGGTAAAGATTTGCTCGATGCACAGAACTAGAGCTGGAAAAGCGTTTCTGGGCCAACACCCCCGCTTCACAAATAGGGAACATCAGAGAGAAGGCACTGACTGGTGAGTCCTCAGTGGGAGGGGCTTCGGGGTCTTTTCTGGACCCCTGGCCATTGCTTTACCCCCTCTGCCTGGGGCCCCTGTGACCCAGCTTCCCTGAGCTAGAGGGAGGACATCTGAGATCCTGGCTTCGGAATGAGCTGGAGAAACCTAACCCTGCTGGGAGTTTTGTCAGCTCCCCAGCAGGGCCTGCGTCAATTAGTTTAATGGACTTTTTTGTGCAGCACCAGTCAGGGAGCAGGAGGAAAGATATTTATTTGCTTTTTCCTTCACCACCTGGGTTTCACAAATGCACATCCTTACATTGACTTTGAGGCCTTCAGTGTCAGGAAGTCTACACTTGCCTGTCCCCGTTGCCATAACAACAAGGTCCTGAAGGGTGCCAGATGCCTAATGTCCTGCCTTGTTCCTTAATACCCAGAAAAAAAAAAAATGTGACCACTCAGCTCTGACACTCTTTCCAAGAAAGAAAAAAACAGAACAAAACCAAAAGCAAGCAAACAAACAAAAAAACCCACCATAGCACAGTTTATAGAATCACACAAAAATTATTTGGAAGCTGATGAATGACTTACTTAACAAGACACCCACCTGCCCTGAGGTTTTGCTTCATGTCTCAGCCCTAAGTGTCCTCTATCATGACCTTTGGGTCTTGTGATACTGATCAAGCTAGTGAAGGATGTCTAGAAATCTGATCATCCCTGTCCCCTCAAGCACCAAGTGCCCAGGTTCAGTGGTAAAAACTCAGTTCTTCACTACATGAATGTCTCACTTTCCTGGGCTAAAAATTTAACAACCTGCTGGGGACTGAACACCTCAAATCCATTTTCACGTGAATATCCTGTGCTTTTCCACTAACGCATATTCTACCAGGTGGGGTCGGGCAGGAAAAGTTTGCATTATTAATCAGAGGAGGAAAAATTTAAACTGAGTAAAGGAACCCAGAAATGTTTTCTCTTTGTGTTTAGAAAATCATTTTGGTTGGCATGTTCAGCCAGCAAGAAAGAGGGGGATCAAGGAATTACCTGCAAATTGGAGCCTTTTCAATTCTATCAATAGAATCTCTTAAAGAGATCCCTAACAACAATGATCACTGGTTTTCTATTTCTAGTCTCTTTTCATCCTAAAACTTCCCTTCAAGGAATCTAATAAGTGTAAACTCAAAGGGAACAAGAAATGGATGCATATGCTAGGGGAGTTGCCCAAGAAAAATTAAAGATGAAGGAAGTCTTCTTTAAAGATAGATGTGAAGGTGCTAGAGAGTTAGTTGTCCCAGCTCAGCACTGGTCACACAGACCACCTCCTAACAACCTGCTTTCCTTTCACGAACATCACAGATTAAACAGAGACATCTTGCACATCACCAATCAGTCTGAAATTACCGTTAGGACTCTGCAGTTGAGTCCTATATCTTTCTATTCTCCATCATACCTACCTTCCTTCCTTCACTGAAAACTTTTCAATCACCTTCACTCTCTGCTGTGGGGAAAACAAACACAGAGAAGTTATAGTCCCTGTGCAATGTAGTTACAGGGACAAGACATATAGACATTTAACAGAGAACAAAAAGGATGGGATGCTGGCCAAATTGTGTTCCTGGTGCCTCTCTGTTCCTTCACAACAAAGCTGGGAAGATTTTCTGAAAGGGCACTGGATTGGCTCTTGAAAGAAAGGAGGAGATGGAAGGGCAGAGAAGTGGCCTTCCTGGTAAGGAAGGCAATGAGGCCTCAGGGAAGGGACAGTCAACTGAGAGTTAGGAGAACTTGGGGTACATCCAGCTATCTTGAAGTGGGACCTGTATTTGGGGGTGAGGTGGCCCAGAGTCTTCAAAGCCGTTTTCCAATGCTAATTGTCTATGATCAGTCTATGATTCTGTGGTGTCAGGAATACAGAGATGTCAGGCTTATGTTCCTAGTGTGTCTTACATCTGTCTGTAGCCCAATGGGATTGTGTCCTTCCCAGGACCTTTGCACGTGCCTTTCCCTCTGCCTGGAACTCCTCTGGATCAGCTCTGGTCAATAGAACTTTCTGGGATGATGGCAATGTTCTATTACTCTACGCCATCCAGTATAGTAGCCACTAGCCAAATGTGAGTATTGCATACTTGAAATGTGGCTAGTGTGACTGAGGAATACATTTTTTACTTTACTTAACTTTAATTCCAATTTAAATAGCCACTGTGGTCCCCATATTGGACAGCATGGCCCTAGATTTTCTCATTGTTGGCTCCTTTGTGATGTTCAGATCTCAATTCTCAATCACTCTCTCAGAGAAGCTATCCCTTGGGTTTATCACCTGTGGGAGGCAGAAGAATGTCCCTCACACCAAAGATGTCCATGTCTTAATCCCCAGAATCTGTGGCTATATTACATTACATGGCAAAAGGGAATTAAGGTTGCAGATAGAATTAAGCTGCTAATCAGCTGACCTTGAAATGAGAAAGCTATCCTGCATTGCCTGGGTGGGCTCAATTTAATTGTATGAGTCCTTAAAAGTAGAAGTAAGTACAGAAATGCTATGGGCTGGAGAATGAGATGGATGAAATACGAGGAAGGATTTGAAGTGTTCAAACACTTGCTAACAATCTGAAGGAGTCCTTGAAGGAAATGGGTTCTCCCCTAGAGCCTCCAGAAAGGAGCACAGCAATCTGACACCTTAATTTCAGCCCTGTGAGGTCCCACCAGCCTTCCGACCTGCAGAACTAGAAGATAATAAATTCGCGTTGTTTTAAACCACTACGTTTGTGGTAATTTCAGCAACAACTGAAAACTGATCTGTAACAAACTAGCGTTGGCCCTCCTCTGGCCATGGCCCTCAGGAGTGAAGAGCCTAAGGTTCCAGAGAGAGGGGCCCACCTGGAGCTCCCCTTCTGCACCACACTTCAGCTCCTAGGACCTTCGAATTCCAGTTCAAGGGCACTGGGACTGCTTCCAAGGCCAAGCGCACCTCTGCCTTCAGAGAGTGGACAGAACCACAAGAGAACACTGCTTATGCGTACTTCTGGGAGGGTGTGAGGCCAGAGCTGGGACACTGTGCTGCGGTGCCACACGTGCCCAGATGATGTGTGGAAGAGAGTGGGGTGAGGAGGTGTGGAAAGGCAAGGTCAGGAGGAGGGCTAAAGGCCAAGCTGGCTTCAGGGCTACAGATTTTAAATTCAAACATGGTATTTTTTTTTTTTTTTTTTGGTTGACTGTGCAGGATCTTAGTTCCCTGACCAGGGATTGAACCTGGGCCCTGGCAGTAAGAGCACCAAGTCCTAACCACTGCACCGCCAGGGGAATTCCCTAAGCTCTACTTTTCAAAAGAAGGTATATTTGTGGATGCACACACACACACGTTTCTTTTTTTTTTAAGAACTTTATTTTTTTTTTTATTATTTTTTGGCTGTGTTGGGTCTTCATTGTGGTGTGTGGGCTTCTCATTGCAGTGGCTTCTCTTGTTGTGCAGAGCATGGGCTCTAGGTGTGTGGGCTCAGTAGTTGTGGCACATGGGCTTAGCTGCTTCTCAGTATGTGAGATCTTCCTGGACCAGGGATCGAACCCGTGTCCCCTGCATTGGCAAGCAGATTCTTAACCACTGCGCCACCAGGGAAGTCTGGACATATTTTTAAACCATCACAATGACCAAGATAGGTCTTGCTTCCTTGCAAAGGCTAATCTCCCTCCTTGCTTTTTTTTTTAACCATCACTTCTTGCTGCTCTTGGGTCTTTGACTCTTTCACCACTTTCTTTCTACTTTGCCTCTCCTATTTTCTCTGGTTACAGAAGCACACAGACGCCCAGCATTCTCGCCAGTCCGTTTCACACCTGGTCTTCATCCCTCTAGTTCTGTGATCTGGCCCCTCACTAGCGCCCCTCCTCCCATCTGCTCTCCTTATCTCACTCTTCTGCTGGCTCCTCTTCCTCCTTCCTCTCTCTGAACATGGACATTCTCTAATACCCTTCTGTTTCTTTGCATACTCTTGTCCTTGAAACTCTCATTATCTTCTATGATTTTAACCATCCCTTCTAGGTAGATGATACCCCAGAGCATACTCTTTTCTCAAGTTCCATCCCCAAATTCCTCCTGTCTGTTGCACTTTTCCAGCTGAACGCCCCAGAAGCCACTCAGCCTGCTATGTCTACATTTAGCCTCCCTCCCCCAACCTGCTCATCAGCCCATAATCACCGAGATTCAAAACCTGAGGGACTCTGACCCTTTCTTCTCCCTCATTTCGCCACTAAGCCCTTTGGATTTTACCACCACGACAGTGTCGCCAGTCTAGTATAAGAGCCTGTGAATTGGTCTCTCTGTCTCCAGGGTGCCCAGTCCACTCCTTCCTGCTCAGCATGCCTGGGTTGATCTTTATACAGCACGGCTCTGAGTATGTTACTCCCCTCGCTCAAAAACTTTCAAGGGCTCCTCCTGGTTACAGACTTTCATCTGGGCATCGCAGGTCTCAGTGTGTGAGATGATGGTGCTTTAATGTTTAACCTACAATAGGCTTGAACTCCCAAGACCTGAGATGAAATCCTGGGTGTGTCACTTACTACTGATGTGACCCTGGGCAAGGAGCCTCACCTCCATGAGCCTGTGTTTTCCTATTTCCAAAAGGGGAATAGTATTACTTCCAATCAGGTGTCTTGGGGATTAAATGAGATAACATACATAAAGTTCTTATTCTTGTTCACATTAAACCAGGAGCTGCACTGTAGCTGCTATCATTACCATCCAATTTAAAGACACTTAACAAAAAGTGCCTGCTGCAAAGTAGGTGCTCAACAAATCAGTGCTTTCCCAAGGTGTTACTTGAGTGTGTACCTCTGGCGTTACTTTTATTTTTAAATTATTTTTTCCAGTTGCTTTTCATGATGACAAGCGACAGGATTGCCAAATGCGTATGTTAATACATTTACTATAGATCAGAGGCTGGCAATCCTTTTCTGTAAAAGGCCAGAGAGTAAATATTTTAGGCTGGGCGGGCCATGTGTGGTCTACGTCGTAACAGTTCAACTCTGCTGCTATAGCACAAAAGCAGCCAGGGACCACATGTAAATGAATGGGGATAGGTGTGTCAAGCAAAGCCTTTTAATGGACACTAAAATTTACATTTCGTATTATTTTTGCGTGTCATTAAATATTCTTCTTCTTTTGATGTTTTCCAACCATTTAAAAAGGTAAAAACTATTCTTAGCTGGTTGGTGGGCTGGATTTGGTCTGTGGGGCCAATTGCTGACCCCTGGTACAAAGTGTTCATTACATTTAAACAATAATCAGGAATTGACTTAAGAATAACATGAGGTAGGGATGTCCCTGGTGGTCCAGTGGTTAAGAATCCACCTTCCAATGCAGGGGATGCAGGTTCAATCCCTGGTCGGGGACCTAAGATCTTACATGCTGCGGGGCAACTAAGCCCACGCACTGCAACTACTGAGCCCGAGTGCTCTGGAGCCCGCACACTACAATGAAAGATCCCACGTGCCGCGACTAAGACCCAACGCAGTCAAATAAATAAATATTAAAACAAAAGAAGAAGAATATGAAGTAAAGAAGAGCACAGATGATATGTGGATTTGGAGAATACTCTGAGAGTGGTGCAAGAATAATCTGAGTTGGGGCAACACATCAATAGAACTTTATTGCCCACAAAGCTCTACAATCTGATTCAACCTAGGTGTCCAGCTGCATCTCCTCCAGGGCCCAGCTGGGCCAGACTTCTGTTTCGCACATATCCTGAGTCCTTCATTCTGGAATACCTTCTCTGAGTTATTTTTACTTCGAATACTTCTGACACCAAAGGTGTCAACAGTTCGATTCTCCAGACACCAGCTGGGTGTTCAACCCTGTCCTGACACTGTCTACCTGGAGCCAGTGTTGGCCCCGCAGTCCCACAAGAATGTCCTCACTTCAGATGCCAGTCCCAAGCACTGGGTCCCCTCTGTGCCCACACTGCTGTCAACCTGGCTATGAAGTTGGAGATTCCCACAACCCCTCCTTTCAGGTTTGACAATTTGCTGCAACGGCTCACAGAACTTAGAAAAGTGCCCTACTTACCATTACCCGTTTATTATAAAGGATATTATGAAGGATACAAAACAACAGCTAGATGGAGAGGTACGTAGGATGAAAACCAGAAGGGTCCGGAACACAGGAGCTTCCCTAGGAACAGAGACCAGATATATATTTCTTATTTTATCATGATATCACCCCTTCCCATTATGCTCATTCAAATCATATCCTATAAGGACTACATTAAACACCATCTCTGTTAAAAGCCCTCCAGGGATCCCTCCCTCCCCGCAAATGGTGTTTTCCCTTCTCTGCATGCCCGCTTCTCTCAGTCACAGCCTGCTGGCACCTTAATTATTGTACTCGTGTTATAGTTATTTGGCTATTTATCTGACTTAAAACCCAGGTTCTCAAGGGTCTGGGCCCTTATCTAGCCAGGATTTGGCAGTGCCTGGCACAAAGCGGGCACTCAGAAGGCATTTCTTGAGTTTTGTTTCCTTGAATTGAAAATGGGATTTGACATTATTCTAGCCACTGTGTAACTGACATAATGGAGTGGAAGAGATTAGCTGGTCAAATTGCAGTCAATGGAGCGCCGCTGGTGGGAGGCCGGGGAGGGGAAAGGCCACACCCGCCGGGCGCTGGCGGAGAGCCGGGTTTGGTCTGTGAGGCTGCGTAGCTGGTCTGTATCAGTGAACCCTTCAGGAAGCAGGTCTGAATACAGAGAAAAGTAGGGCTTCCTAGAGCTTCCCACGCATCCCAGAGGCTAAGCAAAGAGCACAGAGCAATTCAACTGCTGATTGTCCCAGGCCTCCGGAGAGCCCAGGTCTGAGAAGGGCGGCCCGATACGCATCGTGCCCCAGTTCTGCGCAGTGAATCAGGCTCTGATGCAACTGGCAGTGGGCCTTCATCACGAGCCCCATCTCGCAGGTTCAGTACAGACGAGCTTTGTCATTTCTCTGAGGGAATCACTGCCATTTCTCTTCCAGGCTGAAAGCAGCTCCCCCTGCTCCATCTAGTTCTCATGGGATGGCAATTTAAACCACTCCGATGACCAGCTTTCATTGGGTAAGGAGGACCAATTAAGCAACCATGGCCCAAATAACCTTAGTGGTACACATGCTTTTCGAAGCCAGCGGAAGGCTCGCCAAATTAAAGGATGTCAGGATGAGATACTATGAATATCAGTTTCCTTCTCTCTGGCAGTGGAGAGGATTAATTAAATGCTTGTGAAGTGCCTTGAAAATTTAAGCTGTTAAGAATTATTGTTCTGTGTAATAGGGAAAAAATAGAATTCTTGGCTCATTAAAGCTGTAATGTTGTAAGCCTGAGAGCTTTTCCCAGGATATCTTTTGAGGGCTACATTTTTATTAAAAGAAAGGGAGAACAAGAAAGAAAAGAAATGTGTCTACAATACGCATGCACACGTGCTGGGAAGTCAGCTGGGTTAATCAGTGTTTCTGTTGATTAAGAAATAAACTGTGAGAAGCTGTTTCTTATTGCCTACTAAAGAGACAGTTACTAGGAATCAAGTGTTCTAATGTGCAGGGACAATTTCACTGAAATATTAGCAGACACACACTTGCTTTCTCTCAATAGGCTCAAGGGATTCAAAGGCTGTGAGACTGAATACATGTAAACACCGAGTTCCATGTGCTTTGATGGCCTTTTCCATCTTAACATAACCACGTGAAGTGGACATCCTTCTGCCTTCACTCTGTTGGCATATTTGCCCAGGGGTGCTTTTGCTTTGTTTCCAGATGTTCTGTGATATTCGAAAGAACACCGTCCTCAGTGGCTCCTTGCGTCTCTCTATCCACATCGACTGAGGACTTAGACTTCCTTTTATGTCTGCACCCATTTCCTACTGCTGCTGCTGCCACAAATTACCACAAACGTAGTGACTTAAAATGACATAAATGTCCTCTCTTATAGTCCCGGATGTCAGCAGTCTAGAATCAGTCTCACTAGGGTAAAGTCAAGGTGTTGGCAGGGCTAGTTCCTTCTGGAGGATCCAGAGGAGAATCCGTTTCCTTGCCTTTCCAGCCTTCTGGAGGCCACCTGCATTTCCTGGCATCACCCCCACCTCTGCTTCCCTGCTCACATCTTCTGTCAACTCCCCTGCTTCCCTCTTTCCCTTACAGGACCCTCTGGTTACATTGGCGGCACCACGCAAGTCCAGGATAATCTCCTCATCTCAAGAGGCTTAACTCAATCATACCTGCAAAGTTCCCCTCGCAACATTAGGTAACACATTCACAGGTTCAGGGTGGAGGTTGTGGACATTTGGGGGGGCAATTATTCTATCTACCACATTCCCCACCTGCCAGCGCCCTTCTGTTTTTTGTTTTTGTTTTTCTGTATCCTCAAGCCAGGCCCCATTCTAAATGTTTTACATGGATTAACTCATTTAATTTTCACAATCATCCTAGGAGGGTCTGTTACTATAGATAAGGAAATTGTGGCAAAAAAGGTTAGATTACTTGCCTGGGGTCACTAATTCAGTACTCAAGCCTGGACCTCACAGACTTTTTCTCTGTCCTTAAAGACTTTTTTATTACCTTTATTGTTTTTAAATAAAAGTAATGCCATATATATGATTAAAAATAATTCAAATGAAAATTCCTCTCCTTCTCCTCTACCCCATCTTCAGCTGGATCATTCCCCCTAATAACCCTTTGCAACTTTAGTGCTTCCAGCAGTCACCCTTATACCTTAATATTATACAGATGTTTTAATTAATATAGACAGTTTTAGTTATTGTCCAGATAATATAGCATGTACTTTTACTAATTCTTCTAAAATTATTAAAGTGAAAATCCTGATGGCTAGTGAGAAGTTGGTGCATAGGACAGGGAGATCAACTCGATGCTTTGTGATGACCTAGAGGGGTGGGATAAGGAGGGTGGGAGGGAGGCTCAAGAGGGAGGGGAGATGGGAATATATGTATACATATAGCTGATTCACTTTGTAGTACAGCAGAAACTAACACAACATTGTAAAGAAATTATACTCCAATAAAGATCTGGGGAAAAAAAAAAGGAAAATACTGAATTTAAAAATTCTCAAAAAAAAAAATTCTCATCAAGGACTTGAGAGCTCTGGAGTAGAATTCCTATGTAAACGCTTATAGATCAGTGTTCCTCAGCTGAAACACACAAGCACAGAACAAAGAGGGAAGACTTTGGAGCCAGGCAGTCCTGGCTATCAGCTTAACTCCACCTCCTATTATTAGGTACCCTTGGAAAAGTTACTTTTCCTTTTTGTGTTTCAGTTTCCTCATCCATTCGATGCTCCCTTCATATGTATTGTCAAAGTGAGTAACCTGTAAATTTAAGCACATTAGCAGTTAATAAATGCTTGTTCTTCCAAGAAAGAACAAATGTCTTCTAACAAAGAATGAAAACATAAAAAAAAAAAAAGTAAACAGATTCCATAGACAGCCAGAGGTTTTTAGGGCATGGTCCTTGTCTAATGTTTCTTCATTTGCTCAACAAAAATTTTGAGGGCTTGCTATGGCATTGTGATAGGCCTGGATGGGGACACAGTGATGAAAGTGCTGTGCCCCTCCCTGCAAAGGGCTTGGTGTACTTCTTAGCAAAGAACATTTTTTAAAAGGCTGACTTCTAATGACTATAAAGAAAAGATTTGAATCTGTGGAAAAGAGTATGTGTGTGTTTGGGGGTCGAGGGGAGGCAGGGATTGTCTCAAAAGCACTGGGCTGATGGATATTAATTGCATTTCATCGATTTAAGACTGACATTTGGAAAGTAATTATTCTTAATACCACCTATCCCCACAGACCACCAGGTACACAAAAACCTAAATGAGTTTCCAGTTTCCTGTAAAAAACAGGCTATTACACAACCTGTTTTATGAAGAAATATATATAATTCAAGGAAAAAACAGTTCTGGGTGAATGCATTTCCTGATCATTGAGAAACTTTCGTCAGTTAGTCCCTATCATGTTTTTGGGTGTTCATGCTGTATTTCCAACTGCGTCTCCACCTTGTTTGGCAGAATTTGTTTTGGATGCTGTTTAATGCAATCACCAACACCAGACAGTGACTGACTGTCAACAGGTGTGTCTGATAAAGAAAACTGTTTCTGCTCTGCTTCAGGCATGTCTGACCTTTTGGGGACCTGCTTTCCTTTGCAAAGCTGATAGGAATCTAGTATTTGGGAGGGTGGAGTGCTTCCCTGTTTCAGGCCAAGAAAGGCTCTTGGTTTGGCTAGCAGCAGAGCTATGCGTGGAAAGGAATGCTAATACGTCTTCAGAGCTCTCCACCTCAGCTGAATGATAAATGGGTATCAATGCTCTAACGTGAGAGAAGATAGCAGTAGTTTCCTGGGCAAGAGATATCTATGATCGCCTGGAAACAAACACAGCCCATCAGCCATCCGAAAGTGATGGTTTTGGTCTTGTGAACAGGCCAGTTATAAAACAATTGTATCGACATTAGACACTTGGAAATCATCTGTACTGTACTGTTTTAACTGGTTTTGCCGACTTTGACCGTATTATCTGGGATTGTATGTAATCCATACAAAGGACAACTTGCTTTGACTGTGTAGAGGACAGCCAGTGCGCCTTGAATGGCACTAGCACATTCATCAAATGAGTCAGTGAACTAGTAGAGCCTTGATGGAAGAGAAGTTTGAGAAATGGGCCTTCCAAAAATTCAGGGATTTCAGAGACCCATACAGAAAGCTACCAATTAGAACAGGAGCAGGAGAAGGACTTAACAAAGGCAGGATTTGTGCTTTGGAAAAAGGGCACTGGCGATTGGGAGAAGGGAAGGTGAGGCTAAGTGGGGCTAAGGCTTCAAGTTTTGGGGAGCATTTGGAGAATTACTATTGTTGTATTGGAGGGACAATATGGAGATTAGAATTTTGTATATCTGAGGAATTCCCTGATGGTCCGGTGGTTAGGACTTGGCTTTTCCACCCGGGGCCCTGAGTCCAACCCCTGGTTGGGGAACTAAGATTCTGCAAGCCTTGCAGTGCGGCCAAAAAAGAGAAAAAAACAGAATTTTGTATATCTGAGATTTATATTTTATATATATACACACACATTTATATCTATATCTATATCTATGTCTATGTCTATACCTATGTCTATATCTATGTCTATGTCTATATCTGTATCTATATCTATACATATATATAAAATTTGAATTCATGTTTCTTTTGTTTTGTTTTGTTTTGTTTTTTTGTTGTTATTGTTTTGTTTTTTTTTCTTTTTTTTTCTTTTTATTTATTTATTTATTATTTTTTGGGGGGTACACCAAGTTCAATCATCTGTTTTTATACACATATCCCCATATTCCCTCCCTTCCTTGACTCCCCCCGCCTCGAGTCCCCCCCACCCTCCCCGCCCCAGTCCTCTAAGCCATCTTCCATCCTTGAGTTGGACTCCCTTTGTTATACAACAACTTCCCACTATCTATTTTACTAAATTCATGTTTCTTAAATGAAGTACACTGGTGTGCCCAAAGATCTACATAGGTGTGTCTGAGTGCTCTTAATTTACAGGACAGTTTAAGATAGTCATACAAGAGAATGTGGGACAGAGGAAGAATGTATGTATATGTGTGTATTTTTAGCAAATTTCCATGTGAAAGAAATAATGATATCCAATTTTGAACATGATTCAATAATTAAAAATCATGGACCAATGCAGTAAGTCAAAACACTTTCTTCTTGTTCCACTTGCTCCTACTTCATCTCTTGGCAAAATCTCACCAGACATAACGGAGAGCATAGTTCTTATTGAGAAGATGTCAATGAGTTGGTCTCTGACCTATATTAAATGTCAAGTTACTATGAATTTGTATAAGATGCCAAAATACAGATACTCTTATCAGTGCGTGCTTTATTCATAAGTAGGAAAAAGGAAAGTCATGTCACTTACCATCACTGGAGCCTTTATTACGGGTCACCTACAGGATTAGCACTTTACATTTCATTGAAGTAGATGAAATTACCATCTGATGTGATTTGAGGGGAGCAGGAAGGCTCCCTACCCTGAAGTATTTTCCCCATATGGCCTGAAAATATTTGGCACTAATCCTGAAATCCCAACAAGTAGAGCACAATTTGGGTTGGCTTTAGAATTTACAAAATGCTTTTCTATCAATTAACTGTCGTGGAAGCAGAGTTGCTTCCCTATTCAGAAAAGGATGTCTAGTTACTTCACAGAGGGGCTATTTTCCTTCAAAAGTTTAAAATTTATAATAGTGTGTTCGTGTCCCACCCATACCTATCAGCCATTCATACCTTCAGTAGGAATGAATTAAATCAGATTAAGCCCCTCCCGAATCTAGGTAAGATTAGTGGAGATGAAATTATTCTAATGAGCTAGTTTTGTATAAAAGGGAAGCAGGAGGAGGAAGGAGAATTAGTTTTGACTTTTCTACTGGAGAGCAGGCACCAACCAAGCCAAGAAAAGCATGTGTGAGAATTCCAGAAACAGAAGTTGCTTCTGAGTGGTGACGTGAAAGCTCCAACACTTCGTAACTGACGTGTGGCATCTCCAGGGAACACTGCACCCCTGCAGCTCAAAAGAATCCACCAATTTATAAGGTACTCTAGTACTGGGCTAAAGGAGACAGTGTCATTTGCAGATGGACAAAATGCTGTTGATAAATGGGTATTAATGGTCTAACAGGGAGAAGGAACGGGGATATGAGGGGACAAAATCTGATTTTGGCAAAGCACGGTGTTTGGAATTTTGATTGCCAGAAAACAATATGCTCTGTAATTTATGGGCAGTTCAAAGGATTTTCAAGGGTAATTTTGATTACACTTATTTTTTTCTTTATGGGCAGAGTTTAGAACCTAACTCTGGTAAGCTGTGTTGCTACTATCTAAGTCTATCTATACTTTTGTGTGTACCATATGTTTGCTTCGTCTCTACCTTTTTTAGAAAAGGTAGACTGTACCTTGGACTCTGATGAGACACAGTTCAAATCTCAAAGGGAGAGGGAAGTATAGTTTGAACATGAGGGAATCTGGCACTTTCTCTGGTCTGGCTCCTAGGAAAATACCAGGTTTTCCTTGAGGCCAATGCACTTGGACCTCTCTTTATAAAGAGGTAATTTCCTCAAAGGTAGAGAGAATTGCGTTCCACGAGCTTACATTATCCCATCAAAACTCCCTCATTTTTAAAAGATTTTATTGAGGTATAGTTGATTTATAATGTATTTTCTGCTGTACAGCAAAGTGATTCAGTTATACAGATATATTTTTCATATTCTTTTCCATTATGGTTTATCACAGGATATTGAATATAGTTTCCTGTGCTATACACTAGGACCTAGTTTACGCATTCTTTTTTTTTTTAATTTTATTGGCTATGTTCGGTCTTTTTTGCTGTGCACGGGCTTTCTTTTTAGTTGTGGTAAGTGGGGGCTACTCTTCGTTGTGGTGCGCTGACTTCTCCTTGACGTGGCTTCTCTTGTTGCGGAGCATGGGCTCTAGGCGCGTGGGCTTCCGTAGTTGCAGCACATGGGCTCAATAGTTGTGGCTCACAGGCTCTAAAGCACAGGCTCAATAGTTGTGGTGCACGGGCTTAGTTGCTCCATGGCATGTGGGATCTTCCTGGGGCAGGGATTGAATCCATGTCCCCTGCATTGGCAGGTGGATTCTCAACCACTGCGCCACCTAGGAAGCCCTAGTTTACCCATTCTATATTTAATAGTTTGCATCTGCTAATCCCAAACTCCCAATCCTTCCCTCCCGCACCACATCTCCCCCTTGGCAACCACAAGTCTGTTCTCTGTGTCTGTGAGTCTGTTTCTGTTTTGTAGATAAGTTCATTTGTGTCATATTTTAGATTCAATGTATAAGTGATATCATATGGTATTTGTCTTTCTCTTTCTGACTTCACTTGTATGATAATCTCTAGGTCCATCCATGTTGCTGCAAATGGCATTATTTCCTTCTTTTATGGCTGAGTAGTATTACATTCATGTCTACCTTTTTGATTTAGTTTATTGAGTTCTAATATCTTTAAAATATGTACCATCCATCTTGTAATGTCCAGTTTTGCCTTAATTGAATTGAAATTGACAAACCTCAAAATGCCTGCTGAAAAAGAACCTTTCTTGGTTTTTCTCATTAATTCCCCTACAAGGCTCTATTCTCTGTGACTCCAGAGAATCTGCTAGGAACATACACCTCTGCCCCACCCCAATCAGGGGTGGGGTGGGGTGTGATGGGACGGGGCAGGGACTGTGGGGAGTGACCTACAACCTCCTTCCTAAATCCTGGGCTCCTATTTCCAGCTTCTTTCTGCATGTGCCCCAGGCGTTTCACACCTAATGCCTCCAAAACAATTGACCTTTCTTTTTTGCATGCTCCCTGTCCATCACTATTTGCCAAGCTAGAAATCTCAGAATAGACCTTAGAGCAGAGCATTGAAATAGGGCTTGGGTTTGAATCCTGGCTCTGCCACTTAGCAGCTATGTGACCTTAGGCAAGTTATTTGACTTCTTTGTGCCTCAGTTGCCTCATATGTCAAATGGGGATCATAATGGTATTACTTTGTGGAAATTTTGTGAGGAGTGATGAGGTAATGCATGTGTCTGACACAGAGTAGATGCTTTAAAATGGTCCCTAATACTACTTCTACTATATCTTTGCCATTATCATCAGCCTCAGCTCTTTGACCTTCACATCCTACCCTCCCTAAATCCAATTGATTCCACTCCAGGTCCAAGTGTCTCTCCATGTCTCTCCAAGACCTTCCTCAACATGTCTGTTGCCAGCTCTTTGGTTCAGGCCTTCATTTCTTGTCTAGGTGGAAGTGTTTTCTCTGGTCACCCTTTGCTCATTTTGGCTAGTCTCAGCCAAACTCTGTCTCCCCATCACATTCAGTCTTGAACACAATCATTTTCTTTTGTGATTGTCTCTTCTATATTGTGACTTCGGCTTGAAAGGACTTTCCATCTTTCCTGCTAGATTATATATACTCCATGAATGCAGGACTAGTGGCTCTGTATTCCCAGAACCTGGCATTGTGTTGAAGCGTGAGTAAAGAATGTCTTCTTCACTAAGTAAACTCCATGCCTGACCAAGCACAGTGTATGACAGAACCTGTCAGAATTCCTCTGTATTCACTGTTGAAGAAATGAATGGTGTAACACCATCAATAACTGCAGGGACCTATGTAACTCACCCAAGTTCTTCAAGTGACTTTTGGGCTTTGGGGACCAGCATGTTAGTAGCATACTAGCAGTATAGGTTGCAGTTAAGAACACACGGTTTCCTTTTTTTTACTTTCCCAACCTCAAGAAACAATGTGCTAATGGTCCCAGAGGAAGAGAGCAGCCACAATAAGCAAAAGCCCTAGGCTGAGAACAGAAGTATAAGTATCAATACAGACACAGTGTACAAATTTGTTGGGGGAAGCTGGAAATTGGCAGCTTGCATTGGTACATGAGGTGACTTTGTGTGCCTCTCGCTTTCAAGCAGAAACTTTTGAGTGTGTTCTCAGTGGAGGGCTTGCATAAAAATTTCCCATCTAAAAAGATTTCCTATTGGTAGGGAACTTGGACATAATGGGAGACTATTCCCTGGTGGTTTCCGACATCTCATATAAAAAGTACCTTTCTCGTTTTCACACCGAATGCTATTTTTATGGGGGCTCTTACACGGAAATCCAGAGTCTGTCTGACACTGGCGTTCGCTCTGATATATACTTTGTACCTGTCAAGAACCGTGAATGGCATTTTCCTTTTATCTTTTATGTAAAGAAAACCCAGAGTCTCATTTAGTTTCCAGAGGAGGACACGGGGAAGGGCGTGCCACTACCCGCTTTTCAGCTAAAATAAGCTTTTGAAACTCACGTTCCGCTTTTGAAGAGCAGCTCAGACCTAAGGAAGGGCTTGGACCTCTTCCCCTTTAGGGGTAGGGTCCCAGGTCGGCGGCCAAGGCAGCCGGCTTCTTTCTCCTTTGGGGAAAGAGAGGAGTTGGGAAGGGCCGGCGTGGAACCAGCAAACAAAACAGGAGGGGCAGCAGACAGCGGGGCCGCGGCACAAAGCCCCGCGGGGGGCGCGCAACCGGGTCCCTGACGCGGCAAGCGAGCGCCCGCTCCTCCCCGGGAGGGTACGGTTGCAGGCAAGAGCGCGATGTGCCAGCGTCTGTTGGCCGCGAGGTGTTCGGGCACAGCGACGGTAGCCGAGACGCCCCGGAGCCAACCGCCACCCTCGGAACCCCGCACCGGGATGCCCGCGAAAGCCGCCGCCAGCCGCGCGAGCACCTCTGCGCCTGCGCGCCCGCGGGAAGCCCCGCCCCCTCCGGGCGGCCGGCGCGCGGGGCCGCGCCTCCTCATGGCGGCCGCCGCAGTGTGTGGTATTTAGCGGGAGCGCGCGGCGGGCTCGAGGACGCGCGAAACGGCGGCGGCGGCGGCGGCCAGGGGGGAGCCGGGGCGGCCGTTGCGGGGCGCGCTCTCGAGCGGCGGCGACGGCCCAGGGTGTCCCGTCGGTGTCGGCGCGGGGAAGAGGCGGCGGCCCTGCCCGCGGTGGCGGGGGTTGGCGGCGGCGACGGAGCGCGTTTGAGCCAGGACCGGGGTCCGAGGCGCGCTCTCCGCCCACAGGTAAGTGGGGCCCGGCCTGGAGGGAGGAGCTGGCCGTGAGGGGCTCTGCGGGAGGAGGACTCCCAGGCCCGGTAATGGCGGCGGGCGGCAAGGGCGACCGGCAGGGTCGCGCCGCCCGGGCAGGGGCGCGGGCAGCCCCCGGCGCCGGGAGCCTTTGTCTCGGCCCGAGTCCGGCCGCCCGGCCGAGCGCCGCCCCCCGCCCCTCCCCTGCCCGGCCCGGCCCGGCCCCGGCCGCCGCCGCCGCCAGCCGGCTCGCCCCCGCCCCCGGCGCCCCGGGCCCCGCAGGCCCGCGCCGGGGGTCGGCCCCGCGCGGCCTGGCGAGGGCGGGGAAGGGCCTCCTGGCCGCCCGGCCCGGCCCCTGCGCGCCCGGGAGGCGGGTCCGGCCGGGGGAGGCGTCCGGCGCGCCCCGCGCCCGGGTGCCGGCCTTTGTTGTGAAGGGTCCCGGGGTGTGCGGCCAACATGGCGGAGGTCAGCTGAGTGCGGGCAGTGGCCGGCCCTTCCCTCCGGCCCCTCCCCGCACCGGCCTGGGGGCAGGACGGGGCGACTCTGCCGTCCTTGGCCTCCCCTGCCTGCCCCCGACCCCGGGAGCGGCCGTCCCGGGTTGCGCTGCGTTCTTTCTCCCGCTCCAGCCCAAGCCTTCATTGTGCGGTGGGAAGAATGCAGCCTCCTCCCTTGTTTATGTCGTTAGAGAGGAGATCGCATGAACGGCTTGCCAGGGAAGCTCCAGCTTTTTATTGTAAACCTTGGTTTTCCTAGGCTTCATTTGTCGGGTAGTTTGGGGGCCTTTCTCCACTCTCCCAGATTTATAACTTAGGAATGTGGATAATCTAGGTCACAGCGTTGCGTAGGTTTTTCTTTTCCCGTTCCTGGAAAGATTCAGAATTTGTTTGCTCTGACATCCAGAGAAGTCCAGTTTGTGTGTTGGAAAATCAGATGGTGTTGCTGATTTGTCAAAGTCGCAGAAGCCATGAGCACGGATATAGGACAGTGATCAGGCTGCCCGTTTCTAGCAGTTGAACATTTACCATTTCTTGATAAGGGGCTGTCAAGGGTAAATTGTTAACTCTTCGCAGCAGTTGAACGTTGGGAGCGCGGACTCTGAAGTTCGACTGCCTGCTTCGGTTCCAGTCCTGCCCCACCGTTTTGTGACCTTGGGCAAGATACTTAAACCTCTCTGTGCCTCATTTTCCTTATCTGCAAAATAGGGGTGATGACAGTACCTACGTAGGATTGTTGGGAGTATTGACGAGATGGTAGTAGGCGAAGGGTTTAGGGCTTAGAGCAGTGGCAGGCCCATGGTAAAGTGCTCAGTAAATGTTTGCTGCGAAGGCTGTTGTTTAATAACTACATTTATGAGATTATCTCGGGGCATGTTGACACTGCATAGGTCAGAATATGTGAAATTACGTTATATATCTTTAGTACTTGGGTTTTTCTTTTAGTGCATTTCATTAGTTCTTAAAAATGAAAACAAGAGGTTTAGGTGATAAATGTACAGGCGTTTGGAGATGGTGGCTTTGGGAAATTTCTATAGTAACACATTTGGGTGGGTCTTGCATGGTCTGGAATTTAAAAAATCAAATTCATGGGTCAGTTCGCTTTTGAGGACTTAACTAACTTGGAAAAGTGAAACAGTGAGTCTCTTTGAGTGTTACGTGTCACCATCTCTTTTGGACGTTACTGAAGAGCAGAGTGTAGTGTGGTGATAAATGTAATGGATTGGTAGTTTTATTAGGGAGATATTGTCTGAAATTGTGGAGGAGAGGATTTTGGTTAGCTGTTAGGAAAACTTTGTGACAAGTAGATTTTGACCTAAAGTGCAGTATACAGATTATGTAATTTTTTTGTTCTGGAAATTAAAGATACAGACTTCTGTGATCCGGAATAATTAGTTGCAACGCTAAAGTTGGCTTTGCCAAAATAGTCTCTTTAGATATATTATAGAATTGCTTTACATGACCCCCCTTGACACCTTTCCAGCATAATTGAGTAACATTTAATAATATCTTGGTAAGGTGAAGTACAATATAATTGATAAATATGGAACTTTTCAGGATAAGTATTACACAAACTACAAATTAAGAAATTTAATTCAGTTTAGTGTAATGTGTTCTAAGCTTTGGGAAATTCATACAAAATTGTAGAGCAATATTCCTAATATCTTTAATATCTGTAATTAAAAAGAATAATAGGCTACAATTAATTGGAGTTAGAAAGGAAATATCTAGCAATGGCTACAATGATGTCATATGGAGAATAGGATTTTATTTTCAGCTTATGCAGTGTTTTGAAAACAGGTCTTACATAAGGAGGGTAACAAAGTAAGTTTAGTAACTTTGCAGAGCAGCCACTTAAAATTGTATTTTAAAGCAGTTGATTTACTTGATTTCTAGAGTTTGAAGATTTTTCTTGGTTTAAAGAGATCTGTTACAGACTTTCAGTTATAATTATGGAATGTCCATACGCATCTTATAAAATGTTTAAATTTTGGTTATTTTTGGTGTAGACCTCACTACAAACAAAATCAATATGTGAAAACCTCAGACTTTCTACCCCCCCCCCAAAAAAAAACCAACTGGGTATAAATTTTTCCTCTCTAAAAAGCATCGTTAATGGTTTCTTTTAAATAAGAGATTTTTCTAATGCATTTTGAATCATTTGGTTTTCCATGGCTATAGTTATTAGAGCTTCTGCTACAAAGCGGCAGGGATTATGGGTTTTTGTTTCTTTTATTCCTGTATCCTCAGTGCCTAACACTCAGTACAGACTTGTTTCCTGACATACTATTTCCATATTCTTATGACACTCAGATTTCTGTGCTGTGAAACCTAGACGCATGTGTTTTCCTGCAGGTCTTTTTTTTCCCTAATGATTATTTTTTAGAGGAGTTTTAGGTTCACAGCAAAATTGAACAGAAGGGTCAGAGATTTTCCCATATACTCTGCCCCACTCATGCATAACCTCCTCCATTATCAGCATCTCCCGTCAGAGTGATACATTGTTACAATTGATGTACCCTCACTGACACATTATCACCCAAAGGTTATGGTTTACATTATGGTTCACTCTTGGTGTTGTGTATTAAGAGTTTTGACAAATGTATAATGAATCCTCTGTGGTCTACCTGTTTGTTCCTTCCTCTTCCCTAACCCCTGGCAAGCACTAATCTTTTTACTTTCTCCATAGTTGTCCTTTCCAGAGTGTTATATAATCATACAGTATGTACCCTTTTCACACTGGCTGCTTTCAGCTAGTCATGCATTTAAGTTTCCTCTGTCTTTTCATAGCTTGATAGCTCAGTTCTTTTTAGTGCTGAGTATTATTCCATTGTCTGGGTTTAAGTTTATCTACTCACCTACCAGGGGACATCTTAGTTGCTGTCACGTTTTAGCAATTATGAATAAAGCTGCTGTAAACATCTGTGCAGGTTTTTGTGTGAACATAAATTTTCACCTCTTTTGGGTTAATTCCCAGGAGTGTGATTGCTGGATCTTATGGTAAGAATATATTTAGTTTTGTAATAAACTGCCAAACTGCCTATCAAGTGGCTGTGAGGTTTTGCATTGCCACTAGCAGTGAATGAGAGTTCCTGTTGCTCCACTTGGCCTCCAGCATTTGGTGTTAAAAGTGTTCTGAATTTTGCCATTCTAAAAGGTGTGTGGTGGTATCTTATTTTTTAATTTGCATTTCCCTGATGACAAATGATATGGAGCACCTTTTCATATGCTCCTTTGCCATCTGTATATCTGATGAGGTGTCTGTTAAGGTCTTTTGCCCATTTTTTAATTGGCATGCTCATTTTCTTGTTGAGTTTTAAGAGTTCTGTGCTATATTTTGGATAACAGTCCTTTATCAGATATGTCTTTTTTTTTTTAAGCTGATTTTGGTGCTTTATTTACTTATTTATTTTTGGCTGCATTGGGTCTTTGTTGCTGCATGCAGGCTTTCTCTAGTTGTGGCAGGTGGGGGCTTCTCATTGCGGGGGCTTCTCGTTGCAGAGCCTGGGCTCTAGGTGCTCGGGCTTCAGTAGTTGTGGCTTGCGGGCTCTAGAGCACAGGCTCAGTAGTTGTGGTGCATGGGCTTAGTTGCTGCACAGCATGTGGGATCTTCCAGGACCAGGGATCAAACCCGCGTCCCCAGCATTGGCAGGCGGATTCTTAATCACTGAGCCACCAGGGGAGTGCCAGATATGTCTTTTGCAAATGTTTTCTCCCAATCTGTGGTTTGTCTTCTCATTCTTTGGACTGTGTCTTTCCTTTTTCCCTGCACTGTTATTTTCAGCTTTCAGGTACCAAGGTACTTAAGATTTATGTGTCCAAAACTTAAAACCTTTGTTTCCAATCAGACAAGCCTCTCATCCTCTGTATCCAGTTAGTCATAGAGCCCTGATTTTTCTACTGTCTGATTATCTCAGATCTGGCGTTGCTTCTGTCTCTCACTCATTTTCACATGTACATTCAGTCCTTCTCTTTTACTTTCTAAGTGTCTATCTGCTTTTGGTTTCTGCCTCCTCCCTTCAGTTTTTCCTACTGCCATTTAAGGGAGCGTTCTAATATAGGTAACTTAAGGCCTTCAGTTTAAAGCCCCAAGTTTCTTGACATAGATAGTAAGTACACAGCCTCTTCTGGAGCTGGCTTTTGTTTCCTGCCATTTTCAACTGTGTACTTGCAAGTGCCTTTGTGCACCATATTTTCTCTTCCAACTAAGCTCTCTAATCTCAGCCTAGACATCACTTAGCTTAGGCACTCTTCCTGGACCCCCTTCACCTTGAGTTGGATGTCATCTTTCCATGTTCTCATAGCACTTTCTGCTTGGTCCTACTACAACACATATCCCCCTGAATTGTGATTTTTCTCTACTACTTTTCCTCCCCAGATAGACTGAAGTCTCTGTGAGGACTTTGCCTTGATCACCCTTGTCTAGAGTTTAGCATTGTTGCTGGCATGTAGTTGATGCTCAGTAAATATTTATTGAATGACTCATACCTTCACACTGTCCTATTATGCTCTTCTAGCCTTATCTTCCAGCATTTCTTCTTTGCCATTCCTGGTTAAACTGGATTCTTTTTGTTTCTTGAACATTCTCCATCCTTAAACATCTCTGCATTTGCTCGTGATTGTACTTAATCTCTCAAATGTATGTCTGTGCTACTTTGGGCAGATAACTTAACCTCTCCAAGCCTTAGTTTCCATTAGCATGTGAACAGCTATTGAGCATATTGCTGCCCCTTGCTGTGACCTAGAGCTAGAGTGGCAGTGTAGTTGAGTGGTTAAGAGGCAGATCTGGATGTGTCTCTTTGCCGCTGTCACTTACTAATTGTGTTTATGACTTTTAAGTTCCATGAGAGCAGGGACACTGTCTACTTTTGCATTTAAAAGCACATTACTTAACACAGAGAAAATGCTTAAATAATTTAAAAAATTAGTTGTTGAGTAAGTTAATTTCTCTATTACCACTTACATTCTAGTAAAGCAAAAAAGCAGAGTTTACACATTGGGATATGTACTATAAAAGAGTAAGGAGTAACGGTGGGAGGGAGACTTGCTGTGAGAAGTGGTGATACTTAAGCTGCCTTAAAAGGATAAGGAGCTAGTCCTTTGAAGGAGAGAAGGGAGAACATCTCAGGTTGAAGGAGCAGCAGAGGTAAAGGCCCTGAGGCGGGAATGAACGCGGACTGTTCCAGGAACTGAGAGAAGAGTGTTGCTGGAGAAAATCGTTGATGGGGAGAGAGAGGCAAAGATCAGATCCTGCATAGTCAAAGTAAGGAAAGTGAATTTTATTTTAAGGGTACTGAGAAACCATCAAAAGGTTTTAATTAAAGGAGTAGCATAATCTACTTTTAAGATTGCTTTAGCTGTTTGGAGAATAATTGGTTAGAAGGTCATTTCTTTGATCAGGAAGTACAGTAGTTGATTTTGACCTGGATTAAGGTGGTGGCTGTGAAGATGAAGAGAAGTAGATGGATTTGACATGTATTTTGGGGACAGAATTAACAGGGTTTGCTGACGGATTAGATATGAGAAGTGAGGGAAGGAAGGAATTAGGTGGTTTCTGGCTTGAGCAACTGTGTGGATCATGGTGCTGTTTAACAAGAATGGAAAAACTAGTGGGAGGTGGTGCAGATAGCAATAAAACTCAAAAAGAAAAAAAAACAAAACCCGAAAAACAGAAGGATAGCAAATAAACTCAAAGTTATGATATGTTGGATTTAAGGTATTTATGAGACATTCAGAATGATCCAGTGAGGTAGAAGGAACATCACAGAAGCTAGATGGGAGCTAGTAGAGCGTGTTCAGGTGTTAGGGAATGGTCCAGTAGAAAAAGAGGGGGAGACTGATGCGAGAGAGAGGGATTAATGGAGTGTGAAGTCTGAGAAGGTGAGAGGACACTGCCCAAGGGCCTGCGTCACTTCTTTCATTCTAAGGGGAGGAAAGGAAGTGGTAAGTCAGCATTTGATGGCTTCTGTTGTATTTTCTAAAGGAAGTATGGGTGAAGCCATCAGTTGGAGTATTTATAGTTAGTGATTACTGTACTATGGTGGGTTAAAGACATAGTAGAGAGAGACACATTGAGAAACTGAGCAGAGGGGAGGAGAGAAGAGATTCTGTGTGATACCAGCTATGACACCTGATAATTAGGAGATTCTAGAATACCTCGAGCGATAGTATTACTTTTTCTTCCCTCAGTGTAAACTTTTTTGATGAGTTGTAGGATAACTACATACAGAAAAGTGCTCAGATATTAAGGATACAGCTTGATGCATTTTCACACACTATTGTGACCAGCTCCCACGCATCCCACTACTTTTATTTTATTAATTTCTAAATAATGCACTGGGTCTTAGTTGCGGCATGCATGTAGGATCTAGTTCCCTGACCAGGGATTGAACCCGGGCCACCCTGCATTGGGAGCATGGAGTCTTACCCACTGGACCACCAGGGAATTCCCTGTCCCATTACTTTTATTTTGATTTTTTGGGGGTGGGTGTGTGTGTAAATCTTTGGGAACTCTAGGCTGAATGATATAGATAATACAGTCTGTCCATTTGGGGTCACTTTATTCTGTAAGCTTGAGCCACAGTGACCAAAATGATATTGGCAAAGACCTTTTATTAGGTTTTAGGTTGCCCAGTCATGTTGAACTTGTGGCTTTTGTTTTTGTTTATTTTGAATAATAGGGGGGTTGGGAGCACATGGAACTAGAAAGAGAAATGGAGGAAAAATTGGAGAACTAATTTTTATTTATAAAGCAGGTATTGCCAGTGAGAAATATTTTCTTAGAAAATTAGAAAAATTCTAAATTAAATTCAATGCCAGTCTTGAATTTTATAGGAAGTATGATACTGTGCTTGTTACAGTTATTATTGGCATGTTGACAGGCTTAGCTAGTAATGGTTGATAAGGTGAAATTAAGTACACTGTACACTAACTTTTTTACTTCAATTTTTTGGTTTAAATGAACTAATCTAATTATTAAAAACTTGCTTTTCCCCTCCTTTATGTTTTACCTTTTAGCTCTTTTGAGCTCAGCTAAAGATGAGTTGTGGTTTTTTGTTTGTTTTTGCTTTTGTTTTGTCGGCGTCCCTAATTTAACTTTGTTAGGGACAGTTTTGGATATCTTGTTAATACAGATAGTTCTGAGTTAATTTCTGCAGACTGTTATTTTGCTTTTGCTTGGAGAGGTGATCAGATAAATTTTGTCTTAGAATTAACTTCCAAAATGCTAAATTTAAATTTTTTTTTAGTAAGTATAAACTAAAATATGTGTATATGTATTTGAAATATGTGGGTTTAAAAAATATGAATAGGCTGTTTTTTAAATAATTTTTTCCCTATAAGTAAGTATTCATCTGTTTGAGGCATTTTAAGAAAAAAAATCTAAGAAAAAAAGAAAGCAGTAGGCAAAATCAACTCTTGATCTCTCAGTGTTAAAATTTGTGTATGAAGTCACTAGGAATTCATTAGCAGGCAAGTGTGGGGACACAGAATAAAAATGCACTAAAATTTAATCATTTAAAAAAATTAATTGGCTGCTCTGGGTCTTTGTTGCTGAGTGTGGGCTTTCTCTAGTTGCGGAGAATGGGGGCTAGTCTTCATTGTGGTGTGTGGGCTTCTCATTGCCGTGGCTTCACGGGCTTCAGTAGTTGAGGTGCACGAGTTTTCAGTTGCTCCAAGGCATGTGGGGATCTTCCCAGACCAGGACTCGAACCTTTGTTCCCTGCATTGGCGGGCAGATTCTTAACCACTGTGCCACCAGGGAAGTCCCAAATTTAATCATTTTTAATCACGAAAGTAATATATATGTTTAATGGAACATTTGAGAAATACATCCAGAAATGCAGCCCCCACCTTCCTCACAATTATTCATAATGTGATAATTGAAAAGTAACCATTGTGGACGTTTTGGTGTAGTTTCTAGTCTGTGTGTGTTCCACATTTTTTTGAGACAGCCGTAGACATTTTAAAGTCAATTTCTTTGATCTGACTTAAATCCTTGCAGAATTTTCCCATTAGTGATTAGCACTTGTCAGTAACTATACATATTTGAACTGCATAATTCCAAATGATGAAGTTTGTGCTTATAGTCTAATATCCTTCCGTTCTTGATATTTTGTGTATGTACTTGTAGTTCAGTGGTCCCATCTGCTCTCTGTGATTTCTGGTTCTAAACTTGATCTCCTTTTCGCCTTCTCTAATCCCTTACCTTAAGTCTTTAAACCACATTCTGTAATTAGGATGCCCTTATGGGTTTTTTTTTTTGTCCCGCTACATGATATGTACATACACACTTACCTATATAAAAATAGACAGCTGTGTCAATGCACAGATTTACTTAATTCTTTTCTTTTTTAATGTAAATGGGATTGCAATATATTCTGTGGGCTTGTTTTTTTTTTCCTCCACCTGTTTAAACAGTTTGATTCTTATGTTAGTAGGTATGAGCCTATCTTATTCAAAAGAAAAAAAAGGCAGCATAGTATTCTGTTGTACGGACCATAATTTAATCACTATCTTAAGCTAGGGCTCTTTTCAGTTTATTTGCTCTTACAAACAGGATTGCTGTAGGCATCCATATGTATACACCTTTGCCAACGTGTAAATCATAGGATAGATAGACTCTTGGAAGAAAAACTACTGCGTCAAAGACTATACAGACTTTACATTTTGAAACAAACTGCTAAATCTTATTAGAAGCCTTCACAGTGGACATTTCCAGCAGTGTAGAAAAGTCTGTTTTCTGCACATCTTAGCCAATACTTGGAATCAAATCTCTGTGAAAACAAACTTATATTTATAATTTAAGTAATGCATGCAGTTTGTGACAGTTCTCATATCAAGGTTTTTGAACTTTTTCCGTTAGTCTAAAGAATTTTACATGCACAATAATTCAAAATCAAATATTCCACTAGGCTTATTTTTTAAAGAAAATCTCCCTGCCCCTACTCATCTCTGGATGTCCTTTTCCAGAGGCAACTACTTTTACCTCTTTGAAATGATTATTTTTGTATTTACCTTCTTTATCTCTAAATAATATGCTTCTGTTGTTACTTCTGGATTTCAGTTTTAGACCTTATTCCTATTGTGGAATTTACTACCTTTCCTGCCCCCATCACATGACCCTTCCCATTCCTATACTCTCCTAAGTTAGTAACATCATAATTGTGTGTTTGCATTATTATGAATGTAAAAGTTATTCACAATTTGAGCTATATAGTAAATTGTGGTTTTTTCACTGAACTGTTTGTATAATTTTCCTTGTAGTTAATACTTTTCTTTTTTTGCTTTCTTTTCTCTGTGCTTACTGCTAGTGCTACCCCACATTCCTTACTACTTATCTAAATGTTCAGGTTGTTTGGATGCCTCACATTGCCTTCTTCCTCTAGTGCAAAGCTGTTACTATTCTGTGTTCCCCTTCATCTTTCTGGGTTAGGTCTTCTGTTTACTGTAGCCCATCTTGTCCTCTCTCTTGGTTCATTTTCTTGTATTTGAAGGGCTTGTCCTCCGGGAGCTTCTTGAAGATATCTAGGGGAAGTAAATAATGTTTTGAAACCTTGCGTCATTATTCTGCCCGCAACACTTTTAGGATAATTTGGTTGGGCACAGAATTCTAGAATGGTAATTAATCTTTGTGTGTGTGTGAATTTTAAAAAGTATTGCTCTGTTGCATCTAGCTTTGGATATTACTGCTCAAAAGTCCAAAGCTCTTGCTTTCTAATGTATTCATCTAACAAATATTTATTGAGCCTGTACTGTGTGTCAGGCACTGTTTTAAGTGTTTGGGACATATTGAACCAGACAGATTCCCATTTTCCAGGTGGTGGGGGTGGGCTACAACAACAAACATAATAAATAAGTAAAATGTATAGCCTGATAAAAGGGAGTACATTTTATGGACAACAATAGAGTAGAAGTCGAGGAGGGGAAGGGAAGAGGAGGAGAGGTAGAATGGGCAAGGATTAGGAGGAGGGGTCAGTGGGCAGAGTGCTGGTCACTGTTTTAAATAGAGCAAACAGAGCAGGCCTCATTGAGAAGGTAATATACAAGCAAAGATTAGAAGGAAGTGAGAGTTAGTCACATGGATATCCAGGAGAAAAGTACTTTAAGGCAGAGGCCCAAAGGAGCAACCTAGTCTTATGGAACAAGGTGGCTAGTACAGTGAGTGAGGGAAAAAGAGGTGGGAGATGAAGTCAAAGAGTAATGGGGACACACGATTATATTGTGTAGGGCCTTATAGGCTGTTGTAGGATTTATCTATTACCTGGATATGGGAAACTTTAATGAGTTTTTTTTTATTGTTGTGCTCAGAATTGGTGGGTGGGGTGGGAGACAAGGATGGGAGTAGGGAGACTGGTTAGAAAGATATTGCAATAATCCAGTTGAGATACTGGTGGCTTAGACTATATATGATAGTAGTAGAGGTGGTGAGGACTGGTTGGATTCTGGATATATTTTTCAAGGAGGTACAGTAAGATTTCCTGTTGGTTTTAGATATGTTATGTGTAGAGCAGAATCAAGGAATGACTTGAAGGCTTGAAGGCTTTTGGATTGAGTATCTGGAAGGATGGAGTTTCCATCAAGTGAGGGGAAGGCTATTGGTTGAGTAGTTTGGGAAAAGATAAGGAGTTCAGTTTTGGCCACCTCCCTGTAGGAATATCTAGGAGGCAGTTGGGTCTACATGTCTAGGGTTTAAGACAAATCTGGAGGGTTTTTGTTTTTTAACCTGGGCTGGATATAAAAATGTTCATGGCAATATCAGTGGAATTTTAAAAATACAAGAGTGAATGAGATCACCAAAGTGAAGAAAGGTGGGCCACAGACAACTCCCAGTTTCGAGAGTTGGGGGAGAAGAGCAGGAGACAATAAAGGAAGCTGAGGAGGAACTGGTGAAATAGGAAAACCAAGAGTGTGTGGGGTCAGTGAACAGAGTTTACCAGGCAGGAGTCAGTGATCCGATCAACTCTGTCAGATGTTGGTGATAGCTCAAAATTTACAAATTAAATACAAACAAAACTACAAAACCAATAAAATTCAAATTACACTAACTTAGGAAAGTATTGAATATTGCCTGCTAAATTGAAGTCTTGAAACAACATGAGTTATGGAATTGACTTATGCTGTAGCTTCTTTTTGAGTTGAGCACACCAAAATTATCCCATATGTTGTGGTCACCACATGATGCATTTTCTTACCAGTGCATAAGTGCTTCAGTGAAAACCACGATGTCATTTGGGCTTCACTTCACACAAATGCATCATTTATATATTAGGTCCCCCTCTGTTTTTCTCTTTAGCCTCCCATAATTAGAGCACTGTAGTACCAACTTGGAGCCAGTGTGACCATAAATGTAAATAGGAACATTTAGTTATATGGTTAACAGGTGGATTCAGATGATTCAGAATGTAGTAATGCTGTTTCTTAGATTATTAAACACAGGAAAATAGAACAAAAATTTTACTAGAGAAATGTGGCACCCGCCATGAGACTAGAATCTTAGTTTGAGGAAAATTAGAGTCTTAAGTTAGTTCATGTGTTATATCCTTATTCAGAATAACAAATGATTTGGTTAGAGTTTCAGATGTGAGGCTTATGAGGACACAAATTATAACTGTTTCAGGGGGATATAATTTAGTTTGAGTAAGGCTCCATGAATTTTTTAATACGGCGTTTTCCTCTGTAAGTTCCATTATTTTTCTGCAGTAGTAAAGAGCCATCAGTCATATAATGTATTGATATTAAAATTCTCTTGTGTGTGACTTTTTACCTCCTTTCTTTAATTTCTTCGTCTCAAGCAATGTGTTTTTCCCTGTTCAGCTTAGTATCACCAGCTCTTCATAGGTTACTACCAATTTTGATATGCTTTAAAATTTTTGTTCTCTGTATGTATGTGCTCTACCATTACTTGTCAGGGAGAATGGGAAGATCAATAAGGATCTACTTAAATGTGTGACAGTTTTACATCCTGAGAGGATATAAAACATAATCAGAGTAGTGTGAACAGTTGTATTCAAATTTGGACACATAACTAAGTGAAGAATATTTGGCTGCTTTTATCTAGACACTGTGAGTCTTGGTTATATTGCAGTAGTGATTGTGTTGTAATCATGACGGACATGGTTTCAGTAATTCAAGTGAATTCCCCAAAATTCTATTTAGTGATATGTGATATGACATAAAAAGGTTGAGTCTGTTTGACTCTCTTCTGCGTCTTCTACCCCCCCCCCCCTTTTTTTTTGTGGTGCACCATGTGGCATGTGGGATGGTAGTTCCCTGACCAGGCAATGGAACCCACACGCCCTGCAGTGGAAAGGCAGAGTCTTAACCACTGGACTGCCAGGGAAGTCCCCTACTTCTTTTGTTTCTCTCCTCTTACCTTTCTTTTTGATTCTTTGCTTTTATTTAATGTCTGATGGTTTAGTGGCTGTTAGATTATACCGCCTTGATACAAAGAATTTCAAAAAAGCAATTATTTGCTATGAATACGAGTTTAATTTAAAGAATTTCAGGAAATTTTTTTTTTGGTCAGATTTTATAAACATTGAAGATTAGTTGGATGTTAAGTTCTGTGCCACAGTGAGAAAATTATACACACCTTTTTTAGTGTTATTTGAAAGAAAATAAGATTCAGGGACAAAACAAACAGTCCCGGCTCTGTTCTTATTACATCTTAATTTTTCTGACCTTCAGTTTCCTCATCTGCAAAATGGATATACAGCCTTCTTTATGAGTCTTAAATAAAGACTGTGTATGAAGCTATCAACATGTTGCCTTACAGGTTGGTAGATGCTCAGTTTGAAGCTTTGCTCATAGCAAACTCTGTTATCTTTATCATGTTTCAGACACAATTCCGAGTTGAGGTTATGAAAATGAACGCAGTAGGTTGAAACAACAGTTTTCAGTAAAATTTCATATAATCTGGGTCTTTTTAATTTAGTGATTCATTGCAGGGTTCTTAATATGGCTCTGTAAACATCACTGAATGTGTTGTTAATAATAAACCAAATGTTCTCATATAGTTGATCTCAGTTAATGTCCCGAAGTCTTGTTCTTAGTTTTATTGTTTCACAAATGAGAAACTTGAGACCCAGGATATTGCAGTTTTGCCCAATATCAAAATAATTAATGTAAGTGTATGCATAGGTATATTCTTAAGCTAGGTTACCAGTGGTGCATTACTAAAAAATGAAACTACTACCTAGGAATGAATGAGTTTATGGAAGTGTGATGTCACAAACAAATGTTTTGAAAACTTTGAGAATTGTTATGGAAATTCATCAATTTTTTAGACTGTGTTTATGGTGATAAAATGATTTACTTCACCACATAATGTTATCATTATTTTTTAAAAGACTTTTATTTTTTAGAGCAGTTTTAGATTCACAGTAAATTGAACAGAAGATCCAGAGACTTCCCGTATTCACCTTACTCCATCATTATCACCCAGAGTCCATGGTTTACATTAATAGTTCACTCTTAGTGCTGTATGTCATGAGTTTTGACAAATGTATAATGATATGTACCCACAACTATAGTATACAGGATAGTTTCACCACCCTAAAAAGTCTTTGTGATCCACCGATTCATCCCCTTTTTGCCCAGTCTCTGACAAATACTGATCTTTTTACTGCCTCCATAGCTTTGCCTTTTCCAGCATGTCATATAATTGGAATCATATAATATGAAGCCTTTTCAGACTGGCTTCTTTCACTTAGCAGTGTGTATTTAAGGATATACTTTATATAAAGATATAAAGATTCCTTCATATCTTTTTGTGGCTTTATAGCTCATTTTTTAAAATTTCTGTATTATATTCCATTGTCTGACTGTACCACAGTTTATCTGTTCACTATAGGAAGATATCTTCGTTGCTGCCATGTCTTGGAAATTTTGAATAAAGATGCTATAAACATCTGTGTGCATGTTTTCGTGTGGACATAAGTTTTCAGCTCCTTTGGGTAAATCTGAGGAGCATGATTGCTTGATCTTATGGTAAGAATATGTTTAGTTTTGAGTAAAATGCCCAGCTGCCTTCCAGGTGGCTGTACCATTTTGCATTCCCACCAGCAATGAATGAGAGTTCCTGTTGCTCCACTTGCCCTCCAGCATTTGGTGTTGTCAGTGTTCTGGATTTTGCCATTCTAAAAGATGTGTGTGGTATCTTATTTTTGTTTTAATTTGCATTTCCCTGAAAAGATGTGGTGCATCTTTTCCTATGCTCCATTGCTATCTTATCTGATGAGGTGCGGTGTCTGTAAGGTCTTTCGTCCATTTTTTAATTGGCATGTTCTCTTGTTGAGTTTTAAGAGTTCTGTGCTATATTTTGGATAACAGTCCTTTATCAGATGTATCTTTTGCAAACATTTTCTCCCAATCTGTAGTTTGTCTTTGCATTCTCCTGACTGTGTCTTTTGCAGAACAGATATTTTTACTTTTAATCAGGTCCAGTTTATCAATTGATTATTTCTTCATTGTGTAGCCTTTTGTTCCTTTGTCAACGATAAGCATAGTGTTGTTGTAAAATAGTGTTATTTAAAGTGAATTTTAAACCTTAGTTGTGAATTCACTCTCTTTAACGTGTTATATCAAGCAACAGATATATTATACCTTAGGGGTCATGAGGGATGAGTGAGCTCTGGTCGGTATACATGCTATTTCTTTTATTTGGAATTCTCATACTGTTGTACTTGGTTTATTCATTCCTTCCAGAGATATTTGAGTACCTGGTCTGGGCTGGGTACTGTCCTAGGTGCTGGAGATAGAAGCATGAGTAAAATAAACAAGGTCTATTCTGATGAAGTTTGTGTTGTAGTGCAGAGCTCCTGAACCAAGAGTTAATGGTTCAGAGATCCTGGAAGTTCTTAAGACCCTCTGAGGGTCAAAACTTTTTTTTCACAATAATGGGACATAAGAGTAAAGTGAAGTTCCAAGAGGCTACATGACATGTGGTATCTTCACAGATTAATTGCAGAAGCAGATATTAAATATATCCAACTGTATTTTTTTTTATTGCATCAGATATTAAAAAGATTTGCAAAAAATGTAAAACATAGACACTCTTCTCCCTATTATGGAAGATAGTTATTTTTCATAAACATTTAACATGTAATAGATTTTTATGTGTTACATAAAAAATGTGATGGTAATTTTAACATAAATATTTTAGAAGTTCTTGGCTTGAATTTCTAATATTGTAAATAGTATATATAAACCACATTGACAAAATGCTCTTTTGGGGGTCCAAAGTAATTTTTTAAAACTTTAAAGCAGTAAAGACAAATTTTTTCTTAAATGGCCAAACAGGTTTAAAGGGCTTTAGGAGTCATAGGGTCAGCTTTTCAACTCCACCCTTGAAAGCAGTCATAGATACTGTGTAAATGAATGACTTAACTGTGTTCCAGTAAAACTACTTAACGAAAACAGGCAAGTGACCTGCAGCTGTAGTTTGCCAATTATTAGTGTAAAGGGTTCCTGATACCAAAAAAGTTAAGTTTGAGAATTGTCAGCAGTGAAAAGCTGGTATTGGAGAGGGAGAAGGGCAGAAGATAGACAATAATAAGTAGTTATTTAGCAAGAGAATTTCATATGGCAGGAGATATAATATGAAGACAGTAAGAAGGGTGATCTGGCCTTTAGAAGAAGTGATCAGGAAAGGCCCCTCTAAGGAGCTGGCTTAAGTTAACTCTTATTTGTTCAGGGCTTAAAACCAGGTTTTATCTCCCATCTTTTTTTTTTTAATCTCACCTGGCTACATTGGGGATCCCTCTTGTATTGGGAGGGAAAGCAAAAGACAGTTAAATCTTATTAAACTTAAATTCAGAAAAGGTTAATTTTTCAAGTTGAACTAGAAAATATCCAAAGCATATGTGCTTTAAAAGGATCTAGAAAATTATAAAATATTGTCCAGATTAGAACATTGACCTACTTTGTATGACATTTAGCAAGTTACTTCTCTGTATCGTTTTTTTCTTCTGAAAATGAGAGAGTTGGTTAAGATCTTTTCTAAGTCTAAAATTTTTCCTAATGTCTGTTTGCCTAGGATGCCATTTGCTACCCCTAAGTCTTCCTTGATCAGATAGCTCCAACTTATTTTTTTTTTAACTAGTTCTATGATCTGAAATATTTATTTTGAAATCTCTTTTCTCATCTATAACGCGGAGGATAAATACTTAACCTGTAAGCTCATTGAGGACAATACCTGGTACATATATTAATATTTGGGGCAGCTGTTTTAGTGAGAATGGAGGAAAGACCCTCCTTTGCCTCAGTATTTAGCTTGCTGACCCAGGAACATGAAAATTAAATGTGAAAACTTAGAGGGGTTAAGGAAGTACAAGAGCAAAGCAATCTGAATTTGTGTGGCCATTCCAACTTAAGGGAAAGGGAAGGGAAGCAGCTCTTCCTGCCATCAAACTCTCTGTTCCCTTGTTGGATATTGAGGGTCTCTACATAATTAAATGCTTTAGCACATCAAGAGATAGGTAACTTTAGCAAAACCAGATTTATGAATTTAGAACTTGATGAGTTCTCTTGGAATGCAGTGGAAAACAAAAATCGGAATTATGAGAAAATACACTTAGGTGACTCTCCAGGAGAGTCAATATCAGAATTATGTGAAGAAAAGAACTGAGTAATGGTAAGAGTCAAAGGCCAATTAGAAGAAAGGTCCAGACTTGAGTCTTGGGATTGAAAATACTCACTTGGTATTTGGCAAGTGCTGATGGCAATATATCTAGATGTTTTGGTGAAAATTTGAAAATTTCTTCCAAAGATAAAGTCTAGAAGCCACCTGTCAGGGTAGAAGGTTACGGGGAAAGGAATGAGAATAAAAATGACATTAGGTTTTTCATCTGCATAGTTACATGTCAGAAGACAGCAGAATTTATGTAGTTCTTAGGGGTAGAGGGTGTGATTAGAATTCTAAGCTTGTGCAGTTTATGCAAGAGCTTGAGATTAAGATAGTTTTAATCACTTACATGCCCTTTCTGAAAACTTTCTTGGGGTACTGTGGCCATACCAAAAAATGAGTCGTAATTAAGGATTCAAGGGAAAGAAAAAGATGGGTATTTGTCTTATGGTATAGTTGTGAGAAATGAATTCAGAATGGTTGTAGTTAGGTTCAAAAGATTATTTTGGCAAAGTTTTGAAGTTTAGTACAATCTTTATCCTTGTAGGTGGGAAAGGGAAAGCTTCACTACTAGCTTGTTAAATGACCTGCCTTGTTTTGGGAAATGTTAATATTTTCATTCTTGATGTTAATGTAGATTCAGTGTGGAATAAAAATAATAAGGATAATAGCTAGTAAAATTAGGATATAGAATCATGCTGTCCATATCCAGTAGGACTTTCTGCAGTGACAGGATATGGTGATACTGTTTAACATTCCCACCAGCAGAGTATGAGAGTTCCATCTCTTACACATCTCACAGGCATCTCACTTCTGTGAGGGTGAGTCACAAAGTATCTGCACTCTCGCTGTAGAATTTATTTTAATCAACTTTTAGAAAAGACAGTACATCATTTTTTGACATAATCCCCTTGCTTTTCAATACACTTTGCCCATCTGTCAAGAAGCTTTTGGATTCCATCATTAAAAATGTTTTAGGCTGAGCTGCACGTCACGAATGCACCGCTGTCTTCACTTCTTCATCAGAAGTGAATCTTGGTCCTCATAGGGCTGCTTTTTCAGGGGACCAGACAAATGAAAGTCCGATGGAGCAAGATCAGGACTATAGGGAGGATGCTTTAACACCTCAAAACAAAGTAATCCACGACAGACATAGGTTGCCAAAAGTTTGTGTGAGATGGGTACGGAAACAGCTCACGGAAGAGCATAAACAGAAGCGTTTAGATATCTGCAAACAAAACTTGGACCAATATCCTAAGGAAGGTGAAAGTTTCTTAAAGAGAATCATTGCTGGTGACGAGACATGGATTCATCACTACAAGCCTGAGAGTAAATGGCAGAGTATGGAATGGAAACATCCTCAATCGCTGACCATGGGAAAGTTCAAAAGATGCTTATACTTTTCTGGGATTCTCAAGGGCCAGTATTTGGAACATTATCAGGACAAAGGTTCAGCAATCAACAGTGCTCATTACAGTGAGATGCTTATTGAAGAGCTGAAGCCTAAACTTCGGATTAAATGCAGAGGACTGCTATCTAAGGGTGTTGTGATCTTGCATGACAATGCACACCTGCACACTTTAGCCCACACTGTCAACACTGCAAAAACTTCCGTTTTGAGGTGTTAAAGCATCACCTGTAGTCCTCATCTTGCTCCACTGGACTTTCACCTGGTTGGTCCCCTGAAAGCATCCCTACAAGGATGAAGATTCGTGGCTCACAGCTCAGCGTAAAACATGTTTTATTGAGGGAATACAAAAGCTTGGTAACATACGGACAGAGTGTATTGAAAGGCAAGGAAATTATGTTGAAAAATGATGTATTTGTCTTTTCTAAAAGTAAGTTAAAATAAATTCCACAGCCAGGGTGCAGATAATTTTTGACTCGCCCTTGCACTTTGCATTTCATCTATTGTTACAGCATTTCCGTTTGGTATCTAGCATAGTGCCTAATGGATTCTGCTTAAGTACATGTTGTTTTTTTACCAGGTATAGAAACCTCAAAATACAGTGATTTAGGCAGTAAAAAAAAAATTGTACTTTGCTTTACACATTTAGGTTATGGTTTGTATTTTCCTCTCCATTTACTGTCACTACCTTTGTTCAGACTTTGGTTTTACAGGTCTTCTATCAGGTCTTTTGTCCTGGGCTTTCCCCACTTCAGGTCCTCACTCTTACTGGACACATAACTATAACTTTGATTCTGTGGCTACAGTGTTTTCTGAATTATCTTCAGGAAAATAGAGCTTTTAGGAAAATACTATGTACCATTTTTTAAAATTCCCATTACTTTGTTACAATTCTAGAAACTAAAAATAGATTGCTTAATTTTTTTTTTTTCTTGGCATTACTGTTTTATCACAAAGTTTGCTTTTTTAACTTGGCATTTTAAGCTGTTGAATTTTTAAGGAGACTTGCCTTTTAATTTTGTGTGTGGTGGAGAACCATTAGGATGTGCACCTCTTTGAGGGAGGGGTCATTATTTGTAGGCCACAGAAACATTACTTGTAAACTGCAAGAAGATGCAAAGCACAACATTGTTGTGTATTCATTAGAGTAGCCAGGCATAAGGTTATGCTTAATCAGAGAAATTCTTCATCAGTCATTTATAATTTATAACAGGAAACAAACGTTCCCACATGAAATTGAGAATAAAAGTTTAAATCCATTTACTTCTATCGTAAGTTTGTTAATGTGGCAAAGCAGTGGTTAAATGCTCTGAAATTACTAAGACAGAATTAAAGGTGGATACTAAAATGTTTTTTATTTAAATTGAAAGCTGTTTAAACTTTATACCAAACAGGGCCTGAGATGTAGGCTTTATTTTAGAAAGGGTAGGTAATAGCACACTCTCGGTAAATTTTGGATTTTTGCTAACTTTGGATTCTGTGGGCTTGTCTTAGTGTAATGTAGTTTTTGTGAAACTTTCCCTCGTAAAACCAGTTTACATAAATGTTTTTCCTAGTCGAGAAATTCTACTATATTGTGCTAAAAATTAGTTAAATGGCAATTGATCTTTGGAGACGTACGATATAACCTTACAAGCTAAAGGCATTTTTTAAAGTATATATCTGGAAACCACAAGTTCTTGTCAGGCAAGACAAGTTAACTTTTGGAATTGTGTGAGTACTTACATATTTTGGAATATGTACCACCTATGATATATATAACTTACCCATCTCCCTTAATCCAGACAAAAGCCATGCAAGGCTGGAAATACTGTCCCTGTTTTACAGCTGAGCAAGTGGTGAAGACTGGGTTTGAATCCAAGTGTAGATGACTCCAGAACAACACTTCCATTTTTACTGTCCTAACTCACTTATTGTGAGGTTTGTCCATGGATTAATGGTTTTCAGATGCTGGTGTAAGGTTCTGTACAGGTCCTTGGGAAGTTTGGGGAAAAGGTTTTTTTTGGCTTGAAATCTGTCATGCCTTGTACTTGTTTTACACATTTGGACTGTCTTAATTCTGTTTGGAAATAGTTTTTCTGCCTAAAACATTTGAAGTGTCCCACGGTAGAAACCGGAGACCATCTATTGAATAGAATGAATATGTATGAGGAAATTAAAACCTAGGTAATAGTAATTTATATTTGTTAGTGGACAGGCTGTATTTTCAATTATATTTCTGTTCCTAATGATGTTTTGTGTAGCCTAATATCCAAATGAGGTTGAAGTGATTGAACACACTATTAATAGGGTAGGTAAGTGATTAGAGTTAAAATTTTATGCAGAAAATGGGCAATCTACAATTTAGAGCATAGGGTTCACTCCCCACTACCAGCTCTTCCTGCCTTTAAAGGCTGCCCTAAGCATGATGTAATGACAGGTTAAACCTCTGAATGCCTGAGCTGACGCAATGCAAATCTGAGGCCCTGGACTTTATTGGGGCAAGGGTAATGCTTGTTTAAAAACAAAACAAGCTACTCTGTTTAATGAGGCCGTTTAAGATGGCTTTCCTAGAGTGGGAAGAGAATAACGTCTCATTTTGGAGGCTGAAGCAGGACTTTAATATGGTTATGTGTGTTTACTACTCTCACTGCAGAGTCTTCTCGGGAGTTTAAAATAAAGTGCGGTAAAAATGGAGAAGTGGGTTACAGTTGAGGAAATAAGGTAGACACCCGGTCAATAGTTATTGAACGAGGTAGGGAGAATGTTTTTACTCTATAAAAATCTAGCATTCTCACGGTTAACCGGGAGAGTGTAGTTCAGAGAAGAGTGCTTGTCTGGCCAGTTATTTCCCACGTATTCTGTGTAGGTCTGGGGTTGAAACCATCTGAAATTGCCGATATCCGACTGTTGGGGCCTACAGAAACGTAGCGTTTCGACCTACTTGTAAGCTGGTGGAAATGCTGAGGCGTGCGCAGTGTCGCCGGATTCGCGGGGATCCCGGGGTTTAGCCAGGCTGGGTGGCTGGGTTAGAGTTGCAGGCTGCTGCGTGCCTTAGTGCTGCCCGGGAGCCGCCCTAGTCTGAGCGAGGCTGAGCCTTAAGCTCCGCCCCCGTGCGCCGCCCCGCCCCGCCCCTCGCCAGCCGCGGCAGCCGCCGCCCTGAGCACAGCCATCCTCCAGCTGCCGGCTGGCACTCTGCGTTGGAGCAGGGTCTCCCAGCTGCGGGCCGGACCCTGCGGTAGTAACTCGACCTGGCACCGAGAGGGCACCTCCTCGTCCAGTCGCCTCCATGCACTCTCCAGCCCTTCACCGAGCTGGCTGGAGCCTAGCCGATGGATTTGGGGAAGACGGACTTCCAAGACATACGAAGGTTTAGGGCCCAGCAGAGGACAGCTCAGCGGTGGCTCGCATTTTTGGAGACGCAGGCGGATTTGAGCTCATGGGGAGGTGTGGTCGACTCCTCTTGGGACAGGAGGGGGCTTCAGTTCTCTGCCTCCTTAACCAGTGCTTCTGAGGAGTAAATGGAGTGTATGGAGCAGGGCACATGCCTTCCCTTTTTGAAAACTTGACCCCGGACATGTTTAGGAACAGAAGGTGTCCAGGACGGCCCTCTGTTGCAAGTTGTCTTTGCTTCTGAGGGAAAGGCTATGAGCTGTCTGGCTTCTCATGACCGAGAGGTCTCCCTTGCCTTTTTTGTACTCCTGGAGGGGCGTCTTGCTCACTTGTTTGCCAGCATCTGGGACAAGGAAGAGAAAAGGTATTGCCCTTAAGAGACTGGGTTGCTTAAACCGTGAAATGGGAAAGTTGTTGTGAGCCAGTGGAATCTAAATGGATCAGGGAATGGCTGCAGCATAATTGAGCTGGCAGTGATGTTTCTTTTGATCAGCTGTAGTTTTCTAAGTTTAAATCAAACTTCAGGTTATGTCATGACTCCTGCAGAGTTGTCCAGACACTTGAGCCCTTAGTTCCTACTGCTGGGCTGCTGTGTGGGTTGGGATTCTTTTTCTGTTTGAAGATGGAACTGGGTCCCACCTTCCCAGCTTTAAGTGGTTTTAGCAGCTGCTATCCTGTAATACTTCCAGTCACAAGAAATAAAAGCCACATTTTGCCTGTTTTCACACTTTGAATAGGAATTTAAGTTGTGCTTTCTGCAATGTTGGAAAAATAATAATGTACATTGTAACATGAGCCTGAACTATTGATGGTAAATGTGTAACTATTTTGTTAGATCAGGAAATTAAACAATAATATTCTTCTTGCTTAGTAGTTACATTATGTTGAATACAAACTGAGTTTACTACCTCTTGATGTGTAACTAGCTGTTTTGGTTTAGTGATTTGAAAGGCTTGGTGGCTTGGATTATTTTATGCCCAAGGAACCACTTCTCAGTTATGTTACTTCTCTTAAATGAGAAGCATAAAATGGACCATGAAATAAACATACAGCACACATACAGGACATTTTGGCAATGCTTAAGCCTATTGTTTTACTAGAGACCTAAAATAAAATGCATGTATGTACAAATCTCCTCACGGGAAACTGGATTACGGGAGAATTCTTTTACAGTGCTTTTTTTGGACTAGAACACCTGGATTTTACAGGGCTTCAGTGATGAGAGTTGATTCCTGTTGTCCTAAATCCATGTGATAAGCCATATTATGATAGAATTCGGTGGTACTTTTGTTTACCCTTGTACTTTAGGATATTGCTTTAGTGACAGTGGAATTAATCTGTCTGCTTTGGGGGTCTTTTTGTTTTTTTTTCTCTCTCAATCCCCATTTAAGGTGTCTATCCTTGAGTAATCTGAGTAATAGAACCCAGATTGCATTTATGTGGTCACACTGATAACCTGCATTATTTTTTCAAAGTTAAATTCTTTTCCTCAATAACAGTTATAATTGAGAAAACATTAGATTTGAGGAGTTAAATTTTAATTTTGCAGAAATATGGCTTATGGTTATTGGGAGTATACTCTTAGGACATCAACAGACTGATTTTTTGTCATCCCCAAGAAAGCAGCCCACTGTATCCCAGCAAAGGTAGATTCCTGGGAAAAGGTGCTTGTTTTACCTTTCATTCAGCTTAGCAAGTTAACATTGTTAACTTCTGGATGGTATTTATTTCTTAAATAATGTTTATTACCATACTGATGAATGCTTCAGCAACACCGGTGAACTCTAGGGTACAAGGAGATCTTTTACCTGTTGACTCTACCCCTCACCCCCAGTGTTGTGTGAGTCTCCCTGATGTTTTTTTATCTTTATCTTTTCCTGACTCTCCTTCCCCTTTGCAAACTATACCTGATAGATATCACAGATGAAAGTAGAATAGAATGATTTACTTTCTTTGAATACCAGACTCAATCTTTCATTTGAGGATGGCCAGCTCTCCATTTCTCCTCTAAACCTCTTCCCTTTTGAAGGGGGCACAGATCAGTAGGCAGCAAGGTTAATACCTAGCTGGTGTTAACAGTCCATGGAGATGGATGATGGAGTGGCAGCAGGCCCTTTCTCTTGTAACCCCTTCCCTTCCCGAAATATACCTCTAGAGCAGATAACTGTTCACCATTAGGAGGAGTTAAAGTACCCTGGTGATCCTTTCAATCATGTATAACTCACTGGAGTTGTCAACAGCTGACTTAAGGATGGGAAAGAAATAGAATAAGTAGGGCAGTTGAACACAGAGAGGGAGGAGAAATTCCACTCAAAACTGATTTCATTGAACTTTACTTATATAGTGTTCCTTAGTTATGGTCTAGTTTCTATTTTAGCATTTATTCCATGTAGTCCATCCAAGGATGATTTTTAACCTTTTTTAGAGAAAGGGAATTCTAAATGTGCTCTGGAACATTTTGAAAAGAGATTTTATCGAGTATACAATGCACATATTTTGTGAAATTTATGTTTTTTTAAACCCTGTTTTTCTTTATTCTTTTGCTTACAGTAAATTCTGCATGAAACTTAAGTATTTCTGGCATGTAAACATTATTTGTATAAAACAAGTTATAATTGTAATTATTTTTCTCCTTCCTCCTTTTATTTTTATTCATGTTTTTTATTACAGAAATGAGCCGTCAGACTGCAACAGCATTACCTACTGGAACCTCCAAGTGTACACCGTCCCAGAGGGTGCCTGCCCTGACTGGCACCACTGCGTCCAACAATGACTTGGCGAGTCTTTTCGAGTGTCCGGTCTGCTTTGACTATGTGTTACCACCCATTCTTCAGTGTCAGAGTGGCCATCTTGTTTGTAGCAACTGTCGCCCAAAGCTCACATGTTGTCCAACTTGCCGGGGCCCGCTGGGATCCATTCGCAACTTGGCTATGGAGAAAGTGGCCAATTCAGTACTTTTTCCTTGTAAATATGCCTCTTCTGGATGTGAAATAACTCTGCCACACACAGAAAAAGCAGACCATGAAGAGCTCTGTGAGTTTAGGCCTTATTCCTGTCCGTGCCCTGGTGCTTCCTGTAAATGGCAAGGCTCTTTGGATGCTGTAATGCCACATCTGATGCATCAGCATAAGTCCATTACAACCCTACAGGGAGAGGATATAGTTTTCCTTGCTACAGACATTAACCTTCCTGGTGCTGTTGACTGGGTGATGATGCAGTCCTGTTTTGGCTTTCACTTCATGTTAGTCTTGGAGAAACAGGAAAAATATGATGGTCACCAGCAATTCTTTGCAATTGTACAGCTGATAGGAACACGCAAGCAAGCTGAAAATTTTGCTTATCGACTTGAGCTAAATGGTCATAGGCGGCGATTGACTTGGGAAGCCACTCCTCGATCTATTCATGAGGGAATTGCAACAGCCATCATGAATAGTGACTGCCTAGTCTTTGACACCAGCATTGCACAGCTTTTTGCAGAAAATGGAAATTTAGGCATCAATGTAACTATTTCCATGTGTTGAAATGGCAATCAAACATTTTCTGGCCAGTGTTTAAAACTGTTGCATTCAATTTCACAGAGAATAAGGCACCTGTCTGCCTACCAACCAGAAACTTTTGGTAGGTGGAAGGCTAGACACATGAAGGTAAATAAAAGGAAAGGCTGTTAAATACAGGAAACAGTTGCATGTAGTAACACTAATATATTTAAAAATAAGTCAACAGTAAACCACTGAAAAAATATATATATATATATACACCCAAGATGGGCATCTTTTGTATTAAGAAAGGAAGCATTGTAAAATAATTCTGAATTTGTGTTTGTTGTAGATTGAGTGTACTGTTGAAAAATACTGGGTTCGTTTTGTTTTTTTTGTGTGTGTGCGTGTGTGCATGTGAGCGTGTGTTTGTGTGTGTGTGTGTGTGTTTGGTTTTTTCTTTTTCTTTAACTGACAAGCCATGTTGAGTGGTCTTAGACCACTGCTTTCCCCCTATGTGAGTCAATACATAGTGCTGCTGTGTGTGTATATTTTTTTTGTGTGTGTATTTGCTAATTTTTATTAATTCTAGTTTTTCATTAAATAAATTTGACTTTCTTTTCTGTAATTCAGGTCTTTCCTCACTTTTTTTTGTACCTTTTAAAAGTTAGTGTCTTTGATATGCATAATTGTTATGGTAAAATTTATACATGTGTTTGATACATTTTTTTCCCCCATTAATCAGTTCATTAGAAATATTTTAAATTCAACTATTTTGTGAAGAGATGAGTTTCAAAGAAGGTAACATCAGAAGAATTATCAGAAGCTATTTAAAGCAGCTATAAGATGGGCTCTCTCTCTCTCTTCTCCAGTTGAGTCATATCTTCAGACTTATTCTTTGTAAGGTTAGGGAGTACTGAATTTTTTTTTTTAATACTGGAAAAAAAAATCAGGCTCCTCCCCACCCCCCACCCCCCAAATATCTTGGACAAATCACATGTTTAAAATTTGTTCTTGTATTTATTGGTTTTGCAAAAGAAGGCATCGTCTTACACAGTATTTGTAATTAAAAGCAAATCATTTGTTTAAAAAAAAAAGGCAGTTTGCAAAAAAAGATGTTTTTGGTCTTTTATAATTCTCATTAAAAGAGTATCTGGCAAATTAAAAACTCTTACGTGTCTGCTTTAGCTCTAAATTTGATTAAAATCTGAAGTTATTTTCCTGTTAAATTCCGTACTTTATAATCAAAAGCAATGTGCTATATAGTTTGAAATTTGATAGATAGAGATCTGTTCTAAAGTACAGCAAAAGAATGGGTATGTGGCCTCTGTTTGGCCTACACAGAGTCTTGTTTTTTTCCTTCCTCTTGCTTACATTTTGATTCTCACAACTCTGTTAGGAGGCCAATTAGTTAAAATGCTGATCACTTTCCCCCTCCTTTTAACAACAAAAAAAAGGAGTTAGTATTTTATAGCCTAGTAGTTATGAACTATGAGCAGCCAGACTTCAGGGACGTGCCTATGCTAGCTATAACTCACTAATCAGCTGTGTGATCTTGGGCTCCAGTTTACTAGTGTGTAAAATGGGGTTAATTATGGTAGCTACCTCCAAGGGTTAGATGGGATTGGATACAAGTTACCTAGGACAGTGCTCTGCACATAAGCACCTAACAAGTATTAGCTGCTGTTATTATACCTGTAAGTAGCACCATATAGTTAACTGTTGCTAGTTACCCTGAAGCACCTAGCAAGATTCTGCAATTGCCTTCTGGTTGGCCAGAGATTAGTTTATTTTGTGTGGTTTTTATGGGTACCCTAAACATTCTGTCAGTTAAAAAATAATTTACCTCAACACCAATTCTGGATAACACAATTTACTTCTGTTAACCATTTTCAGGAAAGAAGGTTTTGTAGTTCTTTGCTACGTAAGCATTATTTTTTTGAATTGGTTATAACTTGTGCTTGTGTGGCCATTTTGGTGGTGAAAGGGAACAGGTCAAACACCAATGTATAAACAGGTCTGTTCCTATTAGCATGTGTGTTTAGAAAAGCAGTTTCTCCTCCTCATTTAATATGTTGAATATTTTTTGTGGAGGTATATATTTTGTATTTAAAATATTTTAAAATGTTTTTTGGATTATAAAAGCAATGTATTCAATATATAGATTTTGGCACACGATAGAGTCTGTAGTCTTATCCATTCACAGATGACTCCGAACATTTTCTTTTTTTCTAGTTCTTTATGTGTATTTACATGTACTTAACGTTTATTTTGAAATAATATAATTTGGGATCATGTAATTATGTAACTCCCTCACACCCCCACATGTAACATGATCATCTAAGCATTTCATCAGTTTAATAATCTTGGAAAAACTCATCTTGGGTAACTTTTGTGAAGGTTGACTATAATTTTAGCCAGATCCCCAATGTTGGATATTTGCATTATAATCAGTATCCTACTTTCTCCTATTGATGCTCCCACCCCTTCTGGTGTCTTGGTGTTATCTTTCAGGGGATTATATAGGGTAGGGGTAGGTGGTATTCTTTGTTCTTTTATGTTCTTAAACTTGAATTTATCCTGTTGAATTGAATCATGGACCAGTTAATGATTGTTGGGGAATTTCTGCTTTTGAGAGATTTTTATTATAATATGTATGACTTTTTAAAAGGCCAATTCTGCCAACTTTATTAAACTTAAGCGAATGGCTGTAGCTGTTTTGGCTCACCAAAAATCTTAGTTGTGTGTCCCCCTACCCCCAAGCTGAAGAGCTCTTTATATCCAGAACATCTGCAATGATGGAATTTTATTTCATTTAGATTCCTGAGTGGAAAAACTGGTAAGTAACCCAAATTAAAAAACAAAACACTGGATCAAACAAACATATCTGGGGGCCAGTCTGTGACTGGTACGTTCATTAGACTAGAGTAAGATTAGAACACATAGGGTGAATCAAGTGCATGTACGTTTTGAATGCACTGCTGGAACCTTAGTTATTCCCCTCCCCACCTACCCAGTGCGTATGTTCCAAACATAAAGGATGGTCTGGTGGCTTACTGCTTATGATCTTAAGCTAGTTGAGTCATTTACCAAAAGAAACTCAACATTTACCTAAAACCAGCATCATCCCCCAAATTCAAGCACCTCCTACAATGTAAAGTGTAGGCTGTAGGCTCTAACTGCCTGGGTTTTGAATTCTGACCCTCTACCTACTAACTTTGATTTAACTTTGTTGTAAGTTCCTCCTCTGTAAAGGCTGTAGTGGCGTCTACCTCATAAGGGAATGAGGATGGCTAAGTGTGCTGTAAAGCGCTTATCCTTACGCCTGGCACTGTAGCCTCACTGCTGGCTGAACCAGACATTAACCTTAAGAATTTTCTTTGAAAATAATTTACTTTTATTAGGCCTTTCTAAATTCTGAAAAGAAACAATGGTACGAAAGAATACTTGGTTTTGTAATAAAACCACATTTTGACAAGCTTCCACTGTCATGACAAGATTAGGATTTAGCCTAAAGGGTTTTAGTTCCTATTGCCTAGAAATGTACTGATACTATGTTAGAGTTGAACTTAATAAAAAATCTTTCATATTGAAATTTTTAAAATTAGGTCCAAGAATGTTAAACATTCCTTAGCTCACTGATAGTACAAACCATACCTAATATGTTCCAAATAAGTGAAATTTTCATAGCAAATAAAGCTTTTCCTAGATTAAAAAAACTTTTGATACAGCTGTTCTAAAACATTTCAATAGCCACTCAATGCATTTGCATATTGTGTCCCTTCAGATCCTTTTAGTATTTCCTTCCTGTTTTGGTGCTTTAAAAATTTTTTTAGTAACTAATTTTCACTGCAGTATCCACTAAATATTAAATCAAAAGAGGAGCACAGCATTGGATCATAAATCATCAAACTGGATGATGACTGTAGTTTTGCAGTCTTGACTTTTTAAGCTGCTGGATAAAATTTTCATATAGATGGGCACTCAAATACAACTCATTTTTGCCAAAATAATGTGCGCTTGAACATGTTACACCATTAAAAAAAATCTAATATTTAATATCATTAGAAAATATCTAATGTTTACATCTAATAGTCCCAGGCAAAACAGACTTTGGATTTGGAAGAAGAATTGGCAAAATTAACATTCTTTGTGGCTTATTGTCAAGTTCCCTTAATTATAGGAAGGTTTTTCTCATTTCAGTGGTCAATAAAAGGAAAATACAGTCAGCCCACTCTACCCTCAGCAGTTGGTTACCTCACAACATGGTAGGCTTTGGTAAGGTTTAAGTATGGACCAGTCACCGAGTACAGGGAGCTCTTGGTGGTAGACATCACTAGTCACTGTTCAGATGATGGGAATCAGAAACCTCTGCATTTCAAGCAGCCTCTACAACTCAGCACTGGAAATGGAAATGAATTTGCACCCCACTCTTCTTAGGAGGAGGAAGGATTTGCGCTATGACCAGAATGCAAAACTTGACTGATGTCAAGGGAAGAAAAGGGGAGAAGGAAATCTGTGTGTGTTTTACTCAGCACATGCACTTTTATACCTCCCTCCCCTTATTTAGAAAAATTACGGTATATTTAGTATCCTTTAAATGCACTCATATAGTCAGGAGACCTTAACTGTGGCCCCAGATTTGTAAACTGATAATGAACAGGATCACTCACTCTGATGGCATCTTCCACTGTGTTTGCATATAGGTGATTAAAAGCACTAAAGATCTCTGACATGGTTTGCGAGTAAGGTTCAAACAGAAGGGGCAGAGCCAAGTTAAAAACCTTTGTGCCTCATGAAGTACTCTTGATTTACCAAGGCACTTAAAGCTTTATATAGTTTTAATACTTGAAGAGTTCTTAAAGCCCATACATAAAAAGCATGGAGAGCACTGGTTAAATACACAGGTTCCCAAGCCTTCACCTTCTAGGTCTGCTGAACTGGAATTCAAGTTGGTAAGCAGTTCTCAAAAAACCCAGCTGACTGATACAAGGGGTCTTTGGGAAACACAAGCAGTGCTAGAAAAAAATACTCAGAATCATTAGTCATTAGGGAAATGCAAATCAAAACCATGAGATACTTCTTTACATTCAGGATGGCCATTATCAGCTGTGGTGGGAAGCAGGTGGTTCCTCAGGTATATTTCCAAAAGAATGAAAAATAGACTCAAAGAGAAAGTTGTACACTATGTTCACAGCACTACAGCCTAGAGGTAGAAGCAACAGATGAAGGAATAAAATGTGGCGTATGCAACAGTGGAGTATTATTCAGTCTTAAAGAAATGAGATTCTGATACATGCTGCAACATGGATAAACATGCTAAGTGGAATATGCCAGACACAACAGGGCAGATATTGTGTGATTCCACTTACATAAGGTGCTTAGAATAGGCAAATTCATAGAGACAAAGTAAAACAGTGGTTACCCAGGTCTCCAGGATGGAGGAATGGGCAGTTACTTTTTAATGGATACAGAGTTTCAGTTCAAGGTGATGAAAAAGTTTTGGATATAGCTAGTGGTGATGGTTGTGCATTAGTGTAATAAACAACCCTGAATTACACACTTTTAAGTTAAAATGGTAAATTATTTTGCCACAATTTTAAAAAAAAGTGAATAAAAAAGCTTAGACTTAAACCAGAAACAATGCTAGAGAAATGAAGGTTATACCGTTAATTTCATACAAGTTTTCTCAGCTCCTTTAGTAAGGAAAGGCATGCTCAAAGCCAGAGGGCACAGAAGATGCCCTACTGCCTACAGACCAGTACAAAGCTGCATGCTCAGGACTCCTGAGAAAAAATACAGATAGCTCCCCCTTTGTAAAGTGTGCTCTGTTGCTGCTGCTGGGTGGGACAGGGCAGCGCAATGTGGGCATGGGTTAGCACCCTCTGGCTGCTGAAAACTAATCACAGGTTCTCTTCCTACCTTGTAAGATGACTGAGCAGAAATAATAAAATCACAGTAGTGATAAGACAGTCAGTGGAATGTTTGCAAAGTTCCCGGTGCTCTGGCCATAGCCCCAGATCTGGACCTGTCCTCCCAGAACACATTCAGATTTTTACTACCACGCCTGAGCACAGCATTTGGGTACTTTGTATACCCCATTCTTAGCCAAGAAATTCCAAAGTATCTTTACATATCTGTTATATTTTGTAATATAAAATTCTGAAGTCCATTACTGGCTGGAATAATGATTAGAAATTGCTCAATGTCATTTTATGTTGCATTTTAACTGTATCTTCACAGTAACACTGATGAGTACAATTATTTGCATTTTAAAGGTAAGGAAAACTAAGAGAAAGTTCAAATGCTAGTAAGTAGAAGAGCCTAACTTCACAGTTATCCATATCCTGGACTGAGTCATAAGAGAGGCATGGAGAGTCTGCCAGAACTGGGAACTGGCACAGGCAAACAAGGAACAGGAAGGGAGGTGGCAGGCGTCAGGATACCAAGTGTAGGGACCATCCCAGGATAGATGGCCGCCTCCCTCTGGGAACTGGGCTTTTTTTCTGAGATGCCAGGCATTCAGGCCAGTATGTTTCTGTAATGTGTGCCAACACACGCCACTCTGCTACGTCCCTCAGCAAAGGAAGGGGCCTATATTGGGATGTGTAGACAGCATCATAGTTATCTTCACTTGAATATTTTCCACAAAGACTAATAGTTGGCTATATTTTCATCTTTGTTCAGTTCCCCTTCTGATTGCTTTCAGGAGCCAACAAGGTCTATGGGCGAATCTGCTAAGGTAATGAATGTTCTATACCAATGGTTCTTGACCTAGACCTTCAGAATTGCCTGCGTGACTTAGTAAAACAGATTGGGTCCCACCCCCAGAGTCTGATTCAGAAGGTCTGCTGGTGGGTTTTGAGAACTTACATTTCTAACAAGTTCTCAGGTAATACAGATGCTTCTGTTTGGAACCACAAAAGAACCACTGTTCCATAGCTTTCCAGGGACAGTAATGAGCCCATTCAAGACAAGAATTCAATTCTAATTTAATCGATTTATTAAATTAACATTTCTGTAATAAACACTAGCCACCACTTGAATGAGGTTTGTTTGTTACTGCTGCGATTATGTTCACAAATTTGGGACATTTGCCTACCCCTACTGGTGTGAGTAAAATCATCCTTTCAGTACCTTTTGGCACTTTATAACTTCAAATTCTGAGAAGCTGAGATCTGGACCTACAATTTGCTACTCAAGAGACCAGGTCTGGTGTTGACAGTAAAGCCACCATCAAAAGCTGCATTAAGAACTTCATCCAGGCAGCTTGCTGTGACAAAACTTAAATCCTGCCGGACATTGCCCGGGATTTCTTCAAGGTCTTTCTCATTCCTCTGCGGAATAATGACACGCTTCAGTCCCGCCCTGTGTGCTGCCAGCACTTTGTCTTTAATTCCACCCACCTGTACGGAGAGAAGAACCTTGTTAAGGCTGTGAGAGAAACTGTGACCCACCTTTCTCTTCTCTGCTGTTTTAAAATATCCAAGTCCTCATCCATTTTGTTACAGCATGAGCTAGGAAAGCCACTGAACAGATTAACAGTAAATTCTTTACATTTCAATTCGTATTATATTACATCCTTTTAATGGCAAATTCTAAGTTTTGGACAGGTATGAGCACTTCTGTCCGTGGTTCCCTTTTATGTTGTCAAGGTAAACATTTATATTCCTTTCTGTACTCAAAACGATCTTGTTTATAGGTTGATTCTGAAAAAGCATAACATTATTTTGACCATAAATACCATTCCTACAGAGCTTAGTTGTGTGCCAGGATTCTTTTCTTCTGTACAGGTTTAAAGCAATGACCTCTGTGCCACGTGATGAAGAAAACATCTAGGGTCTTGTGGTGGTTGTAAAATATGTCTAAAATGGTCCCTTCAGAAGGTGGAATCTAACTCCCCTCCCTTGAATGTGTGCCAGGCTTAGTGATTCACTTATAAGAGTGTGGTGGAAGTGATACTATATGACTTTCAAGGTTAAGTCACAGAAAAGAAGAGCTTCTGCCTGGATCTCTCGCCCCGGAGGTAGCTCAGGTAGCCCAGGTGTCTGAGGTCACCCCAGCAGCCTAGGGAGAAGCCCTGAAGTGAGGACCTGGGGCCTCCTGCCAACCAGGACCAATCTGTAGTCATGTGAGTGAACCATGATGGAAGCAGATGCCCCCACCGCAGTCAACCTTCAGATGACTGTCACGGGGCTGGTATCCTGACTACATGATGAGAGACTCCGGGCCAGAAGGGCCCAACTAAGCCTCTCAAGAATTCCTGCCTCACAGAAACTAAGAATAGTAACTGTTGTTTTGGGGGTGGTGTGTATGAAGCAACAGATAATAAATACAGCCCTCAGTAACATCACCCAGAACATGCCATCCCTGGAGGCAGCCCTCGGAAGCCCTCTCCCACTGAGGCACAAAGACCGGCTGGGCTCTAGGCCTTTCTGCATGGCTGCCATCCTACCGCACTGTCACTGTCTTTCCAGGCTTTTTTTTTATGCTGTTGAACTACACTTTCAACATACCTTCTTCAGAAGGAGTGTGAGATAAACTGATTCCCTGCACGCATGGACATGTCTACTGCGCACTCACATCTGACTGACAGTAAGGCTGTGTATACAAGACTTGATTTAAGCACATTTTCCCTCAGAATCTTGAAGGTGCTGTATATCTAGTGTCACGGATGAGAAGGCTTTTTCCTCAGTGATCTGAAACGTCAGGATGATGCAATCCTTTTTCCCAGTTGGAATAGGCCCTTTCAACCTGAACACAGCTTTAAATTCTAGGAAATGCTCCATTATTTCCTTGACAATTTGTTCTATCCCATTTTCTCTGCTGGATGTTTAGTTAGACATGTCAGATTGTTTTTTCTATTATTTTTTTCTGAATAGTTCATTGACCAACTCCTAAATCCAAGAAACAAAATCCATTGTTTTCAATCCAAGAGCTTTGTCTTATCCTCTGTTCTTGAATTGCTTTCTCCAGCCTTAGCAGGTCTTTCTCTTAAATGCTGCTGCTTTTCTCCTTGTCTCACATAACAGTTTAAAACTGAAGCCTTACTCAGAGCTGTTGTGGCTTCTCTGCTTGGGGTGGGGAAGTCTTTACCTGGGTGGGATCTGCTCTGAGTGCAGGGGGACCTCGTGGAAGAGCTGTTTGTTCTATGAAGATTTCAACAAATCCCCCAGTTTTTGTTTCTCATCCCCTTCCTTTTCTCCTGGTCTGAACCTTCTGACTCTGAGCCAGTGCTTTTCACCAGATTCCTGCTGGGAAGACTGTCTCTACCTCCAATTCTATTACATCAGCTGGGACACTTCTATCTTCTAGAAGCTGGCTGAACTATATCAGCTGATGGCTCCCCACTCATTTTTGACTGTTAGAATTTATTCCCTTTGTTCCTCACTTACCTTACCATTTTGAACCAGGAAACTAAAGAGTTTATGGTCAGTAAAGCACTTGCCCATTTCCTTTTAACAGTACAGCTAGTATTAACCACTACTGTCACTAGAAATGCAATAGTTCCAGGGTAAGGTGAAGACAAGAGATTGACAGTTCTTTTGAGTACAGATGTATAGTTATATCATCATAAATACGGTTTAGAATATGACTTTCTGGTTGAATTAAATTTAAAAAATCAGGGAACTGAGAGCATTTTTAGTGATCTTAATTGGTGATTCTATGACCTACTTTCACCATTAACTCATAAAAAATAAAGGCATTCTCAGGGTAAAGAACGTTCCTTTTTTCTCATTTTGCTATTGGACCTGCCAAAACTTTATTGTAGACTGTACTGCTAACTAATGACTTAAACTTCTAAATGATCTCTCAAGTTCTATGCATTTTTCAGTGTTTTTATAAGTAGTTACAATAAAGCCTCATATGTACTGAACTTTTTCAAAATTTAGCTATTAGGCATGGTTAGTCTTTACTACAATTTCCATATTATACTACCTCTTTTCTATAAGTTTTTCTATCAATCTATCAATTACAATAATCTAAGTTATCTATATAGGAGGACAGGAGGTTTCATAGGAATTTCAAAAGGTGAGAATTGGGCTTAAAGTTTAAAAATAGCTACCATCCTATTTTACACATATGGTATATGTTTAACAATTCATTAACTAGAACAAAGCCTCAAATCTTCACCCAAACAGCTGATATTTCTGGTGACCAGACTAATATTCTTTTTCATCAGCAAGTCTTTTTTAGCAGAAGTGAAAACATGGGGAAAACTGTCAGTTTTTCCTTTATTTGATCAAAATTTAAAAATCTGAATTACAGATATAAAAATTTAATGTGTTTAAAACTAAGCTATTCATAGGAAGAAGGCAAACCACTATCAGATTTTAAAATACCATTAATAAAAATTTTAATAAATTAAAAAATTTAAAAACCATATAAATAGGTTTCTTCATACTTACTGGAAGAACAAGACCTCGCAGTGTGATTTCACCAGTCATGGCTACGTCTGAACGCACCAGCCGCCCACTAAAAAGTGAGGCGAGACAGGTTGCTATGGTAACTCCAGCAGATGGTCCATCTTTTGTGACAGCTCCAGCTGGGAAGTGCAGATGGATGTCTGTGTTCTCAAGAAGATCAAAACTTCCAGAAGCTTTAAAAAAGGAAAAAAGGATTTTGAGGTAGAAAAATTAAACCTGTTTTCTTTTTCTCTGAAAAAAGAAAATCACAGAGATAAAAATGAATGTTTTGGGTAAATAAATCCTTCAAAATATTAATGGGCAGTATAAGTAAAGTGGGGGTCTGGAAGAACAGCTTCATTCTATTCCAAGTAGAAGGAAAAACAAAACAAACCCTTGGAATCAGTTTCCAGCTCAGGTTCCAGTCAAAGAGTCCTCAACTGGGAACTAGAATTTCCATGGGAGTTCAAGAGCAAAGGTCTGTGCTTTAAGGTGTACCTGATCATTTAAAGCTCCTCTTCATCTCTGTCTCAGAACTGTGGGAGGCCTCCTGGGTCATGATCCCAAGGCTCTTCTTTGCCCACAGCTGCACTCCCCGACCCTGACCCACGGTGGGCTACTCACCATTGGTCAGATGGTATTTCTTGGCATTGCTGCGGAGCCAGCTGATAGCGAGGTGGGCAGACTCCTTCATGACGTTCCCCAGCTGGCCGGTCAGAGTTAATTGGCCTTCGCCATCCATCCGACTGGCCTCCACGAACATGATTTCCCCGCCTAAGGGAGTCCAAGCTAAACCGATTGCCACTCCTGGTTGACTTAAACGCTCAGACACCTTAAGAGAAAGAAGGAAAATGATCAGTAAGGTCAACAAGAGCCAAATTCTTTTCAGGCTGACCTAATCTCAAGGGTTGGCTCTTCCTCGAAGGGCGTAAGCTTAAGCTGCACCTCAAAGTAGTTGTTATCGCACATGGTTTGGAGTCACATAGGGCTTTTTTGCCAAAAGATAAACTGGCATTTATCAGAAACAATTTTACCTTAAAGTACGTGTGAATACCTTCGATTCCAAGCACCACATCTAGTTACACATGCCCTAAGTTTCAAGGAACAAATGCAATCGTTTCATCTATCTCAATATTTTTGTTAGGCTGCATATTTAAACACTTCAGCACCAACCTTCATTTTAGGCAATCATGAATTTGCTTCCAGAAGTAGAAACCCTCTTTTTAACATACTATTGAGAAGTGTTAGCTCCAGAGGCCAAGCGTGAAGCCCCTGGATCTTACTTCTCCGCTACTCATCTTCACTTTCTCTTCACTGCTGCAGAGACACTACAAAATGCTGCTTCATGACGTCTGGGACCCTTTCTATGTAGCCGGAGGCCCACTGTGCTGCCTCACTGCCATTTTAAACTGCTTGTTTCACTCACTAGAGATTACAAGCCAGAGGTTAACACATCCAAGTTATGAAAACATATGAAGTTGAAAAACAGTCATGTTAACGTCTTCTGTACACTCTGAGCCTCCAAATTTCTTATCCTGTAGAAGTTATCCATGTCAGAGGAACTGGGCACAACATGTCAACCCAGCACTAATGCAAACATGAGATTTTTCCACTGAGAGGTGACTTTCTCACTAAGGAGCAGCAGCGTCTATAGCCTGAGTTTCTGGTTAAAGGGCTGGGTGGCTGATGCTTAGTCCTCTTCCAAGGGGCTTAGATGCTGAGAATCCTGATTTTAAATGGATGTGTGACATCCACTGAAGCTACTGGGCATCCACTGAAGGTATTTTTTAGTAGTAAACATAAAAGTTTTTAAAGTTGGTTTCATACTTAAAAATTTAATTTTATGTTTAATGATAAGAGACTGGGAAGGCCAGGCTGCAGTGCTAGCTGAGCTGACACTGTGCACCATGTACTTCACTTTCTCTCAGCTTTGCATTTGCCCTGTTTTGTATCTACTTGAGGAGAAAGATGCAAAAGATCAATATGCGGAAGATCAGTACTACTTAAGGAAAACGCAGACACAACCATTTATAACAGTGTTCACAAGGCTTTTTCTTGCTAATATAAAATGAATTCTCTATACGTGAATGACATCTAATTTGGGTGGGAACTTGCCAGGGGTTCCTGTTTTTGCCGTGTGCCTCTTTTCTAGGGCTGCCTGAACCAGTTCTAAAGAATTATCCTCGATATAGTGAATCCTGTGCTAATTTAACAGAAAAAGCCATATGGCACAACTTTGTTAGCTATAACATGAACAATCCCCTCCCCCCCTTTATTTCTTACAGCTAAATCCTCAAAACTCATTTTGTCATAATAATACCAAAAATGCTCCCAAAGAATCAGGTGTAAGATTCATGTTGATCACCACCTTCATTCAAGAAACCAAGCCAGTTTCCAACACTCTCCATCTGCTGGAGAGTCGTGCTGCTCTTGGTAGAAGTAACTGGTACCTTGTTCACTGAAAGGACAGGGGTGGGGGTGGGGGGTAGATAAGTACACATGACCAAACCAAAACCATCCAGGCTCGTAATCACTTTATTCTAACTTGATGGTATCTGTTCTAATATTAACCTGAAGATGGGACCAGTGACAAATCCGTGTAACTCAACAACAACATACACGGGTGGGAAAACTGACGGCAGGAGTTACTATCAAACCCAGAGTCTCGTGATCAGGTTAATAGCAGTTATCTAAGAAGTAAAGAATCTGTAATTCTTAGACTTGGAGTCAAATTTTTCAAAGCCATGTGTTCTGAAATTGTAACAATTCGCTAACAACGAAGCACCCAGTTTCTACGTATTCTTCCCCGAGAAATATTGAGAGTGCAAGTAAATATAAACTTAAAAGAAGAAAAATGCTCTTTCCTGCTCCTGAATGCAGTTTACCAGCCATCTTAAACCCTTTATATAGAACAATCTGTATTTTACAGACTTTCCTAACAAGTGATTCAACACAATAATTTCAAAACTACGTTTACCAGTACTTTCCTACCAGTTTCTAATTCCATTACTGGTTTGTGGAATCATCAACTATATTAGTCAAGTCAAGCTTAGGCTTGACTCTTAGAATGTTTTTCCCTCTAAGTGTCAAAGAGGAACATGAGAATCTCAAGTTCACTTATGTCATTCAATTTCCCTTGAAACTGGTGCTTCAGTTTCCTTTATCTGTTAACTAAATATTGTTCAAAGATATGGTCAGTTTCTTCTGTAATAATTCTATCAATCATGTAAACATGCAGATTGCAGAAGTGTTCAAAATATTTAATGAAGAACCTAATTAATAACAGGATATGTCTTATAAAGTATGGTTGCATTCTTAATACTTCATTGATAGCAGTGTTTAAGGAGCATTTGAGCATCTAATCATTGCTGATTTCACACTGTTCCTTCCTCCTGATTAACTTAAAGCAGTGAAATTTAGTGATATTTGCCTGAAATAGTAAATACGTACAACTCTTTGTGACCCTTCCAAGCCTAGACCAACACCTGCCGTTTTAATACCCTGTTATTTACTACTGCAGCCATCAGAGGGATTAAGAATTTTACCTTCATCCAATGGTGCTTTACCAGCAATGGGAGCCAGGCCCCACCACAGATCATAGGGATATCAAGTGAAAACCTCGGGGCAGTGACAGACTACCTACCTAACCACATCAGATAAGGGCTGCTTATCCCCCAGCACACGGAGTGCAACAAGACGATCTAGCCAGTGCCTGCATCTACAGAGTCCTGCAGAGGCAAGGGTCCATGTCTGGGGAGTTGGGACAGGTGTCACAGGAGAGACTGAGCAGTCTTAAAGTCTGCTGGGCAGAAAAAGGCCAGGAAGCCTTTTCACAGCAGAGAGGCCAGTGTGTGCCAAGGACTCGAGACAGAAATAATATTGTGGGCCTTCTCTCCAGGGACCAGCATGGTGCCTCGCAAAACCTGAGCTGTCAGATGGCTGAGGTATGTGTTCAGGTTCGTGCCACAGTGACGTTTACATCACACGCTGGTTTCTTTTATAGCTCATACAGCCCTTTTTATGCTCCTGCCAGGGCTGTCACCACAGCAGCTCTCTATCTGCCAGCTTCTTTAAAGTCTTTGTAGGAACATGTGATTTTTCTAGCTGTAGATTTGTTTTGGCAGCGTTTCCCTTGGAGGGGTGCTGGGGTCAGCCACTGTCACCTCACACAGCCCTGGTCTGGCCCAACACGGGCGCTACTAAGAGCCGGCTGCTTTCAGATCCTTCCACTAAGGCCTTTCCTTGGCACAACCCACTGGTCGTAGGCCAGGGTGAGTGCAGCATCGGTGCTGTCTTAACAGGGGCGTGGGGCACAGCAGGTCTGAATGGAGAGGGATGCAGAAGGAATTTACTACCATGACTCTTCAGGGCACTTCGTTAGTGTTTATACACTTTGCCCATTTCTAGCACCTGATTTTGTCTGAAAGGCAAGCACGCTGATGGAATCTCCTGGAATTCACCTCTGGATGCATTCTATTTAGGATGCTTTTTAAAATCTTTATATCTAGTCTCTTCTTCCCGTCATTACTATTTTTTTCTAAGGGCAGTAACCTTTGGATAAGGACTTTTCATACACCACTGAGGTTTTCATACTCAGGAATACTCAGGTGACATGTTCTCAGGATTAGCAAACTGGACAAAACATAAACTCATGGCTTGGATGACTGGTTTTCTGAGGCTGAAAATCAAATTTACCCTGGAAAGACTAGAGTTTATGTGTTCTTCTGATTGTGTCACTACATTTGCAATCTGTGAGATTAAGACTGTTACCCCAGAGATACATAGGAACTCTTTATGCTGGCTTTTTTTGGGGGGGAGGGGGAGAGTTCAACTGCAGGATTGTATTATATTCATATAATGTATCTAGTATGTATAAATATTATACACACGAACACACATGTGTATCTAATAATGTGGAAGCTTCTCCTGGCTTCACCAGGATGAAAATAAAAATTATAAGATTCTCATCTCCCCTCAAAGAGGTTCATGTAATCAATAAAAGTAATTGCACCCAAGTTTATCATTATTAATGGCAATCTCATAACTGGCCAGATCAAATAGGATTCAATAGCTGCACCCTTCCTAAACCCTCCACGCCCGGATCCGGGCCTGCCTTTGAGGCAGTGTTCCGAGAAGCAGTCAGGAAGCATGAAGTCTAGGCTGCCTCAGCACCGCACCGGCACCTACCCCACCCTCTCCCACTCTCTCTCATAATGCAGGGAGATCTTTTATTTTTTTAAAATGGGTTTAACTGATCTTGTTTCTTTCAGAAACTTTCTTGTATTTGAAAAGGTGACTTATGATACTGTTCCTAAATTTGGAATCTAGACAAACTTTCAGGAACTCATTTTTAAACCTGTTGAGAGAATTCTAAAGGGATACAACACTAGTAAAAATGTGCCTTCTTATCTTTCTTCCTTACTGTTAGTTTGCTAGGTCAGTAATATTTTTGGTACTAATGTATTTTCGCAGACTCATCTTCAATGAAAAGTAAAGCACAGTAAGGGATGGTATAGGTTATTAAGGCAAATATAAAATTAGGATTATAATGAAAATAATAAGGAATTTACTTTTGTGACTGAGTCCAGGTCTATTTGTTTTTAGGGTATGTGGTGGTTGCAAGAACTACTATTTGTTCATTTTTTTAAGCATGTACCAGGCACTATGGTGGGTGCTTTATATACATTAACTCACCAAATTCTAAAAACTTTCTAAAAACCTGCATATAATTACCCCCGTGCACTGGATGATGCCAGTACAGTCAAGGAGGCGGGTTCATCACGGTGAGTGACAGGCCTCTTCCTCCTCCCACTAATCCCCGCTTATGGCAGTGGGCTTCCCATCTTCATTCTATGCTCACTACCTTCTATATTGGAAACCACTCTTCTTTCTCCTGACCGTCCTGAGTCCCGCCATCATCCTTCAGCGAGTACCTAAGACTCATGCACCTGGCTTCTCCGTCTCTAAACACCCCCTTAACTCCAAAAGCAAGCTCCTCACCCTCACTCAGCCACCCTCTTCCCAGTCCTCATTGCCAACAGAAGCCACACGACCTCTGAAATCTGAATTTAACCACGCCCTTCCCTGACCACAAGTTTCTTATCCTTCTAGCTCACCTGTACTCAGGACAGTCAATTCTCTCCCCTTCACGTTTTACACCAGCTCTGTCCCAGCTTCACCGCTCTCCTTGTGCACTCATACACCTTTGTTCCAGCATTACCATCTTTTCCTTGTAAATCAGTCAACACTCTCGGCCCTTTCTGCATCATACCCCGCCACAGGGGATCCTGCTCACACACCACCTCACACTGGGGCCCCCATCCCACCGCACTTCCCCAAAGACTCTGCTCCTATGGTACCACCCCTCTCTCCAGCAACCTCAGTCTGACCCTCTCTACTGGACTATTCTGATCAGCGAACAGGCTGCCATTTGCATCCACTCTCCCTTTGACCTCCAGCCTCCCTTCCAGCCACCTCGCTTCTCTGCAGTTGTTCACAGCCAAACTTCTGAAAGCGCTGCCTGCAAACTACCTCTACTTCCCCACCTTCCATTCCCTCTTCAACATACTCCCACCACTCCCCGTGAACCCACTCTGTCAAGGTCACCCACAGCCTCCATGCTGTCAAGTCTAGTACACAGACAGCAAACACATCTGCACGTTCCCCCTTCTTGAGACAGTTTCCTCCTTTATTTTCGTGGCAGCACAATACCCTTGTTTTGCTCTTGCCTGACTCCCTTTTCCTGCTTAGTTTCTCTCTGTCTGTTTTGAGGGCTCCTTTCCCCCTGTGTGACCCTAAGTGTTCAGGGCCTGTTCCTAGTCTCCCTGCTCTTTACTCCATATCCTTCCTCCTTTGGTGATCTCGACAGTCCCAGGACTTTAAAAATCCTCTATTCTCTAGCAACTCTATAATTTATATCTCCCACTCCAAAACAGAGGACTGTAGTTGGTGAGAATGGAAATGAAAATCTGAGGCTGAGCAGATATGCGTTTTTGTTAAACTGCTATACTTCAAGCAATTCTCTTTTAGCAGGAAAGCGCAGGAATTAGCTTGGCTGCAGGGTATTGCAGGAGAGTAGAATACTGGAGTAGAACTCAAGAATACTGGACTTGAGTTGGCTGATCTGCGTTTAAAGACTGGCTTCACTAACTGCACAGTCACTAATGTGAATTTGCATGATTCATTTCATCTCCTTAAGCTCTTTCCTTGTATGTAAAATGGACGACTCCACACAGTGATGGCCCTTGAGCACAATAAAGAAATGTTCCATCAATCTTAATTTCATAGATGCAAAAACTGAGGCAGAGGGTGGTTAAATAATTTGGGGCTGATGGTCACTGGACCACTAGAGATAGAGACAGAAACCCCCGGCACCAGGGTAAATTGTTTCAACTGTGGAAAAAAATGAACAAAATGTCCCAAACTCCCTTCTATTTTAAGATGCTATTTAGAGAAGGGAAAATGGCTACTGGACTCACGTGGGTGGAAGTATTCATACGTAATAGCTCAGATGCTACAAGGAAAATAACATAGTTTTTGCAATGATATCAAACAGAGCTGTTAAGCAGTGTTAATAAAATTTTTCTTTTCTGTCCTTTGGCTCTTTCTCTGCCAAAGCTCCAAGAATGTCAGCAATGCTCCCAAACCTAACAGGAGCAGACATGGCTGGGAGAGAAGGGTCTATGCAACAGGAATATGTATCCATCATTTGTTTTTATTAACTGCTCTGGTGTAAATTCCTAAAGAATGGCTGGTATGTACTGTTCTGGAAAGCTAAGAGAAAAAAGCCTGCCGGACCTGCAGGGGCAGAGCCTGTTTCCATTGTCACTCACCAAATTACTGGGCTCACTCAGAACAGGAAAGCAGCTTTGGCCCACTTTCTCAACCAAGACAAGTTTTGCTACACTTCTTTCAACACTTCAAAATTTAAATCCAAAGTAACTTAAGAATTCAAATAACCAAAATATTGCTTCTAATTCTATTGTTTAGGACCAGATTTACTGCCAAGAGTAAATGTGTTCTATTCTTGTAGCTGAGAGCTTTGTAGAGGCTCATTAGTTAAATGACCAGCTCAGAGTTTAAAAAGATAAACAAGATGGGTTTGGGGACTATTTCTCCTCTTCTCAGTTTTAAGACTTGAGGAAAATCATATTTACTGGTAGTAAATGCTGGATGGAGAGATTACCTTCTGCATAATTTACCAGATACATCTTCTGAAAATTTTTCTTCCTTTACACAGAAAAGGCTTCTGAGGAAAGACGCTAATAAGTTCAGTAGTAAAATACATAGTTTTTCTGGTAACTGCCCCATGAAAGCTCATATAAGCATCCCATAAAATATATCACAACACCGCAGCAGTCACAGCTTCAAACACTTATTTCCATCCAGCTGCCTTGATTCAGTCCTGCTCCAAAGTCTTTATGTCTCGCTATTCTGCTATGAGGGACAGTTACGAGAAAGATGGAAATAGGGCTGGACTTGCACATGGGTTTAGCCCGAAAGGAACTAGTTATAACAATGACAGAACAGATCCTGAAAGACACAACCTGGTCTGCACTAGAGCAGCCTGAAGCTAAAGCCAGGCGGACACCTTCAGGTACTCTGTACTAGGTGGTTCCCTGCCTTCTCCTCACAAGCCTTTGGTAGCACAAAGGAATCCTTAATTAAAGCACATACAATAGGAATACAGAATTTCTAAGGAGAAAAGTCAGAGAAAGTCAGAGACACTGTTCTTAAAATGGAATTGGATGCAAAGAATAAGATCAGACTGGGTTTTCAAAAGAGAATCTGGCCAGGGTCTCTGGGGCTCTGCAAAAGCCATATTATCATATTAAGCACCAAAATTTAATGCCATAGAGAAAACGGGTTTCCAACCTTAAGACAAAATTCAGCCCCCCCAAATACCAAAATCTATTTCTCCCCCAACTTAGTAGGGAAGCAACAGAGTAAATTGGTGGGTATCAGCAAAGAAATGAGAATGCTCACCTCCATTTCATACATCGGGGGCCCAAGGATGTCTTTCAGAGCATGGAAGTCAATCAAAATCGGCATTTCGGGTGGTAGGGCCAAGTCAGTAGTGTCACTGGTAGATTCGGGTTTGGCATCTTCTAAGATGTGTTCTCTGCAACCTAAGAGAGAAAAATTTATTTAAGAATTCTCAGAGATCTGCAGGTATGAAAATTCATTAGCAGTAAATACCAAACAGAAGCTCAGTGGACTGCCAGCTGTTCAGCTGCCTTTGCACATTTATTACGGCACAAAAATTCACCTTGTGTATCTGTGGAATGCAACAGAAGGATGAGTCTTTCAAGAGCCCCTTGTGGGTGACACAATGCATTTCCTCGTTCATTTACTTTCCCTTGTCTGTCCTCCACCTCCCTCCATAGAGTGTAAGCCCCAGCAGGGCAGCAACCTTGCCTGTCTTCTTTTCAGCCATTATATTAAGCCAAGAGCAATGCCTGGCACTATTCAACGGATGGCCTTTAGAGACCAAATACTCAAGGGTCAGATGCAATAGATTACCTTGTACAATTCTCTGTGAAATCAACACAACTCAAACTGTTCAATTCCCTCTTCAGAGGAGTTCCATCGAGTGTCCCATTTCCCGACAAGCAACGGGAACTTGGAAACGACGGAATCCACAGAAGCACTGCCTCTTGTGTAAACACAGCTCATCTCCAAGGTTATTATTTTCCAATAAAAACAAATATAACTGTCTGTGCCAGGATAAGAGAATATGAGGCCTGGCTTGTAATGCCTATAATCATGGACTATTTCCTTTACCTGCCTAAGAGCCCTGGCTGCTGACATCTTGTCGAAGGACTGACTCATTCTGGTTGAGATCAGACATACAGGGGACAGGAGCCAATTGCCCTATCAGACGACTTTTTCTACTGGTCTTTGTAATTCCAATTTGAGTAAAGAAAAATGTTACTTAAGTCTATAGCCAGAACCCTAACATGAGTAGAAGTTTAAAACTGTAGGAAATATCTGGCTCTATTCATCTTCATTCCCTGCTTTTCTTTTCTTTTAGTTTTGCCATAATTCTTCTATATCTTATACTCTCTTACAAAGTATTCTAAAATATTTTTCTTTTATTACTTTCTTTACATACACCCTTCCTTCGGGAAATGATTGCTGTATATATTAATATACAACACACAGTAATTATAAAGTCACCTAAATGTTGTACAGCCATATATATTTATTCTAGTTTTGCTATGATTCTTCTATTCTGATATCTCATGAAGTTAAAAGAACTGTTTTTCACTAACTCCTTTCTTTTCAAAAGTGATTCCTGAATATGTTTAATAATATTAGACCTTAATTTTAGACTCCAATGATAACTGGACACATCCTGGGATGTCCTCAAATGATCCCCCTGTCTCATGACCTTGATGTGACCTTCGGGGGAAGGGCTCTCTTGGTCTACTCTCCTGCTGGGCCCTACGGGGCTCCTCTTCAAGACTGAATCATGAGTGAAAACAGACAACAGCTCAGACTTTCTGCCACTTGCTGGCTATTTGACTTTATGCAAAGCATTAAACCTCTCACTACCTCTCTCTGCAGGATTCTTGTGAAAATTAAAGAGAAAGCCCTTTGTAGACTGCAAAGTGTAATGCACGCACTGAATCCTAAGTGTGGGTCTTGAGTTATATATAATCTTGTAGTCATACCTCTGTAATGTCACTTGATCTTTCAAAGTTTGGCTCAACCAGATTCTAGGAAGTCTTCCCTGATCTTTCCAACTTCTTATAGCACTTACTTACCTGTTTCACAAAATCAAGCAATTCCTAGGTTACTCAGTCACAAGTGGGAGATTTTCTGCCTGCTGCTCGGTCTGCAGCAACATCAATGACCAAGGGTGGGGAGGCACTTAAACCCCACCAGTTTAGCTACACGTAGGTCTCAGAGCCAAACACAAAGCAGGTATCATTGCTTAATTAAAATTAATGCACAGGGGAAAAAAAAGCAGTACTGTCTAAGGTTACTGTACACTGAAAATGAAGAGCTCCGAAACTCTAGCCGATGCATAGACGAGGCTGCAAGTTTCTTTAGCCTGTTGTGTGTTGTGACAGGCTTTTCTGAGATCTAATTACTGTTGCCAGCCTGGAATTCACTATCACGGGAGGAAGTGAAGCTGGATGGGTGAAAGCCAATCCACAATTATGTAATCAATGCTTTGGGACATCCCAACGCTTTCCAAGTGGAGTAGTGAATTCAGTGCTTTGCGTACCCTGAGGTTGGGTGTGGGGAGAGCTACTTCTAATGCAACTAGACCTTACAATGGGAAAGACGGCCATTCACTCCAGGCTCTAGGCACAGCAGCTAGGTGATAAAAAAAAATGCAATAAACTTAGAACTAATCTGTGCTTCAAAATGTTCCATCGTGGAACACAAGCCTAGAGAACGAAAGTGCAAGTCAAGAAAATGGTGCCAGCAAATCAGGAAAGACAGGCTGGCACTGGATTTCAAGAACCATCCACTGCACCTTGGGTAACGCAAAGTGAGAGTAAGGGCATGCTGGATTTTCACGCTTTGATTCCTCATTAAACATCATCTCACCAACATGCCACTCAAGGAATGAGGCCCAGGTTAGAGCGGAACCCTGGGTCCTCACACAAGCTTTCAGTACTCAGCTCTAGTGCCACATTCTCCCTCATCAGAAGGGATCGGCACCAAGAGAAGATAGTGGCAGTCCCTGGGACTCCTTACTGGTCTTGCTCCAGATTGTCACATTCACACCAGACAGACTTTTTAAGGCAACGCAAGCAACAATAAAAACAGTTCAATCTCCCTACAGAACATGGACTCTGTCCCACAAATCCTTTCTGTTGGAACTGCACAGTTACCTTTCTTCTTCTATGCCCTTATCTTAAGCTAAAACAGTGGTTCTTAACAAATGCGTGACAGTCACATGAAAAAATGATTATTTCACCAAGAAGCAATGAAGTTTAAATTATAAAAGAAAGATACATTTTCTAGTTACCAAATTAAAGTACCAGTAAAGAAGTTTAAGAAATGACAAAGATCCATGTTAAAGAGAGTGGAGAGATCTTCTCAAGTACAGAAATATAAATTGATTCATTCTTTCTGGAAAGCCATTTGTCAATATATTGAACATTCATAATCTCCTAAACATTCATAATCTCACACCCAGTGATTCTATTGGGTTGGTCGAAAAGCTCCTCCAGTTTTTAAGTAAAAATAAAAGACACATTTTTCATTTTCACCAAGAATTTTATTGAACAACATATTTACCCTTTTGTTCCACTACCTTCTGCCATTTTTCAGGCAACTTCATAACTCCATCTTCCCAAAATATTTTATCTTTCTGAGCAAAGAACTGTTCCAGGTGCTTTTTATAGTCTTCCAGGGAATTGAAGTTTTTTCCATTAAGAGAATTTTGTAAGGACCGAAAAAAATGGAAATTCAAAGGTGCAATATCTGGTGAATACGACGGATGAATCAGAACTTCCTAGCCAAGCTGTAACAGGTTTTGCCAAAGAAACATACGGTCTTGCGTTATCCTGATGAAAGACTATGCATTTTCTGTTGACTAATTCCGGACACTTTTCATCAAGTGCTGCTTTCAGTTGGTCTAACTGGGAGCAGTACTTGTTGGAATTAATCGTTTGGTTTTCTGGAAGGAGCTCATCACAGAGGACTCCCTTCCAATCCCACCACATACACAGCATCACCTTCTTTGGGTGAAGACCGGCCTTTGGTGTGGTTGGTAGTGGTTCATTTCGATCTCTTCCGTTCCACTTTTATTGTATAGTACCCACTTTTCATCACCTGTCACAATTTGCTTTAAAAAGGGAACTTTTTGTTACATCTAAGTAGAGAATCCCACGCAGAAATACAGTCAAGTTTTTTTCCGCTCCGCTTAACTTATGTGGAACCCAAACATCAAAGCGATGAACATAACCCAGCTGGTGCAAGTGATTCTCCACACTTGATGTGGATATTTTGAGTATGTCGGCTATCTCCCACGTGGTATAACGTTGATTGTTCTCAATGAATGTCTTGATTTGTTCGCTGTCCACTTCAACTGCTCTTCCCAACCGTGGAGCATCGTCCAGTGAGAAATCTCTAGCACGAAACTTCGCAAACCACTTTTGACCCGTTCAATCAGTCGCAGCACCTTCTCCATACACTGCGCAAATCTCTTTTTGTGTTTCAGTTGTGTTTTTACCTTTCTTGAAATAATAAAGCATAATATGCTGAAAATGTTGTTTTTCTTCCATCTTCAATATTAAAATGGCTACACAAAAATTCACCAATTTTGGTAAGTTTTTTTTTTAATGCACACTGATATGACAGCTGTCATATACAATCTAATAAAACTGTTTCAAATGAAGTTAAAGCCAACTAAGCGCTACTAGAGCCATCTTACAGAAAAAGCCAAAAGAACTTTTTTGGCCAGTCCAATATTTTGAAGGAACCTATCCTTAAGGGCATAACCAAAAGTTTAGACAAATGTTTAGACAACAAATATACTCACTGCAGCACTATCTGTAACAGCAAAAATTAGATCCAATATAAATACATAACATTAGGAACATGGTTAAGTAAACTGTGGTACAGTCACGCATCTAATAAAACACTACACAGTCACTAAAACTGTTTCCTAAGTGCTTTTAAGTGATGCAAGAAAATGTATATGAGAATGAATGAAATGATACAGTCCAAAATGTTAACACAAGCTATTCCCTGAGTTACGAATTTAAGATTACATGATGAGATAGTCAATAAATAATACTCTCCAATCCTGGCTCTGGCTTCCTAGTTGGCCTTGAAAAAAGTTACCTTACCTCTCTGTATCTGGTTTTCCAATCACCAAAATCATAATTATAGTAAGCCCCAGAGAGTTGCTGGGAGAATGTGATAATGCTGAAAGCATTATGCATACATGAGAAACTGAATTATATATTAGAGTAGTATTTAAAACAGACTTTGAAGACTCACATGTCTTACTCCACAGCCCCTTTCACTGCAAGAAAACAAAATGCTCTCTGCATCCCAATCCCACCCAGGGCCCTATAGATGGGGCTTGGACCACAATCACATGACTGCTGGGAATCCCATAAATTAAATACATTTAAGAAAAAAGATAAAGATACCAAGACTCAAGACTCTGCCCCATATTTCTCACTGGTATTATCAGCCTCTTCTGGGTCTAATTCAGGACACAGCCAGGGTGGTCAGGGCATAACCAAAAGCTTAACGGCATGAAGGAGGTAGATAAGCAAACAGCACCAGAGGCAGAACCTGCAACGCTCTCGCTCTGTTAGCACAACACATGTGGACCTTGGCAAAGCAGGGGTGAAACTGGGGGGTGCTCCCCAAGGGCCAAACCAGCCTCTACAGCTGATGTTGCCACAGCTACTACCAAAGGATATCCTATAGCTACAAACTCCTCGGGGGAAGGGTCAGGATTTTCCTAGGCAGCTGTCACCAGGACATGATCACATGATCTTTTCCAGCATTTTTCCTGTGTCAGAGGAACATGATTTACACGAAAGCAGGTCCAAGAGCCAAAGACTCACTGTGGGAAGGAGGGAGAAAGGAAGATCCTAAGAGGGGAGGACAGGAGGAAGAACAGAGGGGTGTAACACGTCGGGAAACTCCAGCAGCTTTCTTGTTTAGAAAAAGTGTCTTAGCTTTTGAACAAATCTTGCAAAAAATGGTATCTTTGGGCAGGTGATCCAATCAAGGGAAAAACACAGAGGCCAGGAACAGGGTACCAACACCAACAACCATTCCCCAGAATGTGGCAGAAACAAAAGTCTCCCCAACCACGAAACAGCCCCAGGTTATCGGTAATCTTTACTCAAGACAGAACTTCATAGGTATCACTTATTTTTCTCCATATTCTGCTTAACTTGAAGCATACGCTACACTCTCTAGCCCACGCTCATGAGTTCAAAAGTACTACATTTTGTGGTATAGCCATAAAAGGAATCCCTTCTTCTAGATTATGAAAGAAGTGTGCATTTTCACAAATAACAGTTTTGTTTTTTTTTAAACTCCTCGGCGTAGGGATGGAGGAGAGGATGGGGTGTACAATATTGTTAGTTCCAGCCAGCAATCGAGTAACAGGGCCCAGAAACAGGGGGTTAATTCTCCAAAGGCACAAATACTGCCTGTTCCTGTCATACTAATATGATGTCCCTGAGAATGTCCAGATCTCATTCTGAGGCTCAGCAGAATTCAGGAGGCATCAGGAATTCAAGAATGGGATGGTACCATGGTATGTAAAAATTTAAGAGCTAGGCAGAAAGCAAAAAATCTGGTCCAATCCTTCATTTTATACTCAAAGAAACTGAGATCCAGGAAGGTGAAGCAAATCACCCGACGTCCACAGCAAATCACAGTCAGGATTCTGGACACCCGGCCAAAGCAATGTTTTGTGCCACCTGAAGTCTAGTCTAGAAAAGTTGCCTGTAGCTCAGGAGTTCCTTGACAAGGCAGCCTGGTGGTAAATTTAGAGATTATTTTTTTCCTGACTGAAAATAATCAACATATCTGGCTACATACAGATTCCCTTCTATGACTATTGTCAGAAAAAACTGTGAAAGACTTGGAAATGAGCAAAACATAGATTACTGGGCCTGTTGTCCAGAATGCCCTTCCAGGCTGTCTGTGTCTCAGTGCCTTTCAGCTATTTTCCTGTAAGTTGTAGGAAACTAATAGTAATACAAGTGATTCTTGTCCACAGAAATGAAAATGAATTTTGTCCTCTCCCTTTCCCAAAAAGCTGGTTTTGCAAATTAATTTCAGCATTCCTCATTGCTTGCTTTCCGCTTTCTGAATTCTCCATGGAACTAGATCTTACTGGTTCTCTTATTAATTAATGAGCTCATTAAAATCTTTAAGGGACTTCCCTGGTGGTGCAGTGGTTAAGACTCTGCACTCCCAATGCAGGGGGCCAGGGTTCGATCCCTGGTCAGGGAACTAGATCCCACATGTATGCCACAACTAAGGAGCCCGTGTGCTGCAACTAAGGAGCCCACCAACTGCAAGCAGGGAACAGTGAGCTGCAACTGAGGAGCCCGCCTGCTGCAACTAAGACTCAGCATAACCAGATGGATAAGTAAATATTTTTAAAAAACATTTAATACATGTTCATTTTATATCTGTATAATAGTGATGATTTTGCCATTAAAAATTATTATCCTTTAATACTGAACAAAAACAATTGTTTCTTAAAAGTGACAAATTCTCCCAGTAGCCAACTCTTAACCACTAAGAGTGGCTGAAATGTTTAGACTGAAACACTTTAGGGCCTCAGACTGATATACCAAATTGCTTTAGACACAAAAACATGAAACTTTCCATTTCCTGATTTTGGGTAGATTCTTAGAAATATCCAGGAGAGGTACAACTGATCCTCTTTATTTCCAAGAGGCCCTCAAGTCAGATAGCCTGGGTTGTGGTCCATTTCTTACAAGCTGGTATGATTTGGGGATATTTCCTTAACCTCTTTTTTTTGGGTAACTTTTTCATTATGGTAAAATATATATAACATAATATTGATCATTTTAGCCATCTGAATTGTACAATTCAGTGGCATTAAATACATTCACAATGTTGTTGTTAACCTTCACCACTATCTCTACCTAAAACTTTTTTATCATCTCAGTATAAACTCTGAACCCATTAAATAGTAACTTTCCATTCTTTCACCCCCACAGCCCCTGGCAACCTCTATTTTATGTTTCTGTCTCAATGAATTTGCCTATTCTAGCTACTTCACTATTAAGTGGAATTATATTTGTCCTTCAGTGTCTGGCTCATTTCACTTAAGCATGTTTTCTAAGTCCAGCCATGTTGTGGTATATATATCAAAATTTTATTCCTTTTTACAGCTGAATAATATTCCACTGTATGCAGATACCGCAGTTTATCCATTCATCTCTTTGTGTGTGTGTGTGTGTGTGTGTGTGTGTGTGTGTGTGTTTTATAGTTTTTCTCCTGTAATTGATTTCTAATCTCATAGTGCTGTGGTGGGAAAAGATACTTGATACGATTTCAATTTTTTTTGAATTTACCAAGGCTTGATTTATGACCCAAAATGTGATCTATCCTGGAGAATGTTCCATGTGCACTTGAGAAGAACGTGTAATCTGCTGTTTTTGGATGGAATGTCCTATAGATATCTATTAAATCAAGCTGATTTATTGTGTCATTTAAAGCTTGTGTTTCCTTATTAATTTTCTGTGTGGATGATCTGTCCATTGGTGTCAGTGGGGTGTAAAAGTTCCCCACTATTATTGTGTTACTGTCGACTTCCTCTTTCACAGTTGTTAGCATTTGCCTTATGTACTGAGGTGCTCCTATATTGGGTGCATATATATTTATAATTGTTATCTCCTCTTCTTGGATGGATCCCTTGATCTTTATGTAATGTCCTTTCTTGTCTCTCGTAACATTTTTTATTTTAAAGGCTATTTTATCTGATATGAGTATCACTACTCCAGCTTTCTTTTGATTTCCATTTGCATGGAATATCTTTTTCCATCCTCTCACTTTCAGTCTGTATGTGTCCCTAGGTCTGAAGTGGGTCTCTTGTAGACAGCATATATATGGGTCTTGTTTTTCTATCCATTTAGCCAGTCTGTGTCTTTTGGTTGCAGCATTTAGTCCATTTACATTCAAGGTAATTATTGATATGTATATTCCTATTACCATTTTCTTAATTGTTTTGTTTTTGTTTTTGTAGGTTCTTTTCTTCTCTTATGTTTCCTGCTTAGAGAAGTTCCTTTAGCATTTGTTGTAGGGCTGGTTTGGTGGTGTTGAATTCTCTTAGCTGTTGCTTGTCTGTAAAGCTTTTGATTTCTCTGTTGAATCTGAATGAGATCCTTGCTGGGTAGTGTATTCTTGGTTGTAGGTTCTTCCATCACTTTAAATATATCACACCACTCCCTTCTGGTTTGCAGAGTTTCTGTTGAGAAATCAGCTGTTAACCTGATGGGAGTTCCCTTGTATGTTGTCTTTTTCCCCTTGTTGCTTTTAATAACTTTTCTCTGTCTTTAATTTTTGTCACTTTGACTATTATGTGTCTTGGCGTGTCTCTCCTTGGGTTTATCCTGCCTGGGACTCTCTGTACTTCCTGGACTTGGGTAGCTGTTTCCTTTCCCATGTTAGGGAAGTTTTCAACTAGAATCTCTTCCAGTATTTTCTCGGATCCTTTCTCTCTCTCTTCTCCTTCTGGGACCCCTATAATGTGAATATTGGTGCGTTTAACATTGTCCCAGAGGTCTCTTAGGCTGTCTTCAGTTTTTTTCATTCTTTTTTCTTTGTTCTTTTCCACATCAGTGATTATCACCATTCTGTCTTCCAGGTCACTTATTCACCCTTCTGCCTCAGTTAATCTGCTATTGGTTCCTTCTAGTGTAGCTTTCATTTCAGTTATTGTGTTGCATATATCTGTTTGTTTGCTCTTTAATTCTTCTAGGTCTTTGGTAAACTTTTCGATCTTTGCATCCAGTCTTTTTTCAAAGTCCTGGATCATCTTCACCATCATTATTCTGAATTCTTTTTCTGGAAGGGTGCCTATCTCCTCTTCATTTAGTTGTTTTTCTGGGGTTTTATCTTGTCCCTTCATCTGGTACAAAGTCTTTTGCTTTTTCATTTTCTCTATCTTTCTGTGGCTGTGGTTTTCAGTTCCACAAGATGAAATACTGCTGATACTGCTTGATTCTGCTGTCTGCCTTCTTGAAGAGGAAGCTATCTAGGAGGCTCCTGGGTCTATCCATTCACCTCTTGATGGACACTTGGGTTGTTCCCATCTTTTGGCTATTGTGAATGCTGCTGCCATGAATGCTGCTATCATTTGAGTCCCTGCTTTGAACTCTTTTGGATATACGCCTAGAAGCAGAATTGTTCAGTTACATGGTAGTTCTAAGCTTAACTTTTTGAAGAACTTGATGGACTGTTTTCCATAGCAGCTGCACCATTTTACACTCCCACCAGCAATGCATGAGGGTTTCAATTTCTCTACATTCTCACCAATGTGAGGCTTTTTATTTTCCATTTTATTACAGCCAACATACTAGGTGTGAAGTAATATCTCACTGTAGTTTTCATTTGCATTTATCTAATGACTAACAATAGTAAGCATCCTTCCATGTACTTCTGCGCCATTTGTCCATCTTTGGAAAAAGTGTCAAGTCCTTTGTTTATTTTTGAACTGGGTTGGTTTTTGTTGGTTGACTTGTAGGAGTTCTTTATATATTCTAGATATCAATCTCTTATCAGACATGTGATTTACAAATATTTCCTTCCATCCTATAGGTTGTTTTTTCTTACTTTCTTGATTGTGTCTTTTGATGCACTAAAGATTTTAATTTTGATTAAGTCCAATTTATTTTTTCTTTTTTTACCTGTGCTTTTGGTGTCATATTCATGAAGTCACCAAATCTAATGTCATGAAGATTTTCCCCAATGTTTTATTCTAGGAGTTTTATAATTTTAACTCTTAAGTTTAGGTCACTGATCAATTTTTAGTTAACTTTTGTAATATATTATAAGGTAAAGGTCCAAATTCATCCTTTTGCATGTGAATATCCAGTTTTCCAGCAATCATTTGTTGAAAAGATTTTCCTTTCCCCATGGGTTTAGGCATCCTTATTAAAAAATCAAGTGACCATATATGTGAGCCTTTATTTCTGTGCTCTCTATTCTATCCCATTGTTCTACATGTCTGTCCTTATGACAGTACCATAACATCTAATTACTGTAGCTTTGTAGAAAGTTTAAAGTCGGGACATTTGAGTCCTCCATTTTGTTCTTCTTTTTTAAGGTTGTTTTGGCTATTTTGGGCCCACTGCAATTCCACATGAATTTGAAGATCAGCTTTTCCATTCCTCTAAAAAAGGATGTTGAAGTTTTGGAAGAGACTGCATTGAATCTGTAGATCTTAACAAGGTTAAGTCTTCCTATCCATGAGCAGAGGATATCCTTCCATTTACTTAGATCTTTAAAAATTTGTTTCCAGCAATGTTTAGTAGTTTTCAGCATACAAGTCTTTTACCTCCTTAGTGAGATTTATTCGTAAGTATTTAGGTCTTTTAGATGTTACTGTAAATGGAACTGCCTTCTTAATTTCATTTTCGGATTGTTCATTTCCCTAATCTCTTTGCGCTCCATTTCCTCATCTGAAAAGAGAGAAATGGTACCTACACTTCAAGTAGTTGTTATAGGGACAATGGATATAGGATATACAGGAATAATGAAAGCATAGTGTAGCTACTGAGGTCAGACTTGGAGCTGTTCAGCCTAAATTAAAATCTTGACTCTGACATCTACTAGCTGTGAACCTTGGGGATGTTATTTAATCTTCTGTGCCTTAGTTTTCTCATTGGGTAAAATGGGCCTAAAAACAATATCTATCTTATAGGGTCATTAGAGGATTAAATGAGTAAATACATGTAAAATGCTTAGGACAGAGTCTGGCAAATAGCAGCAACTTTATAAATGACAATTAGCTTTCGTGCCTGAATTATCACATAGCTTTCTAATTCGCTTTCTCTACCTAGTTTTCTACTATCCATTTTATTCAGTACTTGTAAATGAATCTTTCTAAATCACTACCCTAATTACATCATTTTCAGACTTTAACATCTTTACTAGTTTTTCATTACAAATTAAGCAAATTCTTAACTTCTAAGAGTTGCATTCAAGATCCACCACCACATAGTGTCAAATTATCTTTCTAATCAGAGCTCCCACCGTAATGTCTTTTAAACTGAAGGAGTAACCACCACCCATAACTCGACCAACATTTATGGAGCACAATCTTGAGTAAGAAACTGTGCCCTAGATTCCCTATTTGCAAAATGTCAGACTAGATGAATGAAAAATGTAAAATGTCAGACTATTCTAATCTTCCCATACCAATTTATCACAGTGCCTTATACAATACAGGTATTCAATTATGGTCTGCTGAATTAAGTTGAGATTGGCTATTGTATTCTTGGCTTTTTTTTTTCATTTCATTGGAGTATAGCTGATTAACAATGTTGTGTTAGTTTTAGGTGTACAGCATAGGGATTGGCTACTGCATTCTTAAATCTTAATAACATCTGTGGACAAATGACAAATCACCCAAACACTTAATCATTTCTTTGATTTGCCAAGAAATTATGAGCTTTCAATACTTTGTCAAGTAAATATAAAGATTTTTAATAAATGAAAATTAAGCATGTGACAAAATTATTACCGAACGATTAAAATTTTTTCTTGAAAGTTGAATCCAATCACACTGGACTCCTGAATCCTAAAGTAGCAGCAAAATGAAACTTACAGACTGGTTAAAGTGTATTTGTGTGCAGGGTGTAGGACGTGTGTTACTAGGTATATTAACAGGTAGTGGACAGAGGGGTCGTGTGTGAACCAATGAATGGGAATACTGTTTACATCTCAATTCCTCACCATACATGGGTATGTAAATATGGATCCAGACCCCGTTTAGGAATGAAGAGAAAGATTTGTATAGCTGCAGTTATAAAACTACTTAAAAAACAAAAAACAAGTCTACTTTAAAAATTGAGATGAGATGCTGAGATTAAAAGTAGCTTTGTTGTTTCTTACAAGACAGTAGAAGTATGGGCCTCAAAGCTAAACTGACCATAGATAAAAAGCATTTGAGAGCCTTCTCTTAGGAAGGCAGAAAAGGGAAAACAAAATATCTAAAAACAAATCAGAAAAACCTGAATATTTTCAACTATATAATTTGTCTGTCAGTTTCAGGTTAATCTTTTCCAGAAAACCATCTTCCCAGCCAGAGGAAGTGTGCTAAATGCAACTGAGATTCAAGTTACTGACCCTGCCTGCCAAGGCATTTGTGCCTGCATATTTTCAATCTGTTTTTCTTTCTTTCCTTTTTTTTTTTTTTTAAAGGAACTAGTTGTAATGGAGAAATCTGTGGATCAAATACCCAGAAAAACCTTCATGCTAGCAATAAAATCTTAAGTCCTTTTTGCCAATATTTTCTCCACTATTTTGTGGACGATAATACAACCTTAACACTACCGAATACATTTTCTTTCAAGTTTACCTACTCAACATTTCTACATAAGAACTGTTGAGATGGAGCTTATGATTCTGAACCATTTCTCAATTTTAGAAAATAATAAAGAACATCTAAAAATGTATCTGGAAAACATTTTTTTTCCATCTATTTATCTATTCAAATGAATTCTGAGATGTAAATAAATGACCATTTTCTCTCAATTTACTAAAAGCAATTTTTAAAAGCTACAATATTTATAATAAATAAAATGAAGCTTTCAATGATCAAGTCAATGCCTCTATGGCACTTTAAAAACCAACATTTACCCCACATCTAAAAATTATTTGTTTATATATCTACCTCCCCCAATGAACTATATACTTGTTAGAAGTTCTCTTTCATCACCTCCCTAGAATCCAATCTAGAACGCAGCATATCAGAAGTATTCAGCGACTGTTGGCAGACTCACTCACTGAATCGCTATTATACAAGGGTCCAAGACACAGGATGGTAACTTTGTACTAGACAAGAGAGCTTGTACCATCTCCCAGGGTGCTTTTTTGCATTAATAAATCTCATTTCCTGTGCTAGAGAGTCAGAAAATAGTCTTGGAGAATTATTTGGATTAGCAGTTAAGATGCAGAGACCATCTGTAGTATTTTTTTAAAGTATTGTTTTACTATCTTGTAACTTAAGGCTGGTTTTGATAATATATGTCAATGACACCCAAAGGCCACTGCATCTTTCTATATGATTCACTAAATGGGACAATGACTTTTTAATTTTTAGACAATATTTGATTTTCCTGTTTCCAAACAGAGTTTAAATAACAAACGTTTGTCTCCTATCATACGTAAGTAGCGGTTTTCCTTTATTACAGCCTCCTTCCAGTCTACCTAGGCAAACAAATCTCTCTCAAACCAGGCCAGTATTGAAGAGGTAACAATCAGTAAATCAGCATAAATGTCAGACCAGAATACCTTCATGATACTGGCAGTATATACCAATACGATAGTTTCATCTCAACATTAAAACACCACTTGATTTTAGATGTTTGGACACAACATGCTGCCTAATATCCTTACAAATGCGAAGGGTTTAGCACAGAAAGTCTTAATCTCCAAATTTAATTAGATCTTGGTTTGCAAAATCCAATTTACCGTAACGGAACCCTACAAACCCCCAAGGCTTTAGAACCAGCAAGCCAGGTAGGTGCCCTGGGACTAAAACTCTCTCTGAAGTCCATATTCTTTAACAGTTAACCTTAGTTGTTCCTTTCACTATTAGAAAATTTTATTTGTCCTGAGTCACTAATACAATCAAAGGAAAGATAAGCATGGACAATGAAGCAAGACTTTAAATACTAAAAAAGCAAAAATGAATCAAAACTTCCTAGCCCTTTCTGTGCAACCTGGGTCTTTAATAAGAAATGAGCTCAAGTTTGATGGATGGAAAGTCAGGAGCACCAACTTAAATGCTGGCTTAGAAAAATCCTTCTGATAATAAAGTACCTTAGACTGTGGTGACTACTGAACTGCTACAGCCTTTTAAATCAGTAAATTCTGTAAGGATGCACAGAAACTCTCACAGTTGCTGCTTCAAGATTAGGAAAAAGTAGGCCAATTTAAATTTGGCCCCCATAATAACACTAAAACTGTGGCTTGCCACACTGTGTTCAAAGACCTATTAACATCAGACGTAGGCATTTCTTCAGAAACTAAAAATCTGACTTCTGAGTATTATTGTAACAATCTAAAATAAACAGCCTAAGCATCTGCTCTGTGGTTTTCGGGTTCAGAGGCAAACACAAAAACTACTCTCTCTTTTTTCCTTTAACTCTAGCCAGAAAGGATGATATGGGAATTAGGTTAAAATATTTGAGGATTTTTATATATAACTAGAACCAAGTAATAAGAAACGACTCAATTATCCTCACTTCATTAAAAACAAAGTTTTTATGTCCCCAAACAAAACAAGAACAATATCAACAAAATCCACATTAAAAGCTGACAAGTAAAGTTTGTTTCAGTTGTTACTATAGAATCATTCATTTGCTTGCAGGTCTTTTATTAAGCTTTCCTCTCCTGAAGGCCCACCCGACAGAGCTACATAGCTATTCTCAGCTGTTTCTGCAGCACAGAAATTTCCACTCCCTATTAACAACCCAAACCACAGGTTTTCTTTAGAACTCTAAACAAACGATTTCAATCTTCAGGAAAGGGGGTTGTATTAACAGAAACGAAATGTATAATAACTGTCTTTAAAATAAGTAAAAAAAAAAAAAAAAATCTGTGAGAGCCAGCCTTCAAAACGGTCCCCAGTGATCCCTGCCCCTGTGGAGTGCCATCTCTCATTGTACCAGGGTTGGTCTGTGTGACCAACACAATGGGGCAGAAGTGAGGATTATAAAAACCTGCAGCTTCTGTCTTGGGCTCTGTTTCTCCCTTTTGCACAGCACTCTCTCTGGAGAAGCCAACAGCTGTGTCCTGAGCCTAGGGAAAGGCCTAAGTGGCGAGAAACGGAACACCTGGCCAACAGTTAGCAATGAGCCCAGGTTGCTATGTGATACTATGATTTTAAGAAGTATTTCCCATCTATATCTACCCACCTTTCAGGCTCACAGCTCCCCAAACCTTTAGAATATCATATGTGCTAACAGTGATAAAGGTGTCCTCTGTTATATGAATGGGGTGACTTTTTAGGAGCACCTAGGATGGATGCTGGTTGCCAGGAGATTAGAGGGTTGAAACTTTCCATCACACCTACTGATTTCTTGGGGAGTGGGGGAAGGGCTTGAGTCTGAATAAGTCGCCACTGGCCAATGATCTAGTCAATCATGACTAAGTACCTCCATAAAACCCCCAAAGAACAGCTTTTTGGTCCATTTTTGGAGAGTTTCCCTAGCCACTGTGCCAGGCCCCAGGCTCCATAAGGACAGAGGGTCCTTTGCTCAGGACCTCGCCCTATGTATTGATAGTTGATTCGTATCTTTTAATATCCTTTTACAGTAAATAGGTAATCTAGCGGGTAAAAGGAGGGGGGGGGGTATTTCCTGAGTATGGTTCTAGCAAATTAATCAAGCCCGAGGAGGGCGTGGTGTAAACCTCCAATGTGAGCCAGCAGGTGAGAAGTACAGGGAATGACCCTGGTGTATGACTTGCCTCGAGTGAAGTGCAGTCTTGTGAGACCAAGCCCTTTGCCTGTGGAATCGGATGCTGTCTGCAGGTAGGTAATGTCAGAACTGAGCTGAATTCCTGGACACCCAGCTGGTGTCCCAGAACTGCTTGTCAGCGTGCGGAAGCCTACACACACACACACACAGACACACACACACACACACACACACACACACACATGCTGGAATCAGGTCTCGGAACCCTTTTCAGCTAACAGCAAGGTCAGTGAGCCTAGAGGCAGATCCACTCTGAGCTGAACCTCCAGGTGGCTGACAGCTTGACTAGAACACCACAACTACCCAGCTAACCTGCTCCTGGATGCCTGACCCACAGATACAGTGAGATGATAAACGTTTGCTAACTGCTTTACTAAGTTTGGGGGTAATTTGTTATGCAGCATTGAATAATGTAAAATTCAAAAGATAAAGGGACAGATCCTGCAACAATCAGAAAACTGCTCCAAAAAGTGAAAGAAAAAAGAATTTAGCAAAAAGTTACACAAAGCTCAGAAGTTACTTCCTGAAAACATCAGATACAGTATTTTCTATTAATATAAGAAATTCATGACATTAGAAAAGAAAATGCATATACTTCATATTTGGAGATGACTAGTTGGGAAAAGAAAAACAGAGCTGAAAGGATCAAAAGCACTTGTTTCTCCTGCAGGAACAGCTTCCTGTTTTGGTTACAAAGGAGCCACGCTTAAAATAACCATCGTAAAGCATGCTGAGGGCTTGAGAAGTCAATGGCAGGAAGCCACAACAAAGAGCCCCAAAAGCAGCCGGACAGAAGATGATTCCTCTGGAGAAAAAGATCCAAGAAAGGCTAAGGGAAGAGCTACCCTAGCAAATGAGTGGGATGTAAAGTGAGGAGGGCCCGTCCTCTGGGCCACCTGCACCCCCAGCAATGAGCAGACTTGCTGAAGCGGCAGGCAGGACACCTCTCCTCCAGCTGGCATACTCTTGCTGACAGCCAAGAGGGTGGTGACCTAGGAGAATTAAAACTAGGGAAGGAGAATAGTGCTGTAAACTTTGGATATTTTATTTTGATGTATTTTTAACTGTGAAGTTGTCTGGAAAGGAAATACCAAAAATTAAGGATAGTATATCTGCCTGCTTCCACTATATTAGGTTGATTTCACTGTCCTGCATAAGGCAAACATCAGAGAAACAATACATGTCGAAATGCAACTCAGTCAAACTGGGATCCGGACTGAACTAGAGAAACTCCTAGAGTTAGATCTGTGGTCTAGCCAGCCCAATGTCTTGTGGTCAGCAGGGGGCCCAGGGCATCTATCATGAGAGGCTAGGCATGTTTTCACTGACATCAAATCCTACTGCTTATGACTCATACCACCCAACCACTTAGCCCTTTCTCCAATCTACAGCTTCTGTTTTCCTATGGACTGGGAAGCAGACAGCTAACTTTATAAAGATGTGTCTGTTAACAGAATCAAACAGGCAAGGCTTAGTGTTTATTGAGGAATTTTGTGAAGAGACTTATGAATCAAATCAGAGTCAAACCAGACAGCTACTGAGAATCCTACTCAACTGAGATTTTATAATAGCCTGTCAAGTGGCCCAAAGGTACAAAACAAACGCTACAGAGACTGGTAATTCTTCATAGGCTTTTTTTCTGTCTCCTTTGTCTGTCGCCACTATTTCTATTCAACATTTTCCTGGAGGTCCCTGCTAGTCCATTAGAAAAGTACTGAAATAAAAGGTATAATGATCAGAAAGGAAAAAGTAAAACTGACATTACTTGCATTTGTGATAACTGATGCTATATGTAGAAAAATCCAAAAGAATCTACAGTTAGAATTAATAAGTCAATTTGGCAAGCTTGCTGGATACATGTCAATATAGTATTCCCATATACTAGCAACCAAAAAATTGAAAAGTGAAAAAAGCACTATTTACGATAATATACACATATAACACACATATACAAGGATCAATTAACTAGGAATATATTCAATATAAAGAAAAAATATGCAAAAGCTTAGCATCGAAAACTATTAAAACACTTAAAAACATTTATTAAGACTTAAATCAATGAAGCTAGTCATGAACTGGAAGACTTGATAATATCAAATTGTCAGTTCTCCCCAAACTGATTTACAGATTCAATGCAACCACAATCAAAATATCAGAAGGTGTCATTTATTTACTTATTAGTAGAAATTGACAAGCTGATTCTAAAATTAACAAAGATATTTGATGGACCTACAATAATAGCCAAGGCAATCTTGAAGAAAAGCAAACCTGGAGGATTTATGCTACCAGCTGAGATAGTCATTCTTGAAACCACATATGATCTTGCCACTGGAAATTTCATCCCAGGCCCAAAGGACTCACCCACTTATCATAAGTCAGCGAGTTTAATTCATTTTTCCTCTGAGTGTCTATCTGAGATCTCCATAACATAACCACACACATACTGCTTTAAGAGACATTTAAAAAGCTTATTCATAATAACACGTAACACACCTCATGAATAACTGTTAAATCTGTTAAATTTGTTTCTTTTTTCCTAACCAATTTTTCAGGTGACATATATGAGACTAGTTAAGAAACGGACATCTTGAGGTGCTTTAAGTTTAATGTAGCTTCTCCAATAAATACCATATTTTTCAAAAATAATTGCAAGTGCTCCATATTCTGAGAAACTTTATAAGGATTGGTTATAACACGAATCCTTCTTTGCTGAGGATAATTTCTGAGTAAAACATCTTACTAGATATTAAACGGACATATATGGTACATGAGTACTTGAACAAATGCACATATGCCTACCTCTTTACAGAGAAACATCCAAATCTGCAAAATTGAATACGTGGAACATGTGTGTCCTTGGCTAAAGGCAGGCAAAAGCAGAATAAAACTTTCGCCGCAAACTTTTATCTTCCAACCTAACTAATATCCCAGAAAGGAAAAGGGCAATTCAGAACACACGAATAACATACAGAAAAACATAGACAGTGCCGCTTTCATGAAATAATTCCCATACTTTACAGGTAAGTGACTGAAACCATAAACACTCCTTCCCTAACACATCAATTGGAAATCCCCCCCGCCTTTTAAATTCTGTTATTTGTTCTGCTTAACTGCCAGTTAAGACCCCACAAATACAAAGACAACTGTTCACAGACCAGTATTTCTGGGCCTACTCCAGAAAGTCTGTTCGATATGCTGGAGGTTTCTGCCTGTTTTTAAAGCTTGTGGCCTGAAATTACTTCTCTTCCTGGCAGTAATTCTTAAGTCCAGCAATATTTTTAACATTAAAAATAACTCACTGTATTACTTAAAATTTCTAAAACAACTTCTATTTTATACTCTAATTTTAAATAATTCATTTCTTAGTGAGAAACTTTCAGTTACTAAGCTAGCTCCATTTGAACTCTGTGGCGTGAAAACCTAACAGAGACTTTTTTTTTTTTGTAGAAACTTCTTTTGGCTTGGTTGAGGTCATAAACATCAATTCAGGATACCTTATAATTATTGTACTAAAATGTGGAGGAGAGTCACTTACAGTACAAGGATATGTTACAATGTAAGGCCCAGCTTGGAGTCCATGTACCTCTAATAAGAACTATGATCAAAATCATCCTCTCAAGAGACAAGTATTTACCCTAATTATTTATATGGGAGTCCTAGGTAATATCTTAACCACCCAAATCTTCTTAACTATGTTATCATTTAGGATTTGTTCTGTGAATTATGGATTAAAAAAAAAAATAACCAAATAAATCTTAACCATGAAATACTGTATGTTCTCACATGGTTCACAAGCTGTTTGAACAAGTTCTTGAATATCCCTGGGTTATCTTTCAGTAGCTAATATGATCACAGACATTACTGGAAATATGCTAACGGATGTCCATAAGCATTGTATAACTACGGAACATTTCTTTTAACATCAAATCCCTCCAAATGTATTACTATAAATTCCAAAATAAACCATCTAAATCCTAAACACAATTTTCAAAATGTGTTAACTAGATAAACTCATTTCACTCTCTGACTTCCTGTTATATCACAGAGAAGAACAAAAGGACACAGGCTCAGGTACTGGAGGCTACAGCTCAAAGGGAATGTTCTCTACTACTCGAGTCATGTTTGTTAAATCAAATTTTGGCAACCATGCAGCAGCATGGTCTCGGGCAAGAAGTTAAAACATTTTAACTGGGCACCATAGGAAATGTCCACATTTCATTAATTTGAGGAATAGGTTCCTTTCCTTTCTTTCCCTGTCACCACTGCTACAATTATTTTTCTAAGAAAAAAATAATATAAATTACATCTTAATTGTGTACCTATCAAAGAAAATGTGTGAGAAAAACAAATTATTACACATGAAGCTATTCCAGAGAACAAAGATCTGCCCTTGCAGTATACTTGGACAGCTTGGATTTTTTTTTTTTTAATTGTTGTAGCAACTTTCTATGCTATAAATATGGAAAGACTTAATCTGGATTAGAAGGAAAAAAAGAGAACGCCAGAACCCAAACATAAGGTGTACCACCATTACAAAGCTGGAGAAATATTCCTGCTAAAACCCTGTACTACTTGTAGAAAAGAATCCTCTTTATAAAATACATCAACCATTAAGTTCTACTTATCAACGGATGCATTTACCAGTGGAGGAATACGTGCCATTGCTCCAAGGACCACCCGACACCATCCCTCCACATCCAACTTTTTTTTGCCATTCACTCCTAGCCACCAAGCCTGCGGGCACCGGATCAAGGTCACAGACCTTCTCCCTCGGTCACATCAGGACGATCCAACTTGGCTTCTCTGTGTTGTCCCTCTGCCACCTTCACAGCAACAGCTCGGCAAATGGCCCCCAGCTTCCTGTCCAGAGAGCGAACCCCTGCCTCTCTGGTGTACCTATCATCAAAGAAAAATATTTTATTTCTGGCTGAACACCACCTGTAAAAATAGAAGTAATGTGATTAACAACTATACTAGAGGAAGTGTGCATTTTAAAGTTTATTACAGTTTCTTGAGTACTAACTGCCTCACCTTTAAAAATTCTTCAGTATTCTTATTTCTTAAATATTCAGAAGTATTTCCAGCTACAACTTTTCCTTTTATATAGAATATCTCGAACTATTACCCTATGCTTAAAAATGAATTATTGGTTCTTCAATTTACAGTGCCAAAGTAAATTTAGCAGCACATAAAACATCATTTACTCCTTGATGATATGTATAAGAACTTTCTTAAAATTTGTCGATTTAGGAAAATTCTGATACATTTATTAAACATGAAATACTGCTGAAAGAATCAGAAAAACAGAATTTTTTCCCAACTAAACCAAACAATAATTTGAGACAGAAATCTAGTCTTTACCTGGAACTGTGCTAATCACCCCTATTCAGTGTCTTTTCATTGTTGAGATTTCTAAAGAAAGAAATATGCTAATGATGTAAGCATTGTGATTTAGTGGAAGGTTCTAACCCCGGTTAAGCACAGCTGTCTTAAAAAACTTATATGTTAGACTCAAATTCCACAAGCCACTTCATAATCCTTTACACAGTGCAATCATTTTTGGCCACCCAGCTCTGGATGAGTTTCAATGGACAGCATCTGCTAGAGAATGCAGTTTTATCTGAATAACAGGATTTGATTAGGCTGACAGACATATTCAAGACTCTGGGGAAACAGTTGTTTTTTTTTAAGCTCTTTATTGGGGTATAATTGCTTTATACTGTTGTGCCAGTTTCTGCTGTACAACAAAGTGAATCAGCTGCTTTTATACATATAACCCCATATCCCCTCCCTCCCACGAAAGCAGATTTTTTAAGTTCTGCTTAAAAAATAAAAGTTCTTGGCTAAACAATTTATTTCAATCAAAGGAATAGGAGGATATAGGAATAAAATCCATATTATACAAATGTATGTAAATTCAGTAAGAAAGAAAATAGGGAGGCACCTTAAAAATAAACAAAGCAACATGTAAAAGCAAAAACAAAAACCCAATGTAGCTTTCTAGACAACTATTTGATGAGCTCAGATGAAAGGGTCTGGACAAAAGATAAAAGAGAAGGGCCTGAGGACGCTTACAGGGAGATGGCATGAACATGCAGAAATGGTACCGGGAAGCTCAGAATGAACTGGAGCTTTCCAAAAATAATAAGGACATCAACTACAATGAAATACTTTTTTTAGGTGTTTAGAACAATAATAGCCTAGGAACTAATGCAGACAGTAGCGACCGGAGACAAGTAGACACATCAACCACTGGTTTAGTTTAGTATTTTTAAACCAAAATAGGAAGAATCACCAGTGTCAAATAAGAATTGGTAGATGATCATGAAGATGCTAGTTTTCAGAAGACATAAAACGAATGTACTGGGCATAATTAGGATGTAAAAAAATCAATTTGCCACAATGGTAGCTGAAACTAACAGGCACATTAAAATATACATAATTGTAGGGGCTTCCTAGGTGGCACAGTGGTTGAGAATCCACCTGCCAATGCAGGGGAAACAGGTTCGATCCCTGCCCCAGGAAGATCCCACATGCCGTGAAGCAACGAAGTCCGTGCGCCACAACTATTGAGCCTGCGCTTTAGAGCCCGTAAGCCACAACTACTGAGCTCACGTGCTGCAACTACTGAAGCCCAAGCGCCTAGAGCCCGTGCTCTGCAACAAGAGAAGCCACGGCAATGAGGAGCCCGTGCACCACAACGAAGAGTAGCCCCAACTCACCACAACTAAAAAGAAAGTCCATGCACAGCAACAAAGACCCAACACAGCCAATAAAATAAATAAATAAATAAATTTACTACAAAATATATATACACATAATTGTAAAATTCTATATCTGGGCTTTAAGAAATTCAACCCTATATATATGGAATGAGACAGACCAAGTGCAGCAGAAATTTATATGGAAAAGAACTAAAGGTGTTGGGTAACTATATGTGCAATAGGCAAGAGGATAGCCTGAAAAAGCTAAAACTCTTGAGATACAATAATAAAATAATATAATCAGAATAAGGAAATCAGTGGTCTTCTTATACCATGAATTGTTTAGGCTACTTCTAAAATACTGAATTCCACTCTGGGTGTTTTGTTTATTTTAAAAGAGACACTGACATCACAGGAATCGTTCAGAAGAAGACTAATCAGGAAGGTGAGGAGTCTTAAATGTGGGTCAAGAGGAATGGTAAAGAGAATAGGAATAGTTAGCGTGAAGAAGAGAACCTTTATGGGGTGTGGACCTGACAGCATTTTTTTTTTTTAATGCCATAAGGGAGGAATTATACTTAGTTCTAGGTGTACATATAGGACAGAATGAGAAAACTTTAGGGAGGTGAATATAAAGATTCTTTTATAACAATTATACTTACTCACCAAGGAATGCCTGGCAGTGAGCACTGTATCCAAGCAGGCTAGTTACCCTGGGAGGTAAGGAGGACTAGATGACGTCTAAGACTCCCTCCCCTCCTCCTGAACACTATGGGTCTGTGACTACGACACAGGAAAAGATGAAAAACACATGAAAGATGAAAAACTATGTCCTAAGTTGGGTAACTCACTAAATACCCAAAACTTGCCTGGAGTAGCAAATACCTGTGCTGTTTTTGTAAATATTAAAACTGCTCAGAGAAGTTTCCTAATCTTCACAGCTTTTAACAGCTGATATTTTGAGCTAACAAGTATATAAAAAAGAAACAGTTCTCCAGGCAACAATTGGGAAATACCAATAGTGATTACTCTTTGAGTCATTGCTATTTAGATCCAAATAAGCTATGAATGGATATTTTTCTCTATCACTCATATTTTACAGATGGGAAAGCTATCAAAAATGTTAAGTGACTTGTTGAAAGTTACCCAAAGACATCAGGAGTATTATCTGGAATAATGATAGTTTTGGAAGACTCTGGTGCAGAAATCACCTACTTTATTTCCCCTGGCATTATCCACACAGTAAATCACAAGTTAAGAAAAGGAACTCCCAGGTCAGGTTGACTTACTGTTTTGTAAGTAAATTTAAACAAACTTCCAAATAGACTTCCATACGAAGGCTGGCTTAGATCAAAAAGCAGCCTGACTGGCCAAACTCTAAGTCAAAGTTCAAAACAGAGAGAGACTTCACTTCTCTTGAAAAAAACAGCAGTTACTGGGAACGGGATGCAGGAGGAGTCCTGGCAGCCTGACACAATCTGCCAGATGATGCAACGGAGCTGCAATGCTGAGCCAGGAAAACTGTGAGAGAGGCTATTGTAGACAGAAATTCTCAACAGGATGTATTTTCCATTCAAACATGCAATCTATAAATTAGGCTCAGCAATACTTGACGCAGATAATTTATGTGGTGCTTGCCACAGGCTTAACCACTTGGTAGCTAACTTGGGAAAATACCTTCTCTGTTGTTCTGGAGTTAATTCCGAAGATGAAAACACTAAGGAATTTTAAAAATCTCTCAAAGAAAAGAAAATCTGAATAACTTAAAACAGATATCTTAAAGTCCCATCTCACTTCCTAAGAGAATTCAACTTTCAAGATCCTGAGACATAAAAGGTGTCTCAATATTTTCCATGTTTTTGGTTATTAATTTATCAAATTAATCCGTTATACTGCTACTGCAGAAAAGTTGAAATTCTGGCTCAACTAAAGTCCTTAGTTAGCTATGAAAGACACTCTAAATGCTTTCCTTGTGAATTTCTGCTTAATACGAGCCCTGTGTAAATCAAGAGTTACGGAAATGCTTGCTAGGAATCTGTTGGAGAGAGAAATAGATGCTGTGAGTTACCAGTGAAACAGGAATCTCTTTTTCAGATGTGAACATTACTGAAGCCTCAGGACGGCTGGACTAACCTGGTGATGATGTCCAGAGTAGTAACCTGCGGGATCTGAATCTGCTGAGGAGTCAGCCCATGCTGTTCCAGCTGCTTTGGGATCAAGTGCCTGTGGGCAATCTCTATCTTCTCCTCTTGTGTGTACCCTGGGAAAGAAGCGATTTTGCTTTGTGATTATTCTCATGGTGCTCACAGTGCCGTGCTTCATTAATAAATCCAAGACAGATGCAACGGATCTTGGATTCAGAATGAATTTAAGTACGACTTCAACTAAGATCACAAAGCATAAGGAAATTTCATCGCCAATCAATAACTGCTCAAATTTTCAACTTTTTCACAAACAAAACAAGCACTTGCTAAATAAATAAGCACAGTGTTTGAAAGTCTCGATTAAATGATATCTCTCTGAAAGAGAAAAAAATCTTTCATTAACTTAGAGATAATTACCTCCTTAACTCAAATGCGAGTTTTATTTTATTATTTAATAGCAAAATAATACATCCCTTTTCTTCAGCATAATTTGATACACAAATGAAAAACCTTACAACAGCAACAACAGACACTTCAATTAAGACTTCAAGGGAAGAGCTGCAAAGGAGCTATTTCCAGAACTCCAGCTATAAATTTTAGCAACAAACAAAACCAGAAACTGAGATGTCCCTATAAAAGTTTTATTCCTTACATGTTGGAATTACACATATAATTTACATATTTAAAAGACTTCATGGTCTTATCTACTTAAAAGCCATTTCAATGAGTATAAATTTATTTTGCCCTTAAATTCTGTAAGACAAATGTTTCCTACAATAATTGCCCCCTTCCCATTTAACAAGCAAAAGTTAAAAAGATGAGTTGACAAGGTATCTTTTGAGTAGAAAAAGGAAATAAAAAACACCTGAAAAGCTAGAAGATAGGAACCAAACCTGCAGAAGAAGGTGGCATCATATGTCCACCTCTGCAGCAGCTGCCCTGATACTTCACTTCATGTTAGTAATATCTTACAGATTTTTGCCTTAATTTGGAGTTTCCAGGCAACTGGGGGGGTCTCATTACTTATTTTAGTCTTACAAATAGGCACAAAGCAATTTTAAAATACTCCACCATATTTTAAAACTAAATATAGGAACCTGCAGGGTTCACAGATAACTAAGAAATCCAATTATCATTTACCTGAGGGTAAAAATATATTTCAGTTTAATATGAAACATATATTTAGATTATACTTAGAATCTAAATATATCTAGATTCTATTCTATTTTTATTTTAAAAGATACCCACTGATATTTGATCTCTTTCAGGGAAAAGTAATTCTGAGCAATTTACAAAGGTAAAAACACTGGGATTTATTTAGTGTTAGTAACTAAAGGACTTTTACACACTCCAGTGAAGGAGAAGACATGGTTAAAAAAAAAAAAGAAAGTATATAACTACTCGACAGATTCAACTAAAAAGAAGAGTTTAAAAGCACTCTGTACTTTTATATAAAGATGAGGCCACATGTAACACAGAGAAAGTTTTATTGCTAGGAACTGCACAGCTCAGCCAGTTTTAAAGAGTTATGCTCAGAAAAGCAAGAAATAGTTTTTTATTTATTCTGTTAAAAAATGATTTTGTTTACAAATCAAGTACCTGGCACCTGAATGATCTCCATTCTGTCCAACAAGGCAGGTGGAATAGTAGCAGTGGTGTTGGCAGTAGCTATAAAAAGAACTTGGGAAAGGTCAAAGGCCACATTTAGATAATGATCTGTGAAGTTATGGTTTTGTTCGGGATCCAACACCTGTGGGAGAACAATAAACATTTAAACAGATTTAGTAGTTCCAACAGAAACTTATACAAATTAAAACACACATGATGATATTTCTGCTCGATACAGTTAGTTTGGGAAATATGGGAATAACACTAAAAACAGGAAACATGTTCAATGTCAAAAATTTTTTAAACATATAAAACCACAAAGAAGCAAAAATCAGCCATTCAAGCTTTGTTCTTAAATCTATTAATGACTCATTGTGTGGCCATAAATAAGTTATCAGTCCTGCAGAACCAGTTTCCCTCTCGGTAACACATCCTTTCTTACCTGCTATGGGAATATAAAATAAATGCATACAGTATTTTGAAATTCTTAGGTAACAGGTAAAATAATAATTACTATATTCCTCCTGAAACATTATCAGAAAGTCCTGAACGGTTTTTTTTTTTTTTTTGGCCACATGTGGGATCTTAGTTCCTGGACCAGGGATCAAACCCATACCCCCTCCAGTGGAAGCACGGAGTCCTAACCACTGGAGGTCCAGGGGAGTCCCCTAACAGTTTTTTAAAAAGCAAAACCTTTCTGTTAATAATGAGCAAAATATTACTATCTCTGAAAAATATTTTAATTGGATAAATCAGATTATTTACCAGTTAGATTCTTAAAACATTGAACAATTGTATATAAAGGAGAATGTATCTTCTCAGATTACTGCTCAGATGCTCTAAGTTGTAGGCACTCACAGTGAAGAGGCCAACACTGGGCTGTAAAGAAGGCAACGAGTAGCTTCCACATGTTGTAAAACCTTCAGCATATTACCACCTTGACTTAGACCAGATTAGTATAGATATAAATACGGCTGACACGCATAGTCAAAAAAGAAGTAAAATGACAAAAATACTTACCGATCACAAGTTTACTATATAACCAGCTTTTCCTTGCTTCTGATTCCCTTCTTAAAGTTTTACTTATTTTTAAATATATCCACAAGTTAGTCTTAGTTAGAAGCCCTTTACTCCTGAAGACACTTGAATTTTGTTAAACATTCACTGTTACTGGAAGCACAGTGTGTATCTAGAATACAATTCCCAGAAAGTTCTACTACTCATATTTTCACAAGACTTAATAATGTTTAATGTTATAAACATGTTACTTTCAAGTCATCAAAGACAATTCTAATTATGCTCAGTATATATTGGCTAAGTTTAATATTACCAGTCTACCAATTACCTGAAAACTGTTCATCTATGCATGGCAATGTTAGTTAAAACCATTGTCTAGTTAAATAAAAATCTATCATTTAATAGCTATAATTAAGCTTAATACATACATGTTGGATACGTTACTGTCCAAGTGAAGTAATTTTTTTCCCTTAAAATTTTAGAGGTTTTTTTAAAAAAAGTAAAATTAAAAAAAAAAAAAGTAAAATTAATAAAGCACTGTTCCTGAGTTATGAATGAGGCCTTTTTATTACAGGACACCTAGGTTATGAGGAGAGAAAGTCACTGATGCCCAATTTGCCTACCCCCATCTTTTATTTATGAAAATACAAAAAGATTTGTAGAGTTTAAATAACATCAGAAATGCTGATCATCAGTCTGCCAGATAAGAAGCATTTCTAGGACTCACTACTCAGATGAAACCTTAAGGTAAATTGGTGAGTCCACGGAGGGACAAGAATTACAGTGAGAACTTTTTAGCTATCAAACCTCTGCTTCTTCCCGGAACTCTGGAGTCAGGGCTTCCATGGCCCAACTCACCCACATAAAGGTGCAGATTCCAAGAATGACTAGACTGTTTTTTCTCTCTTCTCCTCATTTAAAGGTTCTTCTACACAAACCTAAAACTATAATCCCTACCTACGCAGTATGACTGGGAATGGAAACAGCTGTGATATTTTATTCTTAGGGATGTGAAGTCAGAGGTGGGATAAACTATGGGAAGTGGTATATGCTGAGACTTGCTCTTTAGTAACAGTTTCTGGCAAGAGATGAACTACAGATGTTTGCAGGCAATCCAGGAATACATTCCACTTATTACATGTGACAAGGCAACTGTCATCTTTAAGTATGATAGTATGGGGATACTTTTAAAAAGTTTGTATCTTTTAGGGATAGATGCTAAGATATTTATGAAAAGATATGATGTGTGGAATTTGATTCAAAATAAATAGGAATGGGATGAGGGAGAATGGGTAGGAATAGATGAAACAAGATTGGCCATGAGATGGTAATTGTTAAAGCGGGGTGACAAGTTTTATGGTTTACTATAATATTTTCTCAACTTTTGTTATGGATGATATTTTTCACAACAAAAAGTAAAAATAAATACATAAAGTAACATAAAGTAACTAAAATCAACTCTGGAAGCCACACATAAATACTACAGAAATTAAATCGGTGATAATGACAAAGCTGAGAAAAATGTCCAGAACACAGAAGAAAAAAGGCAGTAAAGCCATGTAGGGGAAAGATATGGAAAAAATAAAGATACCTAATTCATAGCTAATTGATATAACTAAAGAAGAGGTCTCAGCAAATGTAAAATCGGATATAATTAAAGAAATAATCAAGAAAATATTCTAGAAGACCCACTACAGATTGAAAAGTCTTAGACTCCTCTTGTGCGATAATAACAGAATGTTATTAGGATAACACCTAGAGAATTTTCAAGCAAACTTATGACTACTTTAAAATGTTTTACAAATATTTTACTACACAGAACACATGCAACAACACATAAGATACAAAGCATAATGAAGTGAATGCCTGTGAACCCCCTACCCAATTGTGACTACATTTGTATTTTGTGTTTAGATTAGTGGTCACCAAAGTGGAATGTTTAGAATAATCTGCCAAAGTGCAAGTAGAAAATATGAGTACATATATTTATCTTTATGTATCTATAAATACCAGAAAGAAATTAGTTTTTAAAATATTTAATATACAAAATGAAGTAATGTCCTCACTTGGAATACACATTACACACATATGAGATATTCTAAGAGAAGAGTTGAAATCCCATAACATAACAGGCTGTTGTGGGACCCTCACTCATCTGCTTCAACTGCGACTGCACAACTGCAGTTCATGTGTGCCTTATTAAGTGTTTTTATAGAATATATATGGATGAATGGAGTGTTTTAAAAAGTTCCTGCACTATATCATTAAAGATAATAGAGGCAAAGATGTGAACAACAAGAAAATGATAAGAGTTGACATTTTTATTTCTGGAATAAGCTTTGATAGCCACAGCATAAACTAAAAACAATTATCTAATTAGAATACATTATTTTCACTAAAAATAATTATTTACCTTTAAAAATTTATCCTGTGTGTGTTGTATATATAAATACCTAACATTAGTACAATGGTACACTTATGTTATGTTTATATTACGTATTTATCCTTTGTTATGGATTGAATTGTGCCCCTCAATGTGACTATATTTGGAAATAGGGCCTTTAATTAAGTTTAATTAAGGTTAAAAGAGGCCATAAGGGTGGGGCCCTTAACCAATATGACTGGTGTCCTTACAAGAAGGGAGAGAGAGAGACCAGGGACATGTGAGCACAGAGAAAAGTCATGTGAGGACACAGTGAGAAGGCAGACATTTGCAAGCCAAAGAGGAAATCTTGGGAGAAATCAAACCTGCCAACACCTTGGTCTTGGACTTCCAGCTTTCAGAACTGTGAGAAAATACATTCTTTTTTTTTTTTTAAGCCACTCAGCCTGTGATATTTTGTTATGGCAGCTTTAGCAGACTAATACACCCTTATTACATATATATTTATATTATAGAGAGATAATTCAAAAACTTTTACTGATGGAATATGTGAACAAAACATATGGGGATTACTGGTACAGACAACAAACAGACCTTAGAAAATATAAAAGGCCTCAAAACATAACATATAAACAAATCCTAAAAAAACAAACCTAAAGATATTCCATCTGAACAACAAACAAATCAAAATAAAAGGATCAGAAGCAATGAAATCATTTAAGCACAGAATTCAAACTAAATGTTTGAGGATGCATTTCTAGAATAGGGGACTAAGGAAGTCTTAAAATCTGCTCCTCCATAAAAGCAATGAAAACACTGGCAAATGCTGTCAAAATCAACTTTTTCAGAATTCTAGAAATTAACCTGCAACAACCTGAGTGTTTATTCAAGAAAACCAATTGAAGCTCAGTAAATATAACAAGCTTTATAATGTATTAACTTGCTTTACTACCTCCCCTTCTCCCAAGTTCATGGTAGCCTTGAAAACTAATAGGCTCACAACCACAACAGCCATGAAAACCAGTAGCTTAGCAACCCCTATAAGGTGCAGAATAAGATTACAGCTCCCCAGAAGCCGTATCCCCAGAGAATGTCAGTAACCTGTCTGAAAGTTCCTTGGAAAGGCTTCATTCTCAGAATTTATCTTTATCTGACCTCACTCAGAGAAAACTCTGTGTGAACAGCCCTATACTTGGGGCATTTGTCAAAAACAACCAATAGCAATTGTTTAACACTGCAGGTGCCTGAGGCAGCAATAAACAAGGACCTACTATATAGTACAGGGAACTATATTCAATATTCCACAATAACCTATGTGGGAAAAGAATCTGAAAAAGAATGAATACATGTGTATATGTATGTATGTGTGTGTGTATATATATATATATAAAATTGAATCACTTTGCTGTACACCTGAAACTAACACAACATTGTAAATCAACTATACTCCAATGAAATTTTTTTAAAAAGACAGTATAAATGCATTTTTGTTTGTGACTCTTACATTTTCTTATCTGATTCAAAAAACTTCATTAAACAGTAATTAATTTACCATTGCAACAAAAAGAATAAAATACCTAGGAATAAACCTGCCTAAGGAGGCAAAAGATCTGTATGCAGAAAACTATAAGACATTAATGAAAGAAATCAAAGACAATACAAACAGATGGAGTGATATATCAAGTTCTTGGATTGGAAGAATCAACATTGTGAAAATGACTATACTACCCAAAGCAATTTACAGATTCAACGCAATCCCTATCAAATTACCAGTGGCATTTTTCACAGAACTAGAACAAGAAATTTTACGATTTGTATGGAAAAGCAAAAGACCCCAAACAGCCAAAGCAATCCTGAGAAGGAAAGACAGAGCTGGAGGAATCAGGCTCCCTGACTTCAAATTATACTACAAGGCTACAGTGATCAAGAGAGTATGTTACTGGGACAAAAACAGAAATATAGATCAATGGAACAGAATAGAGAGCCCAGAGATAAACCCACGCACACATGGGCAGCTTATCTTTGACAAAGGAGGCAAGAACATACAATGGAGAAAAGACAGCCTCTTCAATAAGTGGTGCTGGGAAAACTGGACAGCTACATGTAAAAGAATGAAATTAGAGCACTTCCTAACACCATACACAAAAATAAACTCAAAATGGATTCAAGACCTAAATGTAAGGCCAGACACGATAAAACTCCTAGAGGAAAACATAGGCAGAACACTCTATGACATACATCAAAGCAAGATCCTTTTGGACCCACCTCCTAGAATCATGGAAATAAAATCAAGAATAAACAAATGGTACCTAATGAAACTTAAAAGCTTTTGCACAGCAAAAGAAACCATAAACAAGACAAGAAGACAACCCTCAGAATGGGAGAAAATATTTGCCAACAAAGCAACTGACAAAGGATTAATCTCCAAAATATACAAGCAGCTCATGCAGCTTAATACCAAAAAAGCAAATAACCCAATCCACAAATGGGCGGAAGACCTAAACAGACACTTCTCCAGAGAAGACATGCAGATGGCCAACAAACACATGAAAAGATGCTCAACATCACTAATCATCAGAGAAATGTATGTCAAAGCCACAATGAGGTATCACCTCACACCGGTCAGAATGGCCATCATCAAAAAATCTGAAAACAATAAATGCTGCAGAGGATGCGGAGAAAAGAGAACTCTCCTGCACTGTTGGTGGGAATGTAAATTGGTGTAGCCACTACGGAAAACTGTATGGAGGTTCCTTCAAAAACTAAAAATAGAACTACCGTATGACCCAGTGATCCCACTACTGGGCATATACCGAGAAAACTATAATCCAAAAAGAAACGTGTATCATAATATTCACTGCAGCACTATTTACAATAGCCAGGACATGGAAGCAACCTAAGTGCCCATCAACAGATGAATGGATAAGAAGATGTAGCACATATATACAATGGAATACTACTCAGCCATAAAAAAGGAATGAAATTGAGTTATTTGTAGTGAGGTGGATGGACCTAGAGTCTCTCATACAGAGTGAAGTAAGCCAGAAAGAGAAAAACAAATATCGTATGTTAACTCCTATATATGGAATCTCAAAAAATGGTACTGATGAACTCAGTGACAGGGCAAGAATGAAGTTGCAGATGTAGAGAACGAACCTGAGGACATGGGGTGGGGTGGGGGTGAAGGGGAAGCTGGGACGAAGTGAGAGAGTAGCACTGACATATATACACTACCAAATGTAAAACAGACAGTTAATGGTAAGCTGCTGCATAACACAGGGAGATCAACTGGATGATGGGTGATGATTTAGAGGCCTGGGAGAGGGAGGGTGGGAAGGAGTTGTGGGAGGGAGGGGATATGGGGATATATGTATAAATACAGCTGACTCCCTTTGTTGTACAGCAAAAACTGGCACAACATGTAAAGCAATTATATTCCAATAAAGAGCTTATAAAAAAATAATACAATTGAGAAATTCTGACACATTAAGTAAACGGTTCAATTTAATTTAGTAAGTATTTACTGAACAAAAAAAAAACTCAGTAATTATAGCCGACCCTCATTACTCATGGATTTTATATTTGCAAATTCAGCTACTTGCTAGAATTTATTTGTAACTCCGGAATTAATACATACAGTGCTTCTGTGGTCATTTGCAGACTGCAAATGGTACAGCACGTCACCCAAGGTGCATACTCCCAGCTGAGGTCAAACACGATGATGCTCTGCCTTCTTAATTCTCATATTCTAAGTAAGTATCCTTCTTGCAGTTTATTTAGTGCCAGGTTTTTGCATTTTTGTGCTTTTTTTTTTAGTGATTTTGCTCTTTAAAAGGCCCCAAAGGCAGTGCTGAAGTGCTGTCTGGTGTTCCTATGAGCAAGAAAGCCATGATGTGCCTTATGGAGAAAACACGTGCGTTACGTTAGCTTCATTCAGGGCATGAGTTATAGGGTTCATGGTCATGAGTTTAATGTTAATGAATCAATAATATATATTAAATATATAAATAAGGCAACTTTAAACAGAATCACAAATAGAACAAGGTTATGTACTGACTGGTTGACAAATTGGCTTGCAGGAAGCTGACCCTGTATTTCTTCAAGGAGCAATAACTCAGCATTTGCTACTTCAGTGTTTGCTGCAACTTTACAGAACATAACTACTGCAAATAATGAGAATCAACTGTATATTACTATGGTGATAAGCTTACAGTGTATAGAGATGTATTATGTATGGCAAAAATGGTACAAAAGAGGGCTAAAAGGAGGGCTTGTTGAAAATAAGTTTTTACTTAGCAATAGTTAATTTCATCTGTCAACCTGGAAAGTGTTCTGGATGACATTAATATTTAAATCAGTGAACCTTGGGTTAGTTTGCCTCCATAATGTGGGTGAGCTTCATCCAAACAGTTGACGATCTATAAAGAACAAAAAGACTGGCCTCCTTGAACAAGAGGAAATTCTCCAGCAAACTGTCTTCAAACTTCACCGGCACCATCAGCTCTCCTGGGTCTCAAGCCTGCTGGCCCACACTATAGATTCTGGACTTCTCAGCCTCCATAACCACATAAGCTAATTCTTTATAATAAATCTTTTTACATGAGTATATCTAGATATCTACATATATCTACAGATACACATGGATATAGATAATCTATATATTATAAATAAATATATCCATATATTTAATAATAGGTAAAACTGGGAAAAGATCAGCAAGGACATAGAAGACTTGGCCAATACTATAAACCAATCAGACATAACAAACACTTAGAGAACAATCCATCCAACAACAGCAGCAGTATACACATTCTTCCCAAGTGCACATGCGGACATTCTCCAGGACAGACCATAAGTAAGCCATTAAAAAAAATCTATATTTCAAAGGCCTGAAATCATACAAAGTATAATCTTTGACTACCATGTGATAAAATTAGAAATGCATAATGTTTAGAAATTTGGAAGTTCACAAAAATATGAACGTAACCCCTAAATCACAAGGGAAATCAAAAAGCAATCACAAGGGAAACTGTAAAATATTTTGAGATGAATAAAAGCAAAAATATAAGTTACTAACACTTAGAAGATGCAGCTAAAGTAGCGCATATAAAGATATTGATAGCTGTAAATGCATACACTAAAGAAAATTCCAAATTAACAACCTAACCTTCTACCTTTAGAAAGCAGAAAAAGAGCAAACTGAATACAAAGCAAGCAGAAGGAAGAATTAGAGAATAATCCCTAAACAAATGAAACAGTGACAAGAAAAACAATTGAGAAATGTCAACAAACCAAAAGTTGGCTCTTTGAATAGTTCAACAAAATTGACAAACATTTAGCCACAGTGACTAAGGAAAACAAAGAGAACGTTCAACTTACTAAATCAGGAATGACACAGGCCACATTACTATCAACCTTACAGAAGTAAAAAAGAAATAAGAGTATACCAAAAACAAAATTGTATGCCAACAAATTGGATAACCTAAATGAAATGGAAAAATTTCTAGAAAGATACAAGCTATTGAAAGTAATCTGTGTCAAAAAGTAATAGAAAATCTGAATAGATGTTGCCATTTCTATCCATCATTGTACTGGATGTTCTAGCCAGGGCAGCTGGGGATGGCGGGAGGCATCCAGACTGGAAAGAACTAAAAGTATCTCTATTTGCATAAGACATGATCTTGTACATGGAACAAAATCTAAGGAATCCACTAAAAAAACCATTAGAACTAATAAACAAGTTCTAAAGGTTGCAGAATACAAGACCGATATACAAAAATCAATTTGTATTTTACTTAAGCAATGAACAACTTGAAAAAGAAATGAGAATAATTCAATTTCCAACAGTATCAAAAAGAATAAAAAACTTGAGAACATGTTTAACAAAAAAAAATTGCAAGACTTATGTACTCAAAAACCACAAAAACAAAGCTGAAAGAAATTAAAGAAGACCTAAATAACAGAAGGACTCCCCCCACCCCGGTTCATGGATTCAAAGAATTAATATTATTAACATGGCAATACTCCCCAAAATGATCTACAGATTCAACAGAATTCCTATCAATATTCTAGTTGGTATTTTTATAGAAAGTGACAAGCTGATCCTAAAACTCATATGGAAGTAAAAAGGACCTAAACTGGCTAAGCAATCTTGCGAAAGAAGAACAAATCAGGAGGATTCACACTTTCCAATTTCAATAATTTCTACAAGATTACAGTAATCAAGATAGCGCAGTACTGGCATAAGGACAGAAATATGGATCAATGGAATAGCTGGAAGTCCAGAAATAAATCCTTACACGTAAGTCAACTGATTTTCCACAAGGGTAACATTACACGGAAAAAGAAGTCAACAAATAGTGCTTGGGAGAACTGGAAATCCACAAGCAAAAGAGTGAGGTGAATCTCGACATCTCATACCACACACTCATATATACCACACCTCATACCACACACTCATATATACCACATCTCATACCATTAACTCAAAATGGATTATAGATCTAAATATAATAACTGAAACTGTAAAAGTCTTAGAAGAAAATGTAGGAGTAAATCCTCATGACTTTGGATTAAGCAATGGCTTCTTAGATATGACATTAAGACCAAAATAAAAAAAGGAAAAAATACATATAAATTAGACTTTATCAAAATTAAACTTTTGTGCTTCAAAGAACACCATCAAAAAAGTGAAAAGAGGGCTTCCCTGGAGGCGCAGTGGTTAAGAATCCGCCTGCCAATCCAGAGGACACGGATTCGATCTCTGGGCTGGGAAGATCCCACATGCTGCAGAGCAACTAAGTCTGTGCGCCACAACTACTGAGCCTGCTCTCTGGAGCCCACGAGCCACAATTACTGAGCCCAACGCCTAGAGCCCATGCTCCACAACAAGAGAAGCCACCACAATGAGAAACCCTCGCACTACAACATAGAGTAGCCCCCACTCGCCACAATTAGAGAAAACCTGTGTGCAGCAAGAAAGACCCAACACAGCCAAAAATAAATAAATAAATAAATAATAAAATAAATCTTTAAAAAGAAAATGAAAAGAAAGCCCACAAAACTGGCAAAAATATCTGCAAATCATGTGTCTGATAAGGGATTTATATCCAGAATATATAAGGAACTCAACAAGAAAAAGACAAATATCCAATTAAAAATGCACAAATCATTTAAATAGATGTTTCTACAAAGAAGATATACAAATGGCCAATAAACACATGAAAAGATGCTCAATATTATTAGCAATTAGGGAAATGAAAATCAAATCACAATGAATATCACTTCACACATATTACATCAAATGAACAGCTAAAATAAAAAAGACAGACAATAACAAGTATTAATGAGAATGCAGAGAAACTGGAGCTCCCCGTACATTGTTAGTGAGATAGCCAAATGGTGTAGCCACTTTGGAAAATAGTTTGGAAGTTTCTTAAAATGTTAAATACAGAATTTCCATATGATCCAGCAATTCTACTCCTAGGCATACACTGAAAACTGAAAACCTATGTTTACACAAAAACTTGCACGCAAATGATCACAGCAGCATTATTACGAATAACCAAAAGCTGGGAACCACCCAAATGTCCATTGACCGCTCAATGATAAACAAAATATGGTATGTACTCATACAAGAGAATACTATGTAGCTATGAAAAGGAATGACGTTCTGATACATACAACATGGAGGAATCCTGAAAACATTATGCTAAGTGAAACAAGCTAGTCTCAAAAGGCCACGTATTGTATGATTCCATTTATATGAAATATCCAAAACAGGCAAATCCATGGAGACAGAAAGATGAGTGGTTTCCAGAGGCTTCTGGAAGGGGGGAATGGAGAGTGGCTGCTAATGGTACACAGGCTATGACAATGTTCCAAAATTGACGTTGTCAATACACTGAAAACTACAGAACTGCATATTTAAAGGGGTGAATCTTATGGTTTGTAAATTATATCTCAATAAATCTGTTTTTTAAAAAATAAAGGTGGGAAATACGTTTACAGAAAAGAATACAAAAACAAGACACTTCACACACTTATTAAAATGGCCAAAATCCAAAACAATGTCAACACCACATGGTGGTGAGGATGTGGAGCAACAGGAACTCTCATTCACTGCTGGTGGGAATGCAAAATGGTACAGACAATATGGAAGACTGTTTGATAGTTTCTTACAAAACTAAACATGCTCTTACCTTACGACCCCGGCAATTGCACTCCCTGGTATTTACTCAAGTGAGCTGAAAACTTACATCCACACAAAAACCTGCACACAAATGTTATAGTAGCTTTATTCATAACTGTCAAAACCTATAAATAATTAAGATGTCCTTCAATAAAAAGATAAACTGTGATACAACCATACAGTACAATATTATTCAGTGATAAAAAGAAATGAATTATTAAGCCAGGAAAAGACCTGAAAGAATCTCATATGCATATTACTAAGTGAAAGAAGCCAACCTGAAAAGGCTATATACTGTGTAATTCCAACTATATGACATTTCTGGAACAGACAAAACTATGGAGACAGAGCAGTGACTGCCAGGGCATGGAGAAAGGGAGGGAGGGAGGAATGAGTAAGTGGGGCACATGGGATTTTTAGGGCTATGAAACTGTTCTCTGATACTGTAATTATATGTCATTACACAGTCACCAAAACCCACACAATGTACAACACAAAGTGAACCCTGATGTAAACTATGGACTTAAGTTAAAATAATGCATTAATATCGGCTCATCAATTTTAAGGGAAAACTGGGGGGGGGGGGTGACACGTTATATGGGACTCTTGGTACTTTCCACTCAAACTATACTGTAAACCTAAAACTTTTTTTAAAAAAAGCTTTTAATTAAAAGAAAGAATATAAAAGTTGAAAATAGTTTCTGATAAAGATTCATAATGTAAAAAAATTAAATCCTCTAAAGTAACTAGGTAGTGAGATGAAGAAGGGATAGATTACTGTGTATTAATTATTTCGTTTTATACAAGGAAGGAACAATATATTTCATTTATGATGTTGATACTTAAGAGAAATTAGAGATGTGTGATTTTAACTTAAACGTATCACAAGTAGTATAAAAAAACAAAATACACGCCTTCTTAACTAACAAACTGTCCATATAGTTAATGACATAATTGAAAGGAAAAAACTAGGACCCTCTTTTAAAAAGGGGACAGTGCTCGCTTTGGCAGCACATATACGAAAATTGGAACGATACAGAGAACATTAGCATGGCCACTGTGCAAGGATGACATGCAAATTCGTGAAGCATTCCATATTCTGCATAACATAGGGAGATAAACTCGATGATGGGTGATGACTTAGAGGGCCAGGATAGCGAGGGTGGGAGGGAGTCGCGGGAGGGAGGGGATATGGGGACATATGTATAAATACAGCTGATTCACTTTGGTGTACCTCAAAAACTGGCACAATGGTGTAAAGCAATTATATTCCAATAAAGAGCTTTAAAAAGGGGGGGGGCAAGGAAACAATCAAACCACAAGATGTTGAAAGTTCCAACATACCAGTTAGTACAATATTTGAAAAAGCCTACTGAATATCCAGACTTCCAGGTAGAGTCAAAAGTAATCTAAAAATTGATTATATGAAATACTAATAAAACATAATGAAACAAGAACGTTAAAAATTAAAAGATGAAAAAAGAAGCTGTACCTGGTATGCACTAACAAAAAGGCAGGAAGAACTGCAAAAGTTTTACCAGCCTAAGTAGAAACCAAGGTAAGAATGGAACAAAGAAAGTGGTTTTACTAAATAGCAGGAAATGGCCACAATGATGACATAACAAATAAAAGCTATTAAAATGTATGTTAAAAAATTAGAAATTGTAAAGTGACACTGGTAGAAAAAACTGTCGTGGCAAGTTTAATACACTTCTGCATATCACAATGTGCAGAAAAAAAATAAAGCTATAAACCTAGAGAACAGCAATATCACAACACACAAAGATACCCGCAATAATATTGCTATATTCAGATATATATGTACATATAGACATACACACATGCACACAAACTGTCTTTCCTAGAATCTATGGAATATGTATAAAAATGGATCCTCAATAAAGAAATCATTTAAATTACATACATAGGCAATACACAAGTGGTAGACAATACATTAGAAATTATTTGTTACATATTCAGACAATACATAATAAACATCAAAATTATAACATAATTATTACAATACAAAAACAGTGAAAGTGGAAGTAAAATTTTTAACTACAGGCTGTTTAAAATAGTGGGTTTACAATATAGACAGCCTGACATCCTCTACCAGAAGATATCACAGGACCCTTCTTTGAAAATACCAACTGGTCTAAGAGATAAGATCTACAGATTCTAAAATTTGGGGAACCCTCATCCCCCATTTATCACTATCTGATGAAGCCCACCAGGTATTAAGCCTCGCATGTGCACAGAAAACATTCAGTAATCTTAATGTCACACTATATATATATATATATAGAGAGAGAGATATCCAAGAATCACCAAAGACTGGAGGAAAGTCCTAACATAAAATACAGGGGCCAAAACAAAAAAGGTAGAGAGATAAGGTGATTAAAATTAATAAATTTACTAGCAAAGTTGTAGGATACAAGGTTAATATATAAATATAAATTGACTTTATATTAGCAATTATCAAAAATTGAAATAAAAAACAGCATCAAGAAATATGAAATAATTTGGGATAAATCTGACAAAGTGCAAGATTGGTATGCTGAAAGTGATAAAACATTGCTGAGAAAGTAAAGAAGACCTGGGGAAAAAAAAAAGAGAGATATACTTGCTCACGGATGAGAAGACACAATAATTTTAAGATGACAATTCTCCCCAAATGATCTACAGATTCAAATGAAATGCCAATTAAAATCCCAGCAGATGGTTTTGCAGCAATTGACAAGTAGATTCTAAATTTTATATGGAAATGCAAAGAACCTAGAATAGCCAAAAATTTTTTAGACAAGAAAAGCAAAGCTGGACAACTAACACTAAATAATTTCAAGACCTATTATAAAGCAACAGTGATCAACTCAGTGTGGTACTGGCATAAACATAAATTAATGGAACAGTACAGAGAACTCAGAAACATAAAACACACATTTGACAAAGATATCCAAGGCAATTCAACGGAAAAAAGATACATTTTTGACAAACAGTATTGGAACAATTAAATATCTATATGAAAAAGAAAAGGAACCTTGACCCATACTCTACATCATATAAAAAAATTCACTCAGCATGAATCACAGACTCAAATGTTAGAGCTAAAAATATAAAACTTCTAGAAGAAAACAGAGGAGAAAATCTATGAGACCTTGGTTTAGTAAAGATTCTTAATTACAACTCAAAAGAAACCATTAACAAAATTTTAAAAATTGCACTTTGTAAAAAACAAAAACAAAAACAAAAACTTCCGCTCTTCAACAAACACTGTCAATAAAATATTTGAAGACAATATCTGAAAAATAAGTACCTGACAAAGGAAATCTATGTAGAACACATAAGGAATTCTTACAACTCAACAATGAAAAGACAACTAAATTAAAAGGGAAAAGTCAAATTGGAATTTCACCAAAAGACATAAAGGATGCCAATAATCACATGCAGAGATGCTCAACAAGTCATTAATCATTAGGGAAATGCAAACTAAAACCACAATGAGATGATACAACACACCCACCAGAATGACTAAAATTACAAAAATTTACCACATATCAATTATTGGCAATGATGTGGAGCAACTGGGACTCTTACACACTACTAGTAAAAATGTAAAACAGCACAACCATTTTGGAAAACAATCTGGCAGTTCCTTAAAAAGTTAAACCTACACCTACACTTGACCAAGCCATTCCACTCCTAGGTATTTATTTATCAAAGAGAAATAAAAGTATATGTCCATACAAAGACTTGTATTAACACATGAGTATTCACAGCAGCTTTATTTGTAATAGACAAAAACTTAAAAAATTCAAATATCCATCAAAATATGAATGGATACACCATCTCTTGCTGCTTCCAAAGGTTTTTGTCTTTCAGCATTTTTACTGATTTCTCTGTGTTCATCCTACATGACATACATTGAGCTTCTCGGTCGTGTAGATTTGTTTTTCATCAAATTTGGGAAGCTTTCATTCATTATTTCTTTGAAAATTTTTTCTGCTCCCATCTCCCTCTCCTCTTTTGTACATACTGGTACGCTTAATGGTATCCCACATTTCCCTGATGCTGTTCATTTTACTCATTTTTTAAATCTGTCCTTCAGATTGCATAATCTCTATCAATCTATCTGATCCTTTCTTCTATGAGTTCAAATCGACTGCTGATTCTGTCTAGTGAATTTCTCATTTCAGAAGTGGAACTGTTCTTGATTCATTGTTCATTATCTTGATTATTTGTACAGCTTCATAATTTATACATATGTCAAAGTTTATCAAATTGTATATCATAAATATACTCACTTTAAATAAATAAATATACTCACTTTACTGTATGTCAATTATACCACACCCTAAAGCTGTAAAAGAATTAATTAATAAAATACATTTAAATAACAATTTTGTTAAAAGGGTGAGCTGCTTTAATCAGTGGCAGTCAGTTTACATCTCATTCTGAATGCCCATCTCCATTTGGGAATTAAACTGCCCAAAGCTAAGCACACATTTTGTAGAACATTCAAATGTTTTCATTTATTTTTGGCAAAACAGAATCATTACTATAAAGGAGATTCCTATATAATTTTTAAATACTGTCTATTCCTTGTATAAAAAAATAGGAATATATAACTTGTTAAATACTGGTAAAATATTTCCCTAAATGGACAGGATATTTTGAACAGTGCCTGTTCCTGAAAACCTGGGACGTAGAGACTAAACCCAACTCATCATTATTTCTCAATTCATTAGTCAAATTTCTATTTCTCAACTTACTTTTTCTCAATTTACCATTTACTATCTATACTTCTCTCAAGTTTCTTTTTTTTTCTTTTCTTATTTTACTAGTGAATCTGGTAGAGAAAGAAAGATGACAAGCGCCACAGGTTTGTCTGATGATTCTCTGATACAGCATCCCTGAGAATGGCAGCAGAGGAAAAGAAAGCCTTGGGGATTATCTAGTCACAAATTCATACCAATGATTATCCCAACACATTCAAGATTAGCTTTCATATAAATTCAATCATGCAATCCAATCACCACCAGACTCTAATAACAGGAATGTTAAATAGGGTAGAAATGAGAAATTATAATTTTGGTTGAGTATATAGCTAAGGGCCGGAGAGCAGTGAAGAGTGGTGGCAGCCTGTGTGTGTAGATGTGGGGGTAGGGTGGGTGGGTAATACAGGAAAGACAGAAAATGGAAGTGGGTATAAGAAGAAAAGCAAAAGGTTAACAAACACATGAAGACATTTTTGTGTAATCTGACACTATGCCTTGAGCACTGGCAAAAGAAGTTGCTGGCACTGAAAAGTAATGATTAGCAAGCCTTAAGTTTCCCTAATTTAGCTTAATTTGATCTTTCAGTTGTAGTCTTTCCCCTAATTAGAGACAGTGGGGAGAAAAAGAAAGGGGAAAAACGGGTATGCATCTTTACTTCTCTCATAACATTAGTACTTAAGGCATTTTTTACTCTGCTAGAGTTTCAGAATTTACACTGTAAACACAGCGTGTGATGAGATGAAAAATAAGATAATATCCTGGACTTCAAGTTTTTCATTTATAAAAGTTTAGAGCTGGATTTTCCTAAGTCTCTTTGACATTTTTTGACAATAGCTGTATAGCTTATAAGATATGTCCGCTGTATCTAAGCAGTAAATATACTACTTGATTTAATTACTAATTGGATCTCATTCTAATTAAGAACTTCCGTCTTAAGGAAAGAAGTTTATCATGCCTACGCTAGTGACTTCTCTGCTTTGGGCATACGATATATTATTTAGAGCTGTAATATTTTGGCCTATATAGAAAATTGCTATAGTATCCATGTATTTTATTTGCCCATTCACACACAAGTGTATTTCAGAAATGTACTTATATTTAACAAAAGTCTGAATCCTGCATCAATTATAAATAGGATAAAAATCTAGCTGATAAGACTGGTAATTTTGAGTCTAATAACTACACTAAAAGACTTTCCTTGCCTCTAACATTTTAATACTATTCAACAACAGACTTGCCTGAATTCTACTGTCTACCAACATTTGTTTAGTAGGTAGTTAGATCTATTTTTATATTCTTCCAATAAACTTTCAAAAGAGGTATCTAAATTTTGAGCAAATATTTTCATGTGACAACAGAATGCTGGAAATACATTCTATGCCGGAAATACATTCTATTTTATATAAGCAACAGTTCCATGGAAGCTCAAGGAAATCAGCAGATTCTTCCTGAATAATATGAAGGCAAGAAGAATCTATAGGCAGAACAAGCTTATTTTTTAATTTATTCAGAGTAACCACTCTATATCTACTATTAAGTTCTTCATATCTAGTACATATTCTCTAGTACAAATTAGCTGTAAAAATAAAATGATCTTGTACAAGTGGATTTTATAAATGATATCTAGATGTCAATTCTTAACAAGTAGGTTTTCTATATGGAAAGATAAAAAACACACACTCTTGGATATTCCAGACTCTGAGCAGTATTCTACTTTAAATACAAGGTGTTGAATAATTGAATTTGTTCTTTTTTTTTTCATACAGGGGGGTCTACTAGTAGTGGAAATAGGAAGTGGCTTTCAAAACAGACACAAAAGAAATGTCAGTGGATATTAAATTAAATAATATCTGTAGAGTGCTTTGCAGTTTATAGAGTGCTTTTACACATATTCTTATTTGCTTTAGTAACCTGTGAGGTATGAGAAGTTTTTACCCAGGATTTGGTCAGGTGGGGAAAAGGAGGATGTCAGGGACCAAGACATTCGGTTCTTTCAAATCTGCATCTTGCTTCACAGGTACCACAGTCTATTCGTTACTAAACATCAGAGATAACCATGTGACTCAGCGTGGTATTTACTCTGAGGTATCATTTGAGGCTTTTGCACTTTTACTTTGGAAATTGCCAAAAGAGTGAATATCAAGTTCTACATCAGATAAGAAAATATCAATATGCCAGCTGCTTGTTATCAAAGATCAGTACAATTCAACAAATATTACTGAGTCACCACAAAGCACTAGGTGAACATTTAAAACATACAGTCAAACAAATGTACAGGGGGCTTAATCATCTTCTCTTACTACTTGTGAAGCTGTCTTTGGTGGACTTGTTGCACGACTCCCACAGATAGTCTGTTGGGAAATCTAACTATCAGGGAATTACTCTTAAATTCTTTTCAACAAGGTAACAAATGTCTAATGGGAGAATCTGTCAGATTATCTGAAAGATGCCCCAATTAAATTAAACTGCAAGTCTAAAGTTAACATCCAAGAAACCACTAAAATCTTAACTAATGTTCACTATTTTATCGTTCATAGTACTGATTAGTAAACCAGTTACTGAGCCAGAAGAAAACTGTCTTCAAATAAAAACACGCAAAACCAAACCAAATCAAACTCTTATCTCCAAGCCCTGGGGCTTTTAAAGTAGCGTAACTGTACTTTTTATTGCCCAAAGAGAGTGCAATTAGTACTTAGGCATAAACTAGGACTGTCCCATGCAAAACAGAACGTATGGTCTCCCTGCTCATAAGACACATGTCCCAGTCCATCCTGTTCTAAGAAGATAATAAAAACAGAAAAACAGGAAGCCAGAGGGAACTCAAAGCAAGGAAATAAACAAGAAAAAAACCTTTCACAAAGTAAGTTTTCCCTCGGTTTTACCAATCAATTTGAATACTAATAATATTTTACTTAAACCAGGGTAAAGAGTGGGGGCAGAGTGGTAAAATAAGGAGGACTGGTTAAAGTAAATGCATGAAGCAGTCAGGCACCAGATCCCTTCCCCTACTCCAACGAAGTACTGGGGTTTTCTTAAGAACAGAAATCAGTGGTTCCCTGTGTAGCTGACACTGGGCACAGCTGAGGAGAGTACATACTATACTGAAAACAAGAGTTCAGGTGAATGCATACATCTGGGATGCTGAATGCTTCCCCTAACTGGGTTCCCAGAACGCTGGCAGCTGGCTTCGCCTTCATTCTCAAGCCAAGAGACTCGAAGAGTCTTCTCTGAGAAATCTGACCAGCCTCAACAGAAAGACCTAGTTACTGACACAGGAGGTTCCTCAATCAAATATATGTCAGATGCCCTACCATGAAAATCATCATCAATAAGCCCCCTCTCATATGCTCATAGCTTTCAACTGGCTTTTTTACTCCTCACCATTAAATATGAACACACAAAAACTGCCAGACAGCTAATGAAAGACAGAGACCAGAAAAAATACATAACGAACAGATAAATGCAGCTTTAGAGCAAAGAAAAAAAATTCTTTTAAATCTATTAGTATTTTTCTCACAGAGACAAAAGGACATTTTACAACTAAGTAACAAGAGCAAGATACTATGAAGAGAACATGCAGAGAAGTTAAAAAAAGGGGTTCTTTGAAATGACAAACTCATAGAAGGATTAAAAGATAAAGCTGAGGAAGTCTTCACAGAAAGTAGAACAAAAAATAAAAAAGATGAGTAATAACAAGTTAATAGAGTTCCCCCCAAAATGGAGAAGAAATCAACAACAAAAGGATTCAAGAAAATTTTACAGAAATAATAGGAGAGGATTTTCCAATACAAAGAATCTTCAAAGCATCAGCAAAAATGGAGACAAAGAGATCCATGCCACGGTAGATTTCTGTACTTTATCCCAGAACACTGGGATAAAGAGGAAATCTGAAAAGTTTTCAGAGAGTAAAACAAGTCACAAAAGACAGGACCACAACAGCTTAGTCTCATCAATAGCAATACTGAAAACTTGGAGAACAATGGAGAAATGTCTTTAAAATTTTGCAGGAAAATTATTTCCACCTGGAATTCCATACCCCGTCAAACTACCAATTAACTATAAGAGAAACATAAAGACATTTTCAGATATGCAAAGTTGAAAAACGTTTACAGGCAAGCTTTCTCAGGAAGCTACTGGGGGACTAACATCAGGACACTGAGAGAGGAAACCAAGAAAGAGGAAGACATGGAATATGGGAAACAGGAAACCCAATGTGGGAGGAGGTGAAGGGAGATCCTCGGACCACAGCCCTGTGCCCAGGGTGGGAAGGAACACCCAGCTCAGACTGGAGGCGTAGAGAAGACAAAACCAATAAAACACAGTGTCTGAAAGTCCTTCAACGAGAATTAGACAGTTGGTGAAAGTAAACAAAAGAAACAAGACGATTATTAACTCTAAAAAGATTTTTAAAAACACAGAAAAACAAAAAGGACAGAGAAAGAAAAGTGATCACAGTTCACCACATGGCTCAGCTGTGAAAAAAAATTATATAACTATGAGAGTATAAATAATCAACAATGACTTAACAAAATCAGGATAAAATTTATATTGGGTGATAGGGGGTATAAAAATAATATAGTGGGGCAGAAGGAAGCAAGCAAGCAAAATCATCTCCTGTAGAAGGGAATCCATAGATAATGCCAAGAACTCTAAAATCAAGAAAGCAATACAGCCATGCTATCTAGAGAATGGACCAATCAACTACAAGTCAGAGGCTCAAAGTAGGAACCCCAGCAAGGTGACCTGCTTGCTGTTTTTTGTAACAGTTTTACAGAATTACTGGTCTCTAAACAATAAGCATGCATAAAATTTTATTAAACTATTTGACAAAAACAAAAAAGGAAAAAAAAAGAAACAAAGGGAATTATTAGAAAAAGAAAAAAAAGAAAATCTCTAAGACATTTTAATTTAAATATCAAACGGCTGCAGATTTTAGTTTGTAGCAAAGTGTTTTTTCCATGACTAAACCCACACCAATGTATATGTTCCCTAAATATGGTTATCTGCTCTCACCCACACTCTTCCAGTGTGATTACAGACAGGGAATTTCCTAAGTCTTACCTCAAGCAGAGCAGCTGCAGGATCACCCTGTAGACTTTTTCCTAGTTTGTCCACTTCATCTAACAGGAACACGGGATTGTTCACCCCTACAGTCTTCAAGCCATTGATTATCCGGCCAGGCATGCTGCCGACATAGGTGCGCCTGCAGAAGGCAAGCAGCAGATGAGCAACAGGGAGATGGCAGGGGGCAGGGGCAGTGTCACTTAGAAATCAAAACTCTGGCTAGAGACTCTGGATTGGGAGAAAGGCATTTAGTTATCACAGGAATACAGCAAAGAGACACTATACATTTAAAAGCCCTGTGACACAGTTACTAGATTCAATTCTTATCTTATTTTCTATTTAATTCTGGCTGTAAATTATCCATGATACTGGAGGCACTGTATCTAATTTTCACCACTCCGTGAAACTGAAAAAAATTGCACTGAAGTCAGAGTTATGATTCTCACTCTTTGAGATTCCAAAACACCCAAAGAGCCTTATGAATCCAATTCCCCTATTTTTCATAGTGTTCCTGGGCACCTTCCTGGCACTTCCCAAACCCCAACATAACCATCTTTTCACAGACTGAAATGGCTGACCCTGGCCTGGCTAAAACATCATCACCGTCTTCACGGAGGAAACTAGAATTGGTTCAAAGGGCCACTCAAAATGTAGGCCCAAAGAAAAAGAAAGAAAAATTTCAACTTTTTTATTTTCAGAGGCAATAATTTGTTATTCATTGTAGTAAGAGGATCTGGGACCAACAGTATTTATATCAAAATTCCACTAATTCCGGCCTTCTGAATAAAACTGTGTTCACCCTACATACACTAATTGGCATAACCAAGCTCAGCCAGCCAGTCTGTTGTGTGTTCGAATGTTAGAGGCTGCTTTAACGTATCTGAACAAGAATCATCTACATAATTGACAGACGTAGAGTGTGACAAGAAATAAAAATATTTCAAATTTGTCAAACTGAAAAAAGTGCCTTTTTTACAAAGCCAGCAAAACTTTATTTTAAGCAGCAATTTACTAATTTTAATTACAACCCTGCTGCCTAAGCCATGAGCAAATCAAATGCTTGTGAAGAGGCATAAAAGGGTGAGTCCCTGCAAGAAACAAACCAAGGGCAAGGGGAACAGCGGCCGAATCTCATGATCTGCACAAAGCCGGCTCACGGAGCAGTTATGCCACATGACTGGTATAAAGTAGGACAGAGTAAATAGTGACCTTTGAAAAGCCAAGAAAGCCTTAAAAATATCGTGGGAATGCCTTTCATCTGGGGGAGTGATCAAGGCCCTGGAACCAGATACAATAAACACTGTCCACTGGTTATAATAAGGAGTTAGCACATTTCAAGATTTCAGGACGGAATATAGGAATGACATGACTCATAATTAATAAAATTGTGAGTATAATATAATAAAATTTCAGAGGAAATTACCTCTCTAGAGAACTTACAGATTTGTCAGCCTTCTGTGAATAAGCAGGGGAGGGAAATTAAAAACAAAACAAAACAATCTCAAAGCCTCTAAGGGTCATTTCTTGCTGCATGAATTTCTTTTCCTTTCCTTACTGTTTTTGATAGGCAGATTTCAAAAACAGGTACTCACAATTCTAGACCTAAAGTCATGGAGAGAAAATAATATTCTAGGCAGCTACCTTTTATAAAGAAGCAGCAGAAATCTAGGTCCTAGTTACAGTATAAAAACAACTCCTCCCAAACTTTCCACTGCTTCGCAGAAGCAAGAGAACAAAGTTCAAACTCCTTCGTCTGGAATTCAAGGCTCTTCACAATCCAGTCCCCACCAGCTTTCCCAACTTGCTGCTGTTACGCTCTTGCTTCCTCCACAATCAAGGTCCTATTAATACCCCTTACACTTTTTTACCTTTGTTAATATAGTGCCTTTCCTGCCCTTAATACTCTGCCGCCTACATAAATCCCAGAAATTCTACCAAACTTTTCCTGACCACCTCTCACAAAGTGATCTTTTCAATAATGCAATGTCTGCAGCATTCACTGGCCCTACAATTCGCCTGATTCATACTTATGACCTAGGTTTTATCCAAGGGTACCAAGTGTACAGCCGCCTCTGAAGAGCCAGTGAGCTTTCTGATGACAGAAAGTGCGTCTTAATACAGATTAGATGCTGCATATAGAGTTGTAAGACTGTTCCCCAAACAGAAGCTTGTTTCTCGTATTTGTTTAAAGACATCCGATCAACAATGCCAGCACCCAAAGTATCTTTCTATCACCACTGTTAAGGTCATATAAGTCTCCGAGTACTGCTTTGCATAAATAACATAACCCAAGCTTCAGTTTCCTCATCTGCTAAAATGGGGATAATAACAGAGCCAACCTGACGGATTATATGTAAAGTACACAGCACAGTGCCTGGCGCAGGGCAAGCTTTCAAAAGACGTTCATTGTAATTGTTGTGAGTAATAGCTACTTAAAGTCCACTTCTAACTTCCTGAAAAAAAATACAAAAGTAGAAGTAGGTACACCTAAATTTGGGTCCCATTTCAATGTCTGTCTCATGGAAGCAACTCTTATAAATGTCTTCAAAGTGAAATCGAGCCCCCCAAACCAAGTTCCCTTACTGAGTTTATGATTAATCTCTCTATCCAAAACTTTATTCTTTTTTCTTGTCCCTCTGCCCTCAATCCCGCACCAACGCAACACTGAGCAACCAGAGTCAGATGACTGAAATTGCTGTTGCTGATAACATCGTTAATGTACTAAAATCACTGTTACAGATCTCATCATTAAGGTACAAACTCAGGTTTTTTGCTCCAGGGCAAGATGAGCCATGGACCACCTGGCCAGAGAATCGTAAACTAGAGACTTCCTGACTCCTGAAACTATGATGAAGAAATGTCACAGAAATGTCACAAGATGATAATTAACCCCAGCCTCTTTGTTCTTTACCTTTTAAAAAACCCCTCACTCAAAGATCAACTGGAACTGGATCTGAGGCTTGTCTCCCGCATGCTTGCCTGGCGCCCTGCAATAAACCCTTCCTTTGCTACAAACCCACTGTCAGAGTTTGGCTTTCTGTGCTGTGAGCACATGAGCCCTTTGCTCAGTTACAACAGCACCAAGCGCACTCAATGTCCCTAGAGTTCCTCAATCACAGGTGACATCCCCAAATGTGTGCCACTAGTCTAGACGTCAAACTGAGACAGTTATTATCAGAGCCTGTAAGCTCGGAAAATATCTATAATGTGCTTGTCTTTTGCCAGGATATATGGGTAGCATGCAATTAATTCACTGAAGTTACAGAATAAACTGAATAAACCTTTGGAATATGAATCAGATAGTGAAAAACATAACAACACACAAAAACGTTCTCTTTCAACATCACCAAACAAACACAAATATTTTAAAAACAAATTAGCAAATCGAAATATCCCACTAAGAAACTACATAGGTAGGAAATAAATGAAACTAGTAGTCTTTCACAAACTGTAACTTTTTTGAGGGCAAAATGCTGCCTTTTCTATGTTCTTCCTCATGATACAACATCTAGAAAGCACTATAGCACAATATACGAAAGTTTGCAAAGGCTGTATCATTCCAATTACTTATTATGCAGCCTGAATATATAATTACCTAGGAGTTTTTCTTAAAGTAAACAAGTGAACTTAAAAATATATGGATTCATAGTTGCAATTGTTACAGGCAGTTCACAGGTTTATCAGGACAATTCAAAGATACACAAAAAGAAGTGTCTACACAGTTCAAAATTTTAAGTTACAAGATCAGCATTTTTAATTTCCCCAAAAGTAGTTTGCATTATACTTCAAAAAACAACTACACAAAATTACAATATCATCTATTTACAGCTCCATGGTAATCAACTATTTTAGTACTAGGCATCGTCCCTAGATATATTCAAATCTAATGTAATCCAGGAGGCCGGTCCTTCTGTCACTGCCAAAGGGTATCTAAATGTTAGGAATGAGGGGCATTGGACTCACCTCTTTTCCAGTATGTGGAAAGGGAGAAAAGCAGGCATTTTACCATCAATTTTTTTCCTGCCTATCCAATTAAGGAGCTCTTATGGGTTATAACACAAACTATTAAAGTGATATTTACAACCTGTAATATAAAAAGTTTATATTATAATGTTAAGTGGAAAGGGTAGGATGATAATGCTATTGCTTTAAAAAAAAAAAAGGGCAAAGCTGCCCAATGAAAAGTTCGGTAGGAAACCAAATATTAAAAGTGATTTAACATTTGTATGGTGGAAAAACATGAGGAGTTTTTTATTTTTCTAATTTTCTACCAAGGGTGTATATATATCTCTCAAGTTGGAAAAAGTAATAAACCTAAAAGAGATCCTCATGATCTCTTTTTAAAAAAGGAAAACAGTCTTTAAGGAACTAAAAGTAGCATTTAATATACCATGTCCTAGCAAATCAAATTGTTCTTACAGCAGTCATTCCTAAACCTTCCTAGACAGTCATCTGCATGGATGCGCTCATCTAAAGGACTGCATGACTTCCAGCTTGTTTTAATCCTACCTGAACTCAAAAAGAACTTACAGAGCATTTACCATGTTTGGCACTGTGCTTGGCAGCACAGAATGTTTCAAAGGAGTATAAGATATGGGAACATCCTACCCTACAGAGCTCCTGCTTTTAATATATTTATGTTTTACCTCTACAGGAATGTATTAGAAATGCCAGAGGCCTGTATTATTTAATCATTAAAGAGCGCAATAGACAGTAAGTAGCTGGTTCAGAGGAGAGTAGGATCATCACTGACTGCATTTATCTTAATGGAGGAAGCCTGGGGTTGGGGACTCAAAGCTGTAAGTTTTTCAGAAGCAAAGAAGAGCTGTATGCAAATACAGGTTATAAAGGAGGCTAGTGAGCAAACCGTGACATGTCTGGCATAGTATGCTAAAAATATTTTAAAAGCTTCCTGCTTCAGTTATTTTTCCCTTGTAGAGACTAATAATGAAACAGCTAATTTATTTAAAATATCACTATTTCAGGTTACATATGGAAATTTATCAGCGTGGAAAGCAAAAGTTCATTTTTCTTTTCATCCTGTTTAAGAATGGAGACTAGGATTCCTTACAATGATATAACTTTATCATCTGAACAAACAGCTGGTAAGTGACTTCCAAAGAGCTACTCTCAACAATAACTTAAGAAATATCGCAACCGTAGTATATATCACTGAGGAACAGCTGATAAAAAGATCGTTATACAACATGATTTCATAAAACTTCATCTTAAAAAAAGTCACTTTATACTTAATGTCTATCAACTGATTTAAATTATTTAAATATAATATTTAAGTATAAAAATGTAAGTCGTAAAAACTGATAGATGGGAACAGAGATTCTGCGGCTTATAAAAGTAGACAGAAAAATCCCAGTGGAGATAATGAGAAATGTTAAATTGAAAAAAATGCATTAGCTAATATGGAGCATAAACATGACTATTCTTACTCTAATTCAAGATAACATGAACCAAAACAATCGGCCAGTGTTTAGTCAGATCACTATATTTTCCCAGTTTAAGATTTAAATGTAAACCAAGTCTTCTTCTTCCCTATCTCCCATCGCATTATCATTTTAACTCTAAAAGACATATCTTAGGTTGTTTTTTAAATCGATTCCTAACTTATCAGCACCTTCCTCCACATACACAGGCACTTCTACCAAAAGGCAGGAGTTCCAGGCATGAGAAAATGGGGAAAGCGAGTGACAGGATCAAGAGACTAAGCAAGGAAGAGACCAGAACGCAGCTCTGTTTTCCCTTGGCTATTTTAAGGCTACAGAACAGTGGTGCCCACTCACAGGCTGAGGGAAAACAAAACTCTGCATGAACTCTACTTGTGAGCATGTGACCCGTACTTAAATGCCATGACCTGGGTGTTCCCAAAACGCCTCGACCATGACATGGAGCCACTTGTTCCCACAAACCCCACGCCACGGTTGTGCTATCATCCTCCACTGTTCTCTCTCCCCTCCGAGGCCCCTCCTCCAACCCGACACAAGTGCATCCTCTGCTCTCAACCCCCCTCCCCTTAACCACCACACCCCACTCTCCACCTGCTTCCAAACAGGTTTTCAAACAGAAATTTTCTCCAGGCTTTGATGTTTTAGCGGCGTGGGGGAGTCACAAGTCCCCAGCAGCACAAGGGCAGACGGCTGCAGTGCTCAGGGAAACCTCTGGTACGGGGATGGCTAGGGAGGACGTGCCTACCAGCAAGGTGTATCAAGGCAGGCTGAGCAGGATGATTCACAAGACAAACCCACATACCTTTTATTTGGCAACGATCACAACCTCAATACGCACCATACAATTCTAAAGAGCTTATATTTACACATCTTTAGGCAAATACACAAGTTCTTTTCACAAAAGCCCTATAAAGAAAATACATTCTCACTTTCTTCAGGTTCAATTCTCTTAACGATAGTCACACACACGAACGTATACACGCACGAAAAAAGAGAACAAATTTTGTATCTATCAGTTTTGGTAAAGATTTAAGGCAGCGATCTGTTTAAACCCAGCAGTACTGATAAGAAGTGGTGGGGATTACGATAGTACACATTGCCTCCCAGCAGGCATCACAAAAATACATGTTCCACAATTCTGCCACATAAATTAAATAACAATGCCCCAAACAGGATAGTTCAGGTACAATTTAAGAATCAGATAAATTTTATAAAAAGTCATATTGAAGCTTATAAATCTAAATGTGTCCTTCTGAGAACTGAGAATTAAAATAATAATGAAAGCTAATTTTTACTGAATGCTCAGTGTGTGCTGGGCACTAAGTAAGCACTTTCCAAGCCTTCCTGAATAGTCAATACCAATGTAGGAAGAAATAAGGACGAATACCTGCATGTCATGTGCCCAAGACATTAATTTCACATGACAATAACTTCACAAACTCACTCTCTGAATTCTGTCAAATGCTCACACAATACTGTACCATGGATACAAAAGGGAGAAATAAACAAACAATTCTGAGTGCAGAAATCAAGTCTCTTACACGGAGACCATCTCCCTAAAGCTCTGTAGCATTAATCAGAAGATTTAGGCCCTAGATCTAGCTTCCCCAGGATTGGTCCACGATGCCAATATCTTTACAAAAGCAAACTACAGCCTCTAGTGGCACATGTGAGAATAAAAGTCTAGGCAACAAAACACGATTTGAAATTGCCAGGAAGACTGACCCAAATCAATTCTCTGATCTAATCCGCAGTCCTCACTGCTTATTTATTAAAATCTTGGAATGATTTTTCTTCAATGCACATGAATTGTAAATAAGGAAATAAAAGAGAATAAAAAGAACCATTTTTCATGAAAAAGTTTCTGAAATAGTTTCCCCATCCCTGCCTAAGGATCACATGAATAAGGCAAATGGAAAAATAAGATGTTATAAAAGCATCATATTCTTTTTCTTCCCCACTATCCAAATTTAATCCATATTCACCAAACTGTAAATATGCCTTTAAACTACACTTGGCCACTGGCAGCTGTTCACTGCCGGCACTGGTCTGCTTGATAATCTGCAATGCCTTTAACAACTTTAAAACTGAGCTTATGATCTTGAAGACAGGAGTTTTATCTTCAGTTTAATTACTTTCTACTCAAAGTTACATGCCTTCTTCTTAAAAACTGTTTTAATGGAGATATAATTGAGATATTACATTATATTAGTCTCAGGTATACATCCTCATACACTTTTAAGCAGTTCATGATTTCTACGTTTTTAAATGTTCCTTAACACATACACTATAGGTATGTTTCCTCACAACTTGCAACTATGAAACAGAGATTCATGGTTTCCCAAAGCATCTTCCAGTCTGAGCCACAAAGAACAAAACAATGAACATAACGTGCAAATCTCATTCTAATGTCAGATTAATCAGAGACACAGTTCCTACAGTTTAACGTACTTTTATAGAAAGGGTGTCAAAAATGCAAGGATGAGCCTTAATTATCTTAACTTTTCTCATTATTACTCATACTCATACTACAAACCAGCCTCCTTATGAGAAGGTTTAAACTGCAAACAATAAATTTGTTACCAAAGATTTCTTACCTCCTCCTACTTACCTGCTATTGCATTTATTTCTTAAACTCTAAAAGTTACAGGTCATTATTTATGAAATGTTATTGGGCCAAAATGAATATAAAGATATAATATATAATTATAAATAATTTATAATTGCATCCAAATGAGATTCCAGGAAAGCTGAAGTACAGACTCCCCGCCCACCGTTGCACAGACATCAAGGTTAGTTTGGGTATTTCCTGACGATAGAGGCTTTAGGCTAGCAGGTAAATACCATCAATGTCCTTTCCATTCAAGGTACCACAAAGAGCTCTTTAAGAAAAAGATATATATCATGCCTTGGCTTCTGTGGGGGGCTCTAGACAAATGAAAAGGAAGGAAATCAGCGATTAAACCGAGAGAAGTGTTCTACCTGTGTCCTCGAATGTCGGACTGATCACACACGCCTCCAAGTGCGATCCTGTGGAACTCTCGGCCTAGAGTCTTGGCCACTGATCTGCCCACACTTGTTTTACCGACGCCAGGAGGGCCAACAAAGCACAGAATGGGGCCCTTCAGGTTGTTTTTCAGCTGTCTGACAGCCAAGTACTCCAGCACTCTTTTCTTCAATTTTTCCATGGCATAATGGTCATTATCCAAAAGAATCCGGGCTGCTCGAATGTCCAGACGGTCTGTCAAGTAACCCGACAGAAACAATCTGAGTATGTGGAATTTTTCAATGGAAGAACACCTTTTCAGGCTGGTAAGAGCCAAAACAGTTTTCTGATAAAAGATGTGACAAGAACAGGCCTGGGGGACTTCTCTGGTGGTCCAGTGGTAAAGAATCTGCCTTCCAACGCAGGGGACGAGGGTTCCATCCCTGGTCGGGGAACTAAGATCCCACACGCTGCAGGGCAACTAAGCCTGCACACCACAACTATTGAGCTCATACACCTCAACTAGAGAGCCTGTGTGCCGCAAACCACGCACTCTGGAACCTGCCTGCCGCAACCAGAGACACAAAACCCACTCGCCACAACCAGAGAGAAGCCCGTGCACTGCAACAAAGAGCCCAGGCGCCTCAATGAAAGATCCCACATGCCTCAACAAGATCCTGCGTGCTGCAACTAAGACCTGACACAGCCAAAAAAAAAAGGAGAGACAGAACAGGCTTGGTTTCTTCTAAATGAGTCTTCACGGAAACCCGACTTGGTTTCTTATTTAAGAAGATTTAGTATTTACAGAAATAGTAGACACTACATAATTAAAAACTCAAGAAGTTAATATGCAATGGTTTTCTAGATGCACATTATTTCTATGGAGACATCATCTCTACATATTCTATTTGTGCTGGCATTTGTTCTTTTTTTAAGTGCTTTTTTTTCTTATTACAATTAGATATATATGCTCGTTCCAGAAAACCTGATGACACTAATAAAAAAGGAAATATTCACCCATAACCTCATTTTCCCCCCGGAGAGCATCACTACCTTCACTTCAGTACACATTTTTCCAGATTCTGTGTGTGTGTGTGTGTGAGTGCACACATGCTTACATACCTATTTTTCAAACTAAGATTATATGATGTCTTCAAGTTTTATAAAATGTTTTTTCACTTAATATATTACAGACATCTTTCAGTGTCAAGCGTATTCTTCAGTAAGTTTAGTGGCTACATAATATTCCATTATTTAATTATCCACACTCATTTAACTAATTTCCTATTGCTGAGCACTTAGGTTACCTACAAATCTTTACAGTTATAAAGCATGCTTCACTGTGCATTCTTATAATTAAATCTCCACATATATCTGTAATTATTTCCTTCAGCTTACCTTCTAAAACAGAAGGGCTGGGTCAAAAAAAAATTAAGACACAGAGAACTGCCTAAGTTCTATCTATTAAAGTCTCACCAAAAATGTATGAATTAGGCCCTGTTTCTAGAGACAAGCTTTCATCAAGTTTACCAACGTGCTTTAGGATCTAAAACAATCACCAATTAAACACGAGATCATGGAAGACAAAATGAATTCATCAGCTGGGTGGCAGCCCGAGGACAATCCACAGCCACTATACTGACAGTGAAAGAAGAAAATGGGAGAGAGAAACACACACATAAGTCTACACTTTCAATCAATTATTTGCAACTTGCTATGCATTTTTCCTACAAGAAAAAAAAATGGCCTTAAATGGTAGTTTGGGTTACAAGCTAGTCTAAAAAAACCCAGTTAAGCAGTAATGTAGTAATTTAATTATAGTTCTATTGATTTTAGTCAGAGTCCTGGCTGAGTGATCTGGAAAGGGAAGAATAAAATTTCTTCCTCTTTCCTGACTTCAGAAGCCAACCAATGAATATATGAATAAAGGAAAAATAGAAAGTTTCCTGTTTCATAATGCTAACCCTGACACTAAAACCTACCACGGTAAAAAAAAAACAACCCACTTCAGACCAATTCCATTTTGCATACCTCTAAATATTAAAATGCCGGTAAATCAGATCTATTCAAAGAGTAATCTACTAAATCCCAGTGGTATTTATTTCAGTTATGCAAAGATGGTTCAATATTCAGTTATCAATATATTTATTACATCATCATGTCCAAGGAGAAACGCTCTCCTTATCAAAATGTCATTTTGTACCTAAAAAAGGCACTTATTATAATGCAATATCCATTCCTGATTAACATTTAGTAAATTAAGAATAGAATTCTATGTACTTTAGAAAAAAATGAAAACACTGAAGGAATTTCTTCTAATATGTCAGGTAAAGACAATTTTAAAAGTTAAATTCTTTCAGGGACTTCCCTGGCGGCACAGTGGTTAAGAATCCACCTGTCAATGCAGGAGACACGGGTTCGATCCCTGGTCCAGGAAGATCCCACATGCCATGGAGCAACTAAGTCCATGCACCACAACTACTGAGCCCACATGCTGCAACTACTGAAGCCCACGCGCCTAGAGCCCAAGCTCTGCAACAAGAGAAGCCAGCTCGCTGAGAAGCCTGTGCATTGCAGCAAAGAATGGCCCCCTCTCTCCGCAACTGGAGAAAGCCCGCAGGTAGCAATAAACACCCAACACAGTCATAAATAAATAAATTTATTTTTTTTTTAAAGTTAAGCTCTTTCAAACTGTTTTTAATAAATAGGGAATATATACCTTTTAAAAATATATTTATTTATTTATTTGGCTGCATCAGGTCTTAGTTGAAGCACGCAGAATCTCCACTGCTGCACGTGAGACCTTTGTTGTGGCATGTGGGATCTAGTTCCCTGACCAGGGATGGAACCTGAGCCCTTTACATTGGGAGCGCCGAGTCTTAGCCACTGGACCACCAGGGAAGTCCCAAGTTCTTTCAAACTTTTTTTTTTTGGTTAATAAATTTATTTATTTATTTATTTATTTATTTATTTATTGGCTGCATTGGGTCTTCATAGCTGCGACGAGCGGGGGCTACTCTTCGTTGCAGTGCCTGGGCTTCTCACTGCGGAGGCTTCTCTTGTTGTGGAGCACTGGCTTCTAGGCATGTGGGCTTCAGTAGTTGTGGCTTGCAGGCTCTAGAGCACAGACTCAGTAGTTGTGGCTCACGGGCTTAGCTGCTCCACGGCATGTGGGATCTTCCCAGCCCAGGGACTGAATCCGTGTCCCCTGCATTGGCAGGCGGATTCTTAACCACTGCGCCACCAGGGAAGTCCCCAAACTTTTAAGGAAAGATAATTTCCATGCTATGTACTGCTGTGTATCTTTTCTATACAGAATGCATCTTTTTTGATTATTCTTTTTTAATGATTCAGAATGTATGCTTCCTATTATGAATACTTGTGGTTAAAAAACTTAAAACTTACTTGAACATATATTTCTCTACCTACAATCAGAAGATTGAAATGGTATCTACTGGCTCCCTCCATTCAAGATGGAAAATCAACGAACTTATTTCCTCCAACTCATTCCTCTCTTTCCTTTTGCTTTTGATAATCTCTACTTAGGTAAGCCTCTCTGCAAGAATTACTAAAGACATTTTCATGGTTTTATGATCTCACAACAACTATTTAGACCTAAGTCTATACAGTAATAGTTTAGAAGCTCAACATGACTACGTTTATATCACGATCTACCCATCTTCAGCTCTCCATTGAAATGCTGAACAATGAGAAGTGTTTCTGTGATGGATACAGGAGTGCTATGCATCTCTAATGCTGACATACATCCAGCAGACACTCTCAGAGTTGTAAACACAAAACAAAAAAAAGCTTTGCCTTGTTTTCATATTTTCTTGGCTATTTCAGTAAAGAATGGGAGCTAGCACTCTGTGTTCAAATACACATTCTGCCCTCAACTCTCTACAATTATTATGCGTTGTATGACCGCGACAAAAATTCCTAGTTAGTGATTAATTTCACTTTACAAACAGGACAAGTAGGGGGGGAAGGAAGCCAAGGGCAACTTACTAAGCTACTAACAGCAAATAATAAAACCTGCAATTTTAATATTCTCAAGTCATTATACTATATGCATCCTGCATTTCTCTTAAGTCATTAGTTAAAACCTGACGCACAGGAAAACATTATTAAGAGAACACCAAAATTTCAAAACAAGACCCTGGGTGTCACCAAGTTATCTAGAAGTGCTTCACATTGTGCACTAGCCCTACTGTCAAAAGAGAAAATAACAGCATTTGGAAATTATCACAACTCCGTCAATGATACAAACAAAGTACCTATCAAAGACACACCAAAATGGAAGATGTTTCATTTCATGCAGATGAAATGAAAGCAGAGCAGTAAACATGTAAAGTTTAAATGTAACTTTCTTTCCCTGACATAAACTAACAGGGAGCAGGGCCCTCTCCAAATCTCACGGAATTGGACCACTTCACTTAAAAGTAGGCACTGGAGAGTTAGGAGTTAACAGAAGACTAGCTGAACATAAATGCATTTCCTAACAGCCCAGCTAGATCCAGACAGACCAAGTGACAACTAGGGGCTAATTCAACGGGAATGCATGCTCCCCTGCATTCATCTTACTACGGTGTATCCAGAAAATGCTGAATTACAAATTAAAACAAGAAATTCAGCTTCAGTTTGTTTGGTAAAACACCATCAACTAGGAGGCAATATTCTGTCATGAATGTAAACATGAAATAAATTTACAGGTAAATTTACCAACACAGTTCATAACTCTATACACAGTTGCCAAAAACCTAGAAACAACCCAAATGTCCAACAACGGCTAAATGGATAAACCAATTACTGATATATGCAGTAACATGGATAAGCTTTAAAATAATTACACTGAGTGAAAGAACCAAAAAAAAAAAAAAAAAAGGAGTACATACTATATCATTCCATTTATGTAAAATTTTAGCCATACACATTAATAAGTCTGTTAAGTGAGCCAATCAAAAAACTAATTAAAACAGGGTTGTTTTAACCTTAACATTGCCCCAGCATAGTTACTTTAACACAAATATGCTTCATTCTGGGCCCTCTCTAAGAGAAAAATAATTTTTTTGAATTCTCAATACCAGAGAGTATGGTCCTCTGTAGATTAAGAGAAAAGTATTTTTTTTTAAGAAAAGTATTTTTTAATATTAAAAATTCAACATCCTGAAATCTAATATGTATAGCATACCTCATGTGGGGCATAAATGTGTGTTTTAAGACTAACATTTTTCAAAATTTCTAACACTGTTTTAAATGTAAGAGTTTTACTAGCCAAGATATTATATCTGTTCAATTTTCAAAAGTCAACCATACAGCTATTCTTCTGCCAAAAGTAGTTCAGGCAATCAACCCCCTGTTGAACTCAATAAACCTTGTAAGTAAACTTAACAAGAGTGTCCAACAACAGAAATAAATGCAAATAAAATGATTCTGAAAATTCTGAAAGACAACTGAGTGTATTTCTCACCCCAAGAGAAAATATATAACAAATACATAAGAAAACTGGTATAAAACGGTCCTGATAGATAGAAAAATTCTACTGAAAGATAGAGAAAAAAATTTAAACTCAGATTCTAGTGGGAGAAAAACAAACCTCCAAATGGTAAAACTGTTCCACTGTCATCCTGTCTTTATATGTAATCATTTCCTTTAGAAAACATAAAAGATTTACTGTCTCTAGTACTGATTTGGCACTTACTGCCAACTACCTCAACACTGTTTTGTTTTCCTATCCTCCCGACAAAGTACATAAATATAAAAGTTTATCATCTGATTGACTACTGATATTGAGAAACACATATTTCACCAATCACAGAAAATCCTACTTTCTCCAAAATTAGGCAAAAGGCACTTTCATGCAGCACCTTCTTTTCCTCTTCATCCTAAAACCTAGATGACACAAGTTCAGTCTCTAAATAGTTTACATCATGAACTACTGTAACAAGAAGATAATCAGTGGGGAGTATTTCAACAGAATTTGCTTGAGCTTCCTGAGTGACAATCAGACTTCAAAAAAAGATGTTATTTTGTCTGCTCACCGGTTGTACTTCTGTTCCAGGGAAGTTCCACCATAAGTTCTAAATAATTTCTAGTCAGAGCATATTCTGGCATTGACTGAGGCATTTTTTTGAGCCTGTGGGGAAAGAATACATAGAAACCTGTTCAAGAATACAGAAAAACAAAAAAACCAAGTGTATCTTCCCTTCTTGGTCAGATACATCACGCATTTTTGGCTAAACAAATCTGAAAAAGTTTTTAAAAATCTAATTAATAAAATGATTATTTTGTTTTAAACAGGTACTTGCAAACTGGTGGGGAACAGTGTATCTGATTCTATCCTTGAAATATGGCATTATCAGTAGCAGTATCTCACAGGGAGAGTCTCCAGTCACACTTACCCACTGATTTACTTAAGCACCTAATCACGCACAGTACAATAATTACAGATTGTTCTGTATCAGAAATGCAGTCAGCTGCCTCCATAAAATAATTTAATTAAAAATGCTGCCTCCATAAAATATGCAGTGCTTAATAAAGTGTCCTGCACACAACAGACGTTCTGCATTTATTAACTAACGTCATAGTCAATATAAAACATGCCTCAACAACATTTACTTATGTTTTTAACTGTGGACCTCAGAAGTCAAATCTTCAGTTACTCAGCATTGTTAGGTTGATTACAATTCACTCATAAAAGAAAATGCAGTACAGTTACACGTTATAAGTATGGAAAGGAAAAACTGGCTTTCAGTTTCACCCTGAGCTTATTCAGAAAATGTAATCAACCCGTGGACCCTATCCCATCATCAAGGTTACCCTGTACTTTATCTTGTAAAAAGAGAAAGTGACAGTCCCTGCCCTCTAGAGTTTATAATCTAAGGAAGAAAACAGTGACGTGTGAAGAACACAACTACTGAATAAACATTATTTCTAAGTAAAGTATGGTCTTAAGACTGAAAAGGCAGCTGTGACAGTGATGGTGTTTGACAGCACACAGTAGGTCGAAGAGTTGTACCACTGATACTCAGCATTTGAGAAAAAGATTAGGGAAAGTGCTGTTGACTCTGGAGTATTAACGTTTTAAGAATCAGATTCTGGTGGAGGAATGAAGAGGAAAAAGCTCTCCACAGATCACAGCTACAACCTGAGAATGAGGAAAGCCATAAAGATAAGAGATACAAGAGATTAGAGTTGACAATGGAAAGGTAAGATGAACAGAGTGGTCTGTGACTGTACTAAATATAAGAAAGGAGAAAGATCAAAGACTATGAAACAAATGACCCAGCTTTGTAACGCAAAGTAGTAGATTCACTTCCACGAGCAATAATTGTTTTGTTTTGTTTTTTTTTTAAGACTCCGAGCTTCCAGTGCAGGGGGCACAGGTTTGATCCCTGGTCAGGGAACTAATATCCCACATGATTTGCGGTGCAGCCAAAAATATTTTTTTTTATAAGAAGAGATCCATCAGGGCATCTGGAAGTTGCTTCTCATGCCCAAAGCAAAGGGATTACGGAGGCACAGGGAGAAATAAGGGTGGGGGAAATGTGGGGCAAGGTTACAAAGGGCCAGGCTTGGGGGTCTGGGTGTCATTCAAACAGAAGCCATTGAAAGTGTTAAAAATCAAAGACACACATCATCAGATTCTTTTTACAGAGAGATCAGCCTGGAAGCCATAATGAAGAAGGACTCCTGGGATGGTGGTCCCAGCGCTGGCCGGGCAGGTGCCACGACACTGGGACTCAGGAAGGGCTTCTAAAAAGGGTTCAGTCTCCCGGGGGCCCACCAAGGAATGAATGGCGTTTAACCAGCTGCTCTGGACGGGTGCGCAGGAGTTTGATCAATACGGCGTGTGTACGAATCCTCAATCTAAACCACACGGGTCGTTTCCTTTCTGAAAAGGAGACGTTCTGTGAGCGTGTACAGGCCCACTCAATGAGCAACAACTCTTAACGTTAATAAGCAAAATGAAAACATGAATGAATGAACGGCTTCTACAATTTACCTCTTTAACTCTTTGACGCAGACTCTGTGGGCCTGCTCCGGCATACTGGATGTCCGTATCTTCTTCTCTAGCATGACGATGTCGTCGTTGTCTTCATCCTCATCCTCATCTTCTACCGTGCCTGGGATGTGTGCGAGCCTCCTAATAGGGCGTATCGCTATAATCTAAAGCATAAAGTAGAAGAGTAAAACTGCATGTCAAAAGAAACAAGAAGCATCTTCACGGCTAGAATCGAAATCTTTAGGAACTAAAGTTCGGGATGGCAAGCAGGAGGCACGAGCACATGTGCAGGGAGCAGGATTTGAAAAGCAGACCAGGACAAGGTGCACACGATTCCTCCACACACGTGAACACGACCAGCACGAGGGGAAAAAAAATTCAAGGAACTGGCTACTAGAAATAACTACAACATCTAAGAATCGTGGGGGTTTTTTTGAGCAACTACTGCAGTCACTATTTTCTTGATACACTGATGACTACTTACCATTTGGCAACTGAATAAATGTTGTTTTTCTCCCTGCACTACAAAGTTTCCAACATCTTCAATCATTCCACCACTGCCTCTATTCCCTTTGTCTTCAACATATAGAAAAGTCTCCCTCCTTTCAAAATAAACTTTATCTTACTTATGGTCCCTTCCCCTTAACTGTACATTATTTACTTCCCTTGTGATGTTCTGCTTTTCCAATTAGAGGCTATAACCACCACTTCCCCTTCCTTACCAATTACTTAGTAATCTGAACTTTGTACTTTGGCTTTTGTCTCTATCGTGCTGAAATTGCTCTTTGAAATCCAACAACAGTCTCCTCTGCCAAGTCAAATGGTCTTATATAAGTTCTCTTTCTCCATGACTATCGTATTTTAAAACGACCTGCTCTTGTGCTTGCTTCGGCAGCACATATACTAAAACGACCTGCTCTTCTGAAATTCTCAACTCATTAATATCACGAATCACCTCTAGCCATTACTGGAGCAAAATGGTATACTGGTATTTAATTTAAAAGCCTCAGAATTTATTCTTTTAACCGATAAAATTACCTATTTATTACATTCAAATATATAAAGCTAAAGACCTAAAACAGTAAAAAAAAAAAAAAGTAATTTTATAAAAACAGAAATATTAAATATATATTTTTATTCTTACATAAATCATTAGCAGACAAAATTAATAAAATATTTTAAAGTATGAAAAAATAAAAATAAAATATTTTTAAGTGAGCTTTTAAAAAGCACATCAATTATTTCATTGCTCAGGCAAAAGTACTCTTTTACACAATTTTTCCCCAGCTGCTAAAAGAACATTTTTGAACTCAGGGGAATAGGCAAGGAGACTGTATTAGGCAAACTCCAAATATTATCCTCTGACTCCTACATTTTCAAGTAACTGTTGCTTGTTTGATAACCTTGAACAACTTCTTTTTAAGCAATGGTAATATTAGTGGCTAGCAAGCTGTAAGTTTTCTGTGTCTCCCAATGCAGAGTATGCGTTGGCTTGTCTTTCAGCTCAAAATAAATGAGTTAATGATCTGACCTCAAGGCAGAAATAATTCAGATTTCTAGTGTTTGCTTTCAACCGCAGGGTGTCCTAGAATACCAACCACGAGATAAGCTACCCCCATCTCTCTCATTCTTGGCCCACTTTCCTGCTCCTTCTTTAGTCCCACCAGGGAGGAATCCTTCACGTCTGCTCTTCTGTCTCTACAATGTCCTCTTTGATGGAGGAACGCTGCTGTGCTGATGACCATCCAATATGTAACATTATTCTCAACCTTTCACTTAAACTCCAACAGCCTTCTGGTTCTCCAACAGCTTTCAGAGAACCGTCATTTTCACTCTTGCCCACATCAAATACGTTTTCCTGATCTTAACTCTGCCCACACGTAACAACAGTAAAATCAGCAGCTCAAGTGGTCTTCAGACAGACTACATCATCCACACAAGTGTACACATCAACAGAGACGTGAAGGATTATTTCACAATGGTGTTAAAGTCAAATAAAAAGGGAAAAAATATAACTGCCATCTTCACCTATTAACAGGGCAAAATAAATTATATACGGGTTAAAAAGTTAAATACTTCTTAAAAATCAACAAAAGGAAAACTAAAAGGAAAGTGGATATTATCAAATCCCTAAAGGACAGAGGACTCTACGCCTAGAAGAAAGGAAAAGACTAACAGTCTGTGTAAATGAAAACTGAAACGTTTATATTGATAAGTTAAAACAAAAAAGTCAGCCAAAAAACTTTAAAAAGTAAAACAATTAAATTAAAAAAAAAAACAAATTATGACACAACACACTGACACAGTCCTTTTAGGAAACAATTTGGTGGTATGTTCTTAATAAATACTGTATGCAGTGGAAAAAAGCCACACTCAAAAACACTCATCATGGTTATTTGCTAATTTTTAAAGTACTGAAAACATTACACACTGTTTGACAGAAAGAGAAATGGCTTAGTAAACCATCCCTTTCAATGATTCCCAAAACAAAAACAAAAAAAAATGAGAAAATGTCTACATGCTTAAAAGGAGAAAAAAAAGACCCAGACATGGAGAAGGAGAATTCAAGACTGTATCAGTAACTTGGGTGTAACAGACAATGAATTTGTTTCCTCTTTGCTCCTTTCTTTATTCCCCTATTCTTTTTTTTCTTCAAAGAAAACTGAATCTCACATCACACAAAATCAACTAGGAACCTGAAGAAATGGATTAAAAGAAGCATTTACCCGCTTATCATCTTGCTTGTGTTTTCTGGTCTTCTGAAGCAATTTCAGGCCTTCGATTTGTCTGACAAGCAGTGGTATGGTCATCTTGAACCGTTCCTCCAGACTCACAGCATCTAGAATCTGAAGAAATGTACAGCATCTCACTCTCAGAAACACATGCTCCAAAAACCAGGCAGTCGAGACTCATGACTTAAGTAAAAAAGGCAATTCCCATCAATATTCAGCTACACTTTGGCTAACACAACCAAATTATCAGCAAGGTAATCTGACACAAATACCAGAATCCTAAAAAAGGCAAGAATAAAAATATCTCGAGTATCCATTCAAAGATGAAGCCATATGTATTGCTCCAAGAGCAAGAACAAAACACATTTTATGTCAACTCTTTCTGGGAATTATTCTCTTAAAGCCCAGATGGGTCTACAAATAAGGTCTAAACACACTCGAGGTTCAAAATATTAAATTTTTACATACACAAGTGACTAGGGGCACTTTTAACCAACCTCCACTAATGATTTGTCTGAGTGACTAAAACACCCTTGCTAAGCCCACAGCCAGGTCACTCTCTAACGCCCATGCCTTCTCTGCTTCTACCAGCTGACCCGAATTCTTGTGTTTAAACCTAAACTGTCTGCGTTAGTTACACTTGCTAGTGTAATTGTTAGACTGAAGTATTAAATAAACTGATGAAATAAGGAGGGTTGTTTCCATGAAAACTAACTTTAATGTTCCAGGAAGATTCAATAAAGCAGACTGCTTAAAAATACTACAAAAATAAGTGTGCAAGAAAACTGTTATAGTTTAGAGGAAAGATACACAAATGTAAGAGTCTGCACCCGGATTATTTTTCAAGTGTCTTTAAAACTCATTTCACTTTAAAGAAATAGAAATTGAAAATCATAAAAAATCATAGATAACGCATCATAGGGGTGGTTTACTTAAGAAACATGAAGGATTCTAACAAAGCAGGCCTATACACAAGGGAAAGGTCACAGCTCCACACTTTTAAAAAGCAGTGAGATAAAGCATACACTTAAGTGTAAAAGCATCTTAACTACTTCTGAGTCTCCAGTATCTTACCTGAAAGTCAAAACTTACTCACTATCTAGATCCAAATAAGAAGTGACAAAGCAACATGGCATTCCAGAGTGGGGCACTGTACCTGGAGCTTCTCTTTGTTGCTTGTTCGGATAATTGATGTCAGAATGTCTGGTAAAGCTTCCCTTGGAAGACTGTCTAAAAGACGTCTCAATTTAGCAACTGCAGGGACAGACATATCCAACATTTCAACCAACTACAAGGGAAAAAAAAAGTCTTTTTAATGAAATTTGGCATTATTTGGGAACTTAAAAAATCAAACTGTCATACAGTTTTGATGTTTGGGCCTCACAGAAACTCTGTTTCTGAAAAATCACTGATTATTAGAGTCCAGGCATTTTTACAGGACTCAGAGGAAAAGAGAATTATTTTTAAAATGTCAATCAGAATGAAAAACAAAAATGGCTCACACGTTGATAATACTTATGTTTATAAAAGGCTTTGTAAATTTGTGATTTTATTTTATTTTGAAAAAAAATTTAAATTTATAGAAAAATTGCAATAGTACAAGAAACTCCTTCCCCGAATATCCTTCCACTAAATTCACCAATTGTTAACATTTTGCCACACGTGCTTTCTCTCTCTCCCCCACTCTATACACACACACACACACACACACACACACACACAATTATTGCTGAACATTTTAGAATAAATTGCAGACATCGTGACCCTTGTTCTTAAAAACAAGGGCACTCTTACACAATCAGTGTAATTATCAAATTCTGGAAATTTAACATGGTTGATGCTATTATATTAACCAATCAGTAGCTGAAATACTGTTTTTTCAGAACACTGGATTAACTAGAATCTGAACACTGACTGAATGATTTTTTTTAAAAACAAACTTCCATGGTATAGCCTGGGGTTAAGACAGATTAAACTCAAGGCAACCTTTCAGTAACTGTGACAGTCACTAGGGCTGTTGACAAAGCTCCCCTTTCCTTTTTGACACATGGTAGGGCTGTTCTTTCTCACCTTTGAATACAGATGAACACGGCTATGGGTCCTGCCTTGAACCATGAAACATGAGGGGGAGTGATAGTTCCTTCCGGGCAGAAGCATTACAAGCCATTGAGAGATTTGCCACATTTCCTTTTCCTTCCTCAGCAATAATGGAAGCGTGTTTTGAAATGAATCTCCAACCCACTTGGGTCCCTAGGTGACTCTAACTGGTAGACCACACCCACTAGTTTTGAGCATAAAGTGTGAATAAGAAATACACCTTTGTCATGTCATATGACTGAGATTTTGGAGTACTTAAGACAGCAACTTACTTAACACTACACTGACTAAAACTCACAGATGATGTACCAAATCCTCAAAGAGTCACTCTAATGAGATTTCATATGCCAGGAATAATCAGATCTCTCTCAAAGCACTGTAACTTTGGAACCTATCTGTCACCTGCCTAGAGTCAAAAGAATTAAAGCATAACTATGATGAAGCTGTCCAGGTGAGAGAAGCAGGTAATAAAATTTGAAAACTTTTCCTCCTAGGAATTTATTCTAAGAAAATAAAGCAGTTAAAATTCATTCTCCAAGTACTTATTGAGTACAAACTATTTGTCAGACACAGCACAGTGCGTTTAAGATGGCTAAAGCAGGGCTGGATTCGGGTTTGGCAGGGGAAATGGACCTATAAGACACACTTCAATACAACGTGATAAGCATTATATTAAAAGGGATGTTTAAGCACCCGTGGACACACACGCAAAGGAGCACTAACAGCCCACAGGAGTCGGGAAAGCGTAAAGCCTATCTGAGAATTCAGAGGAGGAGGAGCACTCTTAGCAGAGAGGACAAAAGGAAAATCACAGAGACATGAAATAACAAGATGTGAAGCTCTCGGACGCACAGTGTGGCTAGAGCTCTGGGTATAAATGGAAGTAACAAGAGTTGCAAAGGGCAACTGTTATAACGAGAAATGTGAACTTTACCTTAGAGCCGTTAAAGTCTTCTACTCAGGGAAGAGGCATACCCAAAGCTTACTTAGAAAGGTTTAGTGAATAGGTGGGTGAGAAAGAGAAGCAGCTAGAAGGGGATCAGCTACGAAGCTCCTGAAGAAGTCTACTGCTGAGCGCTGTAGAATAAGATGTACAGGGGATGGTAGAAAAGCATTAACTGGAAACAGCCCAAATGTCTAAGAAGAGAAATGATAAAATGATGATGTTCCAACTCAGTGGAATTCATAGAAGTACTTAATGTGAAACTTAGATATGGATAAGAAAACAAAACGTGAGACTGAGTAGGAACCAAGACCAAAAGACATGCAAAAATTAAACTGGATGCATGATGTCAGTAAATTACGGTGATGTTTCTCTCTAAAAATCCCTTTAATGTCATTACAAAATCTTTACATGTTTAAAATTTTTTGGTTCATTCAAAGTGGGGAGAAGTAAAGAACAAGAGAAAGAAGCTGTGTCCAACAGAAGAACAGAGACTCAGAGAGGATTACTCAGGAAAAGGAAGAGAAATCCTACTTTCCCCTCTATCCTTCTTCATTCCTAAACATCATATTTACTTACGCCGGTTCTCAAACTAAAGTTTCTTTTTTCGAGTAGGTTCTTCCTTTCAGCCCCCACAGGCAGCTGTAGTTCCAAATTTTCTATTTTTTCTACTGCTGTTCACCACACTAGCAACGCGTTGCTTGAAATGCCACATCAAGTACAAATACCGTAGGCTATGAACACCTGCCCTATGCACTTTTCAACAGTCAGTGGTGTTTATGATCAAGGCCTTTAGACACTGCCTGACCCACAAAGATCCAGTTTAGCCACTGGATTATGTCAACAGAAAGTACAAGACTACATGTTGTAATACATTTCAGTAAGATCTGAAACAAATGGGGTAGGCGAGGAGCTCTTTGTTCAATCTAGAATTAAGAAAAAAACTCAAACCTAGAATTAAAGAGTCCAATATTTAATGCATGCCTAATGTGTGCTTCCCTCTCAGAATTCTAGAGAATCAGCCATACTTGAAACCATGGGCTCAATCTTCCGTAGCAGTCACAGTGTGATCCTGACTTCTAAACCAATACAGCATAGAATTTGATGCCCAGATATTCTAGTGACAAATTGCTTCCGTTCAGTATTTTAACGTTTAACATTATTTAGGTTTAATAACCACCTGGTTTGGAGATACCGGAAGTTATAAGGAAAGCTCTAGAAATACTCTTTGGAAAATTTTTAGAAAGGGTTGGCTAGTACCTCCTAGAATGATGTAGGTACAATCCCAGACAAAAGCAATCTGAAATCAATATATTATAATATATTGTTAAATCATTTAAACATATACTGCTCCAAAACTCCACCACTCAACAAATTCATCACATCTTAGGGCAACGAAGAAACTGAAGAGGTTTTTAAGGAAAAACTAAAAGCAACTCACTTGCACCGCATATTTGTAAAACTGTTCCGACAGTTCTCCTAGCTCCTCCCGAGTCTTACAGGTGTTGGGAAACTCCTCCAGCCGGTCCAACTGTTCCACCTCGGCAACAGGATATGGCTTCTCTTTTATGACCTGTATGATCTGGAAGCGGCACAAGCCTGTAATCAGCAAAGTATAGTGCGGCTTGGGCCAGTTACTACCCACAACCTGGACCGCCAGTGCAGCTGTCCCAATCCTGAAAAACACACAGAACATCAGTATCACGTGAGTATTACATGCTCAATATGGTAGAACAGAAACTCACCTCAAAAGGGTTGCCTTTTCTGAGAAATTCATTAGAAAACGAAGACCGTCTGAAGTGCAAATGAATTATTTCTCTACTTAATTTAGCATCCGGTACACAGTCTGTTAAGTCCCTACCATCTGCTATGGGGCCATCTCATTCTAATTAGCCATTTAAGAATTAGGTAGAAATTCCTAAGCGTTTGGATTATTTAAGCACAAAAACGTAAGAGCAAAAGCAGTTGAGATTTCTATAGCTTAAATTAATTTTGCCAGCTCGGAATGAGGCAATCTTACACCAGAATATATATTAGCGTTTAAAACAGATTTAAATATAAACAGCATGATGTAAACCAATCTAAGAAATCCGATACCAGTTTTGCTGTGAACACCAAGCCAGGTTTTTCAGACAATCAATCCATAAAACTGCCATCAAATCTGGGAATTAACATGTATGCCCTTGAATTCTGAATTTCTAAATGTGGGGCTAAATATCAGAGATCATCCTTTCATGGCCTGAGGAGAGTTAGTCAAAGACCTACATCTCAGGAAGGTGTAAAACACTAGTTGGAAAAGTTATACTTTATTTAAGCATTAGCTCCTTATCATGCAATTCTGACCAAGTCACATATAAACTAATCCACAGAAAAGAAGTCTCATCCAAACTAAGCTGAAGTGATACAAAAGAGAAGGATCAACGTTCAGAGGACACTTCCAGATCCCAAGCTATAATTATATTTTCTCCCTGCAGCCACAGGAAAGATTGTAATTTCAGAAAAGAAACTAAAATCGAAGTGACCAGGGTTCTCAACACCCTGGGACAACAGTGACCCTGGAGTACTGCGCTTGCCCATCTCAAACATACTGATGTGGTAGACAGCATGTGCATATTTTAGTGAGTCTGCTCACTTCTATATGCAGGTAATCCTTGATCACTTCCTCCTGAATGATTCGGCCTGCAGATAATCTGCAACCTTCGGCTTCCCACCACCACTCAGTTTGTTCTGAGCTATGCAGATATTTCCTTACCACCCTTCCAGGCATACTACGTGGATAGGGGATAAAACGTGATTAAACAATAACTTAAACCAAAAAATTAGGAAGATAATTTGGTGGGGAGAAAAAGCATCATGTATTTGAAAAATCTGAAATGATTCGGCAATTATCTATTGTTTTGAGTTCTTTGTGTTGTATCTGCTTTTCTTCAGTCACTAATCAAACAGTAGGTTCTATCTCCCATTCCCCGAAAACCAACCCTGAATGCCTGAGAGCTGGCCATACCTAAACTGATTAGACCAGTGCAGGCTATGGTTTACTGCAGATGACAACCAGCAGGGCTTACACAACACAGAAAGTTCTATATACAAGAAACAGCAACCACCAAGAAGCCAGATTCCTGGCCTAAGGGGTTTACAAACTAGAAGCCAAAGAGAAACCAGAAAGAGCTGAAACAAATTCAAACCTCCAGATTAGGAACTAAATTTAATTACTTGGCCTACGTCATCGATTAAAGGTGAGACTAAAAATGAGTTTTCTTACAAAGCAAATAAAATGGTCTTCCTAACTGTGAAAGGAAGATGCTCCAAACTGAAAAGAGATTAGGTTGGATTTATATTATGATTTTCCTTCTAATAAGAAAAATATTTATAAAGATTTTAAATATGTTAATTATTTCTTACTTTAAATCACTTTGTTGACAATGTACCTAAAAAAAAAACAGGGTACATAAAAAGAATGTACCCTTTTTAAAGAAAAAGCATGATGTGTGAAAATAATTAGATGGCTAGAAACAGTCTACCTGGTGAAAGGCACTTGGGGTAAAAGCTCTTGGAAAAAGGACGACGTTTAATGCTATTTTAGACAAGTTATATTACATGTTGGGCTCTAGGTTTTACATATACAAAATAGGTATTAAGTAAACAAAATAGTCAATTAATCTAATACTTTCCTTCTAACTATGATCCATATGACACGTAGGCTTTATATCAACTTAGTCATCTTTCTAAATGCTCTAGGTCTTCTACTACTATGTGCCTTATTCGGCATGACCAAAAGCAATATTCTGATTTCGCAACAGATGTGCATTTATCAGTATCCAAATGTGTAGTGTTCTTTCCCTTTAGGTAGTAGCTCTGTAAATCTACACCTTAATTACTGTGGTATTTTACAGTTCAAGGAATTTCTGAAATTCCTAAAAACTACTTTCAGAGTTGTAAGATACGATTTTAACCCAAACAAAGTCTGACAACAATGGGTAAGATCTGTGTAATTTGGAAAGTAACTTCGATAATAATAAGTTTTTGAGAACAATCAACTACAGTGGAGGGAAAATCTAAAAGCAGCACTACTGCAGAAAGCAGTTTTCGGAGACAGCTGTGGTCTATTTGTCAATCACTTGCGTTTTTCTTTTCTTTCGTTCTTTTTTTCTTTACTTTCATTCTTTTTTTCTTTACTTTAAAGCCCTTCATTTTTCTTCAAATCCTCAAGCTTCCAAATCTTTTTTGTAATAATGCTACTTCAGTCCTGCCCATGTTAAAAGAAAGAATATGGGGTCTTCCTGCTCCTTCCCCCAACCTCCATTCGTGAAATCTACGCTTAAAACTACCCATTTGGGCAATGATAATACTATTAACATACACGGTTATTGCTCTGCAGTTTACAAAAGGCTTTCATAGGTATTATTTCATCACACACCACCTTTTACCTCTGTGAAAAAGGTAGCACTATTTATTATAAATGAGTAACTGAGATTCAAAAAGGGTAAACAGGTTAGTTATCCAGGATTAGAAGGATCTTAAACAGCTATAGGGGAGTTGAATTAGGTTCTATGACAAATTTTACTCTTTTCCCACCACAATGGACAATATGAATTTGTACTTATAAAAAGTATAAAAATAAACACTATTAGCATAGCTTCTAAATAGCTGAGATGCTGCAAACCACAGCTATCATTGAATATATTTAATGCTTACATCTTAACACTTAAGGAAGAAACTACCAAAGCTCCGGAAACAAATTACATGCTTCTAGGAAAGAATTACTGAAACATCTTTTTAGTTTTGACTTGGTATCACCCTACTTACCTTCCTGAATATCTGATGATTTAAGCAAATTGTGTCATCATTATTAATAAAGATTTAGAAACAAGGAAAGAGTCTATCAGGATAGCCCCAAGTTGTAGAACAGAAAAGGCTTCTGCGGCTATAGTATTTTTGATTTTCACTGTTTTCTTGAAAGCTCATTTCTGAATTTAAGAAACGCCACTTGTGGACAGACCTTCCTTAAAAAGAGTAAGTGGAGATACAGAAAAATCTAAGTAGAGCTATTCATTACATACTTGCTAATATAAAAGAGTAAATGTTAAAATCTTACTATTATCAGGTTTATTAAATGTTTAAGAGTGCTAATAGATGCAAATCAGGGTAACACATGCATAAAGACGACCAATTATGAAACTGCGTATATGCTCTATATTCATTTTTTGATCAGACAAATGCCAATGAAACTAACTTGGGGTCCTAGAGATGAGGTATCCAAAAAATGAAGAGGGACTGAGTAACCAGTACTGTGAGGAAATGAAGGCAGGCACCCCGAAGAATAAAAAGCTGGGAGAGGACGGCAGGGCCATCTTGAAATGCATGAAAGGACAGTGCACAGGGAATGCTAAATTAATATCCATTTTCACTAAGAAAACAATGGGCCACTGAGGAGCCACTAAAAGACAGTTCAGTGAAGCAGGGTGGCCTGAGGTGGCATGGGAACCAAATTCTACACTGTGGGGATAATCCAAAGCTCTTCCTGTGTCAGGCAACACGCCTGCACCCTGACTGCAGATAGGGACTGTGCTGTTCAAAATGGTAAAGGAAGTGGTTCAGGTGAGTCAATATCTGGCCCTGCCACTTTGTATGACAAGGAACCCTGGGGCACAAGTTAATTCTGCTTCTCCTTGAAGACTGAGGCATTGTCACCTGGATGGTCTAAAGGAAACAAGGGGCAGGAGCAGAGCCCTTGCTGTCCCTCTGGGGTCCCACTACCACCTGGAAAAGCAGGTAACTGGGGAAGCACAGATATGTGTACTGAAACAGAATAACGTTATAGAGAATGTAATACTTATTCTTTTACAGCTCTTTTAGGGAATTCCCTGGTGGTCCATCGGTTAAGACTCTGCACTTCCACTGCAGGGAGCATGGGCCAAAATAAAATAAAATGGTTACTTTAAAAAAAAAAAGGCCTTTTAATTTTTTAAAGTAAGAGCATTTAAAGGTCGTGTTGGAGAAAAAAAGAGATTAGAACCTAACACTAAGGAATTGCAGTACAATCTGTCTACAGAGACTTTTCAAGTAGCAAATAATATTTCTAGGATTACGAGATAGTCCGGTGGGTCCTTACAATGCTGAAATTCTATGAAGAATTTTTAATGTATGTTTTCTAACTTAAATGATTAAACTGTAACATTGCTATTCATTCAAAACAAAGGCAGCAATATGAACAGCAAGGACAAGACTACCCATCATTTGAATATTAGTGATTACTTCCAAGCAGAGGAATACAGTTGTCATTTTGGAGGAATTTACATAAAAGAAATGAAAAATCCTCCAAAATCTTGCCAGAATCATACCAACAGTCACTCAAATCCGAAACATGAAAGTCTACTTTCAAAATTCACAGTGTACCCAGGGGCAATCAGTAGAAATAGAACATCTCATCATAAGCACTCTTGCCTTAAGCAACTAAGTGCTTGTGCACAGAAAGCAAAAAATTACGGGGAAATAAAGAGGCTTAAGGAGTGGGGTCATATGTAGCAAAACCAGAATCCAACACAATTTATCACAGTTTATTAAAACTTCAAAAGTATCCAATTTCACTCAAGCAATAAGCAAAGCAGATCAGATGGGAACCAAAATGTTTTCCATGATTGAGAAAAGAGAGGCTTTATTACGATGTGGACCAACAATGGACCACTATGGGTTTGGTTTTGTTTCGTTTCGTTTCAGGAGGTGAGGGGAGGGGTACCAAATTTCCTTTGAGAATCTGAACAGAGCTATGGACTCGCCTTTTAAAAAAATGTAAATAATCACAAGATTTCGGACAAAATGAGACATTTCTAACACTCCTGAAATCCATTCAGAGTCAGGCATACATAATTTTAAAAAAAGATAACTACAGGTGAACAAGGGAGGGGCTGTAAGTTGAAAAATACCTCAAGAAGAGTTAAGGAGAGGAGGCAGGGGCTTGGGAGGCTTGAAGATAATGGCATTTGTTGAGAGCATACTACAAACCAGCACTGTCCAGTAGAAAAATAACATGCACCACATATGTAATTTCAGTAGCCACATTAGAAAGTAAGAAGAAACAGGTGAAATGCTATTTTATTTAATCCCAAATATCCAAAATATTACCATTCCAACATCTAATCTATATAAAATTTATTAATCAACAAAGCAGTTTTCATACTAAATTTTCAAAATCTAGCTGTGTAGTATACACTTCTAGCACATTTAGGGTGACCAACCACCTTGGCCTGTCTGGAACTAAGGGGTTTCCTGGGACACAGGGCTTTCAGGGCTAAAACTAGGACGGTCCCTGGCAAGCGGGGACAACTGGTCACTCTAACAGTACCTCAATTTGGACAAGCCACATTTCAAGTGCTCCGTAGCCAGTGGCTACAGTACTGGACAGTGCAACCATTTATTCAGCCTTGCACAAAACAGACCACATACGTGTGATTTCACTTCCTCTTCATAACACACCTAAGAGACGTATGCGGTTAGCTGCCAAATTACAGGTGAAGAAAGAAATAAGCACAAGTTCAATCTGTCACCCAAAGTCACACAACTAGGGCCATGGTGTAGGGGGATCTAATTGTAAGCCTGGGGCCTAAGATGTGTTACATGATCAAAGGAGAGATGAGAAGACAGGCAAGTTCTAGAAAGTGAGACAAGGAAAGCCGTGAGGGGAAGAGAGAAGGCAGGGGAAGGCAGGGAGTGAGAAGGAAAGGCACCCCCGCGTTACTAAAGAAATGGTGCAATTTAGGATGGGACGGGAAAAGAGAAAACGTGAAGCAGCAAGTATCTCAGTTAAGAGGACAGAAGAGGTGGGAAGGAAGGAAAACAAGCAAGAAGGGTGTGGGGGAAGGGAAGCGAGGAAGGAAAAGAAAGAGGAGGGTCTGGAAGGTGCGGAGCACCGGCCGAGGAGTCTCAAGACCCGGGGCTGGGGAAGGGAAATTCACATCAGGTGGTGAGCAGCCCACTGTGCCGTGTCCACGACTCCGGGAGTCGTCCCACGTAACGGTGCCCAGGCACTCGTCTGTGCCCCCCGTCCGGCACGCGAGCCGTCCGAAGAGGCGGAGCCCCGCCGCGGGGACCCCCGCGTCCCTCGCCCCGAGGCCGGGCCGGCTCCCGGGAGCAGGCCGCGCCGCCGCCCGGCCGCCCGGCCTACCTGTGCAGCGGCGGCAGGTCCTGCGCGTCGCTGGCCGGGTCGGGCGTGTTGGGGATGACGCCCAGGATGGTGCTCTGCAGCGACGTGCCCTTGAGCAGCCGGCTGCGCACCAGCTGCAGGTTGCGGGCCGAGTCCACGCTGGTGCGCATGGTGGAGCCGGGCAGCAGCACGCCCTCGTGCGTGAGCAGCAGCGGAAGGCGGCTGGGGATCTGGATGGGGCTCACGGACGACATGGCGACGGCCCTCCGCGCCCGGAGCGTCCCCCGGAGCCCGACGCCCGGCTCCGCGCGGCCTACGCGGCGGCGACGACCGAGGCTCAGGCCCCGGCGCGCCGCCGCTTCCGGCCCCGCGCTCCCGCCCGCCGCTGGGCTCCGCCGCCGCCGCGCGCCGTACACCCGCGAAGAGAGGCGCACGCCGCCCACCGGGGCGACTCCGGCCTCCCGGCCCGCTCCTCCGCTGTCTCTCCAGGCTCGCTCAGAGCTGAGCTGTGTGCGCATTGTGTCCGCTTGGAATGTTTGCTCCTTTCTATTGGAATTGATTTCAGATGTACAAAAACAGGGTAGGGAGGTTCGACGCACCTTTCACCCAGCTTCCCCTGTAAATCAGCACAGAAGCGATGTACCTTAGTGATACATGATGGTGAAAGGTTTCACCAGCGATGATTTTGACAGTGATTGTTTGGTGAAGGTAGTATTTGCTAGGTTCCTCCCTTTTAGGGTACTGTTTATCTCATTATCAGTAGTATCGGTAGGGAGTTAAGTCTGCATTTATTGATTGGAATCTGTAAGAAAAAGCTGCCTCGTCTCCCTCATTCATTTACTTATTCAGTTGTTTTTATGTTAGTGCGGGCTCATGGGTGTTCAATTTTTTACGGGTTATCATGCAATAATATCATGTATTTCGTTGCTTGAATTTTTTCAGATTTGCCCTTGGGAGCTCCTTCACGTTGGGATTTGACTTGGGGCTTTGGCTGTAGGTTGTGGAGGGAAATTTTTCCCCAAACATGAAGTCCAGCAATGCTCTCAGAATCCGGGAGGGAATTGAAAGTCTGGTCAGGTCAGGTCAACAAGCATTCGTTGAGGACCTGCTAAGTGCAAGGCCCCGGGCTGATTATGGAGGGCAGAGAGCAGAACAGAAGGCAAGGTCCTACCCTCAGGCACCTCTCAGCCAGAGGGACAGAACCATAGACAGCTGAGTCTGAGAGAGGGCAGATGGAATTGTTTGTTTTCGTCTGTGCAGCAGGTATGGGAAAGGAGAAGGCAGGTGTCGTGGCTGCTGTGCTGGAGACAGAAATTCAGGGGCTTGGAGTCTCCTGCCTAAAGCTCTTTCTCTAACATGATCCCACCTTTCATTCATTCACTAAACAACTGTTTTTTGCATGCCTACCATGTACTGGATGTTACTTTAGGTGCTGGGGATACATCAGTGAACATAACAGACAAGGCTCCTGCTTTCATGGAACTAACATTCTAGGGGGAGAAACAGAAAATAAGCAAGGAAAATCCTTTTGGGTGGTCAGAGCAGGCCTGGCTGAAGAGCTGACCTTTGAATGGAGCCCTGTACTGCAGCCATGCAGAGGTCGTGCGGTAGGTGCCGAGGGGGTGCTATTCCGGGCAGAAGCAGCAACATTGCAAGGACTTTGTGGCTGGCATGCATTTAGGATGTTTGAGGAGCCTGCTGCTGGAGCTTGCTGAGGTGGGGCCGGGTGAGGGGAGCAGGAGAGAAGTGGGAGGGGCGGGTCGTAGAGGGGGGTGAGGAGTGGGGATAAGGAGTCTTCTAAGGAGTGTGGGTCTTACTCTAAACCCAGGGCAAGCCGTAGGCAGTTTCAAGTTGTGAAATAATTTTTCAGGCTTGTGTTTTCAAAAGGTCACTTTGGCTGCTGTGTGGAGAATGGAACGCAAGGTTTTAAGGTCAGACGTGGGGAGGCCAGTTAGGAGGGGGTTGAGATTGTCCAGGCAAGAGGTGATAAGGACTCAGACTAGAAAAAGTGGATTCAAGCCATATTTGCGTGTAGCTTCAATAGAGCACGCTGATGGACTGGACACGACGAATGAAGGAGAAAGTCATCAAGGATGTTCCCTAGACTGGCCTGAGCCACTAGGCCCTGGAGAGCAATTGGGCCGGTAGCAGGAAATCTGAATCCAATCAGTGAGCTCTGGATTACCTTTCTGGATGGGCCTGGGACCCTACCCTGTGATAGACTCTGGGGGTATGCAGAGATTAAAAAAACAATTCATGGCCCAGCTGCCCAAGAGCTTACCTTTTCACCAAGACCTCTGCAAGGCTGGGGGGAGGGGCTCGTTTTTTGAGACTCCTAGTGTTTTAACAAAGAACTTCAAAAACCATCTTATAAACCTTGCGGTATATCTTTTGAACATGTGTTAAATGCTTTTACCATACACTCTCCCCCAAACAACAAGCAATATGAGTGTCTAGTGACATAATAATAGCTGGATTTATTTTTAAATACAAATTCATGTGCACCAGAGAAGGTGTAGTATGGGACTGGGTCCACATTTAAGTTGCTTGACGAACACCTTCTTTCCATCCCATCAGTCTGTCTCTGTGATGAGGTGCCAGCCCACTTGGGAAACCATCAAGAATCTAAATGTGGGGTCTTAAGCGACCATGTGGCTCTCCTGGTTCCTTCTTTAACCAGCTCTGCATCTACTTTCATTTATCCACCAAATACTTATTCTGCATCTGCTATGTGCTGGGCACTAATCTAGATTCGCGGATGCATCACTGAACAAGATGGACAAGGCCGCTGGTGTCAGAGGGCTTATATTCTAGTGAGGTTGGCAGAAAATAAATAACCCCCCAAAGAAATGGCATTTCAGAAAGCGATAAAGGAAATCTAATAAGAAAAGCTGTAGAAGGTGCTAGAGAGAGAAGGACAAGGTGAGGGAGGGAGGTCTGGGAAGGTTACCCTGCGGAGGTGGTGTTTCATTCGAAACCTACAGGATGAGAAAGGCCAGGTTCTGCAAGGAGCTTGGAGGAGAGTGCTCTCGGCAGAGATTAGGACTTGGACAAAGACCAAGATAGGAAGGCGCTTCCCCGTTTCTGGAACAGAAAAGACCAGGCTCTGGGCTGTAGGGATTCAGCAGTCAACGAGATGGCCAGGGCCAGCGAGGGGCTCCAGGAGCTCTGAGAACCAGCTCCCCAAAAGCTACCCAGCTACCCAGGGAAGGCAAGGGAGCGGTCTACTCATCTCAGCTTCTTCAGCATGGCTTGCCAGGCACCTGCTCTTGCCCAGTGCACCTTCCCTTCCCTCTGGTGCCCCTTCTGGCCTTGGACACTAAACCCTGCTGGGAAAGTGGTAAGAACAAGGAGGAAATAAATCAGCTCCTCCGGAAAGGTTACCTCCAGGTGGTGCCCGCCGCCCCCGCCCCGCCCCCCGCCCCGCCTGTTTCACCATATGCAAATGGCCTGTATCTAAACTAATCATGACTTTGCCCCCCCCACCCCCCACCCCGAGGATGGGGGAGCTGAGGGTTGGAAGCATCTGTTTCCCCTCTGGTTTATTCCCAGTCCTGTCCTGGGCCCCGACCTGACGGCAGTGATGGGCTTGCGCCTAATTAGAGTGAATAAATTTCAGGTCTCTCTTCTTCCTGAGAGGAAGCTGGGGGGCCAGGGAACTTTTCTAGGATGCCAAAGGAAGCTCTGGAGGGAATTCCCCTGGCCAGTCAAGGACGCGGAGGTGGGCCTCATAGACATGGAAGGCAGCCCAAGCCAATATGTGGCTGAGTTCCAGTTATGTCAAGATGAGCCGTTCCTGTTCCGCAAGGATGTCTGTTACACACATTTGCGTTCCTTTTATTTTCATTTGCTTTACCTTTTCCTGTGGCTCGTTTTCTGGATGACTTCTGTATTTCTGTAAGGAGTCATGTCTTTGAAACCCTCATTGTATCTATTTGCAGGTGTGTATAAATAAACCAGGTTGGCAAATCACACTGTAACTGAAAGATGAGAAGAAAAATTTGTTCTCTAAGAATCTGGTCGTCTTCATGAGCCCCTACTTGCTGGTTAATTAGGAGAACATAAATATTTAGGCTTACCATTTTAAGATGCTAGTTCAGGAGAACCAATTGTCAAATGTTTAGAAATTTTGAGAGCCCAGTTGTTAAACACGACCATTATTAAAATTAAATTATATAGACTTACAATTAATAATATCAAAGACAAAGGTAATACTCAAAAACCTATCAGTTCCTAATTATTTCACTACATTTTACTATTTATACTTTTGAGGTTGTTTATATCTACTGTATTTGTACCCTGGAGATAACGATACAGTGATTTCTTGATGCGCCTCTCTTCCCAACATGTTGGTAGCTTGAAATCATCCAAGATGGGAATATTTACACCACAAAAATCAGCAAAGGCTACAAACCTGGGCTAGTTTTATTGTTTTATGGATTGTCTAGGCTTAAGAAATAAATGCAGGAAATGTTAGTAGTGCAGATGAACAAGTGCGTGGTGCTTGCAGCCATAACATTGTCGAGAGCTCGAAAAATGAGAAAATATTCTTTCAGTATTTGAAAACTTTTCAGCAAAACTTATTCAGGTCATTGGCAAATGAGTGATGATCCAACCAACATATGTCTTTGATGATTCATCTTCCACTTACTCATTAACATAAAGCAAAAAGCCAAATAACATTTGTGTTGGAACTACACCAACTGCAACCACAGGTTAGTTAGATACACGCATTTGCCAGCACACCAGTGACACCACTGACACAGTCCCTTGCCAGGGTGCATGACTTGCAGTCTAGAATTTGCTGCCTCCCCCTCCCTCACCCCATTCCCTCCACTGAGAACCTTTACACCGTGGTCCTACCCCCAGGGCTGCGGTCCACTGAATTATGCCAATTTCACTTTAATGGGTCTATGTCCTAGGCTGGTTGATGGCAGCCAGAAACTGGACTCTTCCCACAGTCTTAAACAAGAAATATGTGACAGTCTCTCTTACCTAACATACCTCCTTCTCTTTTTAATTTTCCATCACCCCTGAAAGGTCCACTTCTACCATCACAGTTGTACAATTGCCCCTCAGTTCGGAGCGGGGATTGGTTCCAGGTCCCCCGTGGAAACGAAAATCCAAGGATGCTCAAGTCCCTTATATGAAATGGTGTAATATTTGCATATAATCTAAGAACATCCTCTCATATACTTCAAGTCATCTCTAGGTTACTTATAATACCTAATAAAATGTAAATACTGTGTAAATAGTTGTAAATACAATGTAATGCTATGTAAATAGTTTCCTGTGCCAATTGAAATTTTCCTTTTTAGAACATTCTGGGATTTTTTTCCCCCCAAATATTATCTATCATCAGTTGGTTGAATCCTGATGGCAGAACCTGTGGGTACAGAGGGCCAACTGTATACCTTATGGCCTGGTGCCGTGGCTGGGGAGTCTATCTTGTAGGCTCCATAGAATTCCAGAAACTGAGTCCACCAGATTTGGGTGTGACTTGCTAAAAGGAAGTGAGATGGGAGGGAACGGAATAAAGGAATTTAGAGAATCTTCTCCCAAGACAATAGGCTAGTCTTCAAGTCTGTTTACTTGAAGCACAATACAATATTTAAATGTCAAAAGCTGTATCTGGGCTTCCCTGGTGGCGCAGTAGTTAGGAGTCCACCTGCCAATGAAGGGGACACAGGTTCGAGCTCTGGTCCAGCAAGATCCCACATGCGGTGGAGCAACTAAGCCCCTGTGCCACAACTACTGATCCTGTGCTCTAGAGCCTGAGAGCCACAACTATGAACCCATATGCCACAACTACTGACACTTGTGTGCCTAGAGCCCGTGCTCCGCAACAAGAGAAGCCACTGCAATAAGAAGCCTGCACACTGCAATGAAGAGTAGCCTCCACTCTGCAACTGCAGAAAGCCCGCACATAGCAATGAAGACCCAACACAGCCAATAAATTAAATAAGTAAATAGATAAATAAATATTAAAAAAAAAAAAGCTGTATCTGAACACCAGGATTGACTACATAATTTGCAGGACCCAGTGCAAAATGAAAATGTGGGACTCCTTGTTCAAAGTACAAAGAATTTCAAGATGGTGACTGCAGAGCATTAAACCCAGCCTGGGGCCCTTCTGAGTACAGGGCCCTGTGAGGTGCCCACCGTACCCTACGATGCCAGCCCCATTGTCCATTTTCTTTCTCTTTCTATGCCTTCAGAAATATTGCTAATTACCATCTGCTCTCCTGCCCCAGGCACATGGATGTTCTGGGAATGAATCATATATTCGCAAAGGCAAAACGAAAAGCAAATTAATATATTTTTTAGTTATTTAAATTTCCTAGATCCACTTAAATTTCCTAGATCCACTTAAATTTCCCAGATCCACTTCCCTGAATCTGTGAAAACCAAGTCAGAGAATGGCAAAATCACATGTCTTTCATTTATTTATTCACCATTTATTTTTTGAGCACCTGCCATCCTCCTAGGCAGTCCTTAGGCTGCAAGGATTTAATGGTGAGCAAAGTAGACATGTCTTTGTCCTCTGTTTAGTGCAGGAAATGAACTCTAAAAAAATCAATGATTCACCTAAATCAACAATTACAAACTGGGATAAAAGGAGAAGCCTGGTTTTAGGAACAGGCCTTGAATATATTAAAGAAGATTGACCTGGCCAAAGGATGTGGGTTGGGAGTGGGTGGTTTGTGGTTTCCCTAGGTGATCTTGGGCTGAGACCCAAGTAGATGTTTAAAGGGAGGGAGCCAAGCCCATTCCAAGCAGAGGGAAGAGCAGGTGCTGTGACAATGGCCCCCAGTACACTCTTGGGTGATGGGTGACGTCCCCCTCTCCAGGCTGCCTGGGGCTGGATCTAAGCTGCTCCGACCTGTTGCCTTTTCAGATTCTCTGATTCTTGGAAACAAAGAATTGGCAGGACACCTGAAAATGACCAGAAGGAGGATATACTGGGTCCCCAGGTCTTCTGGTGACCTTGTGAATCTCGGCTTGGATGTAGATGATGACATGGTTTCAGGACTTAGCTATGTAAGTAGATCTCCTTTGCATCCAAACCCAGGAAACTGAGTTGACAGGGTATTCTCAGCGGTCATAAACTAGGTCAAAGATATTTGTCCCATATTTATTCAACTCTGATTTTTTTTTTTTAGTGGAGCTCAGGCTTCCACAATTAGACGAATCATAATCCTTGGTCATGATATACATTCACGCTCTCCTACTCCCCGTCTCTATCTCTCTGTCTCTGTCTCTCTCTCTCACACTTATCTATGTATTTACTTATAATAATATAATAAGCACCCATAAACCTACCATCAACCCATCAGCTCAGACCCTGACACTCACATCCAGCTACTAGTCTTCCCCTCATCTCATTACCCAACTCTCCCCACCTGAAGTAACCCCTATTCTGAATCTCTTCCTGTAGTTCCCTCGCTATGCTTTCAAGAGTATTATTTATTCTATATTGTCATAGAAATGATGTATCTTTTTCATTTTAGTTTTTTCTCACTTTATCCAAAGGGTAACATGTAATGCCTTTAGATTTACTTTTTTACTTCTTGATTTCTTTTTAGTAGCTTTACCCTCAGCGGGTGACTTGGTCTTGCATTCTGTGGGTGCCTGAAATTAGCACCCTTTCTTCCTATCCACAGTGTTTATCAAGAGGTAAAAGCTCAGGGAAATGGAGTGACCTGCCCAGAGCCACCCAGCAGAGGTGGAGCAGAGCCAGAGCTGGGGCCTGGTTGTTCTGACTCTCGGCCCAGTGCTCATTCCCTGCCTGGAAGCCTTTCTCTTATTTATTTATTTATTTTTATTGAGCTATAATTGGCATAAATCATCCTATTACTTTCAGAGATACAACGTAATGATTCGCTATTTGTATATATTATGAGAGGATCGCCAAAATATCCATCACCACACAGTTCAAATATTTTTTTTTCTTGTGAGAAATTTTAAGATCTACTCTCTTGGCAACTTGCAGATATGCAATGCAGTATCATTAACTATAGTCACCACACTGTACACTACATCCCCATGACTTATTCATTTTGTAACTGGATGTTTATACCTTTTGACCACCTTTACCTATTTTGCCTACCCCCTGCCCCTCCACCCCCACCTCTGACAACCAACAGTCAGGTCTTTTGTTTGGTTGTTGGGTGGGTGGGTGTTTTTTTATTCTATGTATAAGTGAGATCATACAGTATTTGTCTTTCTCTGTCTGACTGTGGCAGCCTTTCTCTAGGAGGCAGGATATGGAAAGGTCCATCCTCCTTGGGTGGCTGGTCCCTCACGCCCTCAGGACAGTATTTGTGAGGTCTGAAACTGATGCTCTTTTGTTTTTTCTTTCCCAAGAAAACTTTCACTCTGGAAGACGGCCCCTGGAGCCAGCAGGTGAGGGAGCCGGAGGCACCAGAAGTGGGGAAGTACGATGCCGCCTGGAGAACTATGATTCCCTTCCGTCCAAAACCAAAGTGAGTCCTGAGGGGGAGCTGAGAGTCAGTACCCTCCAGGGCAGTGGTCCTCAGACCTTCACACCTGGACCCCTCCCAAAGGCTACATAACCATGTCCCAACACGGTCCTGTCACCCACCAGAGCCAGACACCTCCCAGGAAGCCTGAGGCACATCAGGGAAGCACAGCCAGCACCTTCATTTGTTCATTCATTCAGTCAGTCAGTCAGTCAGACAGTCAGTCAACAAGGACTCTTTGAGCACCTACACGTGCCAGGCACTGTGCTAGACTGTGGGGGGATAACAGTGAGTGAGACAGATAGGATCCTTGCCTGTCACCAACCTCACGCAGGGGAGAATGACAGCAAGCTCGTAAGCTTGAAGATAAACGTGCTTACAGCTATTTGAGGAAGGCTCTGCAGAGAAATATGGCGGCGTGAGGGACGATGGAAAGTGACAACGTGATGGGTTCTGAGTGATGCTGCAGCTGAGACCTGGAGGGTGAACGAGATCTCACTAGGAAGAGCAACCTGGGCAGAGGGAACAGCATGTGCAAAGGCCCAGCCTTGTGGTGGAAGGAACACAGTGATGCATGTGTCCAGGAATGGAGAAGGAGTCCCATGTCTCTGGAGTCCTGTGTGATAGCAGGCGCGGCATGAGATGAGGCTTCAGGTGGAGGGCAGATGCTAGGGGATCATGCATGCCCCACAGGCCACACTAAACACCTTGGTCTTCATTCTGAGAGAAATGGTCAGCTGAATGCCTGTGATGTTACCCTTAAACTTGAGCTTAAGAAATTTGTTAGAATTAGGGCCGTCTCTAATAAACCATAGTTTAAAGTAACCATCACCAAATGACTTTCTGATTTATATACTTGTGGTTTTAGGGGCCCCCAGAGATTCACACACATCTTCAATTATTGAAAGGACCCTGACACTTCTAGTCTGATTCCTCAGTGTTTCATCACCAGGAGCCTGTTTTGCTTTTACAAATCCCTCTTCCCTCCCAGGTTTTATCTATCAAACAAGCTGCATTGGTATTCCTGTTTTTAAAATCTGAGCTTCTATCAATACTACCTGGTTGTTACCCACCAAAGCCATCTCATCTCCACCAGGAACAAAGAACCTTGGTACCTGGTTCACCTGGACCGCCCTATCTTAGAGAAACAGCGTTTCTGCTAGGCCTTTGGAATATCAGCCCCAGCTCATTGGTTCTGGCCCTAACCTTGTGATCACAGATGGCCCCACACATCCGCTGCAGTGTCTCATCCTCTCGCTAGTCCTTCGCTCTCCAACAGAGATGGCCGGCATTGCCCATCGTGGTTGCTGATGGGCTGGGAGGATATAAAAGACCAGAAGATGGAGAAAAGAGGCTATAGCCAAAAACAAAAGAGCATCTCACAAGTTTCGCATTTTTGTCTTCACATCTTTCTCTCCAAATGTTTTCTTTTAATACATTTATTTATTTATTTATTGGCTGTTTTGGGTCTTTGCCGCTATGCATGGGCTTTTCTCTAGTTATGACAAGTGGAGGCTACTCTTTGTTGTGGAGCACGGTGCATGGGCTTCTCATTGTGGTGGCTTCTCTTGTTGTGGAGCATGGGCTCTAGGCTCTTGGGCTTCAATAGTTGTGGTGCGTGGGCTCAGTAGTTGTGGCGCACGGGCTTAGTTGCTCCGTGGCATGTAGGATCTTCCCAGGCCAGGGATCGAACCCGTGTCCCCTGCATTGGCAGGCGGATTCTTAACCACTGTGCCACCAGGGAAGCCCCTCCGAAAAGTTTTTGGAAGTTGAATGTTCTTCATATTGAATTATTTAGCATTAAAGGCAATTTTGAAAAAAGAAGTAGAAATTGGGACTTCCCTGGCTGCCCAGTGGTTAAGGCTCCGTGCTTCTGCTAGGGGATGCAGGCTAGATCCCTGGTCAGGGAACTAGATCCCACATGCTTTGCGGTGTGGCCAAAAAAAAAAGAAAAAATAGAAATTGCACACAATCTTAACACCCTAATCTAATCATTATTTCTGTATTTGTGAATCATTCCCAGAGATATGACCTTATCATTCTGTTATTTACTTTTTTTCATTTTTATTGTTTTTGTGGAAGTTTTATATGCAAAATAGAAAAATTGAAACAATGAGAATCTCTTTTCCGGTTCCTTTGCCAATTCTAATCCCTACTTCAAAGTCAATCACTACTACTGGTTTGATATCAATTGTTATGTAATTTGACATGTAATATATATATATAAACATAGGTATGCATATTGTTTTGTCTGCCTTCTCTTATTTCTTCCTTTTTTATATAAGTAAGCATTTACTAAATAAGTTTCTTGATCTGCAAGCAGCCTTTTTTCTTGCTGAATATCCTTAGAGCTCTTTCCATGTTCTGCATGTAGAGCATCTCTATTTTTAGACTCTTCTGCCTTGTTTTCTACCATATGGTACAGATTGTTCCATACTTGTTTTCTTTCTTTTTAAGCCATTCCCCTATTCATGGGTGTTTTGTTGTTTCTAGTTTTTAACTAGTCATGAGAAGAAAATACTTTTTTGTGCATCCAGATGACCACACTGTGGTTTGTACATGTTATCACTCATCCCTTCCAAATCTTGCCCTTGACTTGCTTGTCGGCCTCTGGAGCCTACATCCTAGTGTGACCACGTGGCCTGTGACTTCTCTGCTAGGTTTCCTGCGCCCCAGCCCCTGGATGACGCTGGCCTGTTCTCTTACCTAACGCTGTCATGGCTCAGCCCAGTCATGATCCAAGGTTTACGGAAACGCTTAGATGAGAAGACCATCCCCCCGCTGTCAGTACACGATGCCTCAGCCAAAAATGCCAAAAGGTAAAGTCACGTTGGGCAGGCTGGTGGGGTTGGTTAAAGACCACGTCTTGGTGGATGGTGACCAGAGATGTTTAAAAGTGTGTGTGTGTTGGGGGGTGGTCCATCCTCAGACAACCAAAATGTGTCGGTTCTTCCTTTGCAGCAGGAGGCCTCACTCTAGATTGGAGGTTCCTAATCTGGGGGCGTCAAGGAAGGGAGGGAATATGGGGATATGTGTATAAAAACAGTTGATTGAACCTGGTGTACCCCCCAAAAAAATAAAATAAAATAATAATAAAAAAAAAAAAAAAAAAAGAAATAATTTACATATTTTATATACATGGGCTAGAGCTCTTTTTCCGGAACAAGAATTCACATGTTTTACCCAGTTAGCCCGAGGGCCCAGGACCTCAAGAAGTTAGAAATTACTGCTTCTTGTCCCTTTTGACTTTTTTTGTGTGTGGATCAAGCATTTATCTATGTCACTGATGATTAAATTTTGGTTAGTGGCCCAGGCTCTTAATCCTTGAGCCACCACTAACTAGTTGTGGGATTCAATTTCCTGTACCACCCACCTGACAAGGTGATAGGAAGATCATATGGGGGGGAAATGAGTGACTTGAAATGTCCTGTACTCACGTTACTACCTCCAGCTGCTTATGAGAGACCCCAGGTGTAGATGGCATTTTCCAGATGTGTTCCCAGAAATGGTGGTCCCCTGAGAGCCTCCCTGAAAAGAGCGTTTGCTGGTCAGGGAGCTTGTGAACGGTTGCTTTCTGTTGCCAGATCTCAGAGATTTATGAGGAAAATCAGTGTAGTGAAGACTCTGAGAAAACAGAAACTGGTTAAACTTTGACCCATTGCTTCTCAGACTTACTCAGGAAAAAATAAGAAACAAAAGTTTCCAGAGAGCACCTCTTCCATAATGCCCGATATTGGTGGGAATCTCATCTCTTATTAGCTATGATGTCAGATAAGTTACCCTTTCCAGGTCCTGTGTTTTTACATATAAAATAGTGGATTAAAAAATGTATCTCATGGTCCTTCATAGGATTGTTGTGAGAATCAAGAGGTAATAGAGACAGTGTAAAGCACCTGGGAGAATGCCAGATGCACAGTAGGCAGTCAGTGAAATGTTAGCTTGCTGGTTCTTCCCTAACCATTGTGAGGACAAGATCTCCTGATTTACTGTCTGTTCACTGATGCTGACTTCTAATTTTATAACTCACAATGCCTGACTGCCAACCCTTTTGCAGTCACTCCATTTTTGGATAATCATCCATGCATTCGCACCCTGAGAGGGGTTTCTTTCTATATATTCACCATTTAACAGGCAGTGTTCTGGGGTGCATCTTCTCTAATCCTTCAAAAGAGCTTCTCTGGATTCTATAAGGATGTGCTGACAAACTGCCAACCACCCTCAGCAGCATCACCATTATCACCACCATCTTTTTCTTTTTCCCTTTTTTTAAAAAAAGTATTTATTTATTTATTTATTTATTTATTTTTGGCTGCATTGGGTCTTAGTGGCGGCATGCGTGATCTTCATTGTGGTATGCGGGATCCTTCGCTGCAGTGTGTGGGTTTCTCTTTGTGGTGTACGGACTTATTTGCCCTACAGCGTGTGGGATCTTAGTTGCCTGACCAGGGATTGAACCCATGTCCCCTGCATTGGAAGGCGATTCTTAACCACTAGACCACCAGGGAGGCCCCACCACCAGCATCTTCATCCTTATGACCACCATAGTTCTTCACATTTTTATTGTTCTGCAATTACAGAGCCTCTTCCCATCCATTGCCTTCTTTGACCATCACAATAGGGTTATGAAATAAACAGGGCAGATATTTTCCCCATCTTACAAGTGAAGAACCAGGGTAAAGAGAAATGAAATGATGTTCCCTGAGTCATATAGCTAATGAACAGAGGAGGTAAAATTTGAAAACAAATCCCTTGAATCTAAGTCTAATAATCATAGCCAGAAATTGATGGAGTTGCTAGGAGTAGCTGTGGGCAGACTACGGAAAACTTGGATTTGTTTAGTCAAAGTAGAACCAACTCTAGAGCTTATCATCTCTGTGGATTGTGTTATGTGTGGGGGTAGGGCTGGAATGAGGAGAGCTGGCCCCATGGTTTGTCCTGAATAATATCATCCACAAGCAATAAAATCCTCCAGCACAGACAGGTGTCCTGGGGACATTTTTGCTTTGTCGAGTTAGGGCCCAGGCCCCTCAATTATCTGGTCCACACAGGTGGGCATGGGATGCAATGCGGTAGTTTTTATAACTTAGGAAGGAAAAAGAAGCCTGGAGTTTTTTTGTTTTTTAAATTAATTAATCTATTTTTTGGCTGCATTGGGTTTTTGTTGCTCTTCACGGGCTTTCTCTAGTTGTGGTGAGCAGGGGCTACTCTTCGTTGTGGTGCATGGGCTTCTCATTGTGGTGGCTTCTCTTGTGGAGCACAGGCTCTAGGTGTGAGGGCTGAAGCACACCTAGAGTGCTGTATTTGTGGCACACGGGCTCAGCACTTGTGGCTCGCGGGCTCTAGAGCTCAGGCTCAGTAGTTGTGGTGCACGGGCTTAGTTGCTCCGAGGCATGTGGGATCTTCCCAGATCAGGGATTGAACCCATGTCCCCTACATTGGCAGGTGGATTCTTAACCTCTGCACCACTAGGGAAGTCCCAAGAAGGCTGGAGTTTTGATTGCAGGTAAGGAAAGTAGGGCAGAAAGATTCTCATGGTATTGGTTCCTTTCTAGTTTTAGGCTAAGCATGGGTTTCCATGGCTGGAGGAGTAAAGAGTAGAAAGGGCTAGAACTGCTTGCCATGAGAGACTTGGTGAGATTCTGGGCAGAGAATGAGAACCAGATGCTGACAGAACTGCCTGAGAACATGCACAGACAGTGCCGCTGCCGGACTCTGGGGGCTAAGGATGGCCCAACAAGGGAGGCTGCTCTGTCCACTGTGCTCTTGCTCTCTAAGGAGCAGTACCTTTAGGGAGTACCTGGAGTCCCTTGTCATAGTCCTTGATGTTCTCATCATGGGCAGTGGTAACCACTTTCCAAATAGTGGAACCGGTCGGAGAGGAGCTGGAGCCAGGAAGTCCGAGGGCAGATGCCAGCGTGGTGCCTGCAGCGGACAGGTTGGATTGTGGAGGCATCTGAGGGCCATGTTAAGACTCCGAAAGCCTTGAGCCTCACACTGACTGTTGTCAAGTCCCCTGTTCCTGCCTCAAATAGAATTCAAAATAAAAAAGTGTGAGAAAGTCAACATAATTTTAATTTTTTTCATGATAACCTTTTTGATGCTTTTTTGAAAAAAAAAAGTGAAACCTTTGAAACCCAAACAAAATGTTTTTGGTGTTTTTGTTTTGCTGGTGAGGCACACACCTCCCAGGCATCATTAACTTGGGATGTCAAAATAAGGATACACTTTTGGTTGGATAATCCAGCATTGGGACACCCTTTTGGGGACTTTGAAACCAATGAGGGCCTACTTTTTGGAGATCAGAGTTCTGGGTTTTGTGTATCTTAATTTGTATATAGAAAGAAAGAGTGGCATTATTCAAAGCGCTGGGTTGTTTCTTCAACTAACTGTATTTCAGGGTAACAAAATAGTTGATGAGGGAAAGTCATTTTTTACAGAAAAATTCAAGCTCCTAAATACAGAAGGAATGATAGAATTAGACAAATCACCAACAGGAAGCGAATCTAGGCAATGATCATCAGTGATGGGGACCTCGGCAATGAACGAGTCAGGCTGACACAGCTTAACTCACTGATTCAGCTTAACATAACTAAAAGTGGGACAGCAGGCGTCCATCTTCTGATGTGACGCGAATATTTTTGCCAGCTGACTCAAATTCTGAATTTTATTAAGCCTCTAGATCTAACTAGCAGTTTAATAGAACATACAGGGCATAGAAACTTATGTAAGACAGACCCACAGGTGTGCAATCAGTCAAATCCAGAATGTGGAAAACTCTGCAGGGTAAATAACCCAGTTTCTTTAGCAAGTAAATGGCAGAAAATGCAAAGGAAGGGAAACTGTTACAGTTTAAAATGAGATGCCAGAGGCCTATCAAATCTGTCTTTTAACTGCAATGAGTGGAACCTGTTTGGATCTTGACTTAGGCAAACTAACTGTAAGAATATACTTTTGAAATAATTAGAGAAAGTTGGATTAAATGCCATTAAGGAATTATTCTTACTATATCATTAATATACAATTATTAATGAATAGTTAATAATGAATAGTTATTAATTCATAACTATTATTATTGTGACTATGAGTTTTTGCAAGGCTTTATCTGGAAGAGATACATACTAAAGCATTTATAGATGAAATGATCTCTCTGGGATTGGCTTGAAATATTCTAGCAAAAAAAAAGAAAGAAGTGGAGGGGAGGAGAGATGAAACAAAAATTCAAATGCTGATAGTTCTTGAAGCTGGGAAATGCGTGTCTGGGGAGATGCCCTATACTGTTCTCTCTACCTGTGTTATATTTGGCGGTTTCCATAACCAAGATCCTAGGCTAGCAGGAACTAGGACAATTGGGTAACACATACAAAGAGGTTTCATTTGCCTCAATTTTCCTCTTTTCAAGACTTCGTCTCCTTTGGGAAGAAGAAGTCTCAAGGCGTGGAATTGACAAAGCGTCAGTGCTTCGCGTGATGCTGAGATTCCAGAGAACAAGGTTGATTTTGGAGACGCTTCTGGCCTGCTGCTTCTCTGCTGCGAGTGTTCTGGGGCCAGTAAGTTGCAAGTTGGTGAGGTTTGGGGACTCCAGGCCTTGGAGATTAGCATGTTTAAATCCATGCTGAGAATTGGGGATGTCTTTGTCTCTCAGCTGCTGCTCAGAAAATAAAATCTTTCTGGGGGCAGTGGAGCTAGTAGTATTAGAAGTGTAAATTCTGCAGCCGCTGCTTGGGTTCTAACCTTGGTTCCGCCACTTAATTTCTGCGTGACTTTGGGGAATTTGTTCACCTCCTCTGAGCCTTGGTTTCCTCATGGAATTCCATGATCCTCTCAGCCGTAGTCCTCATGGAAACCCTCTTGTGTGAAATGCAGAGCCCGACATTACCTGCCTCGTAGGGTGACATAAGTGAGTTAAGTACGTAAAACACTTAGAACTTACAACTCGGCCTGGCTCAGTATACGTGAGATGCTTTGAGAAGTGACTGAGCAGCTCTGGGCATGTAGGTCTCCTCCATGTACTACGGTTGGGGTGAATGGGCTCACTATTTCCTATCAGTTCCTCAGCCCAAGATTCTTACTGCAGACAGCTGGCTGTCCCAGCTGGGTCACTTGCTCACCTGTTGGCCAGCCGTGGAGCACTTTGATTGACAATCCAGCCTAGACAGCATGCATTGGGGCAGGCGAGTCTCCCCAGAAGAAACCTGAGGCACTGTTACCAGCTCAGGGGAGAATGGAGGTAGGTCAGGAGGAAGCAACAGCTGATGACACCACAGAGATAAGTGGGTGACGGTTAGTGTGCTCCATATTCTCCGTTTCTCCCTCCAGATCCACTCTTCACGCTTCTCTGCACCACCCTGTGCCCCTAGTGTGTGACCTTTGTGGATCACATCAATGGGGTCCCCCTGCCTCTGGCTTCTAGTTGGGTTTGATCAGTGGGAGACTCCAACAGGAGGCTGGAGGGAAGCAGAAAGTGAGGGCAAGATATTTATTGCTCTGACTGCCTCCCTTCCTGTCACTGGAGGTTGGTGACCAGATCCTAAAACGAAGGGACTTTTCTGTATGACCTTCTCCTGCTGGGTTTCGGTAACCTCACCCTCCCCTCTCCCCTTAGTTCCCTGGGGGTTGCTAGCTCCCGGGTGCTTCTCCATCCCTGTTGAATTTCCTCAGTTCTGCCCACACCTTTGTAAACAGTCATGTTATTAACTCCTGAATTACCCCATTTGTATGTGTCCTCTGTTTCCCATCAGGACTGATGGTGAAACTTGGCCTCTCTGCACCGGTGCCAAATTGAATCTTGGAGACAGAGTTTTGGATGAAGTAGAAAAGAATAGCTTTTATTGCTTTGTCAGGCAAAGGGGGGACACAGCAGGCTAATGCCCTCAAAACTGTGTGTCCCAATTTGGGGAGGTGGATTTGGTGAGTAGTTTTATAGCAATGGTTCAAGGAAGGGGTTGCTAATGTCGACTTAAAAAAAATGCACAATGTGAGAGTTGTGACTTAAGTTTTATTTGGGGCAAAATGAGGACTGCAGCCAGGGAGACAGCATCCCAGATAGCTTTGAGAAACTGCTCCAAAGAGGCAGGGGGGAAGCTCAGTATATATGCGGTTTGGTGAAAGGGAAAAACATGCAATCAAGCACATATTGCTTACAAATGTTACTGCTAGACACAAGGAGCAGTCGTCACCATGAAGGATTTTAGTGTTTTTCTAGATATGAGGAGATACAAGCATTGGGCCCATAAAGTTGGCTCCTGAAAATCTCTAACTATCTAATGACCTGTTCTGCCAGCTTTTCACAGAGCACAGAGGGCCTCATTTCAGCTCTCCACCCTGAACACCTTTCAGGGGGGCGTTGGCAGTCAGCAGCTGCAGCAGCCCGTGATTTAATCTTTGTAGAGGGAGGTGGCAGGTGCCAATGGCGAGTGCCAATTGTAGTTGACACTAGTAAGGAGCAGGGTTGTGTGCAGGGCCTGAACTCCTTTAATCTTGTCTCAGGTGGTCTCCTGATAAGCTTCTGTGGTTCTCAAGCTTATCAAACCGTGACCTTCTCTCTGGAATGAAGAATGCTTCCTCAAGTAGTTAACATCTTCCTTTTGTTGGGGGGTTTAGTTCTGAAGCAGAGCTCAAACATATTGTTGTGTGTATCCCTTGAGGCAGAACCAGGGCCCTGCCCCAAGGCTGCACTATTGTTTCTTGATTGTTCCTCGTCTCTGCGTCCCCTCCCTTCCCTGATGAGCAACTGTTTGAACCTGCCCTTTGGAACTCAGGGAAGGTCATGGAGGCCTACAAACAAGAAACAGGAGACACAGAAAGGCTTTTGTGCCCAGGAGCCCTGCAGGGCCCTGCTTGTTTTCAGGACCACCTACGAGGTAGAGGAGCTGGGATTCAGATCTGGGTCCGTTGAACTCCTAAGTCTCCTCCAACTGGACTGTGACCTTCTTGAGTGCAGGATTACACTTGAGTCAGTTGTGATCATTCAATAAGCCACCCCCCTTGACCTGAGGATCTCACACACGGTCCATGTTGGGTAGGTGTTGCCTGGAAGCAGGATTGGGAAGTCTGAATGATCCAAACTCCTGTTTCCTTTTAGATGCTGATTATACCAAAGATCCTGGAATATACTGAAGAACGATCGGGGAGCGTTGCTTATGGAGTAGGGCTTTGCTTTGCTCTTTTTCTCACCGAGTGTCTGAAGTCTCTGACCATATGCTCCTGCTGGGTCATCAACCAGCGCACAGGTGTCAGGTGTCGTACAGCTGTCTTCTCCTTTGCCTTTGAGAAACTGATACAATTTAAGTCTCTAACACACATCACCATGGGAGAGGTAAGTGATGAGGCTGCACATGGAGGTGGTGGTTTCCTCCTTCTCCTCCAGACATCACTGCCCTGGAGGCCAAGGGAGGGAGAAGAGGGATTTAGGAGAGAAGGAAGAAAGAGAAAGGAAATCATTCCCTGGGTGAGCTTTAAGAACCAACAACAATTGCCTCTGGGGTTGTAAGAGCAGGTCAACAATCACCCAAGGAGATGCCAGTTGTATTCAGGACCTTAGAAAGGATTTCACCAACCATTCAACAAATAGTTACAGAGGCCAGCTCTGGGCCAGGCCCTGTTCCAGGCCCTGGGGATACAGCAGTGAACGAAAAGACACAAATCCTGAGTAGAGGCGCATCAGAAAGCGTATCCCCTCAGAGACCCTGGGCAGGAAGGTATGGGAGGACTTGGTAACTCAGGGAAATCTAGGGGAAAGCAAGCAGAGATAACCTCTCTGCGTGTTAATTTCTTACCTGCAGAGGAGGAATACTTACAGCTGCCTAGTTATTATTGCCTGGAGTTCCCTAGGCTTAACACAAGCAAACAATGGCAGAGATGGAAGAAAGATACACCAACTATGACCCAGAGGTGTGGGGGGAGGGGGGGAGATTAGAATTTTCTATATTTAATTTTACTTTCCCTGTTTCTCTACTGCTTACCAATTTTCCTGAGGAGCATGGATTACTTTTATATTGAAACAGACATTTTCGTTTTTGGAGAAGACAGTACCGCTTTGGCTCTTTACCTTCAAGCCAAACCCCTTTGTGATCTGGCATCAGCAACTTTCCAGCCTCATCTCCTCCTCTGTCCCCTGCTCTAGTCATAGGTTGGCTTCCACCCTCCCAGGCTGGTGGGGCTAAACGTGCAGTCCCAAGATAAACCAGGCATGTTCACTTCCTGGCAGCTTTGCTCACGTCACTGCCCCTGCCCTTTTAAAATTCCATTCATCCTTCAAGGCCCAGCTGAGATGTCCTCTCCTTCATGATACTGTCTCTAGACCCCGCCCTCTGCCCCCACTCCCCACCAGGCACAAATCTGGCTACTCCACTGAGATGAGCCCCCTTCAAAGACACGAACCATTTCAGATTCACTACTCTATTGCTCAAAAAGCCCAACATCTGAATCACACAGGACAATGTCCTAAATAATGTCTGCTACATTAGCCATTGCCACCGAGTAGATGCTTTTTCTGCCTCAAATGCTAACAACCGTAAGATATTTATTCTTATCATCATTACTGTTATTCTTCTCCATTTCATTAGTTCTATGACCTTAGGCAACTTATTCAGCCTTTCTGGAACTAAATAGACAATCGTAGGGCCAACCTTATAGAACTGTTGTCTTATAGGATAAGAGTTCATATTTACATGTAAAGCATGTAGAAGGGGGCCAGTGATTCATGTGTTAAATTGTATCATTAATTTCTGTTAGGCCTTAAGCCTGGAGGCTGCCCTGTCCTCCTGCACTTGACTGGAGTTAAAAGATTCACGGCAACCTGGTGTACCCCCAAAAAAAATAAAATAAAATAATAAAAAAAAAATAAAAAAAAAAAATAAATAAATAAAAAAAAAAAAAAAAAAAAAAAAAAGATTCACGGCAGCCCTCCTCCCTGTTCATCTCAGCAGAGTCATCACAGTAACTGCTAATTTCCTCTGAGCCGTTGTCCCAGATGCTCTACTTAGTTAGCTCCGTCCGGCTTCTGACGACCTTCTTATGCCATAGATTCTGTTATTGTTCCCATTGTCACAGAGGTGGAAACTGAGGCCAAGAAAGGGTGTGGAACTTGTACAAGGTCATGTGATTGGTCAGCAGCAGAGCCTGGCTGCAGATTCCAGGCTGCAGACCAGTGCCCTCACCTGCCTTGCTAAGGAGACCTTCTGCACTGAGGCCAACCCTGGTTCCTTTTCTGTTTGCCTGTTCTAAGCCCCTATCGTATGCAAGGTCCAATTTCCCCAAACATCTTCACAGAAGCAGCAAACAAGATGGCTCATTTGGAACTGGAGGTGGAAGTAGTTGCTCATATAAGGATTCCTAGAGAATTGCTCCTATAAATTTTATATTAAAATTAATTTTATAAACACCTGCATACGTTCTCTTTGGAAAAAAATAAAATAGTACGGTTGACCCCCTGTATCTGGTCACTCCCCTTATGCCTGGAGGTGATGACCATCACCTTCCAAACTTTTTAAAGTACATTTAGGTACACATACAAGTTACACCTAGAAAACGTATTTTGTGTGCATGTTTTTGCATAAATGATACTGCCTTTTATACAGTGTTCTGCAACTTGGTTTTACCAATAGAGAATGTATGCTATAGATTTTTGGGTGAGCCTTTTGCATCAATATTATCCAATACTTCTTGGGTGGATGCTTTAACATTTCCCCACCAATGGACATTTAGGACATTTCTGGGTTTGCTGCTCTAAGCAGTGCTGCAATGAATATCCTTGTATATGTGCTTCCTCCAGCACATGAGAAGGTTTCTTAACAGAGAAATGAAACTGCCAGGTCATGGGGTTTACGCAATTATTAATTTTAAAAGATACTGTGAAATTGCCCTCCAAAGGGGCAGTACCAAGTTATGCTCCCCCAACACTAAAATTTTTTAAAGGCTTAGCCTGGGGCACCTCCTGGGAACTGGAAGGGGATCAGGTTAAAGTTAAAAGGAAATCACTTCTTAGGGATTCAGGTTGGTAATTCCAAAAGACACTAATGAATTGACTCCTTAAATATTTTGTGACTTGGAATGTCAGCTTTTATACACTGAACTAGGCAGTTTATGTTGGGGAGGGTCAGAGTGGGCAGACGAGTCTACAGCACAAGAGAGAAAGAAGGAGAAAAAGACTCAACTCTTGCCAAAAAATGGTGTTATTAGTATTAGTAGTAGAATGAATAGAATGGAATAGGATAGACTAGAATAGGATAGAAGACCAGAAGCAACTCTCTGGAATCTGGCTATTAGTAGTAGCAATAGTATAGAAAATATAACTTTTATTGGGCACAGTTTATGTGTGTAGGTATTTATATCTCGTTGACAGTCTCACAATAACCATATAAAGTAGGTATAATCATTCCAGCTTTACAGGTGGAGAAGCTGAGGCTCAGAGTGGCAGAGTAACTTGTCCAGGGTCGCACAGCTAGTAGCAGGACAGCTGCAAAGCTGGTGTGTCTGTCTCCACTCTACCACCCTGCCTCTCAAGCCTTCCTGCCTGGAGAAGGCATGGGGAGGCCCCCTGCCACATGTACATGCAGCTTCTTCTGGGTACCTGGAGAGGTGACGCCTGTGTCCACGGGCTTGTTGTCTTACAGGCCATCAGCTTCTTCACCAGCGACATAAACTACCTGTTTGAAGGGGTGTACTATGGGCCCCTGGCCTCGCTCACCTGCTTACTACTGATAACCTGCAGCATCACCTCCTGCTTCACTCTTGGACCCACAGCGCTCATTGCCATGCTTTGCTATCTCCTGATTTTACCACTGCAGGTAATGTCTTTCTTTGCCACCTATTTGATGTTGGACATTCCCCAGAACTCCTAGGGCTCTGGAATCTGTGGTGCTTCTCAGTGGCAAAGTTGATGCTCGTTGACTGCTCATTCTCCTGGGAGTGAGATTCAGCTTCAATTCCTACCTCAAATGGTTCTCTGGCCACATCGCTGGTCTCATAAATAGGAGGTGAATCTTATGGGCGAAGTCTACCTCATAGTTTTCTGCGAGGGATTATCTGCTTCACAGACTTTCCTCAGTAGCCATCCTCTGTGTAAGATTTTGGTTCCTTCTTTCTATCCAGATGTGCTGATATAATAAAGCAGACAGCATTTAACATTGGCACAGTATAATGGGGGAAGGAAAGCAAATTTGCTGCCAAAGATTCAGCTGAAACAAAATTGGGCAAAACAGAAAATGACTCTTGGATTTGTGTGTCCTGAATTATTGAAATGGAGTGTTTTCCTCCCACAGCTCAGGTACTCTGATCAAAAGTGATTGTAGTCCTACTGCATAGCGCAGGGAATTATATTCAATATCCTATGACAAACCCAAACCATAATAGAAAAGAATATGAAAAAGAATATATTGCATGCATGTGTGTATAACTGAGTCTCTTTGCTGTGCAGGGAAATTAACACAGCATTGTAAATTAACACAGCATTGTAAATCAACTCTACTTCAATAAAATTAAAAAAAAAAAGATGATTGTAATTGGTAGAGGGTTTAGGGTTCCCAGAGGCGGAGGACGCATATTTCTGTTTAGTTAGCCATGGCCTGGCTTGGGACCCAGAAGAGAAAGCCCCCAGGATGCGTGAGGCAGGTGCCCTAAGGCATGACGGCTTGGAGAGGCTTCCACTGGAAACCTCAACAGAGACCTGGAATTGAGAGTCACAATGGATTCAAACAGTGCAGGATTAGACCCAGATATTCAGTCCACATCCGGAGTTTACCTTTGGAAATACTCTTAGCTGCTGTACTAATGCCAGGCTGCAGTTTCCTGCCCTCATAAAAGATGCTTTTGCCGCATCCCGACTGCAGATGTTCCTGACCACATTGGTTGTGAAGATACAGAATCGTACATCTGAGGTCAGTGATCAGCGCATCCGCATCACCAGTGAAGTCCTCACCTGCATTAAGCTGATTAAGATGTACACCTGGGAGAAGCCGTTTGCTAAAATCATTAAAGGTACAGAAAAGCTGGCTTTCTGCTCAGAGCCTGGGGATGTCACGGTGGGCCAAGCCCCTCATCTCCTGGGGATTTCTTGCATGTTCTGGGGCTTGTTCTGTGCTCTTCGGAGAACGTTCTTATGATTAGTTTCAGATATTTTGAATTTTCCAGATCTCAGAAGAAAGGAAACGAAGCTCTTGGAGAAGTTGGGGTTTATTCAGAACCTGAGCACTGCTACCTTTTTCACAGCCCCTGCCATGGCCTCAGTTGGGATGTTCCTCACCCACACAGGCTTACAGCTGAAACTCACAGCTGCAGTAGTAAGTGTTTTGGGTACTTTGTTTCCTCCCGGGTATTGATAGGGAGCTTTCTCATGTGTCCTTTTCCAGTCTATGCCCCTGAAAGATCTCAAGGTTTTGCTCATGAATGATACAAATTGATCTTGATTTCCCAGACTTTTAAGATCTTAAGCTTTCTTCCACCTCAATCCATCTGAGGAACTGATACCCCCTGCATGGCAGCTGTGGGGGCAGGGGGAATGACAGTCAGCTGGGGGTGCAGGGGATGTGGAATGTGTAATTAAAACCCAGGCATGCTGAGGTTGAAAACCCTAAAGTGTGGAGTTCCTCTGATCCCAAAATAGGTCTCTGAAAACACATTTTAAATACAAAGGTCCAGCTACTTCTTTCTTTAGCGGTCTGACCCTGGCTTTGGGAAGCAGCAGCTGCCTCTCAAGGTTAGGAATCCAATTCTTTGAGAATCGTACAGAGTGCTGCTCTTAGAGAGTTTGGAATCTAGCCGGGGAGGCCAGGAGGCTGCACATGAAGTAAGAGGGAGAGCATCTGAGAGCATGTAGCCAAGGGCTCATCTGTGCTTCAGATGGCAGTCACCTCCGCTCGGCCCTGGCACACACCAGGGAAACGCTCTGGCAGGTTGGTAGGTGGAAGGGGGCGCTGTGTGAGGACAAGGCTCAGTGGAACTTTACGGGCACACTGCACTCACACCACGCCAGAGTCGACCAAAGAGTTCCTGCTCCGTTGGAATTGAGATTAAGCTGGACCAAGAAGGGTGGAGATGGGGCGTGAATGGCATAAATTGGAAGGTCTCCCGAAGGTACCTCCAGGAGGTCATGTTCTGGGATCCTGTGAGCCAAAGGTGGTTTGCTATAGTCAAGGAAGGTCTCCTGAGAGGGTGAGGCATGGATTAGGCTCGATGCTTAGGGAGATTTTTTTCGTCTTTTTCTTTCTAAAAAATTTATGTATTTTTTGGCTGCGTTAGGTGGGCTTTCTCTAGTTGCAGTGAGCGGGGACTACTCTTTGTTGTGGTGCATGGGCTTCGCATTGCAGTGGCTGAGAAGAGCACAGGCTCTTTGTTGTGGTGCGTGGGCTTCTCATTGCAGAGCACAGGCTCCAGGCGTGCAGGCTTCAGTAGTTGCAGCACATGGGCTCAGTAGTTGTGGCACATGGGCCCTAGGGCGAGCAGGCTTCAGTACTTGTGGCATGCAGGCTCAGTAGTTGTGGTTCAGTGGCTTACTTGCTCCTCAGCATGTGGGATCTTCCTGGACCAGGGGTAGAATCTGTGTCCCCGCATTGGCAAGCAGATTCTTAACCACTGAGCCATCAGGGAAGTCCTTTTCTTTCTCTTTTTAAATTTTTATTGGCGTGTACGATTTTGATTTACAATGCTGTGTTATTTTCAGATGTACAGCTAAGTGAATATAGATACAGATATATCTCCATATCTATATCAATATTGATATCTCTATCATCTGTCTCTCTATATCTCTCTATCATCTGTCTATCTATCTATCTATTTATCAATCATCTATCTCCATTCTTTTTCAGATTCTTTTCCCATATGGGTTATTACAGAATATTGAGTAGAGTTCCCTGTGCTATACAGGTGGTCCTTGTTAGTTATCTATTTTATATATAACAGGGTGTATATGTTAATCCCAATCTCCTAATTTATCACTTCCCCCTACATTTCCCCTTCGGTCACCATGCATTTGATTTCGAGATTGGTGAGTCTGTTTCTGTTTTGTAAATAAGTTCATTTGTATCATTTTTTCTTAGATTCCACATATAAGTGATGTCATATGGTACTTGTCTCCCTCTGTCTGACTTACTTCACTCAGTATGATCATCTCTAGGCTCATCCATGTTGCTGCAAATGGCATTATTTCATTCTTTTTTATGGCTGAGTAGTATTCCATTGAATATATATATATCACATCTTCTTTATCCACTCCTCTATCAATGGACATTTTGGGTGCTCCCATGTCTTGGCTATTGTAAATAGTCCTGCAATGAACATTGGGGTGTATCTTTTCAAATTATGTTTTTCTCTGGATATATGCCAAGGAGTGGGACCACTAGATCATATGGTAGTTCTATATTTAGTTTTTTAAGGAACCTCCATACTGTTCTCCTTAATGGTTATACCAATTTACATTCCCACCAACAGTGTAGGAGGGTTCCCTACCAACAGCATTTGTTGTTTGTAGATTTGTTGATGATGGCCGTTCTAACCTGTGATACCTCATTGTAGTTTTGATTTGCATTTCTCTAATAGTTAGTGATGTTGAGCATCTTTTCATGTGCTTTTTAGCCATACGTTTGTCTTCTTTGGACAAGTGTCTATTTAGATCTTCTGACTGTTTTTTGATTGGGTTATTTGTTTTTTGTTTTTTGTTTTTTGACGTTGAGCTGCATGAACTGCTTGTATATTTTGGAGATTAATCCCTTGTTGGTTGCTTTGTTTGCAAATATTTTCTCCCATTCTGTGGGTTGTCTTTTCTTTTTGTTTATGGTTTCCTTTGATGTGCAGAAGCTTTGAAGTTTCATTAGGTCCCACTTATTTATTTTTGTTTTTATTTCCATTATTCTAGGGGGTGGATCAGAAAAGATCTTGCTGTTATTTATGTCGAAGAGTGTTCTTCCTATGTTTTCCTCTAGGAGTTTTACAGTGTCTGGCCTTACATTTAGGTCTTTTATCCATTTTGAGTTTATTTTTGTGTATAATATTAGGAAGTGTTCTAATTTCATTCTTTTACATGTAGGTGTCCAGTTTTCCCAGCACCACTTATTGAAAACTGTCTTTTCTCCATTGTATATTCTTACCTCCTTCGTCATAGATTAGTTGATCATAGGTGTCTGGGTTTGTCTCTGGACTTTCTATCCTGTTCCATTGATCTACATTTCTGGTTTTTGTCTAGGGAGATTTTAAATATTAGAAAAGAAAAGAGCATCTAAGGCAAATAAGAATAAATATGATTTTAACAACAATAATAGTACAAAGCTACGTCACCAGTAAACAAAGCTCTCTCACATGTAATTTTTCAGTGCTTCCCAACTGTTCATGTACCATCTTTAGGATTTTGGGCATTATGCCAATGGGGAAACTGAGCTTGTGATGGGGGTGACCCGTCCAAGGCCTTCACTCAGTGACTTTAAGATGAGTGCTCTTTCCCCCACTTTTCCCAGTCTCCCTGAAATATCAACTTGGCCTGTGCTGCATGAAGGACCTGCTTGTTGGAAGCTGCAGGATTTGGCTCTGCAGCTTGAGGCTCAGGGATGGGGTCTCGGGGTGGGGGAGCAGGACAGGGCTGCGACAACCACTGCCTCCTCTCCTCTTCATCTAGGCCTTCACCACCGTGGCCACCCTGAATCCCATGCGGATGTCAGTGTTCTTAGCACCCTTTGCAGTCAAAGGTCTCATGAAGTCGAGGTCTGCCGCGGAGAGGTTCAAGGTGAGTGGTCAGAGGCCTGGCCGCACAGCTGTTTGCTCTACGTGCTCATTTGCCTTCACCCCCATGACATCCCTCCTGAATGTGACCCCAGGCCATGGCAGAGTCCAGCCTGGGTGGAGAGGCACCATCGGACTCAGTGACCTCCTGTGCCCAAGCTGGTGTGGGGCTGGGAAGACGGATGAATCACGCCAGCTCCCAAGCCCCAAGGATATCTTAGGACAGTGGATCCAAACCACATCTCAGACAGGTAGCCTGCAGACCCTGTCCGGGTGTGTGTATAGTTACCCTGATAGTTTTGCTTTTTAAAAAATTATATCTGTTGCTGGCATTCAAAAAACTGGAAATTGTAAATTAAAAACTCAGATTTCTGGATTCTCTTGAATAATCAGAAGACCTGGCACCAGTGGACCCACGTTCTCCTGTGGCCACAGCAGTTGGAGCCGAGGTGATAGCTGCCCCGTGGTTAGCCTGGGCATTCAGGTGGGGTTTACTGCAGCCGCCATTACACTCTATTACACCTCCGGGCCTGGGTCTTACTTACTGTTCATCCTCTTAGCAATGGTTTATTTCGCTTCTTTACATTCCTGGTCTTGTCCCTACAGGCATCAGAGTTGAAAACCTCTCATCTAAACCAATTTCTAAAAACATTTTATAGTCATCTCACTTAAATGTGTGCAGGTCCCAATCTGTATCACTCATTCACTCGTCCATTTATTAAAAAAAAAAATTAGTGGGGAGTTCCTTGGTGGTCTAGTGGTTAGGACTCCAGGCTTTCAGTGCCTGCCATGACCTGGGTTCAGTCTCTGGTTGGGGAACTGAGATCCCGCAAGTGGCACAATGTGTCCCCCCTCCCCCTCCAAAAAAATTAGTGAACACCTACCACCTGTCAACCACTGAGAACACCACAGCGAGAATAACCAATAGGGTTCCTGCTCTCAGAGGGTTAAAATCTGGTATTGGAAACAGGCAATGCGCAAGTGAATTCGTAGTCAAAGAAGGTAACATTAGTTCACACGAAGGGCTGTGATGCCAATAAAGCAGAGGGATGTTCTGGAGCGGATGTGGGGGAGGGCCGGGGCCACGGTGGATAGGCTGGTCAGGGAGGTCCTCTCTGCCAAGGTGACTTTTGAGCTGAGTGATGATGACAAGGCAGAGGGAACAGCCCTGAGGCTGGAATGAACTTGGCTTGTCTGAGTAACACGGGGCAGTCCTTTGCTTACCAACAGCCTCAGGAGCTCCCCTAACTTCTCAGCCATGGCCACTGGGGCCCCTGCTCTCTCCTCCTCCCTACTGGTGCCCTAGTTCTCCCACCCTCCCCTTCCGTGCCCGTGTCCACGTGCAGGGTGGGCAGAGGTGAGGAGGCTACTGCCTGGACTCAGAAGTGTGGGTAGGGATGTTGGCTGCAGGAATGATCAGGGAGACAGCTAGAGAGCAGGGAAGGGGTGGGATGGATGTAGTTACCGTGGAGATGAGGAGGCAGGAAGGGGAGGGGTCAGGGCAAAGATCTCGGACCCTGGGCTGCACTTCCTCAAGGCCTCAGGGGGCTGGGGCTGCGTAGGACTGTCTCTCTGGATGGGTACTAACCCTCCAAGTCCCCCCACTTCAGGACATCTTTAACTCTTCCTGCTTCAGGCACCTAAGTTTTCTGTCTGACCCATAGGCATTTATCTCTGAGACCCCCAGACTGGAAGGGGGTGGAGTGATCTCTAAGACCAGATTCCTTCTTTCTCTTCTGCTTCTGCACCCTCCCACCTACCCTGAACCCTGGCTGTAGGGAGGAGTCAGCTTGGAGGGCGGGGTGCAAGGAGAGGAAAGCTGCGGGCCCTCAGGGAGGCCACCACCTTGCAGGTGGCTGTAGGTAGGAGGCGAGCTGGCTGCTGGGCACTGCTGAGGCTGCACTCTGGGGCTCCAGACAAGGCCTCTGGGCAGGCACTCCAGATCACCTTTTCCTTTGCACTGGTTATTAAAAAAAAAAAAAATGAAAAATCACTGAATGGCATCAATAAAGTTACAGACAGAGAATTTTTTTAGAGCATTTGGTGGTCAAGGACACCCATAACCCAGGTTATCAGTGTTGATTCATGTCCAGATATGTGCTTGCCACACTGACACATGAAGCCAGCATGACCTTTTTTTTTTAAGGTAAGGGAATGAAAACCACAAATTTTGGGACAGTGGTTACCGCAGGGGAGGGCTTGGAAAGCGAGGAGGCTTTGTCTACACCAAGCAGGCAGATGAGAAGGGAAAGGACCCCATCGACTGGTAAAAGTCATGGCTCTTGAGTTCAGTGGTGGGCTCACAGACATTCACTTTGTTATTAAAAACAGCTAAAGAAGTAAGTGCCCGACTAGCTAAATGAAATAAAATGGGCCATGCGGTTCCCACTGATGACTATATGCCTTGACCCAAATGTTATAGTTCATTCAATTCAATGTACCTAAGGTCCAATTAAAAAAATAAACAGATCACCTCTTCTTTTTTTTTTAAATTGTATTTTATGTTAGAGTATAGTTGATTTACATGTTGTGTTAGTGTCAGGTATACAGCAAAGTGATTCATTTATACATACATATATATGTATATATATCCATTTTCAAATTCTTTTCCTGTATAGATTATTACAGAATATTGAGTAGAGTTCCCTGTGCTGCACAGTAGGTCCTTACTATCTATTTTATATATAGTAGTATGTATTTGTCAATCCCAAACTCCTAATTTATCTTTCCCGCCCCCCCGCCACCTTTCCCCATTGGTGACCATAAGTTTTTCTTTTTGTTTTCCTTTTTTCTTTTTTTTCCTTTTTCTTTTTTTTTAGAGCTTTTATTGAGATATAATTGACATACAATAAACTGCATATATTTAAAGTGTATAATTTGATATTTTTTTTCTTATCAGTAACATATATATGGCAATCCCAATCTCCCAGTTCATCCCACCCCAGCAACCCAGCACCCCCTCGCCCCGCTTTCCCCACTTGGTGTCCATATGTTTGTTCTTTACATCTGTGTCTCTATTTCTGCCTTGCAAAGCGGTTGATCTGTACTATTTTTCTATATTCCGCATATATGTGTTAATATATGATATTTGTTTTTCTCTTTTTGACTTACTTCATTCTGTATGACAGTCTCTAGGTCCATCCATGTCTCCACAAATGTCCCAATTTCGTTCCTTTTTACGGCTGAGTAATATTCCATTGTATATATGTACCATATGTTTGTTTTTGAAGTCTGTGTGTCTGTTTCTGTTTTGTAAATAAGTTCATTTATATCATTTTTAATTAGATTCCACATATAAGTGATATAATATGATATTTGTTTTTCTCTGTCTGACTTACTTCACTTAGTATGATAAACTGTAGGCCTATCCATGTTGCTGCAGATGGCATTACTTCATTCTTTTTATTAGCTGAGTATCTTTTTTTCTTTGAAAATACCTTTTCATTGTGTTTTATAAAGTGCTGTGTACTCATTGTAAAAAGTTCAGACAAAGCAAAAAGATACAGAAAATAAAAATTGCTTGGCGTTTACTACCTAGAAATAAAACCAATTGTCCAAAATGTCCATAAGTGTCTTTCTAGATCCCTTTCTGGGTGTATCTTCAGGTGGAGACATGTGAATATAATTTGATCAGTGAGATCATACTTCCCACCCACTTTTCTCGGTGCTGGAACTCATGCAGTTCAACTCGTGTTTTACAGGCAGGGAGATGGAGACACAGAGAGTAGTGACCTGCCAATGGTCACATTTTGAAATATGTGACCCCAAACAGCATCTCGCACAGAGTGGTGCATGGACAGACCTTTTTACTTTTAATACTTATAAATGAAATTTAATGAGAAAAACTGCACATCAGTATTAAGATTCAACAGCCATTATCACTTAAGATGAGACGAATGTAATTTATGCCATTAGTTGATATAAAATAAAATGGAAAATAACTCACAGGAAGATTACAAACATGAAAGAGTGGCCTGGTAGTCTGAGATTTGGAAAACCTCAATGTAGAATTTTCACCAGCAAAAACTAGCCTCTTCTAATTGATCATGGTTCTTCAGACTTTTACAGTTTAGGAGTTCATAAACCAGACCAATGCGCAGGCCAGTAAAAAGGTTACATATCTCTACTGGACTAAAAAACTGAATTCCTCCTCCTTTCCTTTCCTTTCCTTTTTTTCTGTACAGAAGTTTTTCCTCCAGGAGAGCCCTGTCATATATGTCAAAGCATTGAAAGACCCCAGCAAAACAGTGGTTTTGGAAGAGGCCACCTTGTCGTGGAGAAAGACCTGTCCTGGGATCATCAATGGAGCCTTGGAGCTGGAGAAGAACGGACACGCTCCTGAGGAGATGACCAGGGCTCAGCCACCTCTGGGTGTCCTTGGGCCAGAGGACAAAGGGGACACCCAGGCCCCAGAGTTGCACAGGATAAACCTGGTGGTGTCAAAGGTAGCCTCATCAGGGACATGCAGACGGGCTGGCGGTCAGACTTTTGGAGCCCGAGGCTGGGAGATTGGCCTGGTGCCCCACCATTTCCTGGGCTAAAAACTGCCCTCTCCAATATCTCCCTTTAAAATAGAAAATTTCCATGGAAAGAAAAAGAGAGAGAGAGAGAGAAAAGAAAATTTCCATGGAGGGCAAATAGGAAGTCTTTCACACTTACGTGTAAATCAGTTGATCATCTGAACTTATTTGGTAATAGCATGAGCTAGAGCAGCAAGCTGTATATGCGCTGGTCTTTGGAGGGACCCAGGGGAAGGGGAAGGAGACGAAACTAACATTTATCAAGTTCCCAGTATGTGCCAAGCACTACGCTACGTGTTTCGATTTGGCTGCTCTGTGAACTGACATCCTTCGGCTTCTTCTCTGACTATATTTGCAAGGGCTGGCTTCCCTGCTCTGTCCAAATCTCTTCTCTTCTCTATTATCTATTAATATCTGATAAAATATAATAGATATTAATATCTAATAATAATATAGATATAGAATGTATACATTGATTTTATCTGATGATAGATATATCTGGAACAGATATATCTAATAGTAACCATGTTCACATCTATAAATATTAATATCTGATATCAACTGTATATCTATACGTTCTCCCTTGGGGGTTGCCTGCAGTCCCATGGCTCTAAGGTCCATCTCTATGGTTTTATCTCTAGCCTTGAAGTCTCCTCTGAGCTCCAGACTCAACTGTCTATTTACTGTCTCCTCTTATGCCTATCAAACAATTCAAACAAAACAAGACCAAAAAAGAACTCTTGACTTTCACCCTCTCTGACCCATTCCCCATGTCTTTCCCATCTTAGGAGGTGACATCACCATCTTTCCAAGGGTTGAGGACCTGAAAGTCAAACTTGATTCCTTTTCTTTCCTCCCACCGATCCAGTCCATCAGCGAGGCCTGGCAGCTCTACTTCAGCATCTCTCCCAGACCAGCCTCCTCTCACCACAGCCCCCTCCACTACCCTAGCCCCAGCCACCAGCATGCCACGCCCAGCTCCTCTAAGAGCCTCCTTCCCAGCCTCTCTGCTTCCACTTTTGCCCTCTTTTTTTTTTTTAATATTTATTTATTTATTTTATTTTTTGGCTGTGTTGGGTCTTAGTTGTGGCACGTGGGATCTTCGTTGCGGTGTGCGGGCTTCTTTTTCTAGTTGTGGCGCATGTGCTCAGTAGTTGCGGCACACAAGCTTAGTTACTCTGAGGCATGTGGGATCTTAGTTCCCCAACAGGGATCAAACCTGTATCCCCTGCATTGAAAGGCGGATTCTTCTTTTTTTTTTTTAAATTAATTTATTTATTTTACATTTTTTAAAAGAGAAAGGTGGATTCCTAACCATTGGACAACCAGGGAAGTCCCCACTTTTGCTCTTTTACAATTCATTACACACAGTGGACAGAGGGAGCTTTCTAAAACAAACCAATTCAAGTCACTCTCTTGCTTAAGCCCTTCAGTGACTTTCTACAACACTTAGGATAGAGTTCAGGTTTGCCTGAGCACCTGCCCACATCTCCAACCTCGTCTCCCTTTTGTTCCCTCCACACCAGCCCTCTCATCCACTGCTGTTTGGCAGCCAACCTTGTTCCTGTCTCAGGACCTTTGCACATGCTGTTCCCATGGTGTGAAACCTCCAGGTCTTCCTATATCTTGCTTCTTCTTGTCATTCGGGTCTCAGGTCAATGACACATGCTTTTAAGAAGCATTCCCTGGCCAGCCCATCTAACATTACTTTAACCTCCAACTGTCTGTCATGGTAGCCAGTTTCATTTTTCTTATATCACTTACCATCATCTGATACTATTTATTTGTTTTCTTCTTTATTTCATGGTTTGTCTCTCCCCACTAGTTTTAAGTTTAATGAGAGTTCTTTTCTTCATTACTTCATACACAGAGGAAATGCATATGACTATTTGATGGATGAATGAATGAATGAATAAGTGAAGGAACGCGTGCTGAATTCGGTGAGGTTGGCTTTGTAATCCCCATTTTACAGATGACGAAACTGAGGCACAGAGAGTCTAAGTGACTTGCCCAGGAACATAGAGTAGAATAGATACAGATCTGGAATTTGGGTTTCTTGCCCGACAGGACCATCTATCCATGATTCCTCTCCATCACCCCCAAGCAATTTTCTCCTTCTGAGGTTGCCCCATCCCACCTGTATAGATTGGCCTCTGAGCTCCTCCTGAGCTTTGTTTGTCCAAGGGGCCTTGGGGTGCGTATGGTTATTTTGTTTTCTGTTTGTCATTTTTTGTTCAGACAGTAGACCCGAGTCTACTGTCCCAACGCCTTTTTGTCCTCCTTGGCTTTGCAGGGGACTGTGCTAGGGGTCTGTGGCAACACGGGGAGTGGCAAGAGCAGCCTGTTGTCAGCCATCCTGGGGGAGGTAAGTGTTTCGTGGCCCCTGCATGTCCACCCCCAGCTCCCAGGTTCCAGTTCCCCCAGGAAGCTGCACCACTGCTTTCTTCCACGAAGGGATCTAAGCCAATAGAATTTTTATAAATTGAAAACAGTTGAGCATGCACCAAGTGGGAGGTGAGTACCAGGAGTACTGCCTCTTAGCACACCCAGAGATCCATCCGCATCTGTCCTCTGTGCTTTCTCCACCCTGTGTTGTAATCAACCAGCTACCAAGGTGATGATACAGGGCATCTCAACGTTTAACATGATAACAAAATCATCTCATGAGGCCAGACTCAGAGTGGGACACATGACCCTTTGGGAGACAGCGTTGGGAGTGAACTGTGGAAGGAGAGAAAAGGAGAGGGAGGGAGGGAGGGGATGAGGAGAGGAGGCCGGCAGATGGGATGGGACGATCTCAGTCACATCCCAGCAGCAGAATTCACATGCCTGCTGGGTGCCCTGCGCTTGAGATCTGAACTGTCTAACTGCATTGCCTCTGGACATTCTTAGGTCTGCTTTGTCTGCAGCTGTGCCAGCATGTGACTCAGCCCACCCCTTCTTCAGTTCCCAAAGAAACCAACCCATTTCCCCAAAACATTTGAGGTCATGTTGCATATCTCCTAGAGAGTAGTGCCATAAAACAGCCACAACACCTGGTGTATGTGTATAGTCCCCTCCCCAAGGGGGTCTTGCAGCCCGTCCACACCCAGCCTCAGCCTCACCCCGTCTGGGGGCTTCTCTCCCTGCCACTCCCTACGTTGCGCATCGTCCCTCCTTGCCACGTGGTTGGGAGCACTAGCTGGGGTCCTTCCTTTACTGTGCTCCTCTCAGCTCCTCCTCCTGAATGTGCTTGGCCAAACTCATCACCTCCTAGGAAAGTGATCACATTGTCAATCGCAGCTCTCTCCTAATACGTCAGTCCGATGGCTTGTTTGTTTGTGTGTCACATGTGATGGCTTTTCCCCAATGTCTTTGCAGCTGAGGGAAAGAAAGACTCCACTTTTTTTTTTAACAGTAAAAATAGTTTGAATAGTACTTGCATGCCAGTCCCTGTGCTCAGTGCTTGACATTTTTTTCCTTCAACCTGAAAACAACCCCATGAAGAAGGCACAGACTTAAGGTCAGTTTATAGGTGAATAAATGAGGTTGAGAGAGGTGACTTGCCCAAGGTTGCCAGCAGGTCAGGGATGGAGCCAGGGCTGACACTCAGTCCAGCTGATGTCAGAGCTTTGCTTCTCATCACAGCTACACTTGCCGGTGGCTTCCATTCAGGGCCACCTTTCTATGTGGCCAGGAGCTTGTCAGTTTCCTTTTCAGATGAACCAGTCCTTCCAAAAAGGAGAACAAAAAGCTGTCATTTTAAAGTTTTGTTCTTATTAAATTAAAGCCTGGCTTCAAATCAGATGTAGGGAGCGCAGGATAAGAAAGAGAAAGAAGGACAGAACGATGAGGTCATCTTCTGGGGTCAGGAGCATGAGGGTTATGGCCTTAATTTTTTCTAATGTGTGCTTTTAAATTTATCATCCATAAAAGCAGGAAGAACACTACAGTAAAGACCTGTGTACGCAACTCTGAGATTCAGGACTTGACAGCATTTGCATATTTGCCACATCTATGTAGAAACATACTTTGTAAAACTATTTTATAATAATTACAGAGATTATGACAGTTTTCCCACTACATACCTCATCATGATGCCCAAAAAATAAGGGCATTTTCCCATCTAACCACAATGACATTATCACACTTAACAAATTCACGGTAATTCTGTGATATCCAGGGATGGACAGAGATGGCCTGGAACTTCCCATCTCACAGTGAAGAGCAGGGAGACACAGCTTGCTAGAGATTGGGGCTGGGAAAATAAGAGAAAAAAGGATGGGGTGTCTTCCATGCGAACCTTGGATTCAATCACAGCAGGAACAGTTCTGGCTTAACTCCAACTACTGCCCCACGTTCTCAGGGCCTTCCCTCAGCCTCACTGGTTGGCCTGGCAGGACTGTGTTAAGATCCCATTTACATGGGCGAGGCCCCAGGCTCCTGGAGCACACTGAGGCCCTGGGGACTGCGTCTGCTGAGCCAGGCAGGGTCTGTCCTCTGGTTGTCCCCGTCCTGAGGCTGGACTCACTCTGCCGCAGATGCGCTTGCTGGAGGGCTCGGTGGGCGTGCACGGAAGCCTGGCCTATGTCCCCCAACAGGCCTGGATCATCAGGGGGAATGTCAGGGAAAACATCCTCATGGGAAACCAGTACAACAAGGCCCGGTAAGCTTCTGGGAGGGACAGGGCAGGATGCAGGGGTGTGTGACTGGTTTGTGGAGGGACCTCTAGCTGCTAATAGGAACTTGGCAACCGCTAACTCCTGTTGTGTGCTCTCTCACATGCTGTGTGCTCACTTATGTGCATCACTGTATTTCCTTCTCACTGGGAAGGAAAGATTCTTATCATATCCATTTTCTTGGCAAGTCAGCTGAGGCACCAAGAGGTTACATAATTTATCCAAAGTCCTTCAGCTGCTAGGATGTGACAGAGCCAGAATTTGAACCCCAGTTGCTTTCAGAAACTTCTCGCTTAACTGTTATACTCTTTTGACTCAAAATAACCCTGCCTCCCCAAAATGTTACTTTAGAACTTTCTTTGTGTTAATTAATTCATGACCCCTAAGTCAAAAGGTAAAACAAATGGGGTGATGAGATTGTGCAAGGTAGAGAGAAGGAGTTTGGATTTGCCTGGTGGGCGGCCTGCCTCCGCCCACACCCCTCCTTGCCCTGGTTGGCCTTTCCCTCCAGGGTCCGGGGGTGGACCTGCTTGAGATATGCACTTGGACACTGTGAGTGAAGTCTAGTCAGTGGAGGATCCAGGAAAGCTGCCCTGATTGCTGCAGCTGTGCTTCCAACTCTGCTGGACTCTGGCCTCCTTGGACTGTTTGCTTGATTTTGCAATCTGCCCCCTGTAACAGTGCTGAGGGGCACACCTGTGTGGGTGTATAGACTGGCCGTCTCCAGCTGGTTGTCCTGTGGGCTCCCCAACATCAGGTCCAGTGCCAACTCATGAGCACGCTTCTGGCCCAGCCCCCACCCCACCTGCTTCTCTTCCCAAATTCCCGATTCGGCTTAATGGCATCACTGAACTGTGCACCCCAGGGAGCCTGACGCCTCCTCCTCTCATACCTTCCATATCTAATTGGTCAGCAAGCCTTGATGACTCAACCTTCTAAACAGCTCTTGTATTTCCCTTCTCTTCTCCATCTCCACTGCCAGTTCTGGGCTGTGACCTCCTGTGCCCACTGCCACAGCCCTTGGCTCCCTGTCTCCAGCCTTCCCCCTTTCAGTTCCTCTCTGTGCACCGCCTCCGGGGCAGTTGTCCTAAAAGACAGCTTTCATCTCGTCTCTGCTCGACTTTCAGACTAAGACGACTCATAGAACAGTTTTGAAATATCTGTCAAAAATAAAAACGCACCAACTTCTGGGTCTTCCCTGGTGGTCCAGTGGTAAAGAATCTGCCTTTCAATGCAGGGGATGCGGGTTCAATCCCTGTCAGGGAACTAAGACCCCCTATGCCGCGGGGCAACTAAGCCCGTGAGCCTCAACTAGAGAAGAGAAAATCTGCACGCCACAGCTAGAGAGAAGCCTGCATGCCGTAACGAAAGATCCTGCATGCCTTGACGAAGATCCCGTGTTTCGCAACTAAGACCTGACAAGCCATAAATAAATAAATAAATAAAATATTTAAAAAATGCACCAACTTTTGACTCAGAAAATCCACTGCTAGGTATTTAATGCATAAGTAATGTCACCCATGAACACCAAGACCCATGTATAAGAATGTCCCATCGAATTATTCAGGGTAGCAAAAGACTAGAAACAACCCAAATGTCCAGCGTTAGGGCACTGGTCCAACAATGTGTGGTGCATCCGTATAATAGAATACTGTAGTGCCATTAAAGCAATGTAAACCTGTATCTGCTGCACATATACCTATATCACTAGATTATTTCTGAATATGTACACAGGAAACTCTCTTAGTGACTGATTCTGAGGAAAGCAACTGAGGGTCAAAGATGGGAGGGAGACTTGCTTTTCGCCTTTTCTTCTGTCTGTTCTGTTCAAATATTTACTAAGTGCACATGCTAGATTAAAAGAAATGAAGAGAGGAAGGAAATGAAGAAAGCCTCCTGTGGTTTACCATTAAATGCAGGATCAAGGCCAAATTTCTCAGCATAGAATGCAAGACCTTTCCCTTCCAGACTTGGGAAGGTTCAGGGCCTGTGGCCGGGCGGCCTGTCCCTTTTGCTCTCTGTCCTTCGCAGGTACCTCCAGGTGCTCCACTGCTGCTCCCTGATCCATGACCTGGAAATTCTGCCCTTTGGAGACATGACAGAGGTGAGCAAGAGGTGCTCGTCCCCCAGCTCTGTGCTGATGGTGCCTTCGTCACGGTGTTCTGGGCTCCCCAGCTTGCCTCCCTGGGCGGGCGGAGGAGGGACCTGAGCTCTTCCTTCCCCAAGCAGCCCGAGCTGGTTGTGCAGCCTCAGAGCCTCTCCCACCCCCCACCGAGGGAGGGAAGTTGGGGCTCATCTGACCTTCGAAGTTGACAAAGAGGCTACCTTGCCCCACAAGGATGGGAGCTGGTCTCAGACGTCTCCTTCTGAAGCACGAGTGGAGAGCCTGTGAAGATACGAAGGCTCCCATCATCTGCCTTTGCCCCACGCTCTGCCCTGCTCCTCTCCGGCAGCACTTCCTTTGACAGTGGAAACAGCAACCATGGCCCCACAATGGCAATTTCAGTTCTGACTGCTACATTTTCCTGATCACTCTCCATCTTTCACATCTGTAGCCACCTCTACTCCACATAAGACCTTTGTAAGATAAAAGCAGTATTGTTGTTTTGATTTTATTATCTTATAATAGCTCAGTCTGCTGAGCACTTACGGCATTCAAGGTACTGTTCTAGCAAAGCAAATGTATTGTCTTCAGTGAGGCTCAGATAACTCTACAAGGTCAGTTCTTTAATTATCCTTCCTTTAAAGATGGGTTTGTACACCCCAGAGGGCAGAGAGCTCAGCTATCTTCTTCAGGGTTGTCTCTTCAGTAGGAAGAACCAGGTCTGGTCTATAAAATGCATCCATAATAGTACTGACCTCCTGAGGATGACTTGAGGTTTCGGTGAGTGGATAAATACATGCTTTGACTAGTGCCCAGCGTAGTATAGGTGTCAGGCTCTCATTAGAGGAACACAGTAAGCACTTTTTAAGTCTTTGCTGAGTGAGTAGGGAAACTGAGCCTTGCCCAGGCCAAGCAGCTTATCTATGGTCACGTGGTGAGCTTGAGGCAGAGCACTGACAAGAGGTCACCCCACTGCTCTTTAAACTCTGCTTCTTCTCTACACAGTCTCCAGAGTTTATGGTAGAGCAGGGATAGGACTTGGGCCCTGGCTGCCTCATCCTTAGAGCCTGGCTGAAGGATGAGCTGGCCAGCAGCTGCCTGAGGTCCTAGTCTGCTTGGGGACCTCAGACGTTCTGCCCAGTGATTCTGGTTTGCACCTTTGACTCCTGACTTAATGAGTGTCGTGGAAGGTGGTCCTTCCCAGGGCAGCCACAGCCTGCCCACCACTGCAACTATGGTGCAAACAGTCTTGAGCAACACCCCAAACCCAGGCCGGTGGTCCTACCAGTTGATGGCTGCAGTCAACGGAGATTTAAAACATGAATTAGATGTAAGAAGGTGCTGTTTCTTGGGAATAAATGGTTTACTTTATGAACTAAATTGCTAAAAGTTTAATATGCCTTCTGAGAAGCTGACTGACTTAGAAAAATTGTATCCAATTATGAATGATGAATTTTAGTTAACTGAAAATCAGTTTTCTTGTTTCCTACTAAGCAGATTTTGAAAAATATTTTTTAAATGCCAGGGGTCCCAAAGCATTAGGTGGCCAGGAGTGTGCATCGAGGGGGGTCAGTCTGTCCACTTGCCCTCCTGGCTGCTGGGAGCGTACCTGGCTGGGTGACCCTCAGTGCCTTTGGCTACCTGTCGCAGATCGGAGAGCGTGGCCTCAACCTCTCCGGGGGGCAGAAGCAGAGGATCAGCCTGGCCCGCGCCGTCTACTCTGACCGTGAGCTCTACCTGCTGGATGACCCCCTATCGTCTGTGGACACCCACGTGGGGAAGCACATCTTTGAAGAGTGCATTAAGAAGGCGCTCAGGGGGAAGACTGTCATCCTGGTGACGCACCAGCTGCAGGTGACCACCCTTCCAGGGCTCTGGCCGTGATTGGCAGATAATGTAGCTTCTCAAGCCCCTGCCATCTCGGTGTGATCAAGAACAGCCCCCATCTCAGACAGACCTCGAACTCAGGCAGTGTTGGGAAGAGATTGATTTCTTCTGCTTTCCACATGGAGAATACAGGGTGGTAAAAATTGAAACCAAATTTTAAGGTCTCCATTTTAAAAATTGTATGGGTGGATCACTGCTTTTGAAGTTACAAAAAAAAAAAAAAAAAAAAGGAGAGAAAAAGCTCCTTCAGTGAAGAATTCCCCAAGTGTCACATTCTTCCATCAAGGGCAGTGGCTGTGCCGGTTGCTGCCTCTCACGGGTCCTTTTCCCTAGATATGTTCATGCCTGGTTTTGGCCTTAAGACCCTGTTGTTATTTCCCCCTCTTCTTCTATTTTGGCTTTACTAGTTTTGGGTATAAATATTTAAGACATAATAACAGGTTAGAAAATAATGTAACAAAAGCCCATGTCTCTGCCACCCAGATGGCACGCTCCAACGTTGACGGCCCACAGGTTACACTCCCTTCCCTCCTTCCTGCCCCCCTCAGTCCACCGTTCTTTGTTCCCGTGTGTGTCTTCACACTTTTACAACATATGTATGAATCTCCAGACATGAGCAAGTGTCCTTTTACATATTTAAAAGCTTTATACAATTAATATTTTACTTTCTGTGTCCTTTGGTAATTTGCTTTTCTACTCAACTTTATATTTTTAAGATCTTCCATGTGAGCACATGGAATTTTATGTCATTCTCACTGATATTGTATTCCAATCTCTGAATATTCCAGATTTTATTTCTCCAGGACAGACATTTAGGTTGTTTTCATTTTTCACTTTTACAAAAAATGCTTCAATATGTATTCTTCTGTGTGTGTTTTTATGCACATGTTTGAGAGGGTATTTTTTAGGGTAGTGTTTTAGGAGTAGAATTGTTGGTTTATAATTCTTCAAAAATCTCTACTTTTACTAGATGTTGTCAAATTGTTTTTCAAAGTAAATGTACCAATCTGCAGTTCCTGCTCCCCGATTTTGTAAGTGTTCCATTTACCTCCAGCCATTACCAACACTTGGGGTTGTCCAGTGTTTAAGTTTTTGCCAAATTGGTGGTATAAAATATTTTGTCATCATTTAAGTTTGCATTTTCCTTTTTGAATAATGAAGTTGAACGGCTTTTTGTATGCTTACTGAGGACCTTATTTCTTCTGACTCTTCAGTATTTAGAGTTTTGCGACCAGATCATTTTATTAGAAGATGGGAAAATCTGTGAAAAAGGAATTCACAGTGAGTTAATACAGAAAAAGGGGCAATATGCCCAGCTCATCCAGAAGATGCACAGGGAAGCCACACAGGTGATTTCTGCCCCACCCCACCCACACTCCTGACCCGACAGGGAGGACCGCTCCCTGCATTCATGGCTTGTGCTTTCTCCCCAGGGCATGTTGAAGGGTGTAGCAAAAGCAGCAGAAGAGCTACAGGTGGAAGGTCAGGCCCAGACCACTTGCCAGGAAGAGCTTCTCAATGAAAATGCTGGTAATAGAGATGGGGAACAGGGTGAGAACCTCTGCCTGTCTGGCCACCTGCATCTTCCAGAGCCCTGGCATTTCCTCCTGGATGCGAGACCAGGCCATGTCACTCATTGAACAGGGTCCCAGACATCACACATACAGGCTACAGATCCAGGTATTTGAGGGCTGTGGGATGTGGAGTGTGCTGTCAGGAGGCCTGAAGCATCCAAGACGTGAGTGTTATTGGGGTAACAGCTGAGGGAGTGCAGAAGCAGAGGCAGGATGGGGGTAGCTTTGACCTTGAGCAGCTCAAATTTAAAACTTTGTAAGGCATCTGGGCCATTAACCCATTATGCATTTTTTGAGAGCGAAGGTATTGAAAGTCAGAAAGGAACTGAGCCCAGTCCTGGACATTCGGAAGCTCATGGCCTTGCTCTTTTCTGAGACAAGGTAGCAGAACAGAAAGACCTTCATTTTTAAAGTAAGACAAGTTGTGGATTTGAATTCCAGCTCTGCTGCTCACAGAGCTATGTGACCTTGGCCAAGCAAGTTAAACTCTCTGAACCGTCATTGACAAAAGTGGAGGTAATAGTGCTTACATCACAGGGTCATAGTGGAGATTAGAAGAGGTCAGGTATAGGGAAGCCCTCAGGACAGTGCCTGTCACATTGTAGGTTTCTGTCACCAAGAGAGTCTTCAGCTGCAAAGATCAGAAACCAATCTGGGCAGAAAAATAATTTATCGGCAGAAAAGGGTGTTGATCACAGAATGAAAGGAAAAGTTGAAGCACAAGGCCTCAGCAACTTTGGGGTCTAAAGTGGCAGGAACAGGTGCAGAATCCTTTTGAAGAAAACCTACTCCAAATGTTTTCCATCTTAGTATAATTTCCCTCAAGATCAAAATTCCACAAAGAGAGCCCTCTTCTTCAGGGAGAATTGTGGTGTTGCTCCTAGAAGAAGGCAGAGTGTCAGGCAGAAACAGCAGATGTCCCCCACAGTGCTGTCTCCTGTTATTGCTGTTGTCGTGTCATCATTGGCAACATCTACTGATATCTCCAGGCACTGGTCTCTCAGCCCTGCTATAGGCCAAGAGTCTGCCTGGGCTGGTGTCACAACTGTTTTTTGAGGAGTTGTCTCAGAAGCATATTGCTACAAAGCATCTCAGCAACCATCTATAGGCCCGCCAGTTGTCAGATGAGGAAACAAAGAGGTTAAGGGATTTACTTGAAGTTGTAAAGTACCATGATGACAATTCTGGAACCCAGGTTTTCTAGTCCCAAGTTACTGCTTTCTTCATTCTCTCCTGCTGTCTCTCTCAACCCATCAAGCCCTTGGGACCCCCAGGTCCTCCAGGGTTTATTGAATGGCTGGTGATGGACCCCCTTTTCAGACTCTGAAGTCCAGGCAAACCTGGAAACCCTGCTGGTTAGAGTCAGACTTGGGTGGGGCACTGGGTGGCAGCCAGAGCAGGAGGCTTTGCGTGGACTCCTCTTGACCTGGGAAGGAGATGCAGGAGATTGGGGGGCATACTTTTTCTTTCTTCTTTTCCCTGATCCAGTGTTGGAAAATCAGCTCACACAGAAGGAGAAGATAGAAGAAGGGTCCTTGAAGTGGAGCATCTACCACTACTACATCCAGGCAGCTGGAGGTATGCGCTGTCAGCTGCCCCAGGCCAGGTCTACCCTTGAAGCTGGGAGAGACTGGAATGTGCAAGATCACATGAGGTAGAGGGAACAAAAGGTCATGCCATTCATGAGTTTAACTTGCACTATCCCAGTCATACTCAACTATAGTAACTCTACCACCATAGTCAATGCCGGAAGTTATATTTTCATGTGTACTTGTATTAATATACCTGGCATTTTAAAAATCAAATATGATAAGACACAGACATGTAAATTATTGTCACGAAGGGAAAAGTTTATACTTATGGATCCCTAGAAATAGGCATGGCATGCCATACAGGGCCACATGGAGAAGCACCAGGGTTGGTCAGGAGGCAGAGGTGTGGTAAGAGACAGCATGGCCCAGAGCCTTTATTGGGGTTTTGTGGGAAGGAGAGAGTGAAGCAGGGTTGGTACAGAGTAAGCTTAGGATTGGATGGTGTGAACAATTCTGGGGAGTCTGGGCTATAGGGGTGGTCCTAGTTGTCTGGTACCTGGTCCTGGGGTGATTTAGGGCAGGGGGAATATTGGTTTGGTGTGTGAGAGTTTGATTAAAGGGGTGATTGGGAGTGTGGGCTGTGGATTGGTTGGTTTGTGTGTCAAAGGTGTGCTCTACAAGGAGTCATTTGCTATCTCTAGGAATTAGCTAGCCTTGGGAGAAGTCTCTCAGGATTAAGGCCCCAAATAACACAGCATTAGGAATACAGAAAATAAGAAAATATTGTTCATATATTTTCTTGAAATAAAGAGTGCTAACAGTACTCTTTACTTTAGCGTTTTTCAAACTGCAGGTCCTGGCCCACCAGTGGGTTGTGAAACCAGTTGAGTGGATTGTAAGTAGCAGTGAGAATAGAAATGGGAACAGAGTAGAAAATATCTGCAGGCATTGCAAAAGTAGCAATGCATGAAGCTTTCATTTGGGTATGTATTAAACTGCATTTCTGAAGGTGGATGGCAATTAAAAGTTTCAAAGCTACTGCTTTATTAAATGGTGTACGTTACCAAATTCACACACAATGTTGTAAACACAAAACCAAGTATATGATACTGTGCTTTTTGAGTGATTTAATTTTTGAGAGTAATTTTGACTCCATGCCAACGTTTTATGCTTCATTGACTTTGGAACTGAACCGTGGGTAAGGTGTGTCTTCTCTACCTGTCTAAGGGAGGAAGAGGTAGACTGTGCATAGGAGATCACCATCTTCACCCCTTCCACTGTGGGCCTGCCTGCAGGATGTAACACGGGGCCTGCCCTGAGTAGGGGAGCAGCAAATACTTGTGAAATGCATGAAAGAATCAAGAAACCAATTGATCTGTATATAGGAAGTACCTGTTATGGACCAGACTCTGTGCCAAGCTCTGGAGGAGAAGGGGTATAAAGTCACCTAAGAACCTACCCTGTAATCTAGCTGGAGAATTAGGACATTGGCAAGAGAGATTAGGACTAGTAGCAAGAGAGATTTCTGGGACAAGGCACGGTCTCAGATGTCATCAAAGAAAGGTGGCCCTTGAGTGGCGCTTAAGGAAGGACAGAATTCAGGACAAAGAATATGGGCACGGGACACAGCCTGGAGAGGTGGATAGGGCGCCGGGGCAAGAGGCAGATGCTAAAGGAGGGCGTGTATCCTGGGTTTTCCATCCTTGGCTTCACCACTCACCAGCTCCGTGACTTTGGGCAAATTACTTCCTCTCTTGGAGACTCAATAAATGGGGATAGAAATTCCACATCCAAAACTAATGCGTATATTGAGGACGCTACGTGAAGCATGGGTACATAAAAGTACCTACCGCGTGAAAGGCAGCTGTGTTGTTATTTTGAACGTTGAACCCTCCGGACCTGCATAAGGGGAACTAACTTCTCTAGAACACTGCTTATATACCAGGCACTGGGCTGGGTGCTTGACACACGTTACCTCACATCATCTTCAGAGCGGCCCTCATGTGAGGCTGGTAGGACCATCACCATCTTATACGTAAGGAAGTGGAATGTCACTGACATTTGGTCCCTTGCCAGGCTAACGAAGCTTGTAAGTAATAAAGCCAGATTAGAACCCAGGGCTTCCTAACCTTGGAACCCAGCTCATTCCAGTCCTCTAAGGTGTCTGGGGGAGATCCAAGTGCCTGGGATGGCTGTGCACCTTCTTGTGGCACCTGCGTGGCACCTTTCTTTCCTCCCCCAGGTTACCTGGCTTCTGCCATGGTTTTCCTTCTCCTGGCAATGCTGGTCTTCTCCACGATCTTCAGCTTCTGGTGGCTGAGCTACTGGCTGGAGCAGGGCTCAGGGGTGAGTGCCGTGGTGGCGTGGGCTGCATTTCTGTGGGTTTGGGTGGAGTAGGGGGCTTCTTATTCCTTGGGGCCCTGTGGGCACAGGTTAGGGAAGCCCAGAGCAAGCCCAGTGCTTGCGCTTGCTGTGTTGATGAAAGGAGCTTCAGAGGGAACCTCTGGGAGCCAGAACCCTGGGGCTCCCTCCTGATCTGGCCCCCTGTGTGCACAGAGCGAGTGGTCACCTGTGCAGTCTCAGAGGGACAAAACCAAGAGCTGTCCCCAAACAGCTCCCCAAGAATGCTTTACAGTCTGCTTGAATGACTTTCCTTTGGCAGCTGTTTTGCCTTCTTGCTCTGCATTATTTAAAATAAGCTTTTGTACCCCTTATGGGGGACTGGGAGGCCACGCCCAAGATGGACATGACCAGACATTAGTTAAGTTTTATCCGTCACTCCTGACAGCGGGAAAGAGCTGAGCTCTGGTCTTATTTGCACAGAGGTGATTTGGGCTTTTTAAAGGGAGAATGAGGGAGGAGGGAGAGCAGGGCTCAGCTGGGTCAGAGAAGTGAAGAGGTACAAACGGCTGGTGAGCGTCCGTGCGGTTAGGCCAGGTGTGTCTGCAGCCAGCAGGCCGTCTATCCTCCCGTAGAAACTGGGAGACAGGGGCTATGTCCTTTCCAATGATTACATTTCAAAGGAGTCGTTCTCAGGTCCTTAAGAGAGATGCTTGTGAGTTGCAAGAGATACATAGTCACAAGGGTGAGCCCTTCTTAGCAAGCGCTCTGGGGAAGGGAGATCAGGGGCCTGCCATCAGGTGCAGGCTGGAACAGACAGTAAATTGGCCTGGCAGAGGCATTTTGATGAAGGTGGAGGAGCTGGGATCCTCCAAGGAATACACCTTAGCCTCTAGAAGCCATGCTAGAGTTTGGTCAAGTCTCTTAGTGCAGGAGTTTGGACAGAGTTGTTCCGCGTTGAGGGTTCTGTGGCTCTCAGCCCTTACGTGCCGGGTTAATTCATTAATCTTCCCAACCTTATTCTGAGGTAGGTATCACTGTCCCCATTTTATATTTGCAGGAACTGTGCTTAGAGAGAATAAGGAGCCTGCTCTGAGACGTGAAGGTGCCTTGAACTCTGTGCCATGTTTTTCAAACGCTCTGTTTGGTTAACTTTCAAGTCATGTGTCAAATAGAGTTTGGTCAGGAATGCAGGAGCCACTTGGAATATTTAGAGCTTCCAAAGATTTAATACACAAATTGGAGGCTACACAGCTATTGGAAGGGCTGGAGGAGAGAGGGTGGTCTCAGTGGCAGGCAGCACTGAGGGGGCTGATCCTTGGAAAGGATGCCGGCAAACCACTGGCCGAACTCCACGTCCCATGCACCCGTCCACAATTGCCACCAGCATGTGATGGCCTCTTCTCTTCCAGCCTTTAGATTTCCTGTGAGTGCCTCTCCTTGGCAGAATCTAATCTACGACCATGCTGGCAAGGAGTCTGAGAAACCGAGTTCCCAAGCTCTCCCTTGGATCATAGTGGAGAGTGTGGAAGGGGACAGAGGTGACACTGAATGATCATCTAGCACAGATTTCTAACACCATAAAGTGAAGTAATTTATTAAGCCATTTTCTACCCTGACAGAAGAAAAGAGGCCACATTAGACAGGCTGCCTTGGGACAAAGATGCATTGAGAGAGAGATAAATAGAAGTCCTAAAGGCAGTGGGGTTGAGTTTAGAACAATTGGAGTGGAGTGGGATGTGGAGTGGAGGCAAGAGCTGGAGTCAGGGAGACAGACCAGTGAGACTGCTGTTGTAGTGGTCCAGGGGACAGACGATGAGGGCTTAGTCCAGGGAGGGGCACTGGGGAGGGAGAATGGAATGGGGAGGGAGAAGGGGAAAGCAATAGCACTGAGCAGGAAGGTTATGTAGCCCCAGAAAGAAGGATTTTTCTCCCTGTTGAATTTCACCTTGAACTCAGATGGTCTGACCCTCTAAAAAAGAAAACTCACAGTTTTCCTCTATCCACACACAATGTTTCTGATACCCACTGTGCAGATTTTTCTCAACATCAACCAGTTCTCCAACTCTCTGGACACTAGCCAGGTGTACTACAATTCAATTCATTTCTGACACTACCTACCTGGAGTTAGCACAGACTCCACAGGTTAAGGGCTCAGTCCCATAAGACTGCTGCCATTTCAGGGGCCAATCATAAATCTGGACTTTTTATACTTCTGCTGAACCAGCTATAAATTGGGGATTCCCATGACTCCCTCTTTGCATTTGATAATCTGCTAGAATGGCTCACGGGACTTAGGGAAATACCTTTACTAGTATTTTGCTAAGGGATATAATAAAGGGTACAGGTACACAGCCAGATGAAAACATACCTAGGGTGAGGTCCAGAAGGGTCCAAAGTGCAGGAGGTTCTGCCCCCATGGAGGTGGGGTACACTGCCCTTCTGGCACATGGGTGTGTCCACCAACCTGAAAGCTCTCCTAGCCCCATGCTTTATGGATTTTTATGGTAGCTTCAACATGTAGGCATGATTGGTTGTTAACTCAGTTTCCAGCCTCTTCCCACTTCCCAGAGGATGGGGGTGAGGCTGAAAGTCCCAAGCTTGGACTCATGGCTTGGTCTTTCTGGTAATCAGCCCCAATCCTGAAGCTACTTAGGGGTTCCCAGCCGCGAGTCATCTCATTAGCTACAAAAGTTCTCTTATTGCTCCAGAGACCCCCAAGGTCTTAGAAGCACTTGTGTCAGGAACCAGAGTCAAAGGCCAAATATTACCACAAATGATGCTCCTAGCACCCCTATCACTTAGGAAATTGCAAGGGTTTCAGGAGCTCTGTGCCAGGCATCGGGGACAAAGACTAAGCATATTTCTTATCCTACGACACCCCCGTCCTTTCTTGAAGACCAACAGCAGTCAAGAGAGCAACGGGACCACTGCAGACCCAGGTGACATACTGGACAATCCTCAGCTGCCCTTTTACCAGCTGGTGTACGGCCTCAGTGCTCTGTTCGCAGTCTTCCTGGGCATCTGCACTTCGGCAGCTTTCACCAAGGTCACGGGGAAGGCACCCACAGCATTGCACAACACGCTCTTCAACAAGGTACGGGCCTGGGCACTGGGTGTGGCCACAGGCCGAGCCCTGACCTTCCTCACCTTTTTTTTTTTCTCTCTTAAATAACTAGACTTTATTTTTTCGAGTAGTTTTTTTGTTTACAGAAAAATTGAGCAAGAAGTACAGATTCTCTTTTACCCCTTACTACCTCCTCAGTTTCTCCTACTATTAATATCTTGCATTAGTGTGGGACAACTGTTACAACTGATGAGTCAATATCGATACATTATTATTATCAACTGAAGTCCATAGTTTACATTAAGGTTCACTCTTTGTGTTGTACATTCTATGGGTTTTGACAAATGTATACAGGCATGCGTCTACCATCAAGTGTCCTACAGAATAGTGTCACTGCCCTAAAAATCCCCTCTGCTCCACCTGTTCATCGCTCCCCCATCTTTCCTCCAGAACCTTGACAACCACTGATCTTTTTTGCTGTCTCCATGGTTTGGAGAATGTAATGTCATATAGTTGTAAGTGTTCACTGGGTCACTAGCTGGATGGGAACAGGCCAGAGAATGAGTTTGGAGGGTTAAACCTCAGCTACCAATGCTGGCCTCCATTGGCTGAGCACTGTCACATAAAGAGTTACTTATAATTTCTTAAGTTCTCTTTGAAGTGGGTATTTTAGTCTCATCTTACATGTGAGAAAACTGAAACGCCCCCACGTGTTATGGTTAGAATGTGTGTTATGGTTAGAATACCACATCGTCTATGGTATCACACCACCTCTTGGAAATGTCCTTTCTCTCTCTTGCTAATCAAGTGTTACTATGTGCCAGGCTCTGGGGTGGGCATTGGGCTTACAATGGTAAATGAACAATGCAGGTATGGTTTGGGTCATTATGGCCTTATAGTCTAAGGAGGAAGATGGACAAGAAAATAGGCTGCTGTAATCTGGTCTGCAGAATTACCCCTGGGGTGGGGGCACACAGGGCCATAAGAACATGACGCACCTGACCCCAGCATGGGGCTGGTGGAATGAAGGTGGGAGTCCAAGAAGGTTTCTTGGAGGAAGTGACCTCTATACTAAGACCTGAGGATGAATGGGATTTTGCCAGTTCAAAATCAAGAGGTGAGGAGAAGCAGAGCATTTCCAGGGAGCTGCGTGGAGTTCAGGAAGGAAAGCTGGAGCTCGTAGCTGTAGAGAGGGGGTTTCTCAGAGGGATTCGCAGGAGGCAAGGAGGGCACCCATCATTCCTTGTAGATTGAATGCAAATTGTGTTTTAATTTTAGGAGGGTGAGGCTGAGGCGTTTCCCCACATCTCAGATAAAGCAATTGGCTTCGTGGAGCCAGAAGGCAGGAGAAGGGGAGTTCTTCCCAAGGCCAGGCACTCTTTACCACCTGGCCTCTGGTGGTGGCTCTGGCTAGCTGGTCTCTAAGTTTCTGACTCCACATTCCCAGATTCTAGAAATACCTGGTGCCTAGGCCTCAAATTGATATTCTGTATTTTGAGAAATGTTTGATTCTTTTTATTAGGAAATACATTTCATATTTAAAACATTTTCCTTTTTCTCATCCTTTTATGACTTTATTGATTTTAAATTAGCCTTTGTAGTTTTATTTATTTATTTTAAAAAAATTATTTTTTTACTTATTTAGGCTGCACTGGGTCTTCATTGGGGCATGCAGACTTCTCTAGTTGCAGGCTTAGTTGCGGCATGTGGGATATTAGTTCCCCGCCAGGGATCGAAACTGGACCCCCTGCATTGGGTGCACCGAGTCTTAACTACTGGACCACCAGGGAAGTCCTGCCTGTGTTGTTTTAAATAATCACAATTTAAGGACAAATCTCTGAAAAAATTGGCTGAACTGCAAAATCAACAAACTGCAAAAACAAAAACAGAACCAGATTACTTTTATACTTAAGGAGGCCACAAGGGACCCTGTCCCTGTGTCCCCACCTTTTTCTTCTAATCCCTAGTGCGTGTGGGTTCTCACAAAGACGCCTTTCATGCCACAGCTGAGCTGAGTCCTGCTCCTGAGCCCCTCTCCCTGCACCCCGCCCCCCATAAGTGCTCAGCATCCTAAAGGATGTGATTATTTTAGTCTTTGATTTGTCACAGTGATTGTAACAGTTCTTTTTGCTTTAGCTCAGGTATTTAAAAAAAGATTCTGGAGATAAAATTAAAGATGATTTAGAGGCAGAAAAGGAAATCAGGGAAGCTCACAGTCGGCCCCTCTGAGATTTGCTCTTCCCCACCTCCGACCTTAGACAGCAAATGAACTATACTTGGTCAGCACGATCCAGGCATTTGCCATGAGGACTGCTGTAAGGGACACCTCATGACTCAATTATAATTTATAAATAGTCAGAGTGTATTTTCTTCCTCTCTCCCTTCTCCTTTCATTGCTTCCTTTAGTTTGGGCTTCATTCAATACTATTAACTTCTATTCATTTCTTTGTTTTGTGTTATGGCTTGAGAAACACTTGGGGAAATGAAAGGGGTCAGTGGTCAGTGAGTCCGTGCCTTGACCCTTTAAGAAATGATTTCTGTGAAGAGTGTGGCTGTACTGGGAGTGAGGGAAGCCTTGGGAGGCCTGGTCCTGGTCATGGTTTTGTCCTTAACTACTTGGGTGACCTTGAGCAAGTCACTAAGCTGCTCCCCCTTCTCTGGGCTTTAGTTTCCTCATCTGTAAAATGAAGAGGATGAACTAGATGATTTTGTTAGAACTTTTCTAGTATGAAATACTTTTTGATCGCCAAAGGGCCTCACCTCCACTGCTTTTAGAGGTCAAGTTGGGATGTTACCTTCAAGAAAGGGCAGTGATGGTTAAAATCTACCCAAGATCCTTCCTTATGCAACTGCGGTTTAATGCCTGCTACTAGTCTTTGGTGATACTGAGTGAGAATGGTCCTGTCTGAGAAAAAAGTAAGAGTTGGTATTAATGGAATGCTTACCAGGAGGCAAATATTGTTCCGAGCACTTTTAATGTATTATCTTTTCCTTCCTTTTTAAAATAATAGTTTTATCAGGATATAATTCACATACCACGAAATTTACCCTTTTAAATTGTATATTTTTAATATATGATAATATACATAATACACCCTTTTAAATTGTATATTTTAGTGATTTTGCAGAGTTGTGCAATCCTCATTATGACTCTGAAGCATTGTTATCATCTCCATTTTACAAATAAGGACACTGAGACTCAGAGAGGTTAAGTAACTTGCTCACAGTCCCACAGCAGTAGGTGGAAGAGTGGGACAGCCCTGGAGTCCAGGTGAATTGACTTGGGAGCCCCTGCTTTTTTTTTTTTTTTTTTTTAGCTCTTTATTGTTATATGATTGCTTTACATGTTGTGCCAGTTTTTGCTGTACAACAAAGTGAATCAGCTGTATTTATACATATATCCCCATATCCCCTCCCTCCCGAGACTCCTTCCCACCCTCCCTATCGCAGCCCCCTAAGTCATTACCTATCATTGAGTTATCTCCCTGTGTTATGCAGCAGCTTCCCAATAGCTATCTATTTTACATTTGCTAGTGTATATATGTCAATGCTACTCTCTCACTTTGTCCCAGCTTCCCCTTCAACCCCCACCCCGTGTCCTCAAGTCCGTTCTCTACATCTGCATCTTTATTCTTGCCCTGTCACTGGGTTCATCAGTACCATCAGTTTAGATTCCATATGTATGAGTTAGAATACGGTATTTGTTTTTCTCCTTCTGGGGAGCCCCTGCATTTAACCATTGCTTGATGTTGCCTTCCCTAGATGCCCTTTAGGCTGCATCTTGTACCTCTTCAGAGCCTGAGGGTACCTGGCTCTTCATCAGGCCCCAAGCAAGGCCTGCAGCCAGTCTCATGACCTGGGTTGCTTTTGTCCTTGCAGGTGTCCCACTGCCCCATGCGTTTCTTTGACACGACCCCAACAGGCAGACTCCTGAACTGCTTTGCAGGGGACTTGGATGCGCTGGACCAATTCTTGCCCATCGTGGCTGAACAGTCCCTGATCCTGATTTTGGTGGTAATCACCACCCTGATGATTGTCAGTGTGGTGTCTCCCTATATCCTGCTGATGGCAGTTGCAATACTCATTGTTTGCCTCGTTTATTTTAGGTGAGTGGGTTCTTTTTGCTTGTGAATGAGGTTTGTGACTTGGGGTACGAGTCTAGGACCAACCTAGAATTGGAAGGTCCCAGAGGTGGGTGGCCCAGGTCACTCACTCCCATTCTTTTCTTCTTTTCTTTCTTTCTTTTTTTTTATAAATGTATTTATTTATTGGCTGGCTTGGATCTTCGTGGCTGCTTGCGGGCTTTCTCTAGTTGTGGCGAGCAGGGGCAACTGTTCGTTGTGGTGTACGGGCTTCTCATTGCGGTGGCTTCTCTTGTTGCAGAAGGCTCTAGGTTCGTGGGGTTCAGTAGTTGACTCTCTCCCATTCTTGATGCAGGTTGTTCAAGAGGGCCATCAATGTGTTGAAGAGATTGGAGAACTACAGCCGCTCCCCTTTATTTTCCCACATCCTCACTGTTCTGCAAGGCCTGAGCTCCATCCATGTCTATGGAAAAACTGAAGCCTTCAGCAATGAGTGAGTCCTGCTATCTGAGGGTGATGGGGACTGTGGGAGTGGTGGGGAGCAGGAAGATAGGAAATAGAGCATCTGGAAATAGCATCATCTTCAGAAGAATCAGAGAGAACATTGTTCTATTCCATTTATTTCTCTGAGCCTCCACAGCCTCATCTGGAAGATGATGCTTATAAGAATAAAAAATGTGATACGAGAAATGTTTGTCAGCCTTAGAGATCTGTGGCAATTATATGCATATATTAATATAATTAATGGTAAGATAGGTTACTGTGTTAGCACTTTTTGCATTTTTTAAAATTTTCACTTCCAAACAGGTATCTACATATAATAAAATAAAAAAGAATAATAGCTTCCTAAATAGCAGAATTTTCTTCACTATTCACATCCATAGATTTGCCTTCTAAATGTGTGTTGGAACAAACAAATCCTATGATCGCTGCTGAGGTTTAATTGTGTAACATAAACTCATCTACTTGTAAAGATCAGTCAGACATGGTCTGCTCTGAACTACAAGGAACTTACGGTCTAATGAAGACAGGAGACACAGACGTGTATTTTTGTGATAATATAGTGTTGAATATGACAGACAGCATAGGAGAGGAGCAGGTAAAATGCCATGAGGGTTCAGAGGAGAAAACGATGACCCTCAGCTGGGGATCAGGGAAGGCTTTGGAGAGGAGGCAGCATCTGAGGTGGCCTTGATGCCTGGGAAAATTTGGGCACGGGAGATGGTGTGTGCTCTGTTAACTGAAATATTGGATGAGCTATGGTGCCAGCTTTCCCAGTGGCATTGGAGAGACCCAAGGTCTGTGCAGATGCTAGCACTAAGGGGATCCTGGAGGGGTGCACTTGTTCAGTCAACAATGAGAACCTACTGGGTGCTCGGCACCCACTGGGGATGCAGCAGAGAACAAGGTGGATAGGTACAAGGAAGGGCTCACTTCCCTTCACTCACTCACAAATCTGGGCATTTATTCACTCTCTTTGGCCCAATGAGGGTAACTTAGCCATCCTGAACCAATCATCAAGGCTAGGAGAAGAGAACTGCTGATAGGCCTGAATCGGTCAGAGCCCACTCCTAGGTCTGGGGTCAGGTGAACTCCATGGCTGAGAAAGGGGTAGGAAGGAATCTCCCCAGTTTTCTTTATTGGTTCTTTGGTGAGAGTGGGGAGCTGGATGCTGGAGGAAGCAACCAGTGTCCACCTCGGGAAACCCTGGGTTAGACTAACACACGTGGCTTTCAGGTTGTCTTTTCTTTCTCAGGTTTAAAAGGCTGGTGGATGCACAGAATAACTACCTGCTGATGTTTCTGTCTTCCATGCGATGGGTGGCATTGAGACTGGAGCTCATGACCAACCTGGTGACCTTGACAGTGGCCTTGTTCATGGTTTTCGGCATTTCCTCTGCCCCCTATTCCTATAAAGCCATGGCTCTCAGCATCGTCCTGCAGGTAAGGGAGGGACTCTCAGATGGCGGGGGGCAGGTGGTGGCCTGTGGTCTGTGGGCAGACTTGGGTCCATGGGACTCTGATTACGCCTTGGATTTTGGCCGTTCGTGATCTTATGAACTATGTGCTTGGCTTTCTGAATCTGCAGCTTTGTTCTGTTTCCTTGTCACCTTTGAACTGGGAAGTCTGTGTTTAAAGGTATTTAATGGAATCATAGAATATTGGAATTGAAGGGGAGCCCACAGACAGCAGAGTCCAACCCTCCTATTGTGTACATGGGGCAATTGAGGCTCAGAAAGGGGAACGAGTTGTCTGAAAGGACAGAGCGTTAGAAGCAGAGCCACGGCGAGACCTCTTGGCTTCCTGTCTGGTGTCTTTTCACTTTACTATTCATACCCTGATTCAGTGGTCAACCTTTTCTGAGGTATCTGGGGAGGCTGTTTAAAATGTAGGTTTCCCACTCTTCCCCTGGATCAGGCCTCTCAGACGTCAACGTGCATAAGCTTGAAACCAGGCGCCAGGCTGTTGTCAGCCAGACCCGTGTGGCTGGCAGGGGGGCCACGCTCCAGAGCACAGCCAGAGGGACTCGGAGTCAAGTCCTGGTCAGGCGGGGCCTTGGAATCTACTTTTAAAAATGGATTCTTGGGACTTTCCTGGCAGTCCAGTGGTTAGGACTTCACCTTCCCAGGCAGAGGGTGTGGGTTCCATTGCTGGTCCAGGAGCTAAGATCCTACATGCCTGGCGGCCAAAAAACCAAAACATAAACCAGAGGCAATATTGTAACCAATTCAATACAGACTTTAAAAATGGTCTGCATAAAAAACAAAACAAAACAAAACAAAAAAAAAACCTTAAAAAAATATTTAATTAAAAAAGAACAATGGGTTCTCAAGGGGACCCTGGGGTAGCAGTTGGCAGGCCTCATGGCCTGAATTGCTCCATGCCCAGCACTGGGGCCAAGGTTCATGTCCACAGAGTCCCGGGGAAGGGCTCTCTGCAAAGGGCTGTGAGGCCAGATGCCGGCTCAGGGAACCCTGGGCACACAGTTCCAAGGTGCTCCCTCCCCCAGGGGTACTCATTAGCCATCCTCTCTGCATGCTTTCTTTCTAACTGGCCTTAGGTCTTGTGTGCCGCCCATGGAGGCATCCTTTTGGGTGCAGAGGGACTCCCTCCTGCTCCTCGTTGAGCCCTGTGGCAGACACACACATACAGTGCTGTACCCCCCACATGCCTATGCCTGAGTGCAGAGCCTTCTGAGGGCACACGGGCCACGCAGGGGGCTGTACGGGGCTCATGCCCACAGACAGCTGCCCTGTGCCATAACCAGGGGGGTTGGGGAGCTGGCAGTGAGCCCATGCCCTGCTGGGCACTTGCTGTGCTTTCCTCCACTGAACTCTCACCGCATTCCTTGAGAGGAGGCCAAGTGGTTAAGAATGTGTGATTTGGAATGTGCACGTTCACACCGGGCTCTGTCCATTATCAGCTGTGTGACTTTGGAGAAGTCTTCCTTATGCCTGGGATTCCTCTTCTATAAAAGGGAGATAATAAAAGTTCTGAAATCATGCACTTGTGAGGAACATATGCAGACTTGAGGGTTCATGCATGTTAAAAACCTTGGCCCAGAATAAACCCTGGATAAATGTTCACTATTATTGTTCCCAGCTTGCAGATGGGGAACTAGAGTTTGCAGAGTTAATTTACCCGTATTCCCACAGCTGCTGAGAGACAGGTTTGTCCATGGTGGGACACACTCTTCTCTCGCTTTCTCCCTCTCTCTGACGCACACTTGGCCATGCACAAGCACATGTACATGTGCCCCAGTGCAGAGTTGCCCCTGAGCCTTCCAGAACTCTGGGGAGAGGCCCCGCACTGGAGTCCTGAGGGATGTGGAGTCACTAAGGCCAGAGGTGCCCCTGCTTGCTGCGCCCCATGACCAGGTCGTCTGGTGCTGGTACAGGAAATGGGTGGAGGCTAAGCTCTCCCAGGCGCAATGTGCATACAGGTGTCTGCTCAAGGTCGACCAGTTGTCCCACAACAGAACACCAAGGATGTGCACTGTCTGGGGGTCTGATGACTTCAGAGTGGCCTTGGGTTCATTCTGTCTTCTCAACATCTGCTGCCCTGTTTGAGTTTCTCATCTCTGTCCTGGGTAACAATCTCCCAGCCTCTCCCAGTCTTGTCTACCCCCGAGCCCCTTCCCATCCACCTTCTACACTCTCTCCAGAGTGGTCTTTTATTTATTTATTTATTTTAATTTCTTAAAATTTTTAATTTTTTAATTTTTTACAATAAACTGCATATATTTAGAGTGTAAAATTTTGTATCCCAGTCTCCCAATTCATTCCCCCCAACCCTCCCCGCTTTCCCCACTTGGTGTCCATATGTTTGTTCTCTACATCTGTGTCTCTGTTTCTGCCTTGCAAACCGGTTGATTTGTACCATTTTTCTATAGTCCACATATATGTGTTAATATACAATATTTGTTTTTCTCTTTCTGACTCACTTCACTCTGTATGACAGTCTCTAGGTCCATCCATGTCTCCAAAAATGTCCCAGTTTCATTGATTTTACAGCTGAGTAATATTCCATTGTATCTATGTACCACATCTTCTTTATCCATTCATCCAGAGTGGTCTTTAATCCTAGTTTTCCTCATCTCACTGTCTTGGTTAGGACCTCTAGAGACTCCTTGTCTCCTTATGCACCAAACCTAAGCCATGGACCTACGTTCCAGGCCTCAAATCTGGCCCCAGACCTCACATGCACTCTCTCCTCTGGTCAAACTGGTACTTTGACTTCTGCATGCATTCTTTCTTTTTTTTCTTTTTTTCTTTTAAATAATGTTATTTATTTATTTGTTTGCTTGTTTTATTTTGTTTATTGTCTGTGGTGGGTCTTCGCTGCTGCGTGCGTGCTTTCTGTAGTTGCGGAGAGCGGGTCTTCTCTTCATTGCAGTGCGCAGGCTTCTTACTGCGGTGGCTTCTCTTGTTGTGGAGCATGGGCTCTAGGCGTGTGGGCTTCAGTAGTTGCTGGCATGTGGACTCAGTAGTTGTAGCTACGGGCTTAATTGCTCCATGGCATATGGGATCTTCCTGGACCAGGGCTCAAACCTGTGTCCCCTACATTAGCAGGCAGATTCTTAACCACTGTGCCACCAGGGAAGCCCTGCATGCACTCTTGAGGAAATTCAGGCTTCGGGAGGCGGGTATATCACACACCATGTTGCTTTGTAGCACTAAGAGGTTTCTTAGTAAATATTAGAGATGTTTCTGGTTGCAAGCCACAGTAAGCCACCGAACCAATTCAAAATGGCCTTGACAATCTGGGAACTTATTATCTGATGTGACTAGAAGGCTGGGGTAGGGCTGTTCTCTGTTGGCTAATTTACTGGCCTAGCATGAACCCATGATCATTTGATCTTTCTGCTCCAACATCCACAGCCTGACTTTGTCCTCAGGATTGTCTACTCAGGTTCACAAAATGGCTGCTACAGCCCCAAGCAACACATCCTCACCCAGCAACTGCCAAAGACTGGAGAGGAGATAACTTTTTCTATGTGTCCCCTTGTAAGAACAAGGAGTAGCTTCCTGGAATACTTACATCTGTGTCTTCCTTGTGCTTTGTTGGCCAGAATTGTGTCATGGCTCACTTCTAAACCAGTCGTTGGTAAGGAGGAGAGGAATTAACATGATTGCTTTGGAGTAGCCAAGCCTTCCTGGAATTCCAGGCTGCCAGACACCTGAACATGATAGAGCATATGTTAGCGAGGAAGGAAGATGGGACCAGCTATTGATAGGCAATCAACTGTGTTTGATATCCTTTTCCAGCTCAGTGTCATTTCAGGATGGTGGCCCCTTCTCTGACTTATAGAGGCTTTCCCTCCCCGGCCTCCCTGGCCTTTATGTTCCCTTCACTTTAGCCGCAGTCAAATGGCCTGTGGGGCCCTGAATGCATGCTGCTGTTTTACTACTGTCAAGACTTTGTTCCTCTATTAGGAACACCTTTGTCGACCCATGTTTAGCTGGCTAAATCCCACCACTCCTTAAAAATGTAGCTCCAGTGCCACCTCCTCCAGGAAGCCTTCCCTGTGGCCCTCATCTGGTGACTGTCCCATGGCCATGATAGTGCTGCAGGCTGACTCTGTTGTGCTGCCTTTTCTGCTCACCTGTCTGTCTCCCCAGCTGACTGGGTGGTCCTTGAGGGCAGGGCCTATGTCTGTTGCACTTTAAGCATGGAGCCTGGCCCAGCACCTCCATCAGAGTCTGTTGACTGACTGTATAATGGAGTTGTTGCCCAGCACCTTCTGTATGGCCTGGGGTTACAGAGCATAGAGGCTGGGGCCCCAGCTCTGCCTCTGGCATCCGGGTGATTCTGTGTGTATCATTTCCTCTATTTGGGCCTCCGTTTCCTCATCTATGGTGCCTCCAATTCCCAATAATTCCTGAGACTCCTCTTAGCCTGGGTTTCCCTGAAGGCAGAGCCTGAGACAAGGACTCAGATGCAGGTAGATTATTTGTGAGATGCTCCCTGGAAACAGGACCAAGGGAGAAGGAGTGTGAGACAGGGAAGGAGGAACTGCACCATGACCGTGTGTCATTGAGGTCACTGCTCTAGGTCACCAATGCTCAACTCCCAGGATTGCCCCCTGAAGGCTGAGACAGGAAGCTTTATCTACTAGCTCCTTTCCCTGTTGGTTGAGGGTTGCTCTGGGCCGTAACTCCTGTGTTTCTGGGCTGTGCGTGGGTGGAGTGGGCTCCTATGGTGTGGACGAAGGTTTTGAATAGAAAGCAGAGGGTACCTGAGGTAGAATGGGGTTGGTTGGATTCTCGCCCACAACTGACCACCACACCTGTAGCGAAACTCAGAAGTGGGCTCAGAGGGGCACCAGGGGTACCTGCTCCATCCCTGTAAGGGAAGTTGTCTTGGTTTGAGGAATTGCTCAGGTGGAGTCGCCACTGCCAGTCTTCAGGAACAGTGAGAGCCTGAGCTCACCCGCACAGCCTGCTAGCCTGATGCCTCTCCTTTGTTCCAGCTCGCGAGCAACTTCCAGGTCTGTGTCCGGATTAGTTCAGAGACAGAGACGTACTTTACAGCTATGGAGAGGATGCTGCAGTACATGAAGGTGGGACACAGGTCTGGGCTTTGTGCAGGGAGATCTAGAAGGCTCACATCCAGCCTAGGGCTCAGCTTCTGTGACCTCTCTAAGCCCCAGCACCTCAGGGGCCCTGAGATTTTCCCAGGAGGCAACTGGGCTCCTGGTCCCTCCTCCCCATCTCCCCCAGAACTGTGTATATTATCTCTCAGAAGCTCTTCCACACCCATCGGCTCATTTTGACCACATCCCTCATGGCATTCTTGGATGTAGAGGGAATGATCTGCCCTTTTTAGAAATGAGAGGTTTGCCCAAATGTAATAATAATAATAATGACAAGAATAATTGTTATTAATATTGCTTCTATTTATGTCATACTATTTAAAAGCCCAGATTTTGGAGCCAGATCACCTGGGTTCAGGTCTAAGCTTTGCCACTTGAATCAGCTGTGTACCCTCGTGACTTATTCAGCCTCTTTGCTCCCCATCTCTGAAATGGGACAGATCAAAGAGTCTACTTTATTGGATTAGTACAAAGATTAAACAACATCACATGTGCATCACTTAGCACAGTGCCTGGCATAGTAAAGGCTCAATATAGTGACATATAGATTATTTCGTGGCATCACAAAATGACTTAATAAGGTTGACTGAATTATTATCCCCGACATCCAGAGGAGGAAACTTTCCTCCCAATACACCCACCATGCTCGATGCAGAGTTGTGGGCTTGGAGTCAGGCAGCCCTCGGTTCGAGTCCCTGGTCGTCCACTCATCAGCCGTGTGATCTTAGCATGTCACCTGACATGTTTAAGCCTCGATTTCCTTGCCTGTGAAATCATCTAAAATTGCCTACCTCCTAGGATAGGGATTGAGAGAGATTGTCTGCACAGAGCTCCGAGCTATAAAACATGCCCTGCAGGGGTGTGTTAGCTCTGCTCTTCTTATTATTGTTATTCGGGATTCTGTTTCTTTAGAGCCTCATAAAATAAATTAGAGAGAGTTTCCTATGTTAATAACAAGGGCACTCTAGCTATATGGTTTCTCACTCTTTGGGGATAAAATCATGTGCATTTCAGGTGATTGGTGGTGGATATTCCTCTTGGGGTATCCTCGGGTCACACAGTAGCTTGACCCTGGTTCTGGGCACGCTGGGGTGGGTCGCATACCCAACAGCTAGAGGCCAGTGGGTCAGCAGGGGATGGGCAGAGATGGATGATAACTATTGATTTCTTTCTCTTTCTTTAAAAACGAGATGTGTGTCCCTGAGGCTCCTCTACACATAGAAGGCACAAACTGTCCCCACGGGTGGCCGCAGCATGGGGAAATCACATTCCAGGATTATCAGATGAAATACAGAGAAAACACGCCTACTGTCCTTGACGGCCTCAGCCTGACGATTCATGGCCAGGAAGTAGTGGGCATCGTGGGAAGGACGGGCTGTGGTGAGCTGAGCGTCTGGGCACCCCTGTCTTCAATGTCGGTCTTTGGGTGTTGGACCTGTTTTCGGACACGTGCTTACTCAGTGACCCCACACATATTTACTGGGGCCTCATTTTGTGCTGGGAGAACAAACCCAAAGTCCCTGCTGTCATGGGATTCCAGTGGAGGGGACAGAGGTTAATAGGTCATCAAATAAAGAAATGAGGAAGGTGATTACCTTGGTGGTGAAGGCCGTGGGGAAAGAGAAGGGTTAGTCTTACGGAGTAACAGGGTTGGTGGGCCCTTGAGCTACAGTAGCCTGGGCTCTGAGGCCAGCGTTTGAGGGGAGACAGGAAGGGTGAACAGGGTGCAGGGATGAGCTTCCAGCAGGGGTGTGCAGGGCTCTGGGTCCTCCTTTTCTCCTCCCCTCCCCCTCTAGACCTCACCAGTCAGCCTCCTCCTTCTCCACCTGTCTCTCCTCACTTCCTTTCTCCTTGCTGACTTCTTTCCTCTCTTCTTCTCCTATCACTTTTGGGAGATCTGACTCAAGGGTCATCCCCTCACACTTTTTGCATTGTTCAAAGACAGTGCTCAGACCCCAGCCTTGTGCTCCCAGGGCCGCCTCCTCCACGTAGCCCCCCAAGGATGACTGGAGCCTCGAGGGTCTCTGCCTCCTCAGGCCCCTGCAGGCCTTGCACAACTGCACGGTGATGAGTTCCCAGCTGTATTCTTTCGTGTGTTCTTCCCTTTCTATTTCTTGCCTGCAGTTGGGCTGAGTGGGCTGTGTCTGACATAGAGAAGCTCTCAGTAGCGATGCTCTAATTGACTGTATTCATCCGGTGGGTATTTACTGAGCACCTGCTATATGCCAGGCATGGAAACACAAAGGTGAACAAGACACATGGCTGCCCTTGGAACTGACCTTATCTTTTAGAGCAGAGGTTGTAAACACAAATCCCTTGGGGGCCCAGCAAGTCATACAGATGCATGAAATGGGCCTGGGGTGTGAGGCGGAAAAGAAGGTGGCAGCGCATTGAACTTGAACACTCTTCTCTCTCAAGAAAGCAGCTACACTTGGCTCCAGCTGCCTGTTGCCCAGGGGGATATGGGACCAGTGTTGCTGGTTCTACTGACTTTCAAGAGAAGCGTGCAATTTGAAGTTGTTTATTAAGTCTTTGGATTTTTTTAAAATGCTGGCAAAGAACTTAAAAAACAACACTAACATTGTGTGTGTGAAACAAAACATTTGTGTGGGCTGGATTTACCCAGGGGCTCCACTTGTGCCCTCTGGTTGAGGCAGTAAAAAGATGCTCACGGTTTCGGGCACCCTGTGGGATGGAGACTCTGGGCCGCTTGTGACCTCTCAGGGTTCATGATGACAAGGAACAGGCCACGGAGAGGGTGGGCCGGGGCTGGATGCCAGTCCGACCTGTGCTGCCCCTCCTGCAGGCTCAGGAGATGGAGTCTCGCTTGTTCTCGTCCCACAGGGAAGTCCTCCTTGGGGGTGGCTCTCTTCCGCCTTGTGGAACCAGCCGCAGGCCGCATCCTCGTCGACGGCGTGGACATCTGCAGCCTCGGCTTGGAGCACCTGCGGTCCAAGTTCTCCGTTATCCCTCAAGATCCTGTCCTGCTGTCAGGGACCATCAGGTGAGTGCTGGGCTGAGGCCAGCCTGTGAGGAGGATGAGCTTCCTGTAGGAATCCCAGTACGGATCACCGGGGCTGGGCTGCCTCTGGTCAGCTGTGGCCAGAGCCCCAATTTCCGAGCCTTCGCCCTCTCCTTGGCACACGGGGCCTCTCCTGCCCACCTGGCGCCTCTTCCTAGGATGTCCCTGAGGACGGAATGAGGCCCAGATATACACAAGAGCACTTTATAAACCGTGATGTCCGAAACAAAAGCCAGGCATTTTTATTTTTTAAAAATCTGATGGGATTGGTCAGATTTCAGGTCCCTCTTACCGTTTGTCCTGTGGCTCACCACATCCTTCCACATCTGGATGTGGTTTATTCTCTTCTGTGGCCCCCTGGGGTGTTTAGGCGGGATGTCAGGAAGCGCTCTGTGATCCAGGCAGTCCCATCAGTGAAGCAGACAGAAATGGGTCTCAGCCTCCTCTCCACACTTTCTATTTCCTTAGACGGCAATTTGGGGACTAAGCTTCACCCAGATCAACGCTGCTGCTTGACAGTGCTGGTCGGCTGTGTGGGATCCCAAGGCATGGAGACAGAGCAAGAATGAGGCATTAAAAACAAAGCCGGACCCTGCATGTCCCAGGGGTATTTAAGGGGCATTCTTAGAGGCAAGAGGATAAGCTAACTCCAGAGTTCTGATCATCCGTTTACTCATTGTTCATTCATTCCTCTGTTAAGGTAGAAGCTGGCCAAAAATCTATGGTGCCTTGGTATAGGAGTAGTAAAAATATGAATGAATATTTATTGAGCATTTCTATGTGCCAGCCCTATGCTTTAATACTCTACATCATTTAACTGTCACAACTCTATGAGGTAGGCACTATTATTATCTCCCTTTTACAGGGGAAGAAACTGAACTTCGAGAAAAAAAGTGTCTTGTTGAAGGAGACACACACGTAAACACGTACATGGTAAAGATGAGATATAACCCCAGGTAGTCCAACCCCTTAACCAGTGATAGTCAGCCCCTTGCATCAGGAAGTGTGGACTGGAGTACAGGAAACTGGGTTTTCTGCCGTTTAAGATTCCGTTTAACTCTGAGTATATTTAGTTCCAGCCTGCCTCTCAGACTGGCTTGTGGTGCGACCTTGAACAAGCCACTTAACACTGATAAGCCATAACTTTCTCATCAATAAAAGGGGGTGTATCCATCTCACAAGGAAGAAGATGTCCATGAGCCCATCTGTGAAAATGCTTCGGAAACTATCAAATATCATGCAAACAGGGCATTTTACCTTCTGCTTCTTTAATACAATCTAGCCCTACACGCAAAATGTATGTGGCTGCCAGAACTGGGGAAAGATAGGGCAGAGGTTAAGAGCAGGTTTCAATCGGGACTGAGTGCTTGCATAACAGGGACGTGTTTATTATGTTTCCTATGCCAAATGCCAGTGCAAACCTTAATGGGTATAAAGTCCAGTTAGATCCCAATCCGATGTTAGTTGCCTGGATGATTAGTTAGGATTCTTTCACTGCAAGAGACAGAAAAACATGACCGTGTACCTACTAGAATGGCTATAATAAGAAAAGGAAAAAGAACATACGTGTTGGTGAGAATGTTGAGAAATTGGAACCCTCGTGAACCATTGGGGGACATGTAAAATGGCACAGCCACTGTGGGAAACAATTTGGAAGTTCCTCAAAAAGTGAAATATAGAATTATCATATGACCCACCAATTCTGGTTCTAGGTATATACCCAACAGAGCTGACAGCAGCAGGGCTTGAACAGATACTCGTATACCAGTGTCTATCGCATTACTCACAATAGCCAAAAGGTGGAAACAACCCACATGTGCATCAACAGATGAACGGATAAACAAAATGGGATATATACACCCAATGGAGTGTTATGCAGCCATAAACAGGAATGAAAATTTGATATATGCTACAACGTGGATAGACCTTGAAAATATTATGCTAAGTGAAATAAGCCAGACACAGAAGGACAAATATTGTATATTTCCACTTAAATGAGCTACCAGGAATAGGCAAATTCATAGAAACAGAAAGTAGAAAAGAGGTTACCAGGGACTGGGGGTGGGGGAAGAGGGAGATTGTTTAATTGGCAGAGTTTTTATTGGTGAAGATGAATTTTAGTAGATTGTGACATGACATCATGAATGTATTGAACACCAATGAATTGTATACTCACAGATGGTTAAAATGATAAATATTATGTTACGTATATGCTAACGCACATACACACACACACACACACACACACACACCCCAGGTGGCCTCTTTTGGCTCACAAGACTGGGAAGGCCAAGGCTGATTCAGGGGCCCAGTGTCCCCGCTCACCTTGTCTTGGCTTCAATCTCAGGCTCCAGTGAGGGCCCTGGGGGGCTCCATGTGTCCCACTCCTGAGGCAAGATGTTTGCAGCCTCTCTTGTTCAGTCAGTGAGGAAGAACAAACCCCTTTCCTGGTGATTGCTGTCAAAATCCTGAGATACACTCTGATTGGTTACGTTCCCACCTGCAGCCAGTCACTGTGGCTAGGTACCACATGTGTACCATGTGCTGGTTTGCTTACACCTGAGTCCTTGCTCCACTCCAGAGCTGGTGGTGGACGCCCACCTGGACCGCATGGGCTTGACGGCTGGGGAGGAGGTGGCCCCCAAACCAGACCTGGGGGCTGCTTCCTGCAGAAGGAAAGGGTACTGGGAAGGTGCAAGAAAGGCCACTTGTGAGAGTTCAATGGGCTTCCCTGGACCCAGTAATCCAGCTCTAACTGTCCTTGGTCACTTGCTGGGGGTGGGGGTGCAGACCGCTCAGTGGTCAAATGTGCTTCTTGAACACTTTTCTTCCTCTCGTGAGGCAGATTCAACCTGGACCCCTTTGACCGCTGCACAGACGAGCAGATCTGGGATGCCTTGGAGAGGACATCTCTGAGCAAGATGGTGAGTAGCTGCAAGGCTGAATTCCCCGTCTTAGCCTGCCGGTCCTTGGGGCTCCTCTCATGTTGCATGGATTAAGTCATCTCATGGGGATGAGATGGTTTGGGATCCCTAGATAAAGGCTGATGATGTGGGCCAGGCACATTCCAGCTCAGGAGGCACAGCAAGGGCAAGGTGGACACGGCTTTGCCCTCCCGGTGCTTACATTCAAGGGAGACGCTTCCAGTCAGAGGTAGTGCTGTGTAGGTAGTGATGAGAACTGCGGACACTGCAGTGGATGGCCAGGCAGGGCCTCTGTAAAGACGCACATTTGACTGAGGCCAAATGCTGAGGGGGCAGCCAGGCACCTATCTTTGAGAGAACATTCCAGGCACAGGAACTAGCAGGTGCACAAACCCTGAGAGGGGAGAGAGACGGGCACAGTTGAGGAAGAGAAAGGCCAGTGGCTGGAGTGTAGAGACATATAGATGGGAGTGTGGGGGGGAGGGTCACAGAATGCAACAGGAGAGGTACGCGGGGGTCAGTTAGGGCTCACCCCACAGTGGCCCATGGGCATCTTCCTCGGTATCACAGATCTTGAAGTTGCCGCAAGGCCTGCAGGCAGAAGTTGTGGAAAATGGCTCGAACTTCTCGGCGGGGGAGCGGCAGCTCTTCTGCATCGCCCGGGCCCTCCTCCGCAGCTCCAAGGTGAGAGCTGGGGGCACATGAGGGGTCCAGGGGACGCCGGGCGTGGGAAACACACTGGCGGTTTCTTCCTCGGGCACACGGGACTCCGGGTGCCGTGCTGGGTTCTGTCCACAAACCCAAGACGGGCTTGCTGTGTCACTTTCTGCCATTCCATGCACACCTGCCGGGGCGGGGGGTAGGGGGTGCGTCTCTCCACCTGGGCGCTCTGGATCCTGGCATCCCAACCTCGGCTTGAAACGGTCCCCGCCACAACCAAGCCCTGATGCGCTTTTCCTACATAAAGCCACAAGGCTAGAAACATATGCACTCAAAATTGCCTACTGTACTTTCCTTTTAAAACTTGGATCCAGGACACTCCCTAGTCTTTAGTAGAATCAAGAATCAGATGACAGCTGTTCCAGGGCAAAATGACATCTTTTTTAAAAGTTTTTAAAAACTTTTTTTAAAAAGTGTTTTTTTTTTTTTAAAAAGCACTGACATCTGACAATGTTTCTTGAAGTTTTCCAAATATTTCACCTGTCATTTCAGGTACTACAGGGGCTAGTTAGGAGCCAACTTTCCCTCACAAGTGCTTTCCCTCACAAGTGAGGCAATACACACACACACACACACACACACACACGTATACATACACGTATACACACTTTCACACTCACACATGTATATAAACTCACACACACATGCACACGCAACACAAAATGGTCAATTAATGAGAATTGCAAAAAATGTTGGTGAGGACTGTGAGAGCTGTGGGGAAGAGCAGGCAGAGCTTGGTGGGGCCTGAAGCAGGGAGAAGGTTTCAGAGGAGGGAGGACTTTCCCCTCTTGCTAACAGAGGAGGTGACAGGACTTGCGGTATGAATGTAGCCCTTTCTTAATCTCTCGGTTCCGTATTTCACAGTTACTTAGCCACTTGTCATGAAAGCTGCTTTCTCTGTATTGTTTCCCAAATTTGAGTTATGACTTTATGATTTTTGTCATATCTGTGTACCACCTATCCCATGATTTACTCGTGATGCCCGCTTTTAAAAACGGCCGCATCTTACACGGGAACATTTGTAGAATCACCACTTTCTGTGCTAGTTAGATTTTTCTATTGCATATGGTTAATGAAAGAAATAAAAATAAAGTTAAAGTAAAAAGTAGGTTTATCCATATACTGGCTACACCATTTCTTGTGCCACCCAGGGTGCGTGCCTTGCCCCGCCGTGGGGGAACATCGCTCTTCGTTAATTCAGACAAATAGGAAGGCAGTTCGTAAAACAAGAGGTTGCCACTGGCACACTTTCACTTTCAAGGACTTAATTTTCTGGTCACTAAAAAATAGTTAGCTCTCGGTTGAGACTTAACATTGTCTTCATAAGGTGATGATAACTTAGAGCTCAAAGCGGGTTTTGAACCTAGTCCAAAGATCTCATTTTCCAGCTAAGGTACTTGGTGAACCAGTGGTAGACCCAGGACTAGACCCAGGTCTCAGCCAGAGGAGGCTGCCTTCACCCGTGTTTCGTACCCACCAGATCATCCTTATTGATGAGGCCACGGCCTCCATCGACCTGGAGACGGACTCCCTGATCCAGCGCACGATCCGCGAAGGCTTCCGCGGCTGCACGGTGCTCATCGTCGCGCACCGCCTCACCACCGTCCTCAACTGTGACCGCGTCCTGGTCATGCGCAACGGGAAGGTAAGGGGACGCCCCGGGGGCCGCGGGGAGGCCGGCGCCACAGGCGATCCCTCGGAACCGAGCTCAGCGCTGCCCCCGGCCCCTCCCCTCCTCTCTCCACCTCCCAGGTGGTGGAGTTCGACAGGCCTGAGGTCCTGCAGAAGAAGCCCGGGTCCATGTTTGCAGCCCTGCAGGCAGCAGCCAGTTCTTCGCTGAGCTGAGGAGAAGGGGGACCGCGTGAAGGCGGGTGGCCGAGCCCATCCGCCGCACCGGAGCCGGATGGGAGGCTGCAGCCCGAGACCTCCTTGGTAGAGACGGCTGCTTCTCTGGAAAGCAGGGCTGGAACGTGCTTGGGGTGCTGGTGATGGGGGCGAGGGGCACTGAGGTAGCAAAGCGTAGATTAGGGCACTTTGTGGCTCCCCAAACCTGAAAACCCCTGTACCGCTGGAGATGGTGGGATCCAATGATCATGTGTCTATTTTTAACTGATACACTGAGGAATTTCATAATAATGGTAAAGCTTATGATAAGAGTTTTCTGATCGGTGGTAAAAGTTTTGCAAATGATGTACTGATTTTGTAAAAAAAATAAAAGCAAAAGTCACATTCTCAGTTCTGCTTTCTCTGTTAGCTAGTACTCATTCAGCTACAGGGAACAGAGACGCTCTTAAGCTTTCTGGTAAAAGGGACTTTATTAGCTCATGTAATGGAAAGTTCCAAAAAAAGTTCTGGGTTGAGTGCCAGTAGGAGAAGGACGTGTGCCTTGCAGACCCTGCCTTTCTTCTCTCAGCTCTGCTTTCCATTGTTTGGCTTCACTCTCTGGCCTCTCCTCATGGTGGCAGCATGGCCAGGGATTCCAGCAGAAGCTCCAGGGCTAAATCTCACTGGGCTACCTCGGGTCATGTACTCATCCCTGAACCAGTCACATACTAGGCTGCTGAAATACAGCGACGGGCCAGGCCCACATCACATGCTCACACCTGGGCCTGGGGATGGGGTCAGCTGCCCTGAATCACATAGACAGAGAATGGAGAGGGTTTCTTCCCCAAAATAAAACTGGGGTTCTTACTGCATTAAGGAAGAATGAAAACGGACGCTGGGCAGGCCCCAAACAGTAGCTGTCTACCATATGTTTGTTTCCTAATTGCAGTGTAGATGGGTGAAAGAGAGAATTAATTAATTAATTAATTAATTTATTGGCTGCATTGGGTCTTTGTTGCTATGCACAGGCTTTCTCTAGTTGCCGAGAGCTGGGGCTGCTCTTTGTCATGGTGCATGGGCCTCTCGTTGCCCCTCTTGTTGATGAGCGTGGCCTTCAGTAGTTGTGGCTCACGGGCTCTAGAGTGCAGGCTTAGTAGTTGTGGTACGTGGGCTTCGTTGCTTCGAGCCATGTGGGATCTTCCCGGAGCGGGGCTTGAACCCGTGTCCCCTGCATTAGCAGGCAGATTCTTAACCACTGAGCCACCAGGGAAGCCCCAAGGGTTAACGTAAAACATATGCCAACTGGAAATTAGATTATTTGTTATCCCCCACCCCCAAGTGGTTACAGATATATAGAAACAGACAAGGTGATTATTTTCAGCTTACCTTTAAGGAGACCTCATTGTTCGGGGGGAATATGTTTCAGAATGCTTTCCTTCTGTTTGCAGGTTAGTGTCTGATTTTGCCATAAGAAAAATCAATTCAGTAAACAAGTATCTCCTACTCTGTTGCCCTGGGGTGGGTACTAGGGGTGTAAGGATGTCCCTGCCCTCATGGAATGTGCCCTCCAGAGAGTGAGTAAGTAGTAACAAGTAAACAGGAGGTTCCAGAACCAAGTGACAGGAGGCAAGGACAGGGTGCAGGAGATGGGGACAGTCTGAGCAGGCTTCCTGGTGGAAGCGAGGTTGTCGTTTACTGAGACCTGAAGAATGAACAAACATTTGCTCAGATGAAGGGGACTGGGGCAAGGAGGACTGTCCCAGGCGGAGAGAACAGCAAACAAACCCCTGTGGGAATGAATTATGCCAGGGCTGATGCAATTGCTGGACCTGGAGCTAGTGACACGTGTGTGTCACCCTGTGCCCTTCCTTGTTCTTGGGCAGCACCTGCTCCTCTTCCTAGGCCGTTTCCCGGGTGATTGTCTTCTCTCTCTTAAGACTCCTTTTGTTCGGTCCATCCCCTTCCCCTTTGTCCTTGCCTTTTCGTGCTTGGGCGGTCCCTCCTGCTCCCAGCCCGGCTCAACCCTGCAGGGTCGCAGAGCCGCTCGGCGGCAAGTTGAAGGTGAGTCTACACGCCCTGCCCTGCCCCCTCCCAGAGGCGCCATGGGGCAGCTGCTTGTGTCATGTGTGAGAAAGCGCCCCACACACTCAGCGCTGCTGCCCCCAGTACCCTTCTCTAGGCCAAAGTTAGCTGCCTGTTTTCCTTCAGTTGGCCAGCAGATGGCAGGCTCTTCCCAAAAATGCGGGACGGCCCCATGGTTCCAGCTCTAGCTCCGCTGAGAATCATTGTTGACCCCTTAGAGGACAGGAACTAGAGCCCATTTCCACTTGGTCTTCAAGGCCCCATCCCACCTTCCCTCACAGCAGCGTCTCTTCCGGGGGTGGGGGTGGGGCTCTCAGCCTTGGCGGCACATTGGAGTCACCCAAAGTGTTTAAAACATCCAAAAAGTCCTGACCGTTGTCCACTCCTAGGTGATTTTTGTTTTTTGTTTTAAATAAATTTATTTTTTTATTTTTTAATTTATTGGCTGCATTGGGTCTTCGTTGCTGTGCACGGGCTTTCTCTAGTTGTGGCACAGGGCCTCAGTAGTTGTGGCGCACAGGCTTAGTTGCTCCGCGGCATCAGGGCTCAAACCCATGTTCCCTGCATTGACAGGCGGATTCTTAAGCACTGTGCCACCAGGGAAGCCCCACTCCTAGGTGTTTTGATTTTGTTGGTTTGGGGGTAGAGACTGAGCACTGGGATTTTTAAAGCTGTAGGTGAATCCAATGTTCAGCATAACTTGAGACCCATTGGCTCCAAGCAGCAATAAAGCAGAATTGTTTGAAAAATAGTATATGGCTTTTAAAAAATAGTATTGGTAATATTTTATTCCTTAGGTTGAGTGATGAGTGTATGAGTTTGTTTCCTTTGATTCTTTATATATTTTTGGGCATCTGAACTGCATTGTAATAAAATTTTAAAAACTTGATATTTGATATTTCAAAAGTAACATAAAAATAATTGTATTGAGAGACTATAGCTCTACTTCCTTACATTTACTTAATGGTTTGCTATTTTTCGTATTTTCAATTACATCCCTGTGGGGGGAGTATTTTTAGTGTCCAGGGATTCTAAAGGCCTCCATCTGCCCTTGGGGCCTAGCCCCCCTCCTGGTTGAGCGCTGTGGACAAACTTCAACACGAGCTATGTGATGTGGTGCACACTGACAGCAGGCAGATATACAGATCAAAGGAGACAGTCATCCTGTTACTCTTGGCCCTGCCCTACCCTGTCTCCAGCACTGGACGCTATTTTTTTTTTTCTGGGCGCTATTTTAAGAGAAACACTGAACCTAGTGGCAGGATAAGAATAGAGATGCAGATGTAAAGAACAGACTTGAGGACACCGGGGGGAGGGGAAGCTGGGACGTAGTGAGACAGTAACATTGACATATACACACTACCAAATGTAAGATAGATGGCTAGTGGGAAGCTGCTGCAGAGCACAGGGAGATCAGTTTGGTGCTTTGTGAAGACCTAAAAGGGTGGGATAGGGAGGTTGGGAGCGAGGCTCAAGAGGGAGGGGTTATGGGGACATATGCATACATGTGGCTGATTGACTTTGTTGTACAGCAGAAACTGACACAATACTGTCAAGCAATTATACTTCAATAAAGATTAAAAAATATTAAAAAAAAAAAAAAAAGAGAAACACTGCTAAATGGAGGCTCTTCAAAGGATGACCACTAGGGGGCCTGAGCCACGTTGGGAGAGGGACCAGGAAGGAAGAGGGAGTCTTCACTTTCCTGATGGACTTCTAGAAGCAGCTCCAGGGGGCAGCCCCAGGCCCAGGGGCACAAACATTCCTTCATCAGAAGTGTCCGGCTGGGGCGCTCCCCCTGGACAGAAGCCTGTTTTGCCTCGGACAGCTCTCCCTTGTGTAGGGCGAGGGACACTGTTGATGTCCCCAGGCTTGGAGAGGGTTCCCACAAGACTGAGTGCTGGCAGGGATTCTGTGTACATGGGAAATTGGATTGGATAACTTCTAGGGGATATATGACTCTAGGATGCAATGGTGAACATAATGATGCCAGTGGCTGGGGTTCTTAAACTTGAATGAGCATGAGAATTGCCTGGAGGGCTAAAACACAGCTTGCCAGGACCCCCCCCCCCCCCCCGCCCCCTCCCCACATACTTTCTGATTAATGAGGTTTGGGGTGGGGCTTGAGAATTTGCCTTTTTAACAAGTTCCCAGACGTTGCTGATGCTGGACCCAGCACCACACTCTTAGAACACAGGGCTTAGCAAGATCACTCTGTCCCATGTGCTCTAGACTGCAAAGGTTCAAACCCTCCTTCTAAAGTGTGCCTCAGAGTTTCTGTGCATTTCCAGGGCACTTTTATTTTTATGACATCTTTTGGTTCAGACCTCTGGAGCCACTCACTGGGCCATACGGACTCTCCTTTTCTCCATCACATTGACTCAGATGGAGAACTCAGAACTTTCCCTTATTTCCTCTGTACCTGTAGATGACTTCAATGAAGCCCGGATCAAATGATGAGTTTCTATCCCAGTCTCCTCCATGCTGCTCTCCAGCACTCTCTGAATTCTCTCTGCCTCCACCTCCCCATCCCTGACATGTGCTACTCAGAGCAGTTTAGTTCTTGCTGTTGATGCCTTTTCCTGCCAAGCACGTCATCAGGGTCTCATACTTTACCTCAAGAGACAGGTCAAGGCAGTTCTCTAAACACAAAACAGTTTCCACCCTACAACAGGTGCCAGCTGTTAAAATAGTAACATTTCACCTCCATTATCCTAAATGCCCTCTTCTATCCAACTCTGTGGAATCCAACAATGTCAGAATCAGAAGCAACTTCAGAGATTGTCAGTTCAGATGTTCTTAGCCTGTGGTCCATGGACTCCTTAGCTAGATTCAGGGGAGCCATGAATTTGCATGGGAAAGAAGTGATGTCTTTATTTATAATAACTGAAATTTTAGTAACAGAAATTTCCACTGATTATGAATGAGCCAACAAACTAGAATAGCATTAGCACCACCTGCAGCTTTGTCCTCAACAGAAATCACCAGTATTCTCAAATCCCATTTCAGTTGTTTCAGATGCCTCAAAATATCATTTATAAGCAACACTGCTTTGGAATTAGAGTAGTTATTCGACCTACTGCTAGATCATGTTATTTAACGCATCAATACAGAAGCACATATATGACAGTATCTGACTTTGACTCTTTGCACGTAGTTTGATAACCAGGTTTCAGTATAATTGCTTTCCTTTGCACTCCTATGTGCTTTATTTTATACATTAGAAACACTATTTTGAGAGCACTAGAATGCCAAAGAGATCCATGGCACAAAAAGTGTTAAGAACCCTCATCTAGTTCCATGCTTGACTTTACGGAGGGAAACTGAGTCCCAGACAGAGGAGGTTTCTTGCTCACAACTTATACCATTGCCTTTTACAGGCTGGCTTGGGAGTTGAATCTAAAATAGGGAGGAAAAGAAGGGACAGGAGAGCAGCAAAGGCTGGAGAGAAGGGTCTCACCCAATGCCATGGTCGAGCGTGGTCTGCTCGGAGCAGAGAGTGACCCATTCACAGAAACTCTAGTGCTGCTGCCTGGCCCACCCTTCTCCAGTTCCTGCCACCATCGCAGCAGCTCTGAGCAGTATCAGGGCAAAAGCATTTCTCATTACAGCAAAGAGGTGTATAATTTTCATACTTAATAATGATGTTCCCTGGCTAATCCTTGGTTCTTGGATGCTTTGCCATCTGTTCTGTACTCTAGCAACAAATAACTGATCCAGAAGCTTCTCTTCCAAAACGACAGTCCCAGTCCTGGGGGCATTCACCGGGATGCTCTCCATCCCTTCTCCCTGTACCCATCAGTATACGTCACGGTTCTGGGCTTGTGCCTGATTCATGATTTAGAGCTTACAGAGCACGTCCACAAACAGTAGTTCACACAAAACGCATGCCATGAGATTGTGCCCCATTGCTAGAGGGGGCTAACAGTTCTCACTCTGAGTTCCTTAACAGTTAGCACGAAGAAGGAAGTAAGATGTGTGACCAGGGGCTTCCCTTGTGGTCCAGTGGTTAAGAATCCGCCTGCCAATGCAGGGGACACGGGTTCAAGCCCTGGTCTGGGAAGATCCCATGTGCCTCAGAGCAACTAAGCCCCGTGTGCCACAACTAATGAGCCTGTGCTCTAGAGCCCACGAGCTACAACTACTGAGCCCGTGTGCTGCAACTACTGATGCCTGTGCACCTGGAGCCCGTACTCCTCAACAAGAGAAGCCACAGCAATGAGAAGCCCACACAATGCAATGGAGAGTAGCCCCCGTGAGCAGCAACGAAGACCCAAAGCAGCCAAAAATAAAGATAATAAATTAATTTTAAAAAATATGAAAAAATAAATAAAATTTGGAGATTAAAAAAAAATATGTTACCAGACCTTCATGACCCAACCATTTAAAGAAAAAAATGTGGTTGTTCACAATCTGCATAGCTTTCCTGGTCCTGAGGATGCAGGGCCATCTTTTCCGCATGTGGGGCAACTTGGTATTCTCAGCTCATCTCTCTAAAGATGCGCTTAGGCCTTTAAGCTCTAAGTGGTGGAGCTGAGCCAGAACACAGGTTTTCTGCCCAAGAACATGTTTTATGCTTTCCTAGAGGCCTGCTCTCTAATCGCTATATGCTTACATTTCTGGTTCACTCATTTATGTTTCTTCCAAGTCCTGTTTTAAAAGCCCATTGAAATTCCAAATTACTTTCCAAAATCATGTGACATCAACTTTGATCTTCCCCCAGTATCTCTCTCCTTAGTTCACAGGCAAACAAACAAAAATGAACTCCAAACCCCTTCCTTTAGCAGATACTTTGTGTCCTTCCCACAGCAGCCCAGAAGATGGAATTCTTATTTCCTATGAGATCCTGCTAATTAAAAAATTATTATTCACAAATAATAGCTACCTTTATTTAGTGTTTACTATGTTTAAGACACTGTGTTAAGCACTTACATTATCTAATCTCCAATTAATTTACCATGTTTGGAAGTTAGTATTCTCATTTTGTAGCTGGAGAAATTGAAATTTAGAGACTTTGAGCTCAGATCTGATTCTAGAGTTCCTATTCTTAACTGCCGTATGCTACTGATTCTGTGAAACTCCACGTGCTTCCTGGGGTATCCGAGCCAGGTCTCTCTGTCTGTCTGCCTGTTTCTGTGTCTCTCTCAGTCTCTATCTCTTTCTCCCTCTATTATTTCTCCCCCCTTCCTTTCTTTTCTTTCTTCCTCCCTCCCTCCCTCCCTTCTTTCCTTTCTCTCTCTCTCTCTTTCCCCACGCCATACACACATACATGTTTTTAAAAAATTATTAAACAATTTTTTGAGGTTGATTGAGTTCATGCCTTTTATGCTTTATTGGTGAAGGGCCAGAATAGGGAGGATTTCTGACAGAGACTGACTTTGGAATAAAGGCCTCACAGAACCTCAGAGCTGGAAAATCCTCCAGAGCAGTGGTCCTGAAGCTTTGCACCGAGCACAGCATCACTGACTCCTAGTACAGGCATGTACCCTTGTTTACAATGAGCTGTCACTGCACTAACATATTTGTACACACAAAAAATAGATTTTTTATAAGGATGAGGACAAATTTAGAAAGGATTTTTAATATTTTTATTTTCCTCCTGTACTCCGATGGATTCTCTGCCTCTCCCCCCCACCCCTCCATCGGAGGAGGAGTGTGTACTCCCTATCAGGGCCTCCATGTCCCGACCTTCCTTGAGTGTACACATGGCCTGGACAGGAGCTGGTCTACCCTTCTCCTAAGGGCTCCCTTGGGCGGAGACCACACAAGCCCTCTCTACCGTTTCGTGCCACAGTCTTGCTGCCCAATAGACTAGATGATCTTCTAGATGTAGTAACGAAAACTGTGTCTTGGTAGAAATCCACCTTTGCCAGACCTTCCACGGACGTGGAGGAAAACTGCTCATTGACTCCTTCCGTAAACCTGACAGCATTTGAATCTGTCTGCAAATTGTGAAAGTGAGTCTGTGCTGTGTTTCTGAGACTTCCTGGGATTGCTGTGAAGATCAAGTGATGAAAGGATGCAGAATTTCGTGATACACAAATGGCCCTCAAATGTCAAGTGATATTATTAACTGTGATTTGCATTTATGGAGGAAAGAACGGAGCAAGTAAAATGAGACCCCTTAGACTCACAAAGAGAAAGCCTCTGGGGGCCCAGTCCACCCTGAGGCAAGGGAAGTTTCCCGATAGGAAGGTTTTCCTATATGGCATCCACCTACAGACTCTCCTCATTTCCCATCTCCCTTTCGGGCATGAAGAGTGAGGGCAGCCTCCTCTGTGAATTTTTAAATTTTTATTTTATTGAAGTATAATTGATTTACAACGTGGTGTTAATTTCTACTGCACATCAAAGTGATTCAGGTATACACACACACACACACACACACACATATTCTTTTTCATATTCTTTTCCGTTATGGTTTATGACAGGATATGAAATATAGTTCTTGGTGCTATACAGTAGGACCTTGTTGTTTGTCCATCCTATTTATAACAGTTTGCATCTGCTAATCCCCCAGTCCCAGTCCATTCCTCCCCACCCCCTTTGGCAACCACAAGTCTGTTCTCTCTGTCTGTCCCTTCTCTGTGAATTACTCCCCCAGGTTGTGGAGGAGTCAGGAACAGCCAGCAGGGGGAGGAATTGACCAGGACAAGAGTAGCAAGAGGTCTTGGCAGCCTTGAAATACTATAGCAAAATTTGTTATAAAATCCATGTGAGTCAGATGAAGAAGGTATTCTAAGGTGTGTAAATAACTCTTACAAATGAATCAAGATTTGTTATTTCTGGATTGAGAGATGTTGCTCCCCCTCAGCCATTCACTGGCCACCGTGGGATCCCTCAGCCATCTCTGGGCTTGGCACGTGCTCTGAACAAGACGCTAAGGTCAGCACTAACAAGGACTCAAAAAATTGGAAAAGACCTGTGTTACAGAGTGTGCAACCATGAAGTGAGATAAATAGGAAAGTCCCAGACTTACTTTTCATTTAGTTCAGGAAAAAAAAATTAATCTCAAATTGCATTTTATTTTTGGTTAAATAAATGGAAAACGAATGAATGAAATTTTCTCTGTTTTGAAGATTGGAGTCCACCCATCCCTTGACCTCAGCGTTGCTTCACCTTTGCAGGAACACAGAGGGGAGAAATGCTTGCCTTCTGAGAGTCAGGGGACTTGGCTACGGGTCTGAGCCTCGCCCTAAGCCAGTCATGGAAAGCCCTCTGTTCTTTGGCCTCCTCATCTGCAGAATGGGGACTGGGGGAGGATTTTCTCATCTTATATCAAGCGGTGATGTGACAGGCAGGGGAGGGGTGGCTGTGTAAGCACATTCCATGAGCTTGCACTGTCACTGAAGGAAAGGGAGCTCCCACCCCGGGAGGGGGCAGTGCCCTTTAATGTGGCCAGAGGGAATGTTGGTCCCCCAGGGTTCCCTGCGCAGGTGTGGTGGGAGCGGCAGTTGAATGGGGCAGTTGGCGAGGCAGGCTCCCTGCAGGAGGGACAGGAAGCCGAATCTGAGGTCCGTGGAGAGGACACCCAGGCAACAGCAGGCACCACCCCCCAAGCCCGTGACTTCCGACCCCGCCTCCTCTCCCTCCTGCCCTCAGGACGATAGCGTGTCCTGCCCAGGTAAAGCTCCTCTCTGCAGCCATCAGCCCCCAGTGAGTCTTGGGGGCCCTTGTCTCTCATCCCTGGGACAGGCAACACCGCGTTAAGTGTGGCTGCCCGTGTGGAGGAAGCAGAGACAAGGGCAGCCTGGGGCACTGCTATTTGGGAGCCCCCCGGTATTGTTAAAAAAAAAGTAGAAATGCCCGCCCGACAGGATTTCCAAATCTGATACACAAAAGCCTGCAAGAATACATGAAGCCCTTTAACACACACACACACACACACACACACACATACACACAGTACTGTTCACAATTTAATCACAGAATTTATTGTAAAAAATTATTTATTTATTTATTTTTAATGTATTGGCTGCATTGGGTCTTTGTTGCCTCTGCAGGCCCCCCATGCAGAGAGTGGGGGCTACTCTTCATGCAGGTGTGTGGGCTTCTTATTGTGGTGGCTTCTCTTGTTTTGAAGCATGGGCTCTAGGCGCACGGGCTTCAGTAGTTGTGGCACGTGGGCTCCGTAGCTATGGCTCACGGGCTTAGTTGCTCCGTGGCATGTGGGATTTTCCCGGACCAAGGCTCGAACCCGTGTCCCCTGCATTGGCAGGAGGATTCTTAACCACTGAGCCACCAGGGAAGCCCCACAGGATTTACTTAAAAAAAAAAAAACTCGAATTCATGGTACCCTCCTGTGTGGTTCGCATAGGTGTAAATGGGAGTCTTCACCTTTCTTCAATCTTGCCAGAGTGTCTCTGTAGGTGAATGGACATCCTCACTTGGAGACCCCATCACAGGTGACCATTTGTTGCCCTCTGGGGAAGAGAGGGCTTGAGCAAACCCCCTGCCCGTTCTGCACCCCAGGCCCTGTGTGCTCTCACCTGCCCATGCTTCCTTCTGCCCTCTCTCCCCTGCTCCTCCCTCTCCAACACCAGCCCCGGGTCTGGCTGTCCACCTGGGTGCTGGGGACAGCTGGACTGGACAGACAGGAGGGGGAGGGGCAGGGGCTGAGGGAAGCTTCCCAGAGGTTCTCTGAGCTGGGAGCTGGTCAGGGGCTGGAGGAAGGGGCTGTGAGATTTGCAGGGGAGGGCATGAGACCATCAGATATGGGTAATTTTGATGGCTTTAAATTAAGAATGAATTTGTTACGAGAGGAACAGGGTCCATAATCTCTTATCTCAGAAGGATTTTATGATTAAAAGTGTATCTGCATTTGACTGATGCTGGGGCATCCTAAGGAAGGATTTCCATTATGGGCACCAAGGGAAACTGAGAGTCCAGTTCTCAAAGGAGATTTTCATGGTTACTGTTCTGGGTTAGAGAGGCAGAGATGGATCATAAGGGAGCAAAGTGGGTAGGTGTGGAAAGTTTCTTCTTGAAATCCCCTCAAGGTGTCTTCTGTCTTTCCTCCTTGGAGAGACACAAGAATAGAGAAAAATGAATCTACTAAGGAAAATAGCAGTGCACATGTGATGACAAAGGGGAAGTCACCCAGACTCCAGAGTCAGGGAGACATTAAGGAATGGTGGGGATGGTGCAAACTCAAGCACGTGTGCCCTGCCCTCACATGCTTGAGTTTGCACCATCTGTACCACTCAATGTCTCCCTGCTTTCCATTATATTTAGCTTATGCGCATACAGAGCTCCTAATTTCTTGACAAAAGGCAGAGGTCTTTTTTCTTTTAATGAGATTATCTTCTGATTTTTAAATGTTTTCCACAAGTACAAAAAGTTTGAAAAACCGTACAGGCCACACAAAATGTACTTGCAAGTTGTATGTGGTTTGTGATCTAGGAATCTGTGTCCTCTGCTCTATTATTTTGTGTGTGTGTGTGTGTCCTCTGCTCTAAAATGAGACCTTCCTTTCTCTACCTCTTCTGGTCTATTGAGGTCAGGTTAGGAACATCCCACCAGCAAGCAGAGGGATACACCAGGGACCTTTTTCCATCTCTCAGATGCTTTGAGTAGAAAATGGCAAGCCAGGAACAGAGCCATGATGGTAGCAGGGCCCCTGGCCCGTCTGGCCCTCACTTTCTCCAGCTCTCGTCAGCAGCCCCTCCCCCCCCACCCCCGCCCCATGGCTGCCAGCAAGCCAGCAAGCAGATTTCTCGCTCCAGGCAGCTCCTCACTCCTGGCAGAGGGTGGCACAACAGACGGGGATAGAGACGTTAGCCAAAGCAGACTTCCTGATTTAAAAAGTCTCATTTCCCCCCCAGGGCTGCCAAATTTAGCAGAGTACCATTCCAGCTGCAGTGTTTCCAAGTGGTCTTAGGTCATCATAACTCTGTGTTCCCTGTGGAGTGCTCAAGGAAATTACCTCCCAGCCCCAGTTGCCTATGCGCTCTGATTACCTGAACCCAGCCAGGGAGGCCTGGTGTCCTGTGTTGGGCATCTTGGAGTCCAGACCCCTTAAGGCAAGCTGATGACAGCTCACTGCCAGGACCCTTTGCTATTAGAGAAGTGGAGAAAGTAATAGAAGTCACGGGAGCATTCTCCATGGATGGGGAGGAGGCCCACCCACTCAGGGCAAGGATCAGGACCTGCGGCGCTGGGGGCGTTCAGCCTGGACAAGAGAGGAACTGCAAGTGGGTTGCTAGCAGTGAGCAGAGGGACGTGGCAATTGTCTTCACGTATGTGAGGCACATACAGAGGCATACATGTGACCTGCATGGCCCCTGAGAGCAGAGCAACTGTGGCAGGCAAATCGCTTTCGGTTCCACTGAAGGAAAACAAGTCATCCCTTCTAGGGCTATTTCTTTAAAAAAAAGTTTAACTTTTTATTTTGAAATGACTTCAAACGTATGAAAAGTAATAAGAATGACGCTAAGAAATCCTAACTATTCTTCACTCTGATTTGCAAATTAACATTTTGCCACATTTACTTTAACATTCTCTCTCTATGCATAATTATTATTTTTCTGACAAGTTTGAGAGTAAATTGCAGACCTTTTGCTCCATTACCTCTAAATACTTCGGTATGTATTTGCTAAAGATAAGGATGTTCTCTCGCATAATCATGATTATTAAAATTATCAATTATCAAATTGTGCAATTATCAAAATCAGGAATTTTACTTTTTTATAATAATATTACATAACCTACAGTCCATATTCAAATTTTAGTTGTCCCAATGACATCCTTATTTCTTTCCTGGTCCAGGATTTAATAAAGGACTGCATATTGCTTTTAGCTGTCATGTCTCTTTAGTTGCCTTTAATGTGGAATGTCTCCTTGCCTTTCTATGTCTTTCATGATGCTAACAGTTTTGAAAAGCACAGCCAGCGGTTTTGTAGAACGTTCCTTTGGATCTGTATGATAGTTCCTCGTGACTAGATTCAGGTTATCTATTTTTTGCAGAAATACTGCGTGAGGGCTGTCTTAAAAAGAATGACTGGGGTCTGTTGCCAAGCTTGTTGAATCACAGTCTGATTGGCCACAGGAAATTCTCACTCAAGACACTAAGTTTGTCATGTCTGATGTCTTCTTGAATTTTTTAAATTCTTGGATCCTGTGATTCTCTCTCCCCAAAATAGCTTCAGTTGAGTTTCAGAATTTGTAGTGAGCTCTTTCTTCATCAGTTAATCTGCTTTCCTACCTCTGCTTTGCTCACACTAAACTTCTGTGCAGCCTGCAGGACACTGCAGGCAGGGAAGTGGCCCAGAGGCCAGGGGAAGCCGTGGGCAGGTGTCTGGGCCCACAGAGTGGCTGTTCATTACCCCTGCTCTAGCAGTAACAGAGAGCATGGGGATGCTGTCGAGAGACTCTGGGTACAAGGCCGAGCCTGTGACCAGATTTCCCTGCTCCTGCCTCTCTTACTTTTCTCAGTCTGAGCAACCCTGCAGCACCTATCAGCAGCCCCCCCCCCCACCCCACTGTCTTCTTGCAGCAAAGGCCGAGAAGCCAGAAGGGTATGGTGCTTTGGGTAGAGGAAGCTGTGAAGGGCTTTCTGGTAAACAGACAATGGAAGTCTTGTGGGAGAGGCTCTTGGGGGAGTTTGGCCCAGGGTTGGGCCTATGCAGGGGCCAGCAGGCTGCTGTTCACATAATCAGGAGCAGATCGAAAGCCCTTCACTTCTGTTCCCAGCCTGGTCTCTCTTGACTCTTGCCTAAGCCTCATGCACGCGGTTCCCTTAAGAGCCTCACTACAGAAATACCACACACCCAATCTCAGCAGAACGTCCCACCTAGGCTTTCCCTCAAACTCTCCTCCTCTCCTCTGCTTCTAGCTACCCAGCTCTAGCTTCACTTCTCATTAGAAGTCCTCCCTAAACCCAATCCTCTTCCCAGACCATTCTGATCTGTCCTTCCGTGGAACTTGGGTAGCACAGGAGATCTGTGTTACTCTGTGATGCTGAGCGCAGACAGCCCAGTTCCAGGGTTTACATTCTTAAATACACAATTAGATATCACAACATCTTGGGGCAATCCCTGTATGACCTCCAGATCCCATTCCTCTGCCTTCCACAGGTAGCCATCATCTTGAAACTGGTGTGTATCTTTCCAATTCATTTTTTAAAAATTAACTTTAGTTTTATAAACAGTATTATATTTACAGAAACAATGTGGAAATAGTACAGAGGGTTCCCCTCTTGCGAACATCTCATTAGTAGAGTGTATGTGTTGTGATTCCATGTATGTTACTATTCAACAGTCAAAATGGAATGAACTAAATCCACACATCAACCTATGTGAATATTGCAAACCAAGAGAGAAAAAAAGCAGGTTGCAGGAAAATTTATTCACTCATAACCGTATGTGAAAGTTCACATACTTGCAAAACAGTAATAATATTCATTTACTGATAAGTATGTTTGTAGTAAAATCCCATTTCTCCAAGAGCTCTGATTCCTTTTATTAGGGAATGGTATTGGAAACCAAGATCTGGGCACCATGTGTGTTCTGTGTTACTGGGATATATGCATCTTGCTTTTCTCACATATGAATAAGTTGTGGAAACAAAAAAAATTTTAAGATTAAGAAGAGAAGCGACATGCTGGTATAAATGTGATTCATTTAACTACAATGAATTAGTGTACAGAATTTACAAAGATATGCAATAAGTCGGTAACAAAAATACAATCAATTAGGAAAGTGGACAAAAGATATGCAAGCAATTAATTCACAGATGAGCCAAATAAACAAATACAAAAGTGCTCAATCTTTGAGTATCAGGGAAGTGTGAATTAAAACCACAGTCACAAAAGAGCTATTTCTCATTCTTCAGATTGACAGTATTAAAAAGCCTGGAAATGGTACATCTTGGCATATATGTGGAGCGCAGCAGCTCTTAACCCCTGCTGGTGGAAGTATAATTCGTCCAAAGCAATTTGGTGCTATCCAGTCAAGCTGAAGAGTATCTTGCTAATATTCCCAGCAATTCTCCCCCTTAAGTATATACATGCCCTGAACAAATTCCGCCTGTTGAAGGAATCACCTACAGAGTGGCCACCAGTTTTTCATGCTTCCTCCCACTGTCCTCACAAATTCTCCCCTACCTCTGCTAACCTCTCTTCTCTCATACGCGCTGATGTCAACACAAGTTCAGTCAAGAAAACCTGAAGCAAACAATCCTCAGAGAATAGACTCTCATGCATGAAATATCTTTGTGGCCCCTCTACAGGAATATTTGTACCAGTTATATCTGTAATTTCTTAAACATCCATCAATAGGAAAATGGATGAATTGTGTAATATAGATACAGTGTGTTATTCAATGACATTTATTTTGTAACTAGAAATTTATACCTCTTAATCTCCCTCACTATTTCAGTTACCCTTGCCTCCCTCTGGCAACCACCTGTTTGTTCTCTGTATCTGTGAGTCTGTTCCTATTTTGTTATGTTCCAGGAATCATATGGTATTTGTCTTTGTCAACTTATTTTGCTTAGCATAATACCCTCTAGGTTCACTCATGTTGTCACAAATGGCAAGATTTCATTAAGTGAAATTGCTGGATTGTATGGTGGTTCTATGTTTAATTTTTTGAGGAATATCCATACTATTTCTCACAGTGGCTTCACCAAATTACATTCTCCCCAACAGTGCATGAGGGTTCCCTTTCTCCACATCCTCATCAACACTTCTTATTTGTTGCCATTCTGACAGGTGTGCGGTGATATCTCGTGGTTTTGATTTGCATTTCCCTGGTGATTAGTGATGATTAGTGATTAGTGATGTTGAGCATCTTTTCATGTGCCTATTGGCCATCTGTATCTCTTCTTTGGAAAAATGTCTATTCAGGTTCTCTGCTCATTTTTCGTTTGGGTTGTTGGATTTCTTGATGTTGAGTTGTAAGTCTTCTTTGTTTATTTTGGATATAAACCCTTTACCAGGTGTATTCTTTGCAAATATCTTCTTCCATTCAGTAGGTGGGCTTTTCATGGTTTTTTGTTTTTGTTTTTTAATAAACTTACTTATTTATTTATTTGGCTGCATTGGGTCTTTATTGCTGCGTGCGGGCTTTCTCTAGTTGTGGCGAGCAGGGGCTCCTCTTTGTTGCGGTGCGCAGGCTTCTCATTGTGGTGAAAATGAGAGTGCTCCTTTTATTGAGGAGCACAGGGTCTAAGCATGTGGGCTTCAGTAGTTGTGGCACGTGGGCTCTAGAGCACAGCCTTATCAGCTGTGGCGCACGGGCTTAGTCGCTCCAAGGCATGTAGGATCTTCCCTGACCAGGGATTGAACCTGCATCCCCTGTATTGTCAGGTGGATTCTTAACCACTTTGCCACCAGGGAAGTCCCTTCATTTTGTTGATAGTTTCTTTTGCTGCACAAAAGCCTTAGTTTGATGTAGTCCCACTTATTTCTTTTTTACTTTGTTTCTCTTGCCTGAGGAGACATAACCAAAAAAATATTGCTAAGGCTAGTGTCAAAGACCACACATCTAGGAGTTTTATGGTTTCAGGTCTTATATTTATATAAACCTTTAATCCATTCTGAATTTATCTTTATATATGGTGTGAGAAAGTAGTCCAGTTTGATTCTTTTGCATGTTGTGGTCCCAACACTATTTATTGAAGAGGCTGTCTTTCCCCCATTGTATATTCTTGCCTCCTCTGATGTGGGTGAATTGACCATGTAAGTGTGGGTTTATTTCTAGGCTCTCTATCCTGTTCCACTGAGCTATGTGTCTGTTTTTGTACCAGTACCATACTATTTTGATTCTCGTCACTTTGCAGTGTAGTATGAAATCTGGGAGCATGATGCTTCCAACTTTGTTCATCTCTCTCAAGATTGTTTTGGCTATTTGGGGTCTTTTGTGTTTCCATACAAATTTTAGAATTCTTTATTCTAGTTCTGTGAAAAATGCCATTGGTATTTTGACAAGGATTCTGTTGAATCTGTAGATTGCCTTGGATAGTATGGTCATTTTAATAATGTTAATTCTTCTAATCCATGAGCACGGTATATCTTTCCATCTGTTTGTGTCATCTTCCATTTCTTTCATTAATGTCGTATAGTTTTCTGAGTACAGGTATTTTAGCTCCTTGCTTAGGTTTATTCCTCACTATTTTATTCTTTTTACACAATTGTGAATGGGATTGTTTTCTTAATTTCACTTTTCAATAGTTTTTTGTTAGTGTATAGAAGTGCAACAGATTTCTATATATTAATTTTGTATGCTGCAACTTTGCTAAATTCATTGATGACTTATAATAGTTTTTTAGTGGCATCTTTAGAAGTTTCTGTATATAGTATCATATAATCTGCAAGCTGATGGCTTTACTTCTTCCTTTCCAATTTGGATTCCCTTTGTTTCTTTTTCTAGTCTGATTACTGTAGCTATGACTTCCTGCTGTAGTGAATAAAAGTGGCAAGAGTGGACATCCTCATTTTGCTCCTGATGTTACTGGAAATGCTTTTGGTTCTACACCATTGAGCATGGTGTTAGCTATGGGCTTTTCACATATGGTGTTTATTATAGTGAAGTATGTTTACTCACTTTGTTGAAAGTTTATATCATAAATGAATGTTGAATTTGTTAAAAGCTTTTTCTGTATCCATTGAGATGATCATATGGTTTTTATTTTTCAATTTTTAATGTGGTGTATCACATTGATTCATTCGTGAGTGTTAAACCACCTCTGCAACCCTGTGATTAAATCCCACTTGATCATGGTGTGTGATCACTTTAATGTATTTTGAATTTGGTTTGCTAATATATTGTTGAGGATTTTTGCATCTATGTTTATTAGTAATATTGGTCTGTCATTTTCTTTTTTATGCTGTTTGTCTGGTTTGGTATCAGGGTGATCGTGGCCTCTTAAAGCATTCCTCCCTCTTCAATTTTTTAGAATAGATTGAGATAGGTGTTAACTCGTCTTCAAATATTTTGTAGAATTCACCTGTGAAGTCATCTGGTCTTGGAATTTTGTTTGTTGGTAGTTTTTTGATTATTGATTCCATATCATTACTGATAACTGATCTGTTCATATTTTCTGTTTCTTCCTGATTCAGTCTTGGGAGATTGTACATTTCTAGGAACTTGTCCATTTCTTCTAGGTTGTCCATTTTATTGGCATATAGTTGCTTGTAGTAGTCTCTTACGATCATTTGTATTTCTGTTATCAGTTGTAACTTCTCCTTTTTCATTTCTGACTTTACTTATTTGGGCCCCCTTCCTGTTTTTCATGATGAGTTTTGCTCAAGGTTTATCAATTTTGTTTTTTTCAAAGAACCGGTTCTGAGTTTCATTGATCTTTTCTACTGTTTTTAGTCTCCATTTCATTTATTTCTGTCCTGAGCTTTATTATTTCTTTCCTTTTACTAACTTTGGGTTTGTTTGTCCTTCTTTTTCCAGTTTCTTTGGGTGTAAGCTTAGGTTGTTTATTTGTGATTTGTCTTGTTTCCTAAGGTAGGCTTTTATTGTTATAAACTTCCTTCTTAGAATTACTTTTGCTGTGTATCATACATTTTGGATCATTGTGTTTTCATTTTCATTTGTTTCTAGGTATTTTTTTATTTCCTCTTTGATTTCTTCAGTGATCTATTGGTTGTTTAGTAGCATATTGTTTAGCCTCCAAGGGTTCGTGGTTTTTGCAGGTTTTTTCTTATAGTTGACATGTAGTCTCATACCTTTGTGGTCGGAAAAGATGCTTGATATGATTTCAATTTTTAGAATTTATTTGCACTTGTTTTGAGGACTAGCATGTGATCTATCCTAGAGAATGTTCTATGTGCATTTGAAAAGAATGTGTATTCTGCTGCTTTTGAATGAAATATTCTGTATGTATACCTATTAAATCCCTCTGGTGTAATGTATTGTTTAAGGCCAGTGTTTGTTGATTTTCTGTCTGTATGATCTGTCCATTGTTATAGGTGGAGTGTTAAAGTCCCTTAATAGTATTGTGTTACTGTTAAGTTTCCCTTTTATATTTATTAATATTTACTTCCTGTATTTAGGTACTCCTATATTGCATGCATATATATCTACAATTTATATACATTCTTGTTGGATTGATCCCTTGATCCCATGTAATGTCTTTCTTTGTCTCTTGTTACAGTCTTTGTTTTAAAGTCTATTTTTCTGATATAAATATTCTTACTCCAAGTTTCTTTTCATTTCCATTTGTGTGAAATACCTCTTCCCTCTCACCTTCAGTCACCTTGTATGTGCATAGATCCGAAGTAAATCTCTTGTAGGCAGCATACATATAGGTCCACACTCTATGTCTTTTTATTAGAGCATGTAGTCCATTTATATTTGAAGTAATTATGGATAGGTATCTACTTACTGCCATTTTGTTAACTGTTTGGGGATTGTTTTTGTAGTTCATTTTTGTTCCCTTCTTCTTTTGCTCTCTTCCCTTGTGATTTGATGTCTATTTTAGTGTTATGTTTGGATTCCTTTCTCTTTTGTGTGTATCTATTACAAGTTTTTGCTCTATGTTCCCATGAGGTTTATAGATAACAGCCTGCATATATAGGTGACTATTTTAAGTTGATGGTTTCTTAAGTTTGACCACATTTTGACCCTGCATTTTTACTCCCCCATCCCTCATTTTTAATGTTTTTGACATCATATTTTACACCCTATTTTTGCTTATCTCTTAACTACTTATTGTGGATGTAGTTGATTTTACCACTTTTGTCTTTTAACCTTCCTATTAGCCTTGTAAGTTATTGATATATTACCTTTACTGTATATTTGCATTTACAAATAAATTCTTTTTGTAATTTTCCTATTTCTAGTTGTGGCCTTTTTCTCCCCTTAGAAAAGTCCCTTTAATACTTCTTGTAATGCTGGTTTAGTGGTGCTGAACTCTTTTAGCTTTTGCTTGTCTGTAAAACTCTATCTTTACATCAAATCTAAATGATAGCCTTGCTCAGTACAGTATTCTTGACTTTAGGTTTTTTCCTTTCATCACTCTAAATATATTATGACACTCTCTTTTGGCCTGCAAAGCTTTTGCTGAAAAGTTATCTGACAGTCTTATGGAAGTTCCCTTGTATGTAATTGGTTGTTTTTCCCTTGCTGCTTTTAAGATTCTCTCTTTATCTTATTTTTAGCCATTTTAATTACTATGGTTTCTTGGTGTGGAACCCTTTAAGTTGATCACGTTTGGGACTCTTTGTTGTTCCTGAACCTGTTTGTTGTTAGCTATTATGTCTATAAATATGTTCTCTGCACCTCTCTCTCTCTCTCCCCCTCCTCATGGGACCCTTATAATGTGAATGTTAATATTCCTAATGTTGTTCCAGAAGTCTCTTAACTGTCCTCATTTTTTAAAAATTCTTTTTTTTTTTTTTGGTCCAGCTTGGGTATTTTCACTACTCTCTCTTGCAGTTCACTGATCCATTCCTCTCTATCATCTAATTACTGTTGATTCTTTCTAGTCTATTTTTAATTTCTGTTATTGTATTCTTCAGCTCAGTTTGATTCTTCTTTCTATTTTCTAACTCTTTGTTGAACTTCTCATTGTGTTCATCCCTTCTTCTCCTGAGTTCATTGAGCATCTCTGTAATCATTACCTTGAATTCTTTATTGGGGTAAATTGTTTATCTCCACCTCACTTAGTTCTTTTAGGGGGTTTTTAATCTTGTTCCTTCATTTGGAACATATTCCTCTGTCATTTCTTTTTGCCTAATTTTCTGTTTTATTTCTATATATTAGGTAGGTAGGTTAGTTTACTGATCTTGAAAAAGTAGGCTTAGGTAGGAGACATCCTATGGGGCCAGCAGCACACTGTCCTCTGGTCACCACATCTGTATGTGCTAAGGGTACCCTATGCAGGCTGCATGTTCCCTTCTGTTGTGGTGGGGCCAACTACTGTGGATATGCTGGTGGTGGGGCATACCCCCAGCCCTGTTGGCTTCTAGGCTCTGCCTCATGTGGGAGCCCATTGGTGGGCAGGCTCAGGTCTCAAAGCAGCTGGCTGTGGGCCCCAGAAGGTCCTGAGGCTCGTGCTGGCCCACTGGTGGGTGGGGCCCAGAAGGTCCCTGAGCTGGTGCTGGCCTGCTGATGGGTTAGGCAGGCCCTAGGGTGGCTGGCTGTGGGGCACAGGTGGGCCTGAGGCTGGAAATTAAATTTTTTTTTAATTTACATTTTAAAAAATATTGTCTTTTGATTAATGACTTGTCACTGTTGATGTTGACCTTGATCACCTGATTGAGGTAATGCTTATCAGGTTTCCCCATTGTAAAGTTACTCTTTTTTTCCTTTTCCATTTTTACTGTACTCTTGGAAGCACTGTACTCCATTTGATAAAGCTGTTTCTCAAAATGCTATGGGTTGACAATTCTGATACTGTTAGCCTGACTTTTTTCCATCCTTTTATTTTTCAACCCATTTGTATCTTTGTATTGACTGAATCTCTCATAAGCAGCATATTATTGCTTTTGTATCCAGTCTGACAATCTCTGCTTTTTAATTGAAATGTTTATTCCATTTATATTCAATATAATTTTTTATTTAGTTGTATTCATGTCTGTCAGCTTGCTCTTTGTCTTCTATTTGCTCTTTCTCTGTTCCTCCTAACCTATATTTTTGAGGGGTTAATCTACAATTTAGTGCTCCATTTTATTTCCTTGATTGGATTCTTAGCTTTAAGTCCTTATTTGTGTGTGTGTGTGTGTGTGTGTTTTGTGTGTGTGTGTGTGTGTGTTTTCTAGGGCTAACACTATGCTATGGTTTTGTATTTTCATGTGTGCTGCTGTATGCTTATTTCTCCTTCTTTGAGGAGAGGAGTGTCTTAGGCTTATTCATTCATTCATTTATTCATTCAACATATTGTTATCAAACATCTACTATGTGCCAGGAACTTATAAGTGCTGGAAATACAGCTGTGCACTAGACAGATATGAAGCCCACAGTCTGCTTGCAGAAATAGATAAATAAGTAGGAAAGTTTTACCACAGGAGGCAATGTCTGAACTGAACCTTGAAGGCTGAATAGTGAAGTTCAATTTTCTTCAAGTGAAGGGAGTAATGTTAGATCATTTCATGTTGTGGCAATGGTGGTTGCAAAGACCCAGAGGCAGGAGCAACTGGCAATTTGCTCAAGGAGCAGTAAGACATGCAGCATGGCTGCAGCACAATGTTAGGTGGAGCAAATTGGGGTGGAATGTGGAGTATAGTGCAGGATGGCAAGAAGTTTAGGGAGTCCCTATTTGATAACTTCTAATTTTTTCAGGAATCTAAGGCTGCATCCATGATATTCATGTCATTAATATTCACTAATCAAATGATTACAGAGATTTTGAATAGAATTATTGCCTATAAAACACATGCCTTGTCCAGTTGACTATAATGCCTCAGTTTCCACTTTGGGGGATTTGTCTTTTTAAGGTGAAGACATTTTGATTATGTTCTATTATAAAAAAGAATATATTATTCCATAGGAGTGCTTTTTGTAATAGAATATAAGCAAGGGATTTTCCAGGGTTATTGGAGAAGAGTGTGCATCTGTTTACCTATATCTAGATTGCCTCAGATGAGAAAGTGCTACTCATTTCACATATGCTCTTCCCCCCTAGCTTTACTGAGATACAATTGATATATAACATTGTGAAATTATAAGGTGTACATGTGTTAATTTGATACATGTATATATGAAAAAGTCTATCCATGTTGTCGCAAATGGTAGGATTTTCTTCTTTCTCATGGCTGAATAATACTCTATTATATATACAGCTGACCCTCAAACAAAACAGGGGTTAGTGGCACTGACCCCCCATGCTATTTAAACTCATGTACAGTTGTCCATTGGTATCCTAAGGGGATTGATTCCAGATCCTGGCACAGATATCCAAATTTACAGATGCTCAAGTCCTATAGTCAGCCTTCTGTATCTGTGGTTCTGCATCAGTGGATTCAACAAACCCTGGATCATGTAGCACAATAGTTATTGAAAAGACTTGTATGCAAGTGGACCCACACAGTTCAAACTGATGTTGTTCAAAGGTAAATCATATATACACTGCATCTTCTTTATCCATTTATCCATAGACAGACACTTAGGTTGTTTCCATATCTTGGGTATTGTAAATAAAGCTGCCATGAACACGAGGGTGCAGATATTTCTTTGGGATCCTGATTTCATTTCCTTTGGATATATACCGAGAAGTGGGATTGCTGGATCATATGGTAATTCTATTTTTAATTTATTGAGGAAGCTCCATACTATTTTATAGTGGCTATACCAGTTAATATTCCCACTAGCCATGGACAAGGTTCTCTTTTTTACATATCTTTGCCAACACTTGCTATGCCTTATCTTTTTTGATGATAGCCATTCTCATGGGTGTGAGGTGTTATGTCCTCGTAATTTTGATTTTAATTTCTCTGATGATTAGTAATGTTAGCATCTTTGCATGTACTTTATAGCCATTTGTGTGTTTTCTTTGGAAAGATGTCTATTCAGTTCCTCTATCCATTTTTAAATTGAACTGTTTTTTGTTTTTGTTTTGTTACTGATTTCCTTATCTATTTTGGATATTAACCACTTACCAGACATATGATTTTCAAATTTTTTCTCCTCTTCTATAGGTTAACTTTTCATTTTGATGATTGTTTATTTTGCTGTGAAGAAGCTTTTTAGTTTGATGTAGCCCCATTATTTTTGCTTTATATTTTGCTTGTGCTTTTGGTGTCATATTAAAAAAATAGTCGCTAAGACCAATGTCAAGGAAACTTTCCCCTGTGTTTTCTTCTAGGACTTTTATTGTTTTAGGTCTTATGTTTTAAGTCTTTAATCCACTTTGAGTTAAAATTGTGGGTGGTGTAAGATAGGAGTCCAATTTTATTCTGTATGTGATTATGCAGTTTTCAACACCATTTATTGAAGAGATTATCCTTTCCCTATTGAGCATTCTTGACTCTTTCATCAAATATTAGTTGACTGTATATGTGAGGGTTTATTTCTGGGCTCTCAATTATGTTCTATTGGTCTATGAGTCTATTCTTATGCAGTACCATACTATTTTGATTAATAAAGCCTTGAAGCACACTTTGAAATCAGGAGGTGTCATGCTTCCAATTTTGTTCTTCTTCCTCAGGATTGCTTTGGCTATTCAGGGTCTCTTGTGGTTTCATAAAAATCTTAGGATTGTTTTTTCTATCTCTGTGAAAAATGCCATTGGAATTTTGATAGGGATTGCATTGAATCTATAGGTGGCTTTAGGTAGTATGGTCATTTTAACAATATTAATTTTTCTGATCCACGAACACAGGATATATTTCCATTTGTTTGCTTCTTTCTCAGTTTCTTTCCTCCAAGTCCTGTAGTTTTCAGTGTACAGATCTTTTACACTCTTGGTTAAATTTATTCATAAGTATTTTTATTGTTTTTGATGCTATTGTGAATGGGATTATTTTCTTGATTTCTTTTTCAGATATTTTGCTTTAGTGTATAGAAATAAAATTTGTTTCTATGTGCTGATTTTTTTATCCTACTATGTTAAATTTGTTGATTAGTGCTAATCTTTTGGTGGAGTCTCCAGGATTTTCTATATATAAGGTCATATCATCTACAGAGACAATTTTACTTATTCCTTTCCAATTTGGATGCCTTTTATTTCTTTTTCTTGCCTAATTGCTATGGTTAGGACTTCCCATACTATGTTGAATAGAATTGGTGAGAGTGGACATCTTTGTCTTTTTGATCTTGGACAAAAAGTTTTCAACCTTTCACCACTGAGTGTAACATTAGGTGTGGGCTTGTCATATATGGCCTTTATTATGTTCAGGTATTTTTCTTCTATACCTAATTTGTTAAAAGTTTTTATCATGAATGGATGCCATATTTTGTTAAATGTTTTTTTCTGTATCTATTGAGATGATCATATAATTTTATCTTTTATTCTGTAAATGTGGTGTAATAATTTATTGATTTGTGGGGACTTCCCTGGTGGTGCAGTGGTTAAGAATCCACCTGTCAATGCAGGGGACACAGGTTGGATCCCTGGTCCAGGAAGATCCCACATGCTGCAGAGCAACTAAGCCCATGCACCACAACTACTGAGCTTGTGCTCTAGAGCTTGCAAGCCACAACTACTGAGCCCCTGTGCCTAGAGCCCATGCTCTGCAACAAAGAATAGCCCCCACTCACCACAACTAGAGAAAAGCCCTTGTGCAGCAACGAAGTCTCAACACAGCCAAAAATAAATAAATAAATACATGATTTAAAAAATTTAAAAAAACTTACCGTTTTGTGTATGTTGAAGCATCCTTGCATCCCAGGGATAAGTCCCACTTGATAATGTCATATAACCCTTTTAATGTGTTGTTGAATTCAGCTTGCTAATATTTTGTTGATATTATTTATATCTATATTTATTAGGGAAATTTGCTTTTTTTCTTGTAGCATCCTTTTCTGGCATTGATATCAGAGTAACGCTGGCCTCATAAAATGAGTTGGGGAGTGTTTCCTTCTCTCTAATTTCTTGGAAGAGTTTGAGAAAGACTGTCAATAACTCTTCTTTAAATATTTGGTAGAATTCACTAGCAAAATCATCTGGTTCTGGGCTTTTGTTTTTTGGGGGGAGATTTGTGATTACTGATTCAATCTCCTTACTCATAATTGATTTGTTCAAATTTTCTACTTCTTCATGATTCAGTCTTAATAAGTTGTATGTTTCTATGAATTTACCCATGCTCTTTGTTATACAATTTGTTGGTATATAATTGTTCTTAGTGTCTTATGATCCTTTGTGTTTCTGTAGTATCAGTTGTAAGGCCGACTCTTTCTTTCCTTGTTTCTTTTTTTCTTAGACTAGGTAAAGGTTTGTTAATGTTATCTTTTAAAAAAACCCAGCTTTTAGTTTCATTGGTCCTTTATATTGTTTTTCAATATTGCATTTCATTTATTTCTGCTCTGGTACTTCTATTTCCTTCATTCCGCTAACTTTGTTAGACTTAGTTTGTTCTTTTTTTAGTTCCTTGAAGTGTAAAGTTAGATTGTTTATTTGAGATCTTTCATTTTTCTTAATGTAGGCATTTATCCCTATAAACTTTTATCTTCATATTATTTTCACTGCATCCCATAGGTTTTGGTATTTTTTTTTCCATTTTCATGTTTCAAGATATTTTTTATTTCCCTTTTGATTTCTTCTTTGACCCATTGGTTGTTCAGAAGTGCATTGTTTAGTTTTGACATATTTGTGATTTTTTTCAGCTTTCCTTCTGCTATTGATTTCTAGTTTCATACCACTGTGGTCAGAAAAGATGCTTGATATGATGTTAATCTTCTCAAATTTGCTAAGTCTTATTTTGTGACCTATCATGGTCTATCCTGGAGAGTGCTCAATGTGTACTTGAGAAGAATGTATATTCTACTGCTGTTAGATGAAATGTTCTGTATGTGTTTGGTAGGTTCATTTGATCTAAAGAATAGTTCAAGTCCAAAGTTTCCTTATTGATATTTTGTCTGGATGATCTATTTAATGTTGAAAGTGGGATATTGAAGTCCCTTACTAATATTATATTAACTATCTCTTCATATCTGTTAGTATTAACTTAATATATTTAGGTGCTCCAAAATTAGGTATATATATATATCCCCAATATAATTATTATATCTTCTTAATAAAATGACACTTATCATTGTGTAATAACATTCATCTCTTCATGTAGTTTTTGGCTAAAAGTCTATTTTCTCTGATATGAATATAACTACCCTACTCTTTTGATTTCCACTTTCATGGAATATCATTTTACATCCCTTCACTTTGAGCCTATGTGTGTCATTAAAGCTGAAATGAGTCTCTTTTAAGCACCATATAGTTGGGTTTTGTTTATTCAAACCCATCCAGTCACTCTGTGCTTTTTGACTGGAGAATTTAATCCATCTACATTTGCAATAGCTATTGAAACATAAGGACCTTCTAGTGCTATCTTATTATCTCCTGGCTATTTTGTAGTTCCCTTGTTCCTTTCTTCCTCTCTTGCTGCCTTCCTTTGTGAATTGATGATTTTCTGTAATGTTATGATTTGATTCCCTTTTCTTTATCTTTTGTGAATACAGTATAGGTTTTCGCTTTGTTGTTACCATGAGCTTACATAAACCATCTTATATAATAGTTTATGATGATAACAACTTAACTTTTTGCATACAAAAACCATACCATTTTACTCCCCCCCTTGTGTTTTTGGTATCATAATTTACCTCTTTTATATTGTGTATTCATTAACAAGTTATTTCAGCTATAGTTAATTTTTAATATTCTTGTCCTTTAGACTTTATACTAGAATTGAATGGTTAACACACTACCATATTATAGTAGTAGCAAATTCTGAATTTGATTATGTACTTACCTTTACCAGTATGTTGTGTATCTTCATATATTTTCAGATTAATTTCAGCCTGAAGAACTCCTTTTAGCATTTCTTTTAATGTAAGTCTTGTGCTGATGAAGTTCTTCAGCTTCTGTTTGGAAAATACTTATCTCTCCTTTATTTCTAAATAGTATCTTTGCCAGATGGAGTATTCTTGCTTGGCAGTTTTTTCTTTCAGTATTTTGAATATACCATCCCACTCTCTCCTGACCTGTAAGGTTTCTGCTGAGAAATCTGCTAATACCCTTATGGGGATTCCCTTGTAAGTAACAAGCTTCTCTTCTCTTGCTGCTGTTTAGATTCTCTTTTTATTTGATTTTTGACAGTTTTATTAAAATGTGTCTTGGAAAGAATCTAAGTTCAGTTTGTTTCATGACCTATTAGCTTTGTGAAATGGGATATCAAAATCTCTATGAAGATTTGAGAAGCTCTCAGTCATTATTTCTTTAAATTAGTTTTCTACCCCCTTCTGTCTCTCTTCTCCTGGAACTCCAATAATTTGCAAATTGTTTCCTTTGGTGGTATTCCATAGATTATGTAAGCTTTCTTCACTCTTTTTCCTTCGTTCTCCTTTGTCTGGATCATTTCAAAGTTCTTGTCTTCTGACTTACAGATTCTTCCTCCTGCTGATTCTCTCTATTACAGTTTTCATTTTATTTGTTGTATTATTCAGATCCAGAATGCTTTTTTGGTTCCTTTTAACGATTTCTATCTCTTTGTTAAATTGCTCATTTACATTTGAAGTGGTAATCATCTCCTCCAGTCTTTACTAACTGCCTTTGGGAGAGAAATAACTTCTGTCAGCCTTGCTAGGGACTCTGAGGTTTTCTCAGATGTTCTGTAGATTCACCTGTAAAACTGCTCTCATTGGAAAGGGGGCAGGGAAGCACAAATGAGGTACATCTTATCCATGAAGCTGATGTCACTACTACATATACTCTTGAGTAAGTCCCTTTCCCTCTCTGGGCCTTTGTTTCCTCTTCTGTACAATAAGGAGCTTGTAAAAGATTGCATCTGAGGATACTTCCAATTCTGACATGCCATAGGTTTATCAGCCATTAAAACCTCAATTGGAATTGGTTCATTTTATGTTTCTAGCCATGAAAAATTCCAGAGAGAATTCATAGGATGGGAACCCAAATATTTATAATAGTGAGGTTTCTGATTGCAAGTGACAGAAACCAACTCAGGAAAACTTAGGTTAAAAAAGAGAATTTATTGATAGGATATGGAGAACAGAATATCATGGAACTCTAGGGCAAGAATAGAGCTGCGTATCAGGGAGGAACTGGAACTAGGTATAGAAAACCTTCAGAAATTGTTCTGTTTTCGTTTGGGGGACTGGTGAATGGGGTGGTTGATTTGTGAACTGGACAGGCACTCCCAAAAGTATCCTCTTTACATGGATTGTTTGTTTCCCTTTGGGGCAGTGGTCACAGAAGTGGGGGGAATTTGGTCTTGTTCAGATGTGCCTGCTCCTCAGAGGTTTTCTGATCCTTAGGTGTGGGGACTTGGGAACGTGGATGTACAAGCTTTGGTATCTGAAAGAATTGGGGAGCAAAAAGGGTCTGTATGTGTGACAAACTTTATTCTGGGTCACAAGTCAGCAAACCCACCTTCTTGGGGTTCTCTTGCCAGACTGAGACTCAGGCTTGGTCATGGGCTGGCTCCTGGTAGAAAACCTGCAATAGGCTCTTCTGCTCCCAGTCAACACGAAATGGGAAAGAAGAGGAGCAGCATGTCTTTGCTAATAAGGAAGGCTTATAGTGGAGTTGAGGGAGTTGTGGGGCCTCTACACTCTCCTGTGAATGTAGAGGATTGATTGGTGAAACCAGGTCTGAGTGGTCAGAGAAAGGGAGCTGGTCTGGGTGGAGTAGGTGCTGCCTGATCCCATTCCAGAGTGTCTTCATCTCCTCATCTCTCTGCTGCAGAGTAAAGGTCCCTAGGCCCGGAGTCCAGGGCTCTAGACTGCCATCAAGATGGTGGGCGATGGCCCCTACCTTATCTCTGATCTGGACCGGCGAGGCCAGAGGAGATCATTTTCAGAGAGATATGACCCCAGCCTGAAGACCATGATCCCAGTGAGACCCTATGCAAGGTAAGCCAGAGGGAGGATTGGAGGGAAGTCCTGGGCAGAATTTCTAGGATTTGTTTCTAGCCCATCAGGAGAGTGGATGCTGCCCCTGCTCCCCATGCTGCTGCTCTATATGCTTGTCCTTTTGTCTTTCCATCCATCCGTCCATCCACCCATCCACCCATCCATTTTTTTCATTCGTTGACCCCTCACTTCATGAATCCTCCTGTCCTTTGGTGAAAGGGAGACAATAACAAATATTTAAAGAGAGCGTTCCATGTGTAAGGACCTGCTCAGGTGCTTTACAGACATTTTCTCATTCACTCTTCACAACCACCCTGGAGGTGTTGTAATTATCTTCATCTAATGGGTGAGTAAGTGAGGCACAGAAAGGTTAAATAACTTGCACAAATTTAATCAGGTAGATTTTGCTTTATAACAAACTGCCTCTTCACTTAGTAGACTAAAACAATTGCCATTTATTTAGCTTACAATTTTATGGGTGGACCAGCAACTTGGGCTAAGCCTAGTTGGGTGATTCATCTGGTCTTGACAAAGCTTTTTTATGCATCTGCTGGTCAGCAAGATGGCTGTGCTTCTGGGGGTTGACTGGCTGGGGGAAGGTGGGGCCACATGAGCCAGCAGGCTAGCCTGCGCTTGATGACATAGCAATGCAGTAGGCTGCCAAGAGGATGAGTTGGAGCATATAGGCCTTCTGGAGATTCAGGCTCAGAACTGCTAAACCACTTCTTTCACTGCACGCTATTGGCCAAAGCAAGTCACATGTCAGCCCAGATTCAAGGTATGGAGAAATAGACTTGACATCTTGAAGGAAGGAGCTGCAAGGTCACATCCCTAGAGTCTGGGATACAGATGGGGAGAGAGAATTGGGTCAGTTTTAAACTACAGAATAGGAACTCAGGCAGCCTGATTTCCAAGCTCACATGCTTAACTATAACATGATATTATATTATTATATATGTATTCTTAACATTACATTAACTATAACATAAAAAGCCGCCTTTTCTACATGAGAAGTGCCCCATGGCCTGCCCTCTGAGCAGCAGAAAGCCAAGTGGCATCTCTATAGTGAGGTGACACAGCACTGCTCTCTCCTAGAATCTGGGGACCAAAGATACACCTGTGAGCCCTCTAAGGTGAGAGATGAAGGTTGAAAGGTGAGGGCATGGGCTATCATCCTTAGCCCCAGGCAGGAGAGCTCTAACTGCCGACTGTTTTGGCTCAGTTCACAATTGTATTGTGGAGAGGCAAAGTGGGACAATGCTTAAGAGAATGATGGGACCCTGGAGTCAGCAAGTGTTGGGTTTGAATCCCTGCCTTACCACTCACCAGCTATAAGACTTTAGGCAAGTATCCCAACCTCTTTGTGCCTTGATGTTCTTGTCTATGAAATGGGATCGTGATACTACCCAACTACCCATCTCACTGAGCTGTTAGGATTATATGAGGTAATGCATGACTTTATCATAAAAGTTACCCTTTAGGAAACATTTACTATGTACCAGGCACACAGTACCTTATTAATCTTAGCTTGGATTCTCCCAAAAGCAGAGCCTGAGTCAAAAACTTGGAAACATTAGCCTCCTACAATTCTGGGCTGCACTGTGCTCTGAGAAGGCACTGAACCAGGTAGTGAAAAGAGGCACAGCATCCCTGTGAGATGGGACGTTGTCAGCATGAGCCTGAGCTGCATAGTGCTGTCCTCCACAGCTGAGACTGGAGGTGGAAGTGACAACGTCTGTGACTCAGGGCCTCTTGACAGCATCTTCTGCAAATACAAAGCTCTTCCAGGGCCTGGAATGTAACAAATACTCAGCAGTTAGTAGATAACACTCAATGTCTCTGACTCTTATTCCGTCTTAGATGCTTAGTTCCTCAATGGCAGAAACACGCCTCTTCCTCCTTCTTTATTGCTTCTCTTCTCTTTTTCCTTTTCTCCTTTCCTCTTCCTTTCACCTCCTCTGTCCTCCTTCATCTGCTAACTAATAGTTATGTAGCAGCTTACATGTATTAATCCATTCAGTCCTCACAATAAACCACGAGTTCGACTCTAGCTCTTACCTCCTCGGGCAGCCTCGCTTCTACTTTGGCACACCCTGCTCTGACCCTCCCCATCCTGGAGAGCAAAAGCCAGGCACCCAACTCCTCTAATGATCAGATGCCGGGTCTCCACTTCCTCATGACAAATGGAGCAGGTACCCTCCTTCCCATGGGGTGGTCATGGATAAATATTCAACAACTGGTCACTAAAAAATTCCCTGGTTTGTAGCATTTATCACTCTTTTGGTGTAAATTCTCCTACCATGGCTGATTTCAACATGATGTCACTAAGTGCAAAGTTGGGAAGAGACAGATGGTAATAGAGCCCTATTCTGTATGGTATTTCCACCACAGAGACCATAGACTTACATAATCTGAAGAACAGATATGAGTAAAATCTAGTAAAATAATCTAGGAAGCTATGAGCTTTGAGTATTGATTGCCTTTGTCTTTAAGATAATTTACTTACATTTACATAATTTAAATTTTAATATGGGCTGTGTTTAAGAACTGACTTGTCGAATTCCTCAGAATCGAACAATCAGCTCTCACAAGCTGTTAGGAGCTGGCGCAGCACACTGCTGCTCACAGGGCTGATGACGGGAGTCACAGGTCTGAACATGGTTGTGGTTAACACTAGTTAAGAACTCCATCCAGGGACTCAAGGCAAGGACCCCAACATCCTGGAATACTGAGAGTTTCGCTTGTTTTAGGTTGGCACCCAACCCCGTGGACGATGCAGGGCTGCTCTCCTTTGCCACATTTTCCTGGCTCACACCAGTGATGGTGAGAGGCTACAGGCACACGCTGACTGTGGACACCCTGCCCCCGTTGTCGCCGTATGACTCATCTGACACCAATGCCAAAAGGTACCAGGAATCGTTTGGGTCACGTCTGGAAAGGAGCCCATTTGGGAAGAGACCTGTGAGCCCTTTTGTGTGCTCCCATTTCCCCAGGTGGAAATCAATGCCCACCAGTCCTGGTGGCTGTTCTCAGTTGCTTGTCTCTGAGATGCGGGCTGGGGCTGACCTTCCTGGCCTGGCCTCTGAGGAGGTGGGTACTGGGGATAGTTGGTAGGGAGAAAGAACTACTTGAGAGCCTGAGGCTTCAGGACCATTCTGGCAGGTCTATCAGCTGGTTTGTAGGAGCACCACATCAGGACAAGAGTGGCCAGGATCTCACTTTGCTTTGTGCTGGCTGCACCCAACCTGGGCTGTTGCATGCAGTTCCAGGCATGGTGTTTTATTTCACATTAAAAATTGTCATTGGACTTTTAAAAAATTTTATTTTTTATTGTTGTATAGTTGATTAACAATGTTGTGTTAGTTTCAGGTGTTACAGTAAAGTGATTCAGTTATACATATACACGTATCTATTCTTTTTCAAATTCTTTTCCCGTTTAGATTATTACAGAATATTGTGGACTTTTATATTACAAAACATGTTTAGGTTGAACCAAATGAAAACTGCCAATATTTGACAACTTTAACGTGCAAACACATACATTTCATTGGTTCAACCTAATTCAGATTCATGATAGAAATGTTAAAGCAACAGAAATTTAAACAGTGGAAGTATCCCCACCATACTCCCACCCCACTCCCCAGAAGTCAGCACTTTTATATGCTGGTGTGCATCTGTCCTGGATTTTTTTCTACTCTGATTAAATACACCTTGTGCTACCATCTTCTGCAGATCAATACCTCTCCTTTTTCATCCCTACTCACAGGTCACCTTTTTTACTTTGAACAAAAAAAATGAAGCATATTATCTGATGGATAACCATTTTGCTATTTTCAGTTAAGAGTGTATAAAGATTTTCCCACAGCGCAAAAACATCAACTTCATTCTTTCTAATGGCTACATGGAACTTCAAGGTTCATGTCTTAAACAATGGGGACGCTCTCGAAGCCCTTTTTCTGTGTTTGTTTCTTCTGGAATTCTCCTTCTCTTTAGCCTCATGAGCTTGAAGGGCTGGAAGTTCTAATCATGCTCTTGCAATTGCTCCTACAATTGTGCCTCCCCTCCCCTGTGTCGTGCAGAAATCTCAGTCAGTGGTAGTTTCCAAAATCTACAGTCGGAAGAAGTTGCCAGGGAGCATGGAGAGAAAGGGGCTGGACCAGTGCCTGCGGAGTACCGGGTTTCCCTTCTACCACACTGTCTGTTTTTTTCTTTTTTTAAAACATGAATTTCTTTCTTTCTTTCTTTCTTTCTTTCTTTCTTTCTTTCTTTCTTGGCTGTGTTGGGTCTTCGTCACTACACATGGGCTTTCTCTAGTTGCGGCAAGCAGGGACTACTCTTCTTTGAGGTGCGTAGGCTCCTCATTGCCGTGGCTTCTCTTGTTGCAGAGCACGGGCTCTAGGTGAGTGGGCTTTAGTAGTTGCAGCATGTGGGCTCAATAGTTGTGGCGCATGGGCTTCGTGGCTCCGCGGCATGTGGGATCTTCCTGGAGCAGGGATCGAACCTGTGTCCCCTGCTTTGGCAGGCGGATTCGTAACCACTGCGCCACCTAGGGAGCCCCACTCTGTCTGCTTTTAATGTTGCCTTCCATCTACCCAACATCAACTTATTAGATCCTCTTCCCTTCCTTGCTGTGTTCTGCTCCAAAGGCTGACCCGCCAAACATATGCTTGACATCCTTTAATAACGAACACGCAATCTTCAGTCCATGCCTCTCTCCTGGACTCTGAGCTCACACGTCCAGCATCCGACTGGACTTGGATGAGTCACAAGCATCCTGTGTCTGGAGGTGCGTTCTCGGTCCTCACCCCACCTGATGACGCTCCCCCTGCCCCCTTTCCCCATCTCCGTAAACTCCACTCCCACAGTTGGCCAAGTCAGGACACTGGGATCCCTGATCCCGCTTCTCATTTTCTCCTACATCTACTTCATCAGTAAGTCCTGTTGTCTCCCCTGACCACCTTTCCCTAAATACAGTGTCCAGCCACTGGCACCTCCTACCTGGATACCCGTGGTCTCCCACTGGTCTCCCTGCTTCCATCTTTGCTCCCCACCCCCGTAACCCACTACTCTCTCAGCAGCCAGATGTTCTTTTAGGTGTGTAAAATGATCTTGTCACATCCGCTTAAAAGCCTGCAATGGCTTCCTTTTCACGCCTTCATGAAGACTGCGAGATCCCATGAGATCTGACTCTGCCTTGCCTCCCGTGTCCCCACACGCCTGTCCCACTGACCTCCTTTCAGATCTTTGAAACGGACAAACTCCTCGCTGCCCTGGAGAAAAGTTTTCTCTTGGTGTCTCTGTCGCCTCCGTGTTTTTGTCACAACTGGTATTGTGCCAGAGACAAGCAGGAGGAAGAAATCAAGGCCTGGAAAGCACCCAAATGCCAGATACCAGCTTGCGCTGTGCCAGGGCTCTCCCCGCTGCCTCTTCTGTGTCCCCACCACCCTGTGAAAGGAGAAGGGAGAACCCACGCTGTTCTCCTGAAGCCGCCACGGCCAGGGATGGGGGTTGGGCCAAGCATGCTTGTAGAGGTTTGTGCATCAGAGTAGCCTTGAACAGCAGGCGGGAAGGTTAGGCTTTTCTTCTTCCTGTTCTTTCATCACAGGTTTCGAACACTTTGGGATGAAGAGGTAGAAAAGATGGGTCCTGAGAAAGCCTCCCTGGGCCAAGTGGTCTGGAAATTCCAGAGGACGCGCGTTTTGATGGATATTGTGGCCAACATCCTGTGCATTATCATGGCAGCCGTAGGGCCGGTGAGTGCCCTGGCCCTTCTTCTGCCTTGTCTCCCAGGTCCCCAGACTGGCAAAGAACATCATTAGTTACTCTCTCTGCGAGCTGGTGGGTTTAGCACATTGTCGTTATCTTTGTGCTCCTTGGGGGCAAATTTTCATAGAGCTAATCCTTGTCGAGCACTGCAGCAGCCACTGAAAGTAATTAAAAAGTTTGCCTCATGAAGTCTGCTTGCTGACATTATCTGAGGCTTCCGGTACCTACCTCGACCCCCAGCGGCACTCTCCTCTCTCCACTGGGCTATTTTACAGACGGTTCTCATTCACCAAATCCTCCAGCAGACGGAGAGCATCTCCAGGAAGGTTTGGGTTGGCGTTGGCCTGTGCACAGCCCTTTTCACCACCGAATTTACCAAAGTCCTCTTTTGGGCTCTCGCCTGGGCCATAAATTACCGCACGGCGATCCGATTGAAGGTGGCCATTTCCACCCTGGTTTTCGAAAACCTGGTGTCCTTCAAGACGCTGACACACATCTCTGTTGGTGAGGTAAGCTGGTCCAGAAGGAGTCTAACTTTAGGAAACTAAATTCCAAGTTTTCCGAATATGTGTGAGATGCATTTCCTGGATGGAATATCTGCTCCCCTTTTGGTTGTCAATGTCCTGCCCATCATGTCCCATCTCCCTGCTAAGTGAAGTGGTGGAGACTCAAAACACCAGAAGAATTCAGAGAAAGGAGGGCTCCATTCAAGCTGGAGAATGTGGAAAGGTGTCCCTGTTCCAGTTGGAATAGGGCTTAGGGGTGACCACATCCAATCCCTTTGATCATCAGTGAGGACACTGAAGCAGTGCCGAGCACACTGTGGGCATTTAATAGAATTGATTGACTAATGAATCTGATGATTCCAACTGTGTAATATTTGGGATGCCAAGTCACAACAAAGACCACACCTGTTGGACTTCAGAGTTGACATTTTCTTAAGCCCTTAATCCTTAGCAATAAAATCTTCACACTTTACACGAGAACATTTCCCGGGGCCAAGGGAACCCTAGGTGGTGTGAGGTAAGGGAAAAGACTAGTTTCTTTCTTACACTTGCTCTTTTAGTTTGTTCAAAGCATCCTGTATCAATTATGATGAGATTCAGTTGCATATAATTGAAACCCCCAAATAACAGTGGATTAAACAGGATGGATTTATTTTGCTCTGTGCAAAAGGAGTCTGGAAGAGGAAGATCCAGGGCTGGAGTGGGAACTTCAGGCTTTTCTATCTTTCTTCATCACTGCCTTAGAATGTGGCTCCCATAATGGTTCAGGCTGGAAGTTGCAGTTCCAGCCATCCCAACCATGTTTCAGAGAGATGGCAGGAGGAGGGAGAGAAGAGAAAGGGATATCGTCTTCCAAGTCGAGTTGGCTCCCTGTAAGAATTCATCCCCAAAGTTCCATTCGACACTCTGGCTTAGATCTCATTGCCCTTAACATAGTCATGTGGCCACAATGCTTCCACAGAGGAGGCTGGGACATGTGGTCCTTTTGATGGGCCCATGGATATCCTGATTAAGCAGGGTTGTGCTGATAAGGGAGAAGGAGAGAGAGCTATCAGGTAGGCAGCTGGCAACTTTGCTGGCATACTCCTCGATGGTATTTCAGTCTTTCTTCATTGGGATTCTCAGTTCTAAAAGACTGAGCTCTCCAAAGTCATACGAGAATGAGACCCACGAAACTCACCGTGTTGGTCCTCTGACGACCCCCTCCCCCTTTAAGGAGGTTTTTCTCTTCTTTCCTCAGGCCAATCAGCCAATCCGAAAGCCTTCAGTTGAGGAAATGTTTGGGTGAGCCTTCCAAAGCCTGAACCCATGTGCTTCCTTTCCAGGTGCTCAATATACTATCAAGTGATAGTTATTCCTTGTTCGAAGCTGCCTTGTTTTGTCCCTTGCCAGCCACCATCCCTATCCTAATGGCTGTCTGTGCGCTGTACTCCTTTTTCATTCTGGGGCCCACAGCTCTCATCGGGATATCCGTGTACGTGCTATTCATCCCCATCCAGGTAACGGCAGGTCTTTGCAGCTGTATTTCACACACACTCTCACTGAAGTGGGTAGAAGACTTTGTGTCCGGGGCCTGACCCTGAAGCCTGGGCCTTTACTTTGGGCTCACAGACAGTACAGTTTTTTTAAAACTTGAATTTGGATACCCTGGGGGAGGGGAGCATGCTTCCTCAATTCGTCAAAATCCCCAGCACTTTCCTTGCATCCTGGCGATTCATGCATTTGCATCATCTGCTCAGACCCTGTCGTGTCCCCCAGAGCACGCTGACCACAACTCAAGGGAAGGATTCAGCTGAGAATCTCGGGCCAGCTTCCCTTAGAACTTTTCCTAGCACTTACACTCTGATCCCTGGATTTTTAGGCCAACTGCAACTCAGCAATTCTCTCCGAACACACTGTTTATACCTTGATTTCAGATGTTTATGGCTAAGCTCAATTCAGCTTTCCGAAGATCAGCAATTTCAGTGACAGACAAGCGAGTTCAGACAATGAATGAGTTTCTGACCTGCATCAAGCTGATTAAAATGTACGCCTGGGAGAAATCTTTTACCAACACCATCCAAGGTAGGATGAGCAGCTGCTGAAAGAACCACTTACCCTGTAGAATGTGCTCTTCTAAAGGGTTCCTAAGGGTCCTGGAGCTGGGCATTCTGGAAGTGGGCTGAGGGGACCCCTGAGCTGGTCTGCAGGCTTTTCAAAAGATTACAGAGATTTTAGAATAGACTCAGGCATCTCTTCTGGTGAACCCAAGGGCTCAGCAGGTGAGTGACATATGGTTTAGCCATACTGAGGCTGGTGGATGCTTGTACTGGCCAGTTTCCTTTCACAAAAATAGTCCACTAAAACATTATGAACAGAAGAGCTGGCTCTGATGATTTCCTTGACTTGGAGGATGTCCACACGGACACACACACACACTCACACTTACACACGTGTTGCCGCCTCGCCGGCAGCAGCCTCATCGGAAGCGGATGTCCTGCTGACTTGACATGCTTTGGGCAGATACGAGAATGCGTATATAGCTTTTTTTTTTTTTAAGAACTTTTATTGAGATACAGTTTACATACAATAAACTGCATATATTTAGAGTGTACAATTTGGTATCCCAATCTCCCAATTCATTCTCCCCCAAGCTGTTTTGTTTTAAGATGATATGAAAACTATTCAATCACATAAAAATGCAAATCTAATTGCAGGAACATTTACATAATTGCTGACATAGACTCAGGTGGTTGACCGGTTAATGATCTGAACCACCATTACAACTGACTCTCTGGATCTACAATTACACTTTTAGACCAGCATGTAATTAGGCCTGAAGCTGTGTCCACGTTTTAGGAAGTGGCTTTAGAAAACTTGCTTTTGAGCTTGCCAAAGGAAGTGCCCCAGGTTGGAACACTGGCAGCCCTATGGTACCTTCTTTGAAGATCCAGAAATACTCCCTCACAGGTTGAACTCACTTTGATACAATTTATTTGATGTGATTAAATTTGATTCCATTGATGCAATTCAGTTTAACTCAATTCAAGTTGGTTTAACTCATAAATATGTACCAAGTCCCTACTATGTGCAGGGCCATGAAAGTCACACAAAATAATTAGGAAAATGGTCCCTACTTTTAAAATTGAGGGAGGGTGAGTTTAATCTCAAAAATGGCTATAAGTTTGTTGGCTCTACTTCTAGAATATATCTGGAATCTGTCTGCCTCTCTTCATTTCACTGGCACCCCAGTCCAAGCCAATATCCTCTCCCGTTCTGACCATGGCAAGAACTTCTAGATGCAACCCCTGCTTTCCTCCTTCCCCCTAAAATCCATGATGCACTGAGCAGCCAGTGTGACCTTTTAAAAAGGTCAATCAGACCTTCTGTCTCTCCTGCTAAAAAATCTTTAGTGGCTTCTTATCACACCTAGACTTTTTTTTTCAAATTTAGGACTTTTGAATGAAGTCCAGATTCCTGCCGATGGCCTGTTAGATCCAGGATAGTCTGGCCCCTGCTGACCTCCTGACCTCATCACATCTTATCTCAGGCCTTGATAACCCTGCTTGAGTCACACAGACCTGTTTTTAGAACAACATCCATGCTCGTTCATGCCTCAGGATCTCTGCAGTTGCTGTTCCCTCTGCCTGGAGTGTCTTCTGCTAGATGTTCATGCTGACTTTGTCTTGACTCTGGGTCTCCTAAAGTCAACGTCGCTGACTCAGGAGGCCCTCTTGACCACAGGCCCAAGCAGGTCCACTCCCCCTTCACCTCTTAACCACTTCTCCCTGTTCATTTCTTTCATATCACCCAACACAATTTGTAATTACTTTATTTACTTGTTTGTTTATTTCTTTATTGTCTACCACCCCTACTGGAAGAGCTGAGACCCTGTCTGTCTGTATATTCCCCAGCACCAAGCACAGCCCCTGGCACATAGGAGACGTCGGATTAAAATGCGTTGAATGAGTGAACATGTGAATTAAATATAGGATAAAGTGGGTAAAATGCCACAAAAGAAACTGAGGGGAGCTCCACAGGCATGAGAGATGAGGAAAAGCCTTCTGGCAGAGGTGTCATTTTAGACAGACCCTGAAGGATGGCAGGGATGTGGACACAGACAGAGCTGGGGAAGCCCCCTCGGGGCAGGAGCAAAGGCCTAGAGGCTGCGCTTGGGGAAGAGGATGTGGCTGGTGTTCTCGAGGGGAAGGGCGTGTGCACAGCAAACGCTGGATCCCAGTAGAACTGGATTCTAACTCTTCCCCGACCTCTTAAGAGGCAAGTCCCTTAACCTGCCAAGCCTTTCCTCTGCTGTCAAAAGGGCATAATGATGGCTTCTGCCGTGCCACGTGGCTGTGAGAGCAGCCTATTGAAAGCCTGCCTCTGCGAGGCTCAGCCTGACGCCTGGTTTGCAGGCGGAGCTGGCCAAGAAGGGCTGCGGGGCCATGCTGCTAAGGTGGGAGGGGTTTTGTGGAGGAGGCTGCAGTTGCCGTGGAGGACTTCAAACACCAGGGGAGGGAAGCTTGAATTTTATGTGGGAGCTGTGCAGAGTCATGGCCTCATGTGGGTGTATGGAAGGGAGATGTGCTCTTGGGTTTTGGCAGCTGTCCCTGAGACACAGGGCAGGGGCCTCAATCTGGCAGTCTTCAGGCTGGCATATGTGTTTTGCTTGGCCTCCGCAGTACTTTAACTTTTTCAGTTAGTTCCCAACATTTAAAAGCAGGAAGATGTCATTTATTGTATGTCAATTGTATCTCAATAAAAGTTAAAAAGAAATTTAAAAAAAGTAAAAGTAGGGAGATGTCTCACGAAATTCCAGATTTCAGACTTCAGAACAGTCTGGGGAGCCTGGGACACCCTTGATCTAGTCTTGCTCTCTGGCTTCCTTTACATTACTTGCCTGACCCCTGTAGGCATCTGAGTGTGTGACCCATGACACACAGAGAATCAGATCAGAAGGGACCCTGGAAACCATCCAACAATGGCAGCTGATATGCACTGAGCCCCCAGTACCTGCTGGCCTTGTGCTCAGGGCTGTCTGTGCGTCCTCTCAGTTAAACTGCACAACAGGAGTCCTTAACACTCACGTGCAGGAGCATAGGCAGGAGTAACATGTTTCTTTTTTTTAAAATTGGAGTATAGTTGGTTTACACTGCTGTGTTAGTTTCAGGTGTATGGCAAAGTGATTCAATTATACACACACACACACAAATATATACATATATGTTCTTTTTCAGATTCTTTTCCATTATAGGTTATTACAAGGTATTAAGCATGGTTCCCTGTGCTGTACAGTAAATCCTTGTTTTTTTTTTTATCTCTTTTATGTATAATAGTGTATATCTGGTAATCCCAAACTCCTAATTTATCCCTTCCCCAGCCCCGTCCCCTTTGGTAACCATACTTTGTCCTCTATGGCTGTGACTCTGTGTCTGTTCCCTAGATAAGTTCATTTGTACTACTTTTTTAGATTCCACATATAAGTGATATCATATGATATTTGGCTTTCTCTGTCTGACTTAGTTCTCTTAGTAAGATAACCTCTGGGTCCCCCCATGTTGCTGCAAATGGCAATATTTCATTCATTTTTGTGGCTGAGTAGTATTCCATTGAGTAACACGTTTCTTAAAGCTGGTGCTTGACATGTAAAGTAAGGCCACTGTGGACTGTTTGTATCTCACAGATATAAGGAAGAGGGAAAGGAAGTTACTGGAAAAAGCTGGATTTGTCCAAAGTGGAAACTCGGCGCTAGCGCCCATTGCATCCACCATAGCCATTGTGCTGACATTCACCTGCCACATCCTCCTGGGACGCAAGCTCACTGCCCCGGTGGTAAGCGCCCCTCTAGAGCTGGCCTCTTCTGTCCCCAGCCCTGCAAGTGCCAGGTAGGTGGCTCCTCCGGCACTGGCGTCAGAACACCCAGTCACAGTGAGCCAGAAAACACCAGAATTCCACCCTGACTTCTAAAACAAGCACTGGAGCTGACCAGGAGTCGAGGGGAGCTTAGCAGCAATTCTCATTCGGTCTACGGCAGGGCAGGGGTAGTTGTTAACGTGGGAACACAATTTTACATTTGGAAAACAAAATTGAAACCAAAGGAGCCCTTGGCTTTTTAATTCTTTTTTATCCACATACACGCCGAGAGGAGAATTTGTGAAAGTTCACCAGGCGGGAGGATTTGTCAGTATTGGGAGAGGCAGTGTGGTGTCCGGATCAGGGTCCCCCTTGTTTAAAGCCTGACTCCACACTTGCTAGCTATGGCTTCACAGCAATTCACGGAACCTCTCTTGCCTTGGTTTTATTATCTGTAAATGGGGTGCTGACAGTCCCTACGGTTGTGAGGATGGAAGCTGTTTCACACAGAGCACGCAGGACAGCGCCTGGAATGCAGTAAGTGCTGCATAAGTGTTTGCTGTTCTCATCAGGCTGATGCTCACGCAGGCGAGGCACATTCAGGTTGAAAGCCTCAGAGGGCGCACTGGAGTGAATGTGAGGGGCTCGGGACCTGAGCCAGAGCGGAAATGGCCCCTGACTGAAATAAACAAACAGTTCAGATATTAAACTAGTGTCTGAAGGGCAAAGGGTTGGAAGAAAGAACGCAAAGGCGAGAAAAGAGAGAGAAAGAGAGAGAAAGAAATTAACAAGGAGACGTATGTTTACGGGGGAAGAAGTGCACCAAAAATCAGGGATCTGGAGGGGAGGGCAGGGTGATATTTGAGAAGGCAGGATGCTCTTCTGGGGCATTTGTTGTGGGATGTCAATCCCATTACTGCCCCATCTTTCTTTGGGAGGTGCTTTACTTTTCTTAGTTCCTTCACTCACAGTTTTCTCTCACATACTCTGAGGGCTTGAACCCAGTCATGAACCCAAAGCCAGAATGAATGGCAATGATTGATGCACTGAACGAATGCTACCCGACTATTGTGACTGCTGTCTGTGATCCCAAGCCAAAAAATAAATTTTTTTTTCCCTAAAACACACGAAGCAAATTAATTTGAAACCAAACTGTGTGCACATAGTTAATATTTTCTAAAATGGTGATTTAGAAGAAATCTAGACCAAGAACAAATTGCCTGAATGCAAGACTCGTATTTCTTTAGACTAAGAATCCCTTGCAGCCTCCTCCTCCACTAGAGCCACGTCAGTGGGAGGTCAGCCTTGTGGTACTATCCCATGATAGTGGGCTCTGCCAGCCAAGGCCTGGGTTTCCTGAGCCAAGACAGTGTTGGGATCTGAGGGAGCTGAGTTCTCTTTGGGGATATATTTAGGAGCAGATGTGACGTAGGGAGCATCCTTCATCATCCTCTTAATGAACTAACTAGGATTAGTTGAAGCCTGGGGGCCCTGTTCATGGGGCCCATTCAATAACAGGAAGAATCACTCCAGGTTTTTCGATGGAAGTTGTGTTTTTAATTTCTTAGATGGGTGGTTAGGGACAGGCTGCTAATTACAAGTCAGACAGATGAGAATATGAAATCTGAGAGATGAGATCCTGCCCCCCTGGGGCACCCACAGAGCAAGGAAACTTGTCTTCATTGAGGCTATATGATATTAGCCACCCGCCAAGCAGGGCTCAGTGGGGAAGGCTCTAGTGAAGACGGGGGTGATTTGCTTTTGCAAAAGGCAGTAGAACAAAAGCTCTCAAATAGGTCATTATGTGTGTGTAGGCAGGGCATGGAGGCCAGGCCCTGAGGGCAGGAGAACTAGCAACCAGCCTAGGCCAAGCACATCATTCCAGGGAGCTTCCACCTTCAACACTGGTCTGTGTGTGGTATGTAAAAGGATGCTCTGTCTCTGAAGGGTCAGATGCCTCTGAAGCAACTGAGAGAAAGGGATGATTTAGGAAAAATCTGCACAGGGCTTTGAACAAATGGTCTAGGCCAAATAAGGATGTAGTATGGATGGAGATTTCCAAATGCACTCAATTAGAGGCCCTTTTTGGACCTTATCCTTGGATTGACAGAGATAGGGGATAAGTTTCCCACCATTTTGGTGAAAATCCAAAAGCAAAATAGATTAAGATGTTGATATCTTTAATTTGCCAACCCATGATTTCTGAGCCATGAAATGAGAAAATTGTTCCTCTGAGAATCCCAACTGTGCTACTGTTTCTCATCTCAGCAAGTTTAATCCCCATGGATTTAATGGTTCAAAGCCAAGGCAACATCCCATCCTGAACTCTATACCTTTCTTTTGTTCTTTAGGCATTTAGTGTGATTGCCATGTTTAATGTAATGAAGTTTTCAATTGCAATCTTACCTTTCTCCGTCAAAGCAGCGGCCGAAGCCAATGTCTCTCTAAGGAGAATGAAGGTATAACTAACACTGGGTGAGTAGGGACGAGAGAGATCTCATTTTGTGGTGGGAAAATTCCCAAAGAAGGGAGGCTGTGTCAACCCACTGGAGGGCTAGGTCACTGGTTTGGTGAATGTTGGGAAAAGACCCTCCATTCAGTGTTGGGTACCTAAATATGCAACAAGCAGGATACAGACAGAGTGTTATAGGTGGCCTCCCCTTTAAGTAAAAATGAGATGGAGTTTCCACCCAGAGAGACAATGTTCCTGACCGTCTACTCTTTCTCCAAGCCATAGATCTTAGGTTGTTCCAAGAGTGGAGTTCAGTTTGCACTGAGCCATCCCCTCTTTGCCTACCTAGTTTGTCCTGTGATGGGTGTGGTGACAGAAGTGATGAAGACAGTGGTGGGGGCACCATATTTATACACTCATTTAGTCACTTTATTAATTTATTCATTCATCAAAGATTTACTGTGTGAGTTCCAAACAGGATCAACAGTAAAAGGACCATACCAAGACACACTGTAATTAAAATGGCAAAAATTAAAGATAAAGAGAGACCATTAAAAGCAGCAAGGGTAAAGCAACAAGTTACTAACAAGGGAACTCCTATAAGCTTATCGGTTGACTTCAGCAGAAACTCTGCAGGCCAGAAGGGAGTGGCATGATATATTTAAAGTGATGAAAAGGGAAAACCTACAACCAAGAATACTCGACACAGCAAGGCTCTCATTCAGATTTGATGGAGAGATCAAAAGCTTTACAGATAAGCAAAAGCTAAAAGAGTTCAGAACCATCAAACCAGCTTTACAAGAAATGTTAAAGGGACTTCTTTAAGCTGGAAAGAAAAGGCCATGACTAGAAACATGAAAATTACAGAAGGAAAACGCTCTTCAGTAAGGGCAAATATATGGTAAAGGTAGTAAATCAACTATGTACAAAGTTAGTAGAAAGGTTAAAAACCAAAAGTAGTAAAATCATCTAAATCCACACTAAACAGTTAAGAGATAACAAAACAAATATATGTAAAATATGCAAAAACAGTACTAGCAAGGGGAGGAGAATAAAAATGCAGGGTTGTTAAATTGCATTTGAAATTAAGAGATCAGCAACTTAAAATAATCATGTATACATATTTAGATTGCTATATATAAACCTCATGATAACCACAAACCAAATGGATAGATACACATACAAAAAGAGAAAGAAATCCAAACATAACACTAAAGATAATTGTCAAATCACAAAGGAAGAGAGCAAAAGAAGAAAGGAACAAAAAAGAACTACAAAAACAGCCCTAAGATAATTAACAAAATGGCAATAAGTACATAATTATCCAAAACTAATTTAAATGTAAATGGACTAAATGCTCCAATCAAAAGTCACAGAGTGGCCGAATGGATATGAAAACAAAACCCATATACATGCTGCCTACAAGAGACTCACTTCAGATCTAAAGACACTCAGACTGAAAGTGAGGGGGTGGAAAAAGACATTCCATGCAGATGGAAATCAATACTTATATCAGGAAAAAATAGACTTTAAAACAAAGGCTGTTACAAAAGGCAAAGAAGGCATTACATAATGATCAAAGAATCAATCCAAGAAGAAAATATAACAATTATAAGTACATATGCACCCAGGATAGGACCACCTAAATACATGAAGCAAATATTAACAGATATAAAGGGAGAAATTGACAGTAACACAGCAAAGGAAACCAATGACAAAACGGAAAGACAACCTACTGAATGGGAGAAAATATTTGCAAATGATATGACTGGTAAGGGGTTAAAATCCAACATATATAAACAGTTCATACAACTCAACATCAAAAAACCAAACAGCCCAATTAAAAAATGAGCAGAAGAATTGAATAGAAATTTTTCCAAGGAGGAAATGCAGATGACCAACAGGCACATGAAAAGATGTTCAATATAGCTAATCATCAGGGAAATACAAACCAAAACCACAATAAGATATCACCTCTCACCTGTCAGAATGTCTATCATCAAAATGAATACAAATAACAAGTGTTGGTGAGGATGTGGAGAAAAGGGACCCCTGAACACCATTGGTGGAAGATAAATTTGTGCAATCACTATGGAAAACAACAGTCTGGAGGTTACTCAAAAAACTAAAAATAGAGCTACCATATGACCCAGCAATTTCACTCTGGGGTATGTATCTGAAGAAAATGGAAACACTGATTTGAAAAGATACATGCACCCTGATGTTCATAGCAGCATTATTTACAAAAGCCAAGATATGGAAGGAACCTAAGTGTCTATTGACAGGTGAATGGATAAAGAAGATATGGTACATGTATACAATGGAACACGACTCAGCCATAAAAAGAGTGAAATTTTGCCATTTGCAGCAACATGGGGCGACTTGGAGGGCATTATGTTAAATGAAATAAGTCAGACAAAGAACGACAAATACTGAATGATATCACGTATATGTGGAGTCTAAAAAAATAAAATAAGAAAACGTGAATATAACAAAAAAGAAACAGACTCACAGATATAGAGAACAAACTAGTGGTTACCAGTGCAGAGAGGGGAGAGGGTGGGGCAGTATAGGGGTAACAGACTGAGAGGTACAAACTATTATGTATAAAATAAGTAAGCTGCAGGGATGTATTGTATAGCACAGGGAATACAGCCAATATTTTATATTAACTGGCATATAATCTATAAAAATTTTGAATCACTATGTTGTACACGTGAGATTAATATAATATTGTAAATCAACTATATCCCAATTAAAGAAAAAGATTTATTGTGTGCTTCTTATATGCAAGGAATTGTGGAAAATGCAACTACAAGGAAGAGAGTCTGTACTCTTAAGAGCCTCCAGTCTAGTACAGGACCAGGTCCCCCAGTAATTGCTATACACAGTAAGGATGTAAGTGATGTGCAGGAAGGAGAGGTAAAGTGGTTTTGAAATTGAGGCAAGGAAAGGAAAAGAAGGAGGGCATTTCAGTCAAGAGAGCAACACGTTCAGATGTCTGTGAATTGATTGGAAAGTTTTCTTATTCACTCAAGCCTGAAATGTGGATATTATTTTAAGCATCCTAGGTGCCTGCATCCCTTCTCCCTTTCCATCCACATCCAACCAATCCTGTTGAATCACCTCCTGATCACTGTATTCCTTCAATTTTAAGAGGCACCATTTGTAAGATAGGATTGGAAGGTGCACCGTTGAGTTATTACTTTTTGAACAAAACACGAGTCAACCTCATCACATTATTTGTACAGTGATATCCGATATCTTAGACTAGAGGAACGATACTATTTCTTGACTCCTCAACCTCTACTCTGTCGCTAGTAGCAACACCTTCATTCAAGGCCTCATAGTCTCTCAGCTGAACTATCACAGTGACTTAAGAACCAATTGTCTTTCTCCAACATTGTACTTTTTGGATCCATTTTGCACTTGGTAATTGAGCTGTTAAAATATTTGTCTGGTCACTGATATTAACCTGTTTGAAATCCTTGTCCTTCACCCCCCAGGACTGTGCCTGAGCCTTCCACCAGCGGGTCCTCAGTTATGTCTCCACTTCATTTCCTATCCCCTCCTACCTTGAGCTCTGGGCCTTGTTGATTCTGAATTTCTTGTTTCATACCCCTCAAACCCCCAAACCATGCTATTGCCTGCTTCCTTGCCTTTGCTTGTGCTGTGCCTTCTACAGAAAGCTCTCCTTCCCTAACTCCTTCCTCATCTTTGCCTGTCCAGCACTGTACAGACTCAGCTCAGGCATCAATTACATGGGCCTCCAGGATGGGGGGCCAAGTGTCCCATCTCTGGCAGTAACAGGGCTTTGTCCCTGTCACATTTCACTGAAATGATCTGTGCCTGTTCACCTCTCCCCCTGGACTGCAATCTCTTCAAGGACAGGAAGCATACCTTATTAATATTCGCATTTCTGCTGTTTACCCCAGAATCTGGCACAGGGTAGGCACTTGGCAGGTGTTTTGTTGAACTGAGCTGAGTGGGGACTTAGGAAGAAAACACAGCAGAAACCGAGCACGTGATGTTGATTTTGTAAGCATTAGTGTCAAGCGGTAAAGCCCACCACCAGAGGACTGGCAAAAGCTGGCCATCTTGGGCATGAGGACAAAATGTAGCTGGGTTCCTCCTCCTCCAATGTGGGTGACCCAGATAGGCCTTGTGGTTAAAGAGGCATCCGTCCTGGATAGTATGAGCCAGTAGACTATTTTTGCTGCAGCTTCTCCTAGGGGAATATCTTCAGAATACCTTTCCTGGATGTCCCAGGTAGAATTGCCAAGATTATGATTTAGGGTCATTAGAAGATATATTGGGATGATTCTTGCAAACGGATGACGTCTGCCAAGTTAATTTTGTTTCTTTAATCTTAGAAAATTCTCATAGCTAAAAGCCCCCCATCTTACGTCACCCAACCAGAAGACCCAGATACTGTCTTGCTTTTAGCAAATGCCACCTTGACATGGGAGCAAGAAACCGGCAGGAAAAGTGACCTAAAGAAAGTGCAGGACCAGAAGAAGCATTTTCTCAAGAAACAGAGGCCAGAGGCATACAGTTTGAGTCCATCAGCTCAGGGAGTCACTGGCGCAGAGGAGCAACGTGACAGCCCCAAATCGGTTCTGCACAATATAAGCTTTGTGGTGAGAAAGGTGGGTATGTGTTCCAAAGGTGTGGCCTCCACCCTTCCTCCTTGTGTCACATGACCATGGCCTCCTCAAGGCTGAATATAATTCAGTTTGAGCAGGAGGTGGTGGTGGGATGTCTCCATTTCTCCCTAAGTTTTAAAAGCGATGTAAATGAACAGTGGAGATGTCTCTTCAAGCTGAGAGAACACCGTTGTCTTAGTGGTTGTGTTGGTGCTAATCTTCGAATTCCAGAGGAGATGAGAGCCAGCTGCATTGTTGGATGGACAATTCATTTCAGGTGGCTAGACCCAAACTGACTAGCTTTCATAAATCTTCTCAGATTTACTCTCAATTTCACGTTGGAGTCCTATGATAGATTATGATAGCTGACAATTATGAGCAGTTTCTATTTACCAGGCACATAATTAACTCATTTAACCACCCCAGTAACCCTGAGGTGGGTGTATAGCTGCCCCACTTTATGACTGAGGAACCAGAGGCACAGCAGATTAAATAACTCGCCCAAGTCATAGAGCTCGAAAGTGGCAGAAGAGGGCATCACACCCAGGGCACCTGGCCCCACCGTCTGCTCTTAACCACCATGCGACACTGCTCTTGTAAAAAGCAAAGTGAGAGCAACAAGTAGCCCAGCAACGGGAGCCAGCCAGAGTTTGCTGGCTGCTCCCCTCCCCTGGGGACTGGGGGGTAGAGTCTTTAGAGAAGCTCCGCATTTGGAGAATGTTTGACCTCCTCTTGCATGTCAATTTCTTGCCCTGGGTACTCGACAGCTGTGCTCCCCGGACGGCAGTGTTGATTTTGTTGCAAAGTGCTCAGCATTAATCTTGTGCCTAATATTTTAATCTGCCATCTTGTTGACTCACCCTTACCCCATGTGAGTACTAGAGAGAGAGAGAGCTTCTTATGTATTGTGTGACGCTAGGCTCGATAGCTGGTGTAGAGTGGTACCTCTCGTAGCTAGCGAGGCTGTCTGCACATATTCATTGGAAATGATATTTGGTTGGCTGAGTGCAGTTGAGCTCAGCTCTCAGTTAAGCCCTGCTGAGTGCAGCCCACCTGCTTTCTCATCACTTTCCCCACCTACGACGTGCAGCACCTAGATTACTTCACCCACGCCTTCAGCGTTGCTCCAGAGAGGCCTCCGTGAACTGCTCTCGTGTTGTAAAGAAGCTGCCTCTTAGCCCAGCAATGGCTTTCCTCCTGCCTTGTCATCAAGGTCATGGTCAATATTTTGTGAAATAAGGTGAAGAGAAAGGGTGCAGCACAAGGTTTTGGGGATTCGGGCTATGCCCCTCCAGCCCCGTGGACCTGGTTCCAGTCCCAGCCACTCATCAGCTGCGTGACCTTGAGTATATTGCCTGGCCTCTTGAAGCCAGTTTCTTTACCTGCTCC